>NW_028289136.1:6322500-7000566 GCF_059628265.1 Tinamus guttatus
AAAATGCTATTTTAAAACTCAAAATGCACATTTGCACCTTCATGTGGCACAACCTTAATCCTGCCCAGTCTCCCCATGCCTGCGCTCCCGAACAAAATCTCCAGCAAACTCCCAGCCTCATTTGGAGGCAAATTGGGGAAATTAGCCCATTCCTGCAATCCTCCCTGTTAAAAAAACCCTCTGCCCAGTAGCCACTGCTGGGCAGATGTTGCAGTGCCCCTCACAGCTGGATTTGCTCCATCAGCCTCTTCGTTGTCTCTTGCACAAACCCAAAGCCAAGTTTCTCCCCATGGGGAAAAGAGACTTTTCCAGCCCTTCAATCCAATCCCGTCCCGTCTGGCCTTTCGGTGCCTTTACGTCCCAACAGGAATGCGGGAATCCCGCGGAAATTCCCGGCCATGGGAAGGCCGAGTCATGGACTATCCATGGCCGATGGGCCGTGGGTCCCGCCGCCCCCGTGTCCCGTTTCCCGATGTGGATTCCTGCCGGCAGAGCGAGACGGCGGCTCCCTCCTCCCAGCGAACGTGTCTCGCAGGGAGAATGATGGTGTTTCCTGCTAAATTTTTACTGCTGACCTTTTCTGCAACGAGCACGTAGGGAAGGCCAGGGACATGTATGTTATAACACTGGAAATATGTATGTATATGCGTATGTTAGAACATGAATGTATAGTATAACACTGGAAAATGTGACCCGGACATGGAGGAATGTCATCCCGACCATTTTCCTTCCCTTTTCTTCTCCCCTCCTCCAGCATTAGGAAAACTTGGTGCTGAAAACTCAAGAATTTAAAGCAAAAATTGCCGGCAAGCGGCAGTGATTCCCCCCGCGGCCGCCTCCGCCTTCTGCTTCCCTGCTCTGTTGCAACGAGCAGCCAAGCTGTTAAATGCTTTTACCTGCTGTGTCTGAGTCAAAAGTTAAATAATGTGTGAACGAGCGCGGGACGGGAGCGTCGGAGGGACCGGCGCATCGTGGCCAACGTGGGGCCTTGTGCTGCATCGCGTTACCGCTTTGGGGTCACATCGTGCCACGGTGTCCTGCTCTTCTGGTGCCTTGGTTGGGTAGGATGATCCCAGAATCCCAATTCCTCCCAGTTTGGTGGCCAAGCTGGGAGTGTGGGCTCGTCTCACCAGGAGGACACCAGAAGATGGGCTGGAGTCCAGCATGATGGTCCACTCTGCTTGCTGCTGCCCCATGCGTAGCCTAGGACCAATTCGCTTGAGTGTTCCCATAAGCAAGAAACATGAGTTTGAACCCATTTGCACTCCTTCTGCCCCACACATGGTCTTCTAGCACCACCCGAGCAAGCTTCACATCTTCTAGCAGCCCCATATCCCACACCAATGCTCAGGTTCATGTTAAAAAGCTCAGCTCTGCATGCAGCACAGCCTGTGTGTTAGCTCAGACAGTTTAGCTTGCCCAAAACAGACAAAAAAATCATGATGTCTTGGAGTTGAGAGGCAACACGTGAGTCTGAAGGAAAGCTGGAGCTGTACGCTATGTAGTGTGGATTTACTTCACATGGGATCACTACTCCATCATCTTTGGCCATGAGGCCAGAGATTGCTTGCTATTTCTCCGTTATCAAACAATATAGGTGTAACCTATAAATCACAACTTTGGGTCCCGATTCTAAGCGCTTATGTGCCTCTTTGCGTGGTCTTTGCCCATGTCCTGATGTTAATCATCACTCCTTGGGTAACAAGTCTGACTACAACTACATTATCCAACTGTGCAACCAGAGTAGGGGTTTGGGGTAAAACAGTCCCAAAGCCTTCCCAATCTGCACTTCAAGAGGGTTATTCTGGACTAGCTCTGGCCTTGTCCCATGGACCATGCTTGGTGCATGGCAGGTGACCTCCCAGAGTGAGTCTTCTGTTTTAGGCTTGTTGTGAAGTGAAACATCAAGAGAGATGCAGTCTGTCCTCTTAAATGTGATGAGGAGAAAGACCATGAAAAGCTCTTTTCCCCCCCCCGTTCCAGTGTCTATGCCAGTGTATTCTTTGACTTTTGCTCCAGTTTTGAAGTTCAAATAAAACCAGAGTTACTTCTGGCTATTTGCCCTCTCTAACAAGGATATTCCTCTTCCCCTGGGCCACTTTGTCCCTACAAATGAAGGTCTCCTAGGAGTTTTACTCCAACGTTGGAGCTTCAATCCCCATTGAAGGGTCCTTGGGGCATCGTGCTGCATCTTCATGTCAATGGGGCCCTGGTGTGAGACCAAACGTGCACAGGGTCTTTGCCCTTTTACTTCAAAAGTACACCGAGGATTACCTACCATCACGCTTTCTGACTTTCTAACTGTTTTGAAAGTTCCCACAAAGAAAATAATCGGTCACAAGTAAATATGCAGTGCCACACGCTCCACAACAAATTTATGATCTGGGCACCTTCAAGGCTTCTAAGTAAAGACCGCATGTATTTTTTTTCAAACATTTTATTTGGCAGGTGTTCCTGGAAGACAAGGGTCCAGAGGTGAGGATGGGAACTGACTGATCACGACCTGTAGCCAATCTTACAAGATTGCAAACATTTTTAAGGCTCTTGAAGAAAAGAAAAAAAAAAAATCATATGAACTTAGGTTGAAGTTAATTTGTCAAGTCTTTTTTTTCCCCCTTGGAGTCAAAATACATCACACATGATTTGTCTTCCTGTTGCTTGCAAGTAGAAGGGAAGGTAACTCGTTTGATGTTGGCTCATTTGAGTAGATCTGCCATGAGGCCATCCTGTATTTTTAATATCAGTTCTAAAAACATTCCAGGTACAGTTCTAGATGCTGGAGGGATTTCAGAAATGCTTTTGTGCTGCTGCCAAAATGCTAAAAGCAGGACTACACTGTGTCATCGGTTTTCAATCAAGAATCTCTATGCTCTTTTTCTTTTTTCTTTTTTGGCAAGTTGCTAAAAAAGGTAGATGTGAAATGGTGAAGAAAGATTTTTCATAGAGCTTAAAAAGTTCATGAACACAAGTGTTCGCTGGAGGACCTGGTCTTAGGTGGGTGCATAGGGCAATGGCAGCAGGAAGGAAATGCTGTTGCTTGACTTGCTTTGCATAGTTGTCCTGTTTTACACCATATTTGCTCACCCTATTTTCTGATTCAGTTCCCAAGCAGGAAATCTAGACTATGGATCAGTGGCTGCCCTAATTTTTATTGGCAAATAGAGATCTTTAGTGGTGGAATTATGATTTTACAGTCTTTGGGCAGTGAAGCCAATATATTTACTACCAGAGTGATGTTTTAAATTTCTTTTTCTTCTCTTTCTTTTTCCTTCTCTCTTTCTCTCCTTCTCTCTTTCTTTCTTTCCCCCTTTCCTTCTTTCTCTCTTTCTTTCTTTCTCTCTTTCTTTCTTTCTTACTTCTTTCTCTCTTTCTGTCTTTCTCTCTCTGTCTCAAGAGGTCAATGCTCCTGGAATATCAGTAGACACCAGCAGAACCTTGGTTCCAAAATGCCCCTTGCAAATCTCTGGCAATTAATATTAAGTGTCTAGATTTAGCCAGGGTGGATAACCCTTCTCCTTTCACCTTCACACAAGCACTGCCCTGAGAGCAAGTCTCAGGACTGAAAAGTCAAGGAGAGGGACTAAGGACACACGGTGAAATAAGGGGGTTTGCAGCACATTACAGGGCTGCAGCATCTCCCTTCCTCAAGCAGCATCAAACCACTTAGCAGAGAGAGACTCCGGCAACGCTCTGTGTTTGGCTTCCAAAAAAAAAAGTAATAATAATTAAAAAAGGCCAACGCCAGACCTCTATGGGCTTTTTTCAGGCTGGGAAGGATTGCAGTGGTGTTGTGTGGGGTTCTCATTGCTCCAGGGGATGCCACCAGAGCCGGAGCACATCTAGTTCCGCAGATTCCAGGACGGGCTCGTGGCATCAGCGTCAAGAACAGGCCACGTTTTATTTGTAAAGGGGGCAAAGTTTCGGTGATGTCACCGAAGCACAATAAACATCAAATCCCCCAACGCCGGTTTTATGGGCTCTGTTCAGAGCTTTAATATTGCATCCACATAATCTTCAGTATGTAACATTTACTTAATTCTTTATTGTTAAAAACCCCAGAGGAAGAATATGCTAGTCCTAACCTCTTCTGGATCACAGCTCTGAGCTATTAATCTGTCATGTCAGCATATTTTATTAATACCGTTTTCCTGCAAGCTATAGGTAGAATACATCATAAGTCACTTACCATCTGTTGTGTAAGCGTGTTGCAAAGCATCTTTCTTCTGCAGATTATTGCTTTGATAGATTAGGGGGTTGTGCAGCCCTGATGCTTCATCCCATCAATTTTCAGCTCTCAGGAGAGCCCTTGTGGGTATCCGATCAACGCAGCAGCCTTTCACAGCATCATCTTCCGCATGCCCCCATGGGCTGGAAAAGTGTTATTGCATCAGCTCTAGGTACAAGGAAACCCTGGTCCCATTTCAGGCTGCACTGATTTAATTAAAAGCATTTTCTCTTTCTCCATCCCTCCACAGTGGGGAAAGCTAAGCAGGTCTATAGGGGAAGAGCCCATTCCTGGATCTGGATCTAGTAGAGGGATGGACCTGGGTCTGGAAGCTTTGCCAAAGGTATCCATAGGTGTCCTATAGCATCATAGCCCCTGAACTACCCACTTTTCCCTTCAAAGCTTGCTTGAACTATGTTTTTTTTTTTTTTTTTCACTGCATCAACACACAAGGTGACCTCAAAATCACCACAGAGCAGCAGCGTCCCGAGGAACAAAGCTCACGTGCTGGCTACAAAATCCACCTCTCATGATCTCAGCTATATTTAAATTCTGTATTTAGTAGCCAGGTGCCTTGGTGTAAAGAGCTGTCTGCAGAAGAAAATAAAAGGAGCAAAACAGAGACGCGGAGAAGGGAATGCTCATTCCAGACTAGGGAAGGTATCTACAGAAGACAGGATGAGCTGGAAGCAACCTACCTGTTTTGTCCCAAAGTAAGTATGAGAAGTTGTCATTCTCCTCTCCTCTCCTCTCCTCTCCTCTCCTCTCCTCTCTTTTCCTTTCCTTCTTAGTTTCACATTTACAGTGCTGGGCAGACAACACCTCACCTGGTGCAACGTGTCCTGCAGGCTGCTATTTTTTTCCTAATAAATAACTACCAATAATACGCTCACCTCTAGTCCTCGCCTGTGTTTTTCTCCTCGAGGAGGTGCCTGAAGACCTCTCTGAGCGGGTGGCAAAATTGCAGATGCAGAATGGATGAGTTTTTGCCCCCCAGAATGCTCTGCTTAGGTCTTTCCTTGCTGTTCCTAAGGATCGACTGGTCCCCGGGCCTCGGCACACTCAGCTCACCAAAACCCTCATCCACCTGCAAGCAGCTCAGCATCCTGAGGGTTAAATCACATTTGGTAACCAACCAAGACCTGGAGGCTGAATTTCAGCCCAGAGTGAGTTTTTTTTTCTTTTTTCTTTTTTTTTATGATCAAGTTATAGACCCCAGAAAAAGAAAAAAAATCACCAAAAAGCCAACCCAAGGTTTATAATGGAAATCATGACAGAGCCGTGATTGTAGTAGCAGGAACAGCATCACCCTAATAGCAGGAACAGCATCACCGTAATACGGTCGTAAACTGGTACCGTCCTGCGGGGTATTATAAAAGTAGGGGGAAAAGGAAAAAAAAAAGGGGGAGAAAAAATAAGAAAAAATAAGCATCTGAAACACACTTGGTTTCCCCAGCAGGTCTAGGAGGTTGATGCCATTGCTGGCAAAGCTGGCTCGTGGTGGGACCCTATGGAGTTGGTGGGATGGCATCCACCTGCGAAACTCCACTTGGGCCAGCTCCATCCTGCTGCACCATTGAGAGGGGAGAAACTGAATATATTAATTTCCAGAACAGATGGCACCAGCTAAATGCAGCGCAGCCCAAGTTACAATGGGCACAGTAGTGCTGGATATGGTAAGTTTTGATGCTGTTGGTCTAACTCAAAAGTTGATTCTTTTCCTACATTTCAGGAGAAAACGAGCTTCTGGATCTCATCTTTATTATTATCTGTCCATAAAGCAAAGGAAAGCATTTGTGAGCTGCTTGCAAATTCCCGTTTCTGAGTTTCTACTCTAGATCCCAAGCTTGCAATGAGTTTAGCCCGTCCTCTCCGCGATCTCTTTAAAAAAAAAAAAAAAAAAAAAAAACCCGGAGCAGAAATTACGTTTGGCTCCAGCAGAAAGTGAAAACCGAGAATGATCCAATAAAGCAACAATGGTCACATTTTATTGCCTTGCTCACCCATGGTTTCTTGAGCGTGACTTATGGAAGCTTTGATTTACGCTGGTGCAAGCTTTATCTGCTGCTGTCTTGGCCAGCTCATTCTTAATACTGAGACCTATGGGCCTCCACTGACTTTCTCGGTTAAATAAATTAAAGCAAATATAAACGTTAATGGAAGCCGCTTTATTTATGGCTAGATTTGAGTCCCGTCTCTCGCACCGTGGGTCCGATCCAAAACCCATTAATCGGAAGCCTCCTGACTTCACCGCATCAGGCCCTATCTGGGCTCTAGGAAAAGGGGCAGCTGAAAAGTAGTTTTCGGTGAGATTACATTATCCCGCGCAAGTTGTTCTGCACCAAACTTTCAACCCTTGGCACCTCTGGGGAGGCAGAACATGCGAGATATTTTAGTGGCTGTTGTTTGAAGGCTAGAGATATTCCTCCAGCGAGGCTTCCCCCTGCTCTCCTCTCCATGCCAACCATCCCACCCTCTAAATATCTCCTCGCAAAACGTTTTGCAATGCATCACGCACTGTTTGTGGCCAAACACATTTTTGGCTCCCACGTATGATACAGAACCTAATTCCAGCTCTTTAGACACTTTCTCAGATTGTTCCTTGCCAAACTTTTTTTCTTCTTCTTTTTCTTGTTTTTATTTGGCTAGATGGAAGGAAAGAGCTTTTTTTCTGGTTTTGTTATTATTATTTTATTATTATTATTATTTATTCAGAAAAGCTTTCTGCCACATGTCCTTGGAGGACTGCAGGCTTGCCATCCAGCATTTGATGTGCATCTTAATGCATTCTGGTGCTTCTCCATGCTTCTCCATGTCCTTATATTTCATTGCTGGTCAAGAAGGAAAAAAAAAGCAAACCAAGCAAACAAAACTACACCCATGCAATCCAAGAACATTTACATGCTTTTTTTGTGCTGCAGAGAATAAGATCAGAAGAAAAGGGCAATGCAAATGGTGAAAAAGTGGAAAAATATGGGAGTTGTCCTGCAAAGTATTAGGATGAGTCAGTAATTGAAGCTGTTGTTTTTGCACATGGAAGTAGCCAGTTTGGGATTATTGTTGTAGCATAAAGTCTTAGTGTTACCACAGCCGTGGGAGGGATAAAAAGAGAAACGAGCAGTAGGATCAGCTCTTCAATGAATACAAACTGTTATAGTTCACTGAAGCTCTGGCTTTTCCCGTCTGATCGTGTCCTGCTGATATTAATAGAGATTTTCCACCGCGTTCAGTGGGGATGGGATTTGGAAGCTTAAAGGCAAGGAGAGACCATTTAGTCCGACCTCCAACAGGGGACAAGCCAGGGAATCTCACCCAAAAGGCTGCAACTCAACACACCTCCACTTTTGGTGCTGGAAGCATCTTTTGGGGGAAAATGTCCAGGAGAAACTCTCTTTGAACCCGTCACATCCAAGAGCACGCACACCCAGACATGGTATTTGCGTTTCAGCAGCATTAGCAAGTTGGCAATCTAACAGATCGAGGTAATTCTAGGAGACCCGATGCCTTTGTATCCATTCTGGTCTGCACTTAAAAATAAAGAATGCTATTTATATTGTGCCAGCAGAGTTGGGAGGCCCGGCGGGTTGGTTTTCCCTGCGCCAGGCACCTCATGCACGCATAGTTGGAAGGATTTTGCACCCATGAGAAGCTACCAGCCCTTGGAAGATAGTAGGATGGGAGAGGAGAAGGGAATGAAGCTCTGCTCACAACTTCAGCGATGTCTTCTTGGTTGCATCTTGCAGGGCTTGGTGGAGACCATGCATGGAGATGGGACCCAAGAGGGGATTTTGATCCTCTGAGACTTGCAACTGCTGCGCGTGGAGTCCAGGGTGAGCAAAGTGGGAGGTTTTTTTGTGTTCTTTCTTCACTTTTGACAAATCTAGGGAATCCTTTTCTCCCTCCCCCTGCCTTCCCCTTGCATGAGGCCTTATTCCCTCCCCAGCTGCTGACAGTTCGGGGCCTAACATTATGTCCCCGTACAGTGAGTTAGGCAAGACCCACGTCTCTCTTGCCCAAAATCTCACCTTAATGAACGGCCTGAAACTTCCCTGTAAGCCCTTCCTTTTTCTGAACAAAGCAAAGAGCAGATTTTTGAACATTTCTTGCACTTGGTTGAAGAGTGAACAGGCTTGGTGAATATTTACCCTACAGATTTACTCAATTAAAATAGCTTCATGAATATTTGTTCTGCAGATTCCATGCAATTAGGGGGATAAATTGATACATAACGGGCTGTGTTTTCCAAGAGCAGGACAGCGTCCAGGCAATAGCATAGCAAGGAGGCTAGGGGGAAAAAATTCCTGCCTTTGGTACCATGCCATCCTATAATTTACCCCTGGGATAGCTCTGGAATAAACTTCATGCAAGTCAATGGTGAATCAGGCTCTGAAACTGCACTGCATTCTCCAAAATGCTCCGCCTCGGTCAGCACCTACTTCACAAAATTTTGGCACATGAAGCAACTGTGAAAATGTTGAAGTCCGTGTGGGTCAGGCTCAGACTGCTGGAAGTGCTGTCATGACATCATGGAGGGATGTAAACTTCGATATTTAATTTCGCTGGAGTAAGACAAAGGTTAGGCAGCTTGTTTAGAGGGATGTGTGTGTTCTTGAATGGAAGATGAATGACCTGAAGAGTTTTTTTAGGGTTCTGTACATCCTCTGTTGTGGTTGTGTAACCCTGACATCTGTAAGGGGAACCAGCATAACCAGATCCTTTGTAAAGAAGTGAAAACAGAGAGAAAACACAGCACACTCCTCAAGACAAAAAGCACGATTGTCAACAAAAAGGACCCCTCTCCGGTATTTTCCAGGCAGTTTTATTTAAGAGTGAAACAACCAACCTCAATGCTTCTTGGAAAGGGTCAAGGACTCTCTCAGCATCTCCTGGAAGACCTTCCTATAATAAAACCCAGAGAAAAGGAAGATGATTCAGGTCAAGCTGCTTAAGTCTTTAAAAGAAAGTCAGAGATCAGGGTTTCGGAAGCTGGTCTCCCAGCATAGCAGACATCTCCCAGTGCCAGGAGTGTGATCCTTTTGGGCATCATTTCAGAGGAAACCAGCACCCCGTGTCGAATCAACAGCCATGCATCAGTGTGGTCTAAACGTGGGGTGGATGCTTGAAAATCAGCCCCCGGGTCAAAGAGAGAGCTCTGCAGAGCTGCTGAGGAGCTTCCAGCACATCTCCAAGAGCTTGGGAAGGGTTCGGTGAGACTGATGCATAAAATGTCTCCTAGGAAATGCGAGGAAATTTTATGTAAAAATGTAAAAGTCTGATTTGTTAGGTATCATATATGATTACATAGAGCAGGGTGCATCTGGAAAAGGATTTTCTCATCCAAGTGGTTCCATGTTGAGTTTCAAATTATGACACCTTGCCTGTGTTTCTTGTCATGGTAGGTTATGAGATGATTTTGCCTTGCTGCCGATAATGTCCTCACTGTCCCTAGGCTCCCTACAGCTTTTCATCAAGGTTACAGATGCTTGGCTGAGATAGGGCACTGTGGGTCACCTTGGGATCCTTCCCTAGATTTGGAGCTCTATGTTCCCCATTGAAGGGCATGGATTTCCTGCAAGGCCAAGGAGAGGACAGGGTCTCACTGGGGTGTTGCATGCATATGTCACATCCTTTTTTTTTTTTTTTTTCCACCTTGATCATAAATGTGTCTCTTCAGTAGGAAAAAAAAATGTCGGGATCCTCAGAAATGTTCAGTGTTTCCAGTCATGGCTGGGTTTGCAGAGATGGTCAACTCCCACTTAGGGAACCAAAAATCACATTTTTAAAGGGTGCCCACACAAACAGCACTCAAATATCATCATGTCTAACAGCAGGAAGCCTTGAGCTCTGCCAAAAATACAGTAAATCAATCTTGTTTGAAAACCTTTCTCAAAACTTTTTGAAAAACCTGGTCCTGCATGAGATGGTCCCCAAACCTGCTCTGTCAGAGCAAGAGCTGGCAATGTTCTCTCCTTCTCCACACATCTCATCACGGAGACAAAATGAGTTCTGGGAATAAATTAAAAAATGGGCAGAAAGAGGGATGTCTAGCAAATGCTTTGCTCCCAGACGAGGTGTTTTGACTTTTGTCCAGCATTTGCAATGGGAGACATTTCACTACATCACTTACTTTGCTCCTCCTATTCCAGAAAGGTTATTGAGGTGTTCTGTCCTTTCCAGTTACTCTCCATCTCTACACTTCCACAAATCCCTGTTTTTGATTACACATCCATCCGTCCTGCGAGGAGGCCCCCACCTCGGCAAGGGAAGAGTTACTGTTTTTTTGGGTACGGAGGAGAAAGAGCAACCCCACCCTGGAGGGATCGCGCAGCCTTCAGCCTTGGAGAGAGGAGCTGACAGCTGGTTTTTATTAGGATGGAAGCCTTTGCAAGGCAGCATTTGGGGCATGGGTGGGACCTTCGTTTTGGGGGAGAAGTGTGCTCCCAGTGCTGAAGTTTGTTTTCACAGCTAATTGCTAAATGCAGAATGCGCTGATTACATTTGCTGGCCTTCCTTTCCTTTAAATGGAAAAAATATGCATCTCCAGTATGGGTAAATTGAGGCACAGGGGCACTAGATGCTTTCCCAATGTCTCTGGCTGTGCAGTGTGGGGTCCACACAGATGCAGGTACATCAGGCACAAGGCTACATAGACTTTTCTGGATGCGGAAGCTTTGGTGAATAACTGCAGCCTCACTCTTCTTTTACATCCCTCCACTCCTGCTTTTGTTGTGGTCTCTCTTGTGGGATCTCCAGGGAAAAAGTTTGGTTTTGTTCTGTCTGGCATCAAGTGCAATATAGGACTCGCTTCTCACATCCCGAATCCTGCCCCTACCAGACAGGTAAGCTGGATATTAATGCATAAAAATATCTGTGCATTTAGCACCATGCACTTTACATATGGTCTAAATGGGCTTTATAGGGTCCATTCACTGTTGCCCGTTCCTGATGCTACATGTGGGGCCAAGGAGACTTGCTGAGCTTCTACCTCCCTTGTCTATCCCTCAGGATCATCAAAACGTGCTATGTGGCAAGATAAAGAGGAGATTCATTAAATATTTTTATTATTCCTGATTTAAATTTGAAGCAACCTCAGGGGCCAAGTTCTTCCTTCTATACAGGGTCCGAATCTCCAGCACTTTGCTGAAGATTTTAGCATCCAAAGGTCGTTGTTTGTGCTCTCCAGCAGAAGACAAAGCATTTGAGTGAATATTTAAATCCAGTGTGCTCATTTGGGCTTTTCTAGTAGGTGGAGAAGCATTAAAAATAGACCCTATCCGTGCTTGAAACAGAAACTTAAAGGCTCAGCAGAAAGCCTATGTTTGCCCGAACTGGCAAATACAAGGGCACCAAGTGAATTGCTCATCCATAATTTATTGTTAATTGGCATCGCTCACCAGAAAGCGTTCTCCAAAGTCTGGACAGGGCTTGGAGAATAGAGGGCTCAGAGATGTTTCCCAATATAGGGTTTGAACAAGCTCACAGTTTTACGGGTAAGAGCACTTGGCTTGGTGTACCCCGACCAGTTGTGTTAGGGCTAGTGAATGGATGTTAGTCCATATTATTTATTCTTATAATAAGAATAATAAGAAGAGCCCATGGCTGAAGATTGCCAGTATACTCACATAAAAGGGAAGAATGACATCCCATCACATACCCAAGCGCCTTCCAACCACCAATCCCCACAAAATAGTTAAAACCTCCAGAGAACCCTTGGAAATGGCTCTTTAATTTTAATGTCCCATGCAGAACATAGCCCGAGGCCAGACAGAATGTTACCCTCACCCCCCTGCCTGTGTGATGACTTGCATCGCTCATTCATAGCCCACAGCATCTCCAAAGTCGCTGATAAAACTGTAATACCACACCCCACAGTATACATAACCATGTCATATTAATAAATATTTGCAGAGTGTCCCGACTTGGCACGGTGCTGAAGAGATTTTTAGAGAGAGGAACATGGCCCCCTGCTCTAGGAGAGTTTATTCTCGGGTCCCAGTTCTGCGTATGTTTAATGTTATCGTGAGGCATCCACAGAGGGTCTTCTTTCTTTGGGTGGGGGATGGAGGGAAAAGAGTGGGTAAAGAGACACATGCATGAAAATGAGTGATAAATGATGCTCCCAAAGGCAGCATGGGTGGGCCTGGGGCATTAGGAATGGAATATGCCTTTTTTTTTTTTTTCTGCATGGATGTGGCTGGTTCAAACCCAGTTGAGCAACATAGCGTCTCAATGGTGTCCCTATCAAAACAGCCAAGAATGGTTTATGTAGCATGAGTCTGGTGAAGTCAGTCTGCAAAATAATGAGGATTTTTTACAGGGGGATCCACAGTTCTTCCCCACTCACCTCTGGATTACGTCAGAGGATGTAGGCAGGGGTAGCTGCAGTCTGGGTGAAATAAGGCTCACCGAAGGTTGCTCTGAAGGCTGATCTCTCCCCTCCATATGCCAGGCTTTGCAAGGCCTGGATGGAAGATCTGGGTGGGTTCAAGTTTCACCTCCTGTAATTTACACCTACTGCAGCAAACAACAATAAATCCATATTTTCCAATTCAGGTCCACTGTGACATGATAATTTCTTTTTACTGTCCCAAGGATATTTCTAAAGGTTCACAAGGCGATTTTCCTTTTTTTTTTTTTTTTTTTTTGAGTCCAATGATTAGATCAATTAGGGAATGAAATCTGGAAAATACTGTCCCCCTGTCTCCAGTTCTCGTAGTGGGTGGCTACACTCATTCCTCACATAGACAAAGTGTCTTTGCAGGCTGCAATAACCCTTCTGAAGAGGGTTATTTGCTCAACAACCACTTACTTCCCTAAGGGCTTGTTCAGCTGACTGTCTTAAATGCTTTTGTAAAGTCCCGGCTCTGATTTATATATTGCCACACTAAGAACGTCTACTTCTCTTTCATGAAAACCCCATGGAAAACATTGAATCAAGCTGTCTTCTGCTGAAGAAAATGGTAATTTTGGCCTACAGAAGTGCCAGGAACCTAATAATTGCTAAGCTTTTAGATTCAGACCCTCTGGTCCAGCACTCGGATCCTGTAAAGCAAAACTCCACATGCCCCATGAGAGAGCGTCTCACTCCCTATGCACCTAAAGGGCATCCAGGCTCTGCAACCAGCTGAACCCAGGCCCTGAGGTCTGCGTGAGAAGCAGGAGTCAAAAGACCTTCAATATTTCAGCAGTGACGCTCCCGATCCAGCAAAGCACTTGGAGCACAATGTGTCACATAGAGATTAGGAGGATTTAAACATGTGCTGAAATGACTTGGCATTTCTGGGCTTGTCTACACAAGAACGTGTCCCAGACTAAAGGCTCGGGTTGGTTTTAAGGTCCTCTAAGCTCTTCCTGAATTACTTGCTGTGGTTAGCCCAGTATCTTTCTTGCTCTCCTTTTCCTGGTGCCTTGTTCTGCATCCCACCTGCTTACTCCTGCTTCAGCCCGGGATACCTGTTCCTATTCCCCTGCCCTTCCTGCTCCTTCTCCAGTTTGCACTGAGCAAGTTGGAGCTGCTGATATTAGATGTAGGAAGACTGCACAGGGCAGGGTATTAGCTCTGAAATGTGGCTGCTGCAAAGGGAAATGGAAGAATCTGTTCTTCATGTTCATGGTGTGTGAAGGAGGACTCGGACTCCACCAGGAACCTCAGCAAGTGGAGGCTGTAACTGGGGTGATGTCCTCGTACGGAGGTGGCACCTCCATCATGTCCTTGAGAGCACAGCTGGCACACAGCTCTTGAGGATGACACAGGCACTCGAGATGTCCTCCTGCACGGTGTTTTGAGAAACATCCATTTCTTAAGTCCATTTAAGAAAACAAGTTGGGTGCAATGATGACATCCAACTCAATGAGTTGGGTGCAAGACAGCTCTTATGACACTGCCTGCTGTACTGTGTGGTTTGTGCAGCTCCAAGCACACCAGGGTCCTCCTGCAATGACATGACCATTATAACCACTGCAGCTTCTGCTATTACTGATTAATAACCACAGCGCTTTCCCGGTGGCAGTGCTCATTAAGCTAATTTGGAAAAAGGCTGGAATAGATATTCCAGGCAGCTTCCCCACCTAAATAAGTCCTCCTTGGAGAACCCCAACAAAACCTCCTGTGAGGAGCTACACTTTTCTGGGGGACAGCAGGGTGGAAAAAAGAGGAATCTCGGGCACTTTTAGTACTTACTGTGTGGATATCACCCAAAGGAAAATGGACATGCCGTGCAAAGATGCCTGCAAAACTGGGTCTTAAGCAAATGGTATCATGGCTTTGGGAACTGGGGATTGTGTATTCTTTGCAGTTTATGTAGGAAAGCCCATTAATGACCTGGATGTATATGAATGCAAGCTTTCTAGCATGGGGACAAACAGATAAAAGTATTAGCCCATATAATTTTTTTTTCCTGAAAGTAGACCTCTAGGAAAGTTATTCTGAAGAATAGGTCCTGAGACTGTGATATCTATAGTTTTCTCTTCTTTCACCTGAAACCCACAGTAAACTGAGGGAGAAAAATGACCCCAAATTGTTCACAATCTGAGGCTGCCATAAATTCAGACTTGTGGGGCTTGTGGTTGACTTTCGTACTTTTCTTTGGGGGGAAGAATAGCATCAGCCAACCTCACTTGCTGCGCTTGGCAAGAAAGGGGGGAAAATAAATCATACCTTGAAAGCCAAGCTTGCTGCTGATTAAAAAAAGACCAAAGGAAATGCGACGGTGAAACTCAAGAGCTGACAACAAGGTTCAGCGAGGCAGGACCTGTGTTTGTGTTCTGCGTTACGACTGTCGTGCAGAGATTTCCTAGCCTGGGAGGAGAAGGAAATCCACCTGACCAACCTGTTCATGAAAAGCATCTTTGTCCTTTAGTTGGCCACTGAGTCACATAGGCAAGCAACCCATCATCATCCTCGAGAGAGGGAACATTTAAAGTCTCTGGCGAAAATATTAACTAGCCATTACTTTTTGTGTGTGTGAGTTATTAACTTTCCAATGCAGCAGCAATGCTCCACAGCAGCCAGCTCCCTTGTAACACCCCAAAACTGTAGGAAAACCGGGGGATAGGGTTGAACCATTGAGAAGTGCCCAACGGAGCACAGGTTTTCTGGGGAAACAGGGTATTTTGGGCAAAAAGAACTGCTTGCATTGATTTTGCAACCCGGCAGTCCCGGGAAGGGGAAAAGGGATGGGGTAAAAAAGGTTGGGGAGAAAAAAGGGCAAGGGGACAAGGGAAGGGGACACGGGGTGTTTTCCGTGCCCTTCTCGCGGGGCCCTTTGTTATGCTAATGCCGCTGACATCACGCCGCATCTCAAAGCGGCGCGGGGCGCATATAAGGGGCGGCTCCGCGGGTCTCCGCGGCAGAGCCGCCCCGGCCCCGCGCTGCCTCCCGGCCCGGCCCGGCCGAGGTGAGCGGAGCGGAGCGGAGGGGTAGGGAGGGCAGCGGGGGACACGGCGGGGACGGCGGGAGGTGGCGCCGGTGGCGTCTCGGCTGCGCGGGGGGGACCAGACGCGATGCCCGCCTCGGCAGGAGCCCCCCCGAACTGACAACGGGTGCGAGGATGAGGATGGAGGAGAGGCAGGGAGAGGGGAGATCCCGGGGGTGGGTGTCTGGAAAGGTCCCCTTGCAAGGGACGGGGGGGAAACCCGCGGAAGATGGGAGATCAGGGAGTTGCAAGGGAGAGAGGGCAGATGCAGGGAGCACCAGCGGAGAGGGGAAACCCAGAGAGCCAGGGGGCTGCAAGGCGAAGGGGAGATCCAAGGGGTATTGCAGAAGATGCAGAAAGGACGGGGGGACCCAAGGGTTTCAGAGGAGAGGGGAGCTGCAGGGAGCATCGGGGGAAAGGGGAGACCCACAGACAGCCTCTGCTCCCCATCCTCACCACAGGACCAAGGGGTTGCATTTACCACCCCCCAAAAATATCCATTCCGCTCTTATCAGCAGCATCAGACTGGCATCGTGCTCAGGTGCATGTCTCTCCTTCTCGGGTGGGAAAGCTGGAAAAAAAAATGCCATGGAAACTCACCCTGGCATAGTTCACGTTGCCTGTTGCTGTCCGTGTCACTGGATTCTTGGAGGTGTCAAATGGGACGTGTTTTCTGTTTGTTTGTTTGTTAGCATGCCAGTGTGGGTCTGGCTGCAAACAGCTCGAGGACAAGGGAGCTTAGAGGAGGAGGGGGGCATAAAACCCAGCTTCATTTCTTTGGAGTCCGCAGGCCACTTGCTGCAGGTTTGATCAGTGACCCAGAGCTCTCCAGAGCTGTAAACAGCACGTCTGCCCCCAGAAAGTCCCCCTCCTTCCCCCTCCTCTCCTTTTGCAAATTCTTCTTGCAAACGTAACCTATGCAAGTGGAAAAAAATGCATTTCTACCTCCCCAAATAACAAGGGTGCCATGGCAGGCCAATCAGGGAGAAATTTGAGGTGGCAGTGAGAGGTTGGATCATTCCTATCCCCACTCCTTGAGGGAAAAGCCTGGCTGATGAGGGTTAGTGAGACCATTTCAGCGCCTAAGAGACATTTTACACCCAACTCCGTGTTGTCCAGCAATTCAGAGGGGGAAGATAAGGGCTCTGGAGTATCTAAATGGACACTAAAAGGCATGGGCAGGATTAAGGGCTGAAGGTTTCCAGTGTACTCCTGAGAGGTGTTTGGAATGGGGGCAAGGGAGGGGGGACGGATTTTCCGAAGGCAAAAAGCAGCAGAAATAGCCTGAAACAAGCAGGATGCTGGTGGGAGCCCTGCCTTCCTGTCCACAAAACCAAGCCCGAGAGGGCATTAAAGAACAAAAGCCGTGGCAGGGAAATTCTGCCTCTCTTACCGCCAGTTGGGATTTCGTCTCGGACTTCAAGGGAGCTGGGAACTCACCCCTAGAGGTTATTAAAGCCCTTTGCAACAAGAGAGCTTCGCCAGTAACCCTTTATACCAGGTGCTGGGGCAGCCGAAGAGCAAGGGAGCTGGATGGGGAAATACCCAGAAAATACCCCCCGAAATGCTCCATCTCCCTCCCGTTAATTGCTACAGGAATTATCAGGGCAGAAAGGTGCAAAGGGGACAAATCCAGCCTGGCTGGGGGATAGAGATCAAATTTGCTCTGGATTAAGGATGGCAAAGGGGCTCCCTAAAGTGCTGCGCAGACGTGTCCTGCACTGGGGGCTTTAGGGCTGCAGAAACGCGGGAGTTTTAGCCAGGAGCTATAGCAAGATTTCTTTTGCTGTTGCATTACATGTTTCTGGAGGATGGGCTATATGCACTGGGGAAAATCACTGCAAAAACCACAAAGAAAAGGAGTCTGTGGTGAAATAAACCCATTTTTGCTGCTATTAACAGTGTTGCCCGAATCAGCAAGCCTTGCCTCAGGGGGTGCAGGGGAGCCCTCTAAGACTTTGAGCCCTGCACCTGGTTTGTTTATTTGTTTGGACCGGAGGAGAAAATAGAAAGGGGGGGAAAGAAAAAGGGTAGGGGGATCCTTGAGCGCTTTCCTCTCCTCCCGGGGGCTGGGATCGCACGCTCACCCAGTCGCAGCCCCTTTCCGCGCGCTCCAGGTGCCCCAGGACTTGGAAGAAGTGAGAGGCAGAGTTAATGAGGTGAGAAGCAGAGCAGAAGGGGAAGAGCGGAGCCCGTTTGTTGCAGCAGATCAGACAGGCTGAAACATCTGCAGGGCACGGGCACCTGCGTTCATCGGGAAACGCGGCTTTCGTAATTTGTCTTTTCTGGAAGAAGAAGTTAAAAAAAAAGGTCTGTACAACTGCAGAGGAGGTGGGGAGCAGGAATAGCTAAAGATGTGGGCTCATCTGGAATTTATCTTTTTTTCTTCTT
Organism: Tinamus guttatus; assembly: GCF_059628265.1. Lineage (NCBI taxonomy): Eukaryota > Metazoa > Chordata > Aves > Tinamiformes > Tinamidae > Tinamus > Tinamus guttatus. The sequence goes on from NW_028289136.1 coordinate 6,340,531, forward strand.
CTTCTCCAGCACTTGCAAAAACCCGTTTATTTATTTATTTATTTATTTATTTTTTTGAGGAGGTGGAGGACGGGGAAACATAGCGAAGGGGCGAATGAAGCCGTGCGGTACGCAGGGTTAAATGGAAACGCGCAATCAGGCCATAACTCAGGGCGTAATGCAAGCCATACGTCGCGTCTGTCTGTCGACTCTGCCGGGTCTGTCAGAGGGGGCTGCGAGGCGGCGGGGGGGACCCAAACTTTTGGCGTGATTCATAGTCCCCTCCTTCGCCGCCCGTGGGGCAGGTCTCCCCAGCGCTCGCTGCAGCCGCGTCTCTCTCTGCTTCCAGGTTGCTCATCCCCACGGAGCAGCGGCATCCGCGCCGGAGGAGATCACCTCGCTCGGGAAAGCAGGAGGAACAACTTTATTTTTTTTTTACTCTTTTCCCCTTTGGAAAAAAAAAAAAAAGCTTTTGGAAAGCGGGTGACGGCGCAGAAAATGAAGCTGAGCCCGCGATTTTTGCTAGCTGCTCTTCTCTCCTTGATCCTGCAGATGGGGATTTGCTATGGAATAAAATGGATGTAAGTACCCCTGCCTATCTCTCTGCCTTTTCTTTGTAGTCACCGCTGCTCGGCTGCAAATTTATGTGACTTTCAGCGCCAGCATTCACTGGTTTCAAGTGTGTACACCAGGAGCTTGTGCTAACAGCATGCCTCCATCTCCTTTCCAAAATATGCATGATCCGGGCTTGTTTTCTCTTCCCTTCATTGCTACCAAGGGAAAGGCACACACTTGAACGCTCCCATGAGCCACTTAATGAAGTTTCCAACGCTCGCTCCCACCACGCTGGGAAACTCTCCCGCCGGGAGCACGGATCATGCCGAGTGCCAGCTGAGAGCTATAGGGACCGCCGTTAAGATAACGCCGCCAATCTCCGGGCGGAGGGGATGCTTGACAGATAACATGTTTTTTTTGTGGACCTTTTAACCTTTGGATTTGGCGAAGGGTGTTAAAAAAAAGAGGCGAAGGGGGAGGGAGGAGAGTGAAGAAATAGCAGGGAGTGTGGGCAAGTCTGGATTGAGTTTCCCTGGAGGTAATGTCACTGCAGCATTTGCAAACACAGTGAAACCGTCGCTGACTTATTTCTTGGCTCTAAGCAAGCAATCAATTAGTTGCTCACTGCAAAATAAACAAGCAAGCACCCCCTCCGTCCCCGCTCTGGTCTCACGTCCTTGATGAGTGATGTGTCTCTGCTACTTTGGTTTGAAGTCGGGCCCAAAATAAGCAACAGGATGTGGGTGAGCCCCAAATGAGCATCTTTCACAAAAGAGAAGGCAAAGTAAAGCGTGACGCCAGGACGGGTCTGTTGCATTAGGATCTAGTTCTTCGAGGCGAGGATCTTGGCAGAAGGCAGGGAAAAGGGGACAAGAAGTTCCTATTTCTTTACTTTTTTCTACCACAGACCCTCTAGAACAGCCAATCTCCGTTTCAGTGTCCTAGTTGTGGTCATTCAAGGCTACACTTGCACCACCTATTATAGAGGTGGGATTTCTCTCTCTTAATTTTGAAAACCTAAAAAGTTGAGTGTCTTGCCTGAGCCAATTGCTGAGCAGCCTTGTACATGGTCAGTTGAGAGAGGCACTTCCACATGGTCATTCCCCTTCTCCAAAGATAGACAACATGAGATCCAGGGATGTCCTCTGGAGATGCCCGCTGAGACCAGACATCTGACTTCTGTGGGCATCCTGAGAAGCAGAGGATGTTTAAATACTCGGGGTCATCAAGAGCAGTGGCCATCTGCTTTAGGGCATCTTTCATGTGCTGTGTCCATACTACAAGGGCCACCTTGACAGCAGAGGAGAGTTGGGATCTGATTTACTCTTCGCTCTATTAGCATTACACTGGTTAGGAGCTATCACAGCCAAATTGCATCCTCCTGCCCAGTAACTGGCCTTTGCCTTCAGCTCCTTGACTGAAATACTGACTTCTCCTTTGGCCGGCTTTCTTCGTGCTTGTTGCTTGAGGGGTGGCGTGACACTGAGTAGAGAACACACAGCGTCACTGGGACGGGCTCCTCTACAAGGCAGGACCTGGACTGCATCAGAGGAAATCTGATTGCAATGTTAAGACATAGACATGAGGAAAGGTCTAGGTTCCACTTAGCATTGCTGGCTAAAACCTGCCTTTTGGCCTCAAAGTGGTTAATGGGTGAGGAATTTTTTTCTTTTCAGAGGGAGAGGGGAACAGTCGCGGCTCCTCCCCTGCCCAGCAGACGTATCCCGCTATCGCAAACGGAGCGGGGAAGATGAAAGCTCAGATTAAAGTGGCATTCGAAGTATGAACGACATCCACATGCCCTGCTGGGCTCTGCTTGCACCTGTTTAAAACCTGGTGGAAAGCCACGCTCCCTGTCCCAGGGCACTTTTCCCAAGTAGTGTGCTGCCAGCTGGGATTTTGCAAAGCACCATTTTCTGCATTCACTGGCTCTCCTTCCTTCCCCACCCTTGTTTTCCTATGAATCCATAGGCCATTTTTTTCCCCCTCTTGCTATATTTCTCCTAGTACGTCCATGAGGTTGCACCAAACATAACACCCACAGGGTTCCACCAGATTTAAGTTGCTACCAGAGCGTGGGCTAAGGGAGCATTTTGAGAAAGGAGAAAAAACATCCTTGGCAAATTGTGCCTGTTGCCTTGGAGCTGCAATCACAGCCCAGGACTCCCACGTGCCAGACACCATGCAAAAAAATTCCTGTTCCTTCCATGCGTAGTTGACCTGCAAGACTTGCGAGTAAGGGGGAATAACAGGAAGATTCAAATCAGGAAAATGCAAGGGAGGAAAAGCTTAACCCCATTTTGGGATGGGTTTGTCTCTCTGTTGGGCAGTCACATGGTGCCAAAGGAAAGCTTCAAGGAGGAACAGGGGGGTGAAAAAGAAAAAGAAAAAAAAAAAAAAGGATAAGGAGAATTTGCCAGATGTTTAGAGGCCCCTCCTGAGCATGGAGAGCACCAGGGCAGAAAACCTGGTGGGTTGTGTTTGTAAATGTGGGGCAGAAGGAGCTGCTGATATGTGGGGCAATAGGAAATGCAATTTTGACTGAACAAGTGACATAATTGCAGGGGAAGAAGAGGGTGAAGAAAAAAATACGCTTTTCAGCTATTTGGGACTTCCCTGTAATGCGAATATCCCCCATAAATTAGTATGAACAGGGAGAGCATAAAATGCAGCTATTTGTTTTATTTTATTTGGCTTATTTTTTATGAGTTCTGTGGCCTAGATCCCCAGCTGTTGTAAGTCGGCACCGTTCCCTTCCTCGCAGCACTGCCGAGCATCCCGTGCGGTGCATGGAAGGCCGACGTCTTGCAAACATCAGGGTTTTTTGACCTCTTCTGTTCAAACCCCGGGGAGTTATGTGGGTGTAAAGTCACAGGAGCAGAGAGAGGGTTTACTGGATCAGGGCAGTTTTCCTATTCAATGCATACAATGCCCCCGAGTCTTACTTTTTGCAAGCTGCTTTTTTCAAAAAAATAGCACTGCCCAGAAAGCAGACCTTTTCCACTCTGTTTTATGCTTCTGGTCACATTGCAGTGGATTAGGAGTGGAGGGGTCACCACTGGTTCCAGTGGGAGGTGCCTCAGAGCCAGAGCGTGTAGGGACCCTCTTGCTTCACCCATCTCCTTCACATCCCTGGCCTTTTAGCTCCCCAGGTTTGCTTGGGTTTGGCCGTGCTGGATTGACTTCTTCATGATAGTGCTAAGAAACTGGCGAGCACTAGAGGGAGCTGCATTCAGATGAACATTGCTCCGATCTCTCCATGATGGGACTTTTGGGTTCATTTTAGAGGCATTTACACTTCCAAGGCTGCATCTCCTCTGCCCGGGCACCAAGGTAGAGGAATTTCAGTTTGGATTTCTCATCCTCAATGCAAGACCTTGCAAATGCAAAGAGGTTTCACCCTCAGTTCAAAGAAATTGCAAAGAGGCTTAACTGAGCCGTGGCTTTTTGTGGAGCTTCAGACTCAAGGCAAGATCAGTCTTAACAGCGAGTCATGGCAATAAGCATCTGAACATTTTGAGGTAGAGCTGGGTCATTTTGGGGCAGTCCCTGCTTGTCCCCGATGTGGTGACTTGGGTATTTCCCAAGCCCTTTGGGGCAATCCCTACCTGAACACAGTTTTTGGGTCCTTCTTCAAGCTATGTCCAGTAATGAGGGCAGTTTTGCAGCAGGAATGACCCTTTGGAAGCAAATGGTAACTACGCTGTGTAAATAGTGATCCTGGGATCTCTACCAGCTCCCTGACCTTAAGTCTGCTTGCAGTGTCGAGGCTTTTGTGAAGCCAGCACTTTGCTCCCTCAGCTTCAGGCGACTTGTTTTCAAAAGAGAAGGAAAAAAAAAAAAAAAAAAAAGGAAAGATTTTGTGCAGTCAGTAGTGCCTCTCTTTAGGACAAGGTGGGGCCAGGACGGCGGGACACAGGCGCCTGCAAGGAGACAGGTCTGCCTGGCAAGGGGACTGCATGATGAGCTGCCCTGAGAGGACCGCAGGAGGGGTGGTGGCGGTGGTAGGACACTGCTTTGAAGTGTGCTCTTCCCTCCTGACTCCATAGGCAGCCCAAGAAAATTGGACAAAGCTCCGTGGCCTTCTGCAGCAGTTGGTGAGCCAGCTCGCAGCTGGCATCAGCTCCACAAAGAGCTTGGCCTGGAAGTCAATGGCCTCATGCCCACTGCTGCCAGTGCCGGATTTGGCACCGTATCTGAAAGCAACTCTTATTTTAAGTTTTTACTTCAGAGCTTTTTTTCCCCCTGCTTTCCTTCTTCCTCCCCACCTCCTTTTTTTTTCTTTTCTTTTTAATTATTTTATTTATTTATCACTATATAAATCCCACTTCCCCGTCTGAAAAGGCTTTTGGGCTTTTAATCACTGGGACAACTTCCTAGGAGACATGGTGGCTTTCCCACTCCTCATGGTCTCAAAGCTGAAGGTAGTTCCCATCAGTCCTTTTCTCACTCAAACTGCAGGCATGGACTGGGACTCAGGGACAACATGAGGATACCTGGCCTTGACTGCCAGAAGGTTAGAGATGGAAGGCTAAGGGGTTTAAAAAAGCATAAAAATGGGAGTTTATTTACAGGAAAGCAGAGGAGACAATTTGGGGCAGATGTTCTCGTTTTGATCAGCAGTCCTTCTGTGATACCTTTTTGAGGTATATCACACAAGGGAAGATAGAGAAGATGCACTCCAGAGAAGATGCATATCAGAAAGGGAAAAGCTTCCCATGCCTAAAGGGTCTTTTAAAAGGTACTAGGCCTGTACCATTCAATTCAATGATTATTTTAGGAGAAGGGACCGATGCCCAGTGGCACTGTAGACCAAATTGTGTATATTTTTCACAGACGTCTGCCCAACTCTGAAGGCACTTCTCCCAAAATGCTTCTCCTATGAATAGTCTTCTCATGGAGCCCAGATTTGCAGACCTGGGCCTATACCTCTCAAAGGACTAAACACTGTAGAGCATTCATGTTTTCAAATGAATTTATTAACTGCCCAAGATAATTAAAAGGGTAAACGAAAGCCATGATCCATCTATGCATCATATTTCCTCTGTAATTACGTTTATGGTTTTCTGTCAGTATCCATAACTTCAATTGAAAGCCTTGCTATGCTATATATAAAGCGAGAGACATTTGGTTTGGAACCTGTTTATTTAAAGGGATGGGTCAAATATATATATATTTAAAAAAAACAACCATTTCTCAGTCATCCTCAGCTTTCTGGAGAATGAAGGATGGGGCAGGAGAGTCAAGGGAGGGGTGCACAACGTTAGCAGGAGGTGAGTGTGAAAAGCAGCATTTACGGGATGGCATCAGGTAAAACCACACGTGCCCGTTCTCTGAAGAAGTGCACGAGTTCAAAGGACAATATTTTTTCCATGTTTTTTTACTGGCTTCATGACTAAAGGCTGTTATGCCAACTAAGCCCCTGAGAGTTGCTTTATTTTGGCTTTATTATGACCCTTCAGCTCTAGGCTTCCTCCCACTGCTAGTGGCTGATGAAAAATGAAGAAAAGGGGTAGAAACCCAACCATCACCAAATCTTGCTATAGACAGGTCCCTTCTGGGGGAAGGAGGTTTTCTTTTTCTTTACATTTCCCAAGAAATGGACTTTGCTCCTCAGTAATGTTCTTTGCTGGCAAGTGGATGTCCCTTCATGGTGCTGTCAGAATTTTGGGAGCAGGAAAGGTTGTGTTTGGGTTTAAAGTGCGAGGGGATAGGGGAAAACATTTGTGGATGTGTGACAGAGATGGAGCAAACCTGTGCTGTCAGGGCATGGACTAGGTGACCCAATTGCTCTCACATTTCTGATACGTGATTTTATAAATGCACTTTTTTGGGTCTCAGCAAGCGACTCCAATAGCTGTGAGTTTTCTTTTCCATCTCCATTTTACTTTTTCCTCCTGACACTTGGCGATATTTCCAATTATAGATTCTCACAAGCAGAGGCACGAAATTCAGGCCTGGGAGATGTTCAAAAAACACCTTCCTGCATCTTGCATTTTTATTTCCGTTCTCCCCAGAGATCAGCTCATTCGACAAGAAACAGCCATTGCTGCCATTGACTGAATTTGCCTCAGTGGGGCTGCAGTACCTTCTTTCTTGACTTTTTTGGCAGATCTTCCCTCCTTTCATGAAGGGAATCTCTTGCTTGTCATGTTAAAAATCTGTTTCTCTCTGATGGTTATCATCTCAGGCCTTATGTTGTAATGCCATACTGCAGTGGTTTCTTCATGGCTCCATGGTCCTCTTTCTTCACAAGCAGAGCTAGTTTCAGGCCAAATTTGGCTTTCATCCCAACCTGAAAATTCCCTTTCTGCTGTTCCTGATATGTCTGTACAGGTGACATGTAGCCCAAATAAGACCTTTAAAGATGCTTGAGATGTCTGCACAGGACTAGCAGATAAATCCATGAGAGATTTCAAGAGGGGCAACCAGGACCCAGATGGAACGTCCCAAGATCTCTTAAGTATCATTAGATACCTCTAATTAGGCACCTGAGTTGTTCCCCAACCGTGCAGTCTCTCAGAGACCTGGACTGTTCCCTGTTTGCCCAAAGTTCATGGTGTAATGTTCTCTCATTGCATCTGCCTCACCCTGCCTGCTTGTTTTATTCTCAGGACATCCTGTGCTGGAGTATTTATCACCTTTATTCTATTAGTGGTGAGCTGTGTTGGCCTCCTGCCTGATTTGTGTTTCAACCCTTTCCTGAGACTTGCTGATAGGCTTTCTGGGATAAATTTTCACAGGTTTCTGGCGCCAAGTGCTAGGGGTTGGATTCATCTCACCCAGCTCTACACTTCCACCATGCAAACACCTGCATTTGGTGCCTGAGCTTGGTGATGAAAATGGGCACCTATAGGGTATGCATTGTTTTCTCCTACTATAGAGCTCAGAATTGGTCACATGAATTACACTGTAGACGTGGATTTCATTTCCATGGGTTAAAGAAAAACCATGGAGGACTGCTGTGATGGCCCCATTGTGCAGGTTTGCACTCAGGTGATAGGGCTACTTTCCTAAGACTTGTGCTTCCAGCTTGAAGGACATGGTACTTCCAAGCTACCCGAGCACCAGAATATCACAGAATCACAGAAGGGTTGAGATGGGAAGGGATATCTGGAGATCATCTAGTCCAAACACTGCTCAAGCAGGAACATCTAGAACACATTGCACAGGACCCTATTCAGGTGGCTTTTGAATATTGCCAAGGACAGACACTTAACCTCTTGGTTGCCACAGTCCTGCTGTGCAAGAGACAGAGATGAACATTAGGATAGAATATTTTTATCAATTAAATATTTCTTTTTTTTTTTGCTTTCCCTTGAAATTCTCCTGCCAAAGCTTCTGTTCTCTACATATTAAATGAACCTTTTTTAAATATATATATGACGTATATATTTATATAGCTAGCAGAGTGGTGTTTTCCCTTCCAAGTTTGCCACTGATTATCTAGTGCCAGAAGTGCCAAAATTGATCCGCCTGGGAATTTTTCAGCTCAGACCAAGCAAGAACTGTAGCTTTTCCCTATTCAAAGAGGGGCTGGGGTTAGCAGTTGTGTGTAGCCCAGAGAGAGAGCCAACATACACACTACATCGTTCAAGGCAATCTTGAGGGAGTCTGTGGAACATAGGTGTGTTTTCCTGAAAAACGGAGATCAGAGCTAATACCCCCAATCTTGGTTTGTGCTCAATTTTAGCTCTGTTTCCATCTCATTTAACTTCTGAAGGACATGGATGTTACAGCAATAAAATGAAATTTGCCCAGAAATGTGTCTAATAAGCCAAACTAACCAAGATGGCTTAGGATGAAACTAAAAGGCAACACATTTAACAAGGAGAGAAGGAAATATGTGTTAAGGCAGTGGGTTGCCAGGTTCATGCGCCAGTTAGTGATGCAGCCAGCTAGAAAGTTGTTTTATGGGAATGAATAACATTTATGACTGCTCTAAGCAGGTCATAAAGATACAGAGGGAGTTTCACACCAGACTTCGGCTGATCACTCTGGGTGCTTAAGAACAGCACAGCCCAGAACGATGCACAGCACTATTTGCTTGTTTTTTCTTTTACCTGAAGCATGAAATGTGGGCAGTAACCCACCAGAAGAACCAATGGTTTATGAGATGTTGTTGGTTTCTTACACAGTGCTGGTGCTAAGGAGACCCGTCTCAGATTTGACCATGATGCTCTTTTTACACATGCTTGCGTTGTGCTTCTGCACTGAATTTATGGAGACGGTGGAAACAGTCTTACCTTAGCGCAACAGCAATGGAACTGGTGAAATCCTTGGCTTTAACTCTAAGGGAAAGCATCTGTTTTGCAAACTTGGTAGCTTTTTCCTAGGCCTTGCAGGGGATTTTCTCCGTAATTAATTACATGACATTTAATATAATCCTTAAAAAGTGTGTGAGACAGATGCTGAATGCAAAGTGCTGATAACACCAGTCTCGCTTTTTCTCTGAATACCACAGTCTTGGAAGACCCAGCTTTCTGTTATCGTGGAACTGATGGGTCATTTTTCACTCTGCTGGGAGGTCTGTCCTCTTTATTCTTCAGCAAAAAGCCTTCCCATGAGGATTCACACATTCAATCAACTTGGCATTGCTCCCCAGGAGCGCTGTCCCAGCTTCTCTACATGATGGAGGGAACTGGGCACTTTCAGATGGTTATTCTTCCCAGGGATCAAAATCACAGAATCACAAAATGGTTGAGGTTGGAAAGGACTTCTGGAGATACCTACCTTAGATGAGATATATCACTCTTAAAAGTTGTCCATCTTTCCCCACTGACCATAGGGATGAGATTGAACTAAAGCACTTGACTTTCAGAGGGTTAAAATTAGGTTAGTTCAACACAGGTTAAAGTATTTGCTGGATTGGGGGCCGTGGTGAAATTAATGCTGACCTGAAGATTAACTTTTTCAGATTTTAATGCCTATTTGCATATGTTTTGTCTCCTCAGAGCTCTGTCCAAGACTCCTGCAGCATTGGCCCTGAATCAAACCCAGCACTGCAAGCAGCTCGAAGGCTTGGTGGTTTCCCAGGTGCAGCTGTGTCGAAGCAACCTGGAGCTAATGCAGACCATCATCCAGGCAGCACGGGAAGTGATAAAGACCTGCCGTAAAACTTTCTCAGACATGCGGTGGAACTGCTCTTCCATTGATCTGGCTCCTAACTACCTGCTGGATTTAGAGCGAGGTAAACATCACTATTGGCTTGGATGGGGAACATGAGTGAGTAGATCCAGACAGCTCTGTGTGGATGCATTGCTGGGGTCTGGAAAGGGTCCTACTGCCAGGAGGGGACATTGAGGGATAGAGTAGCATGGTTGTTTTGTTCTCTGAGAGCACACTGTGGTGCCCATCACACGTAGGAGCTCTTGAGTCCACCACAGCTCCTACGACACATGCCACCAACTTGGTTTCCTCATCTCCGGAGGAGGTGTCTCACTCCCTCACAGTCACGGCACTGTTCTTCAGAGCATGGAGACCTGTCAAGCAGTTCACACTAAGCATGAAGCTGCACATGTAGCTCTCCTGTGGGTACAACTGTCCTTGCATGCGCCAAGTGCACTGCAGCTACATAGTCTCCTACAGCTCCATGCCCTGCTGTTAAGCAGTGTCCAGCACTGGAGTGGGAGCAGGGAGGAGAAACCAAGGTGGGGTTTCCTCATTGGCCCCAAGAGTAGGTCTTTGCACCTCTCTGCCCTGATAGGATGATGTCTCCTGTTAAAGAAGAATTTGGGAGATTTGCTCCAAGATGGTGATGCCATGAGAGGTCTCAGCTGCAGCGGGTTGGCATGTTTGGTGGAGCAAAAGATGTGCAGGTCTCTTTCTGGGGAACACCTAGTTGTCCCAGGGGCTGAGCTGTAGTTCTTATCTTTTCCAGGCACAAGGGAGTCAGCATTTGTGTATGCGCTTTCTGCTGCTGCCATCAGCCACACCATTGCTAGAGCCTGCACCACCGGGGACCTCCCTGGCTGTTCCTGTGGTCCCATCCCAGGTGAGACACCTGGACCTGGGTATCGATGGGGAGGATGTGCAGACAACCTCAACTATGGTCTTATCATGGGGTCCAAATTTTCAGATGCTCCCATGAAGATGAAAAAATCAGGATCACAAGCCAATAAACTGATGCATCTGCACAACAGTGAAGTAGGGAGACAGGTAACAAATCCACGAGAGTTATTGTAATTGTACAAACATCTGTAGTGGTTGGTCGCTCTGTGAAGTTCACTGTCTCTATCAGCTAGCAAAAGGAGAAGGTTTCTCCAAGATGCTCTGAACCCCTTTGGCCTGCTTGAGGCTCTGACTGTAGCTCATTCTGGGACTCAGGAGGCCTCTAACGCTATTACCAGCCCTATATAACCATGGGTGGGATGTCTCATCACTACCTTCTCCGCAGCCAGGGATGGCTCTGGCCTGCTTACCCCAAGAGGTGTGGTGTGGATGGGTCCAGATGGGTCCAGCAGTGCTCTGCCAAGGGCGTCACACATGTCAAGTGCTGCGTAAGCGTGGAGGATTATCATCTGCCAAATGATTCCTACAGCAGCTGCCTCCCAGCCATTCCTGCAGCCAGGAGGGCTGATTTTCTTTTTCATTTTTTTTTTTGAGCTGCTTTGCTAGTGAATATTCCCCTGTCTGGCAGAAGCAGGTTTTAGCAGCTCGCATCCAGCCGACGTGCCAATGGAGGGATAATGCTTAACACGTGCACAGAGCTTGGTGTGCACTGAGAATCCAATCCTCACCTGATCCATCCATGCAGCTGGAGAAACTGGGGAGGGGGGTTGTAAGGGTGAACCCTGCATGTGCCCTTGAGGCTGCAGCGGTTCCCCAGGCTGGTCCCTTTCTGGGGGTACCTCTTGGTGAGGTGGAGGACAGGGGCTACAGCTTAGTCCTTCAGGGCTGCCTGCACTCAGAGGCTGGATCTGGGACACATAAAACCTGGAAGAGCATTGAGCTAATTGGCAGCTTATTGACTAGCTAAGGGCTGAACTCCCCTTTACAGAGCACCACCATGCCAAACTTGCCTCCCCTGGGTGCTTTTCTCTGCCATTCCCTGCACTTCCACTCTCTATGCTCTTTTTTTTTTTTAATCTTACAATGTCTTAACTTCTTTTAATTGCATTGAGTATATTCCTACTTGGGACACAGTGTCACCATGGCTAGTGCATTCACCCCTTCCTGGCGGTGTTCCCTGCCATGTCCAAAGCCAAGAGGCTAGTACAAAACCAAAGTAAAAGGCTCTCTTGGCCCATGGCCAGCAAAAAGGCAGGGTGACACTGCCCTGAATGCTTCAGAGCCTTGACATATCTATTATACAAAGCCTAAATCTGCTGGAGGCAATAATGTATGCTAATCATCTATGTATGGATTGCTTTGATTTCCAGCTCCTTAGAAATCTAGCGGGTATAAACGCAGCACTGTGCAGATATCTGATCAAAATTCATAATACTGTTTTGTCTGTTGGCTGCCTACAGAGGTGCCCTGGTGAAAATAGTCCTGGCTGATAGTCATCACCAAGGAGCTGCAGGGTTTAATTCCCTATGCACAGCAGCTACCCTAGCACAACTGTGCAGAAATCAGAGCAGCAATCCCTTTCAATAGCAGTCTTCATTAAGACAGTACCTTCTTTAGCAAGCTGGTGGGATGCTTGGAGGTAAGAGAAGGGCATTTCTTAACTCCTGCATTCCTTTTCGCAGGTCTTGAAAGCCTCTCTTGAAATGAAATGTAAGTGCCATGGAGTTTCTGGGTCATGCTCTATCAAGACCTGTTGGAAAGGCCTTCAAGAGCTGCAAGATATTGCACTGGACCTCAAAAACAAGTATTTATCAGCCACCAAGGTCGTTCACCGGCCCATGGGCACACGCAAATACCTCGTGCCAAAGGATATCGATATCAGGCCGGTTAAGGAGACAGAGCTGATTTACCTGCAGAGCTCACCCGATTTCTGTATGAAGAATGAGAAGGTGGGGTCACACGGGACCCAGGACAGGTGAGGATTTCCATGGTGTGTTGACAGCACTCTGAGCCCCAAAGAGGGAAGAGGCAGAGGGGATTGAGTATAAGTAAAAAGCAAGTAGCTGCAGAGGTAGCACATGCGTAGAGGTCAAGGATATCTAACTAATAGTATGATCCACAGATGCCCAAGCCTTTCAGAGGTGGCATCAGACAGCTTTTTGTGTTATACAGGCAGGTACAAACCACCTTTTGAAGGTAGCTCCTTCAGGAAAGTCATGCAGGCAACTTGTCTCTACAGGACTTGCAATGACCAAGCACCTTTGCTTTACCATGCTGAGTTCCTATAAGTCATTTCTTGCAATCATTGCTCACGTGATGAAAGCTCTTCTAAGTAGGCAAGTGTCAACTCTGTTGGAACCAGTACACTCAAGAGGTCTTAAAAAAATACTGTAGATGATGGTGAGGAGCCTTAAAATGCTTCCATTGCATTTTAAAGAGCAAGGTATGTTTGCACTGTTACTGCCTCCACAGAGGAATTTCTTCCATTTACTTCCATCCAAGACAAATCGGTTACCGCTTCAGTAGTTTGAGCATCTCTAGGTGGATGTCACCAGCTGAACAACTGCATTATTTCCAGTTACCAGTGACCCAGTCCTCCAGCATGACATGCCTTGCAGGAGGTGTAGTTCTCTGGATGAGATGCAGAAATAAGGCCCAGGCTGTGTGTGGCTGGTAGTACCCCAGGGCACTTGTTAAGTGAGGTGCAATGACCGGATTTAAGGCTGGCTCATTAGCTGCTGTCTGCCAACTTGGTCTTCTTCAACTGCTTCCAGCATTCTTCCTTGCTCTTTATGTTACCTCGTGGTGCAATCTCAGGTGGTGATGTTACAGGCTGAAGACATCTGCGCTTTTGCAAGGTCCTTCAGTATAAACTCTTCTTAGTCGTAGTGGTCGTTCCACTGTGTTTTGAAAAGTTTAGTGGAAAGAAGATTTTACCATAGCAGAAATTAAGTTAAATAACACAGACACATAGATACATCCTCCATGGATTGCTGCAATTTATAGGAAGGGTTTGGTAAGACAGCATTGGCATTAGTCATTTAATCTGTAGGCACAACCCTATCGAAAACAAGTGAAGATGTTTATGAGCCACTGTGGATCACAGGGGAAAAGCATGTGCTGAAACAGTTTTCTGAGGAAAAATGTCATTTTCAATGGAAGCAATTTTTTTGTGTGTGTGTGTTTTTTTCTGTAGATTTTGACCAATTTATGTCTTGAAAAAAGACCTCTTTGTTGGGCCACTCTGCTTTGCAATGAAAAAAAAACCAGGAGGTTATTTGGAAATTGATTTTATAGGACGCATGAAATCAGCGGGCTGAGTTGTGTCAGAACCCAAATAAGTTCATTACAAATTTGCCAAATGAAACATTTTCAATGAACTGAAAAGATTTTAGAGGGGAGGGAAGTGTGACTTCTTCTTCACCTAATTCCAGTTTGCACCAGGTCTTGCCTTTTTTTATCTGAGCTGGGAATGAAAAAATATGTCAAGGTCTTGAAAGCGTGTTTTTTTTTTCCTTTTTTTTTTCTTTTTCTTTTTTTTTGAGGATAGGAAAATGTGTGTTCCAGGCGTCTGCTTATCCCGGGCTGGGCGACAGTGGTGATTGTGAGGGTCCGCAGGAAACGAGGCTGAGTGAGGATTTAGATGACTGAGATATTAAGGCAGGAGGCACCTTTTAAAGTCTTTTAAAATGACTTTAAAAAGGAGACTGCTGAGAAATACTCCTGATTTTCAGACACACAAGATGGTGTTGGCTATGGGAAGGGAGGAGAGAGCCGTAGTCCTGCATTGAGACGTAAGGCTTTGCCGGGCTGTAAAGATCATGTGTAATTACAGTCCTTTTCATTTTAATCCATTGGCCAGCTCTGGAGAAGATTTAAAGTATTAAAGAATTAAATTTGTGGGGAAAACATGTGCAAAATCCAGCCCATGTGTTTGCAGGTCCATCCCTTCTTCACTGGGGGAGCAATGAAAAGAAGGGGAGCTTGGCTATCCCCGACTTCCTCCTTCTCCCCTGCATGCTTATTTTTCCTCCGTGATCTTTTTCTGTTTTTTTCCCATGGAGGAAACATTTCACATTTCTTAAGCATGGTGGCTCCGTTCCAGCCAGACATGGGGTTGCAGAGATAGCGCCTAATGACAGGGATGAGGGCAACGGGAACACAAAGAGCTGCTGTTACACAGGGCAGGGGGAAAAAAAAATGCGGTTTACACTTGCTCCACAAAGATGTAAAACCTTCACAAGGAAATAGCCCAAACAGGTTTTTATTTTAGAAGTCAAGTTCCAGGGTCATCTTAGTATTTGATCCTTGCACACATCAAAGAATTGGGAAGATCCTTGCTGTCGCCTGCCAGAACAATTTTTAAGGATCTTTTTATAGCAGATGGAATCAAAAAAAGATTTTAAATGGTTGTCCCTCAGTTTGCAAAATGAGCAACCTGCTGAACTTCCAGGCACAGAAATAGCCATTTATTTGTGCTGCTGGTACAAGGATTTTAGTGACAACAATTAGGCAAAGCAAAAAGAGGCAGATGGGAAGCAGGATGGCAAAAGTGGTGTGATGTGCTGATGCTTTCCAACAATGCTTTTTTTTCCCCATTTCATGTGGGATTTTAAAATTCACATTGCTTGCTTTTGTATTTTCATTAACAAAATGGGTTCCTTGGCACCATCCTCCCTTCTCCCGGCTAGGTCCGGTGGAAAGAGGACCGGGGTTGATGGCTCAGTGCAATGCCCTGCAAATACTGGGTTTCAGCATACCCTGCAAGCAACAGTTCTGTGCTGGCAGGTGGGTGGAAGAGATAATCTAATCGGCCACTTCCATCTCTTCTACGCTCTCTAATTATCCCTTGCATTACTTGGATTTATTGTGCTCTTTTGGGGCAGGAAAGGGGGTGGAATTACTTTGTGGTGGAGCCACATGAAAAGTCCCTCTCAGAAAACATGAGCTCGGTTGCTCCAAAGCCCTTCGGAGATCTTGGACGGAAGACTTTCAAAGCCTCCTTAGGAATGAAGTTGGAATGTTTTCTAGGATACCTTGGCCTTTCTAAGCTTTTTTTACTGAAAATCAAAATAGTTTGGGAATCTGCATGCCTGCAAGCACTTGGGGTGTCTCCAGATTTCAAAGCCAGGGAGCTAACCCAAGATGAAGCCTCCCGGCTCTTTGAAGTGCTCGAAATCTGATGAAGGAGCCGAGTTTTGCAACTGTTATCCAAGGCTTCTGCAAACAGGTTTGCTACAACCCCAGAATTTGCTGATTACGGCCAAACTGCTTGTGCTTATTTACCAGTCATACTTTGGTGGCCAATGAAAACGCTCTGGAGACCATATCTAAAGAAGCCGATCTGTGCAGCAGCATGTGAATGGCATGACGTTCAATGCAACAAATCTAAGTGCAGAGGGGAAAAAATACATATATTCCTGTTTCAGAGCTTTCTTGGAAAAAAACAACCTGTAATTCTTTTAATGAGGTAGCTCCCTTTCTCCTGCAGGAAAAAATCCCCTATCAATCAGGCTCAAGTAAAACACAAATAATAGCAGATTATGAAATCAGGATCTCTTTTGTGAGAAAAGAAGGAAAAGTATTAACCTTCTTTATCGGGAGGGTGCAATGTATCATATTTCAAAAGCTGTTTAAGGTCCCTTAAGGAATCCAAGGAAAGGAAAATTCTGCCATGCATGCAAAAGTCTCCCGCTCCTGAAATCTTGCAGAGATTACTGGGCTGTTTATTAGTGATTTTTCCCAGAGCAGCCTTGGAGTCAAGTGAAAGCCTCTCCCTCCATGCTGAAGATGGGTTGTTAGTTCATTTCTGCAATATAAAACATTAGTCCTACGTTTCTCCCAAGGTGTCTTAAGCTGATATATTTTACTGGATAGTAACCTGCATGTAATTACTGAGCCTGCCTGAGCTGAAGAGTGGTAGCTCATTTAGCCTGAGTAGAAACGAAATTTCTTAGTAGACATGTTCATATTTATACGGGGAAGTATGGTAGTTATGAGTAAACAAAGCATTTGGTGTTTTTTTTCTTTTTTTTTTCACTGACTAATTAAAATCTGATCACTCAGAGCTCAAGAAACAATATGCTGAACTTTCATTTGGCAAAAATTTGTGTGATGATTTGGGAATTTTTGGATCCGTTATCAGGTGTACCACCCCTCACTTGTGAGACCCAATAAATAACGAATAACAAAATCAGGGAAGTTTGAACCCATCCCACTCTGTTAGACTGGGATTTGACTGTAAGATTTCCTGAAAATGTTTGTGAATAATGAGATTATTGGTAGAAAAAGGAAGTTCACACAGAAAAATTGCAACAGATGGTAAATTAAGATGGAGTGAGGGAAAAAAGGCCCCTAAGCGATCTCTCCTAAAGATATTCACTCTCTTTACCTTAAAACAGAATTGCAGTTAGGGAGCATCAGGTCTTCAGAAAGGACTTTTCACAAAGTCTTTTCACAAAATCTTTCTGGAAGTGAATCTAAATCTCAATTTAGATTTAACTGAGAATGCCTGGGCCATTACTGCAGATATTTGTCTAACTGGGTCTTAAAGCCAGTTTCCCTAGACAGCCTCTGCATTTTCCCTAGGCAACATCTAACAGAGCTTTCCTATACTTACAGTTTGTCATAATATGAATTTTTCCTTTTTTTTTTTTTTAAATCAGACTGGTTATTTCTTGATTTCTTGTCCTGCCTGCTCTGGGTATGAAGAACATTCACTTGTTCTCCTCATTACTGTGACATTTAATAGGTGGGAAGGCAGCTTTCCTTACAGACTTTTCTCAGCCAGCTCCTTCAACCTTTCTCATTCCTAAACTGCTCCTCTGGCTTGCCTGAGAACCTTCTCACATTTATTTGGATATTTCTCAAAGCATGATGCTTGCATTGCATTTTAATTCACTTTTGCAAAATGCTCTCAGGTCCTTTTGGCCTAACATAATCCTACATTTTTTGGAGCTCACTTGCTGTTTCTTCATTAATGAAAATACAGGCTGGTTCTGGGATGTCCCTTGATACCTCCTCGCTGACATGCAGTATTGATAACTCTCTTTGGTACAGTTGTTCGCTGTCAGTCCCGAGTTGTTCTCTGTGGATGAGAAAACAATTTAAAAATAGTTAAGAGCTCGCTCTTAAAATCTTATATGAAAGTTGTGTACTTTGATGTATTTTTAGTGATGCCCATTGTGTTACATGTTACTTGGGAATATCAAAGGAAATATTTTTCCCTCTCTTTTATACATCACTATGTGTTATGACATTACCAAAGCAAGGGGCACTAAATAATAATAGTGATTTGAAGATCCCCAGCAGATCTGGTGGAGCTCCCAGTGGACATCTCGTCCACCTTGTTGTCATGTGCCATTATTGTGGCTGACATGGTGAGCACAGTGGACCTCAGTTTGGATCTCCAAGTGCAGCTATCAGCTGAGCAGCCAAAAAAACCAAAACAAACAAACAAAAAACTCTATGTTTATATCTGCTGATGAGACAGAAATGAGCCGAGATCCATAGAGAAAATACAAATAACATCTCCTAGTAGCTTTTGATGGGGCAACACCATCATATTTAGCTTTAGACATTCAAAAGTTAGATAATTAAGCTAGCAGGCCACTGTTTTCATTCACTGAAAGTCAACTGGTACTTTCAGAGCATAGTTCACGCCAGGAGTACCTGTTTTCTTGTGTGTTGCTGAGAGATATGAAAGA
Organism: Tinamus guttatus; assembly: GCF_059628265.1. Lineage (NCBI taxonomy): Eukaryota > Metazoa > Chordata > Aves > Tinamiformes > Tinamidae > Tinamus > Tinamus guttatus. Next base: position 6,358,782 of record NW_028289136.1, read on the forward strand.
GCTCTTAAATATGGGATGGCAAAAGATGAATAATTTTCAGGTAGAGAAAGAGTCACAGACCTTAATTTTGCTTACTAGGCTGTCTTTCTCAAATTCTGCTAACACCAAGCTCAGATGGTTTTAGGAAGAGCTAGAACATACTGCCCATCACATTACGCTCCTCTCTGGGTTACTTAGGTTTCTAGCTGGAAATCCTTCTGCAGGTCCCTGCAGAACAACGCTGAAACCCTGCTCCTCCATAACTGGTATCTTATGATGAAAATTCCCCATGAGGTAACTGTCAGGCTTCTTAGCCTCTCCATCTGGGGCAGGATTCCCAAAAGCGCAATTATCTCCTTGCCCATCTCTGCAGAGAAGCCACCCCTGTGGTGTAGTTGTTTGGGCTTGAGGGACGATGCACATAAATGCATTTGCAAATGAGGACTGATAGGGTGAGATTGTGGACAGGCAGATTGAATGGGATTTGTCCTTTCAGCAAGGCCAACATCTCCAAGCATGCAAAAAGAAGGAAAAAACACAATGGTAATCTGAAAGCATGTTCCTGAGCCAGAACCTTGGCCAGGATTATGATTGAGGCATCATTTTTCACTGGTCATCCATATGCTTTTGGAGGTTTGGTTAAGATACAGTCAATTGCATTCACATTTTTCCTCTGAGACTCTGGAGAAGGGCATTTCTCTGAGTTGCTGGAACTGTGCTGGCCTGGGCCCAAAGGAAACAAGATTGATCTTAACCATCAGCAGGGAGCCTGGTGAGACAGCAGCTGAGGTCTCTGACAAGCAGACACTCAGGGGCAGCTTCTGTGGGTAAATTCTGGTCTTTGGGCTACTTTGTCTTCACCCAGTAGCTCCTTGTATACATAGTCACAGCTCTAAAAAAATGCCTTTGTTTTGACTCATTTAAAAAAAAGTTAAAGATTATTCATCGCTCCCTATCATGTAAAGTAGGGAATGGAATATCTAGTTAGTGGCATTGTCAGGAAAGTTTTCTAACAACATGGAAAGGGTCAGGAATGGGTCAGGGGCTTTCTTTTGCACATGCAAACCCCCTCCTTCAGAGTGTCTCTATTTCTCTATTACTTAGTTCAAAATTGAGGGAAATGTGGGGGATTTTTAAATAAGTTTTTTTTTTCTCTTTTATTTCAGGTTAAGTAGGATGGGCTTGCCTTTGGGAAATCCAAGTTGATATATAAATATATATATATATATGTGTATATATATATAAAAATGTTCACATAATCCCAGGAGTGGATATAAGGAGAGGGAGATTCCCATTTCCCACACAACAGGTGTAAGAGTTTTGCTCTGCGCTTGAATCGAGTAAATTAAACTGCAGGGTGCTTTGTATGTCTGGGGAATATCCTTGATGGTAAACTGGCTGCTTAGTACTAGATGGCATGCATGCATCTTATGATGTTGTGCTCCTTCAGACTCCTGCTCCTCACCAGGTGAAACTAGGGGCAATCACCTTCCCATACACCGGTAAAGCTGAGTAAGCTTTTTAAATACCCTCTCCAAATGTCAACATTCCTGTATTTGAACCTGTGCTCTGAATATTTAACGCATTTGCTAATACATTTATGAGGAGTCATTCTGAGGTTTCCTGGTGGAGGGGCCCTAGTTCATGGGGTAGTAGCAGTGCTCTTGGTTCAATGTTAGGCAAACATGCTCTGTGTGGTTGCAGACTTCGGCTTCAGTAGAGGCTTTTAAAGGTTTGTAAATATTTACACACACTCCTGAATGAGGGAAAGAAGGGGGAGCCTTTAAAAACTGAACCTGGAGAGGAATGTGAGTCAGAAAAAACAAACAGGAGGCCCTCTTGAGTCAGAAATAAAGAAAGAAAAAACAAGAACAAAATCTCACCACTTCATTAATCCCATAACTTCTCCTGAAGCATTACCTCATGAGGAATTCCTATAAATCTTATGGATTTGTTTCCATCTAATGGAGTGCTCAGCTTGATAGCCCAACTCATGCTCTTCTCTCTTTTTCCAACCCCAAACCATCATGTAGGGATTGTATATGTCCAAAATAACTAGGCAGAATAGGATTTAGGCAACTAATTCCCCACAAACTCCAATCTGGCTTTCTTTTAATAATGTCAAGAGGTTCCATCAAGGTATCAGTCTCACTGTGATGGGAACTTAATGAGATCTTTTACCCTAAGGCGCTAATGCGCAGCTGAGCATCTGACCAAGTGCCAGCATTTCCACCTGGGGCTATCTTTACAATAACTGGCAAAATGACATTTTTAGGACATAGTCCCTCTCATCCGAAAGTCAATATCTCTTGCTCTAGATCAACTGTAAGGTCAGCCCAGGATGACAGACTGTGATGGGGTTGTCTGTGCCATAGAGCAATGAAATGTGCTCTGACATCTAAGGTTTGGGGAGATTAATCACTCCTGGTGTGATGGTAGATGTAAAGAGTCTTTGGAGGGCCAAAAAAGGAAGAGAGTTCTGGAGCACAGAATCACTTTTTACCCTTTTCTGCTTCTGGTTAGTGCATGATGCAAAGGAGTTTCTCATATTCATGTGTGCTTCCCTCTTTCATTGCTATGTTTTCAGAAGCAGCTAGCCATGTTTAAGTAAGCATCTTTAGATACTTCCAGCTTAGGATACTTCCACCGTGAAGATCTTAGGAGAAGGGGGGTGTTTTATGAGAACAGTTGAGCATCCAGTTTTGCAGAACCAGGTCCCTTCCAAAGTTCTTCTTTGCTGGTGATCCAAGGAGGGGATTCCCCAACGAGTTTCCTTTGCCGGAAAGTAGTCACAGTGAGGGAAACCCATACCATGCCAGATTTATAAACCTGAAATTAATTAAAAGCAGGAGTGAAACAAGCAGTAAAAGCCCTTGTGATATTTGGCGACGTGTCATCCTGCACTGCCATGCTGCCTGCTCCTGGGTCAAGAATTGAGCTGGTGTAGGACCCGCTCCCCTGATGTCTGCACCAGGCTGGGAGATACTTGGAAGGGGAAGTGCAGAGTTCTACTCTGCTTATATCTGTAGTCATTTCCATGATATGGCCAGGGCAGGAGAATGGAGGTAAGAGCCTGCTCCGGAGCTTTCCCAGCTTGGGATTGCTGGCACAGAGCCTGTGCAAATAGTCTCTCACTGCAGGGTTCCTCCTCTGCCCCTTCTCAGATTGGGCAAACATCAGCCCAAGGGATCACCTTCTCCCAGCTCTCTTCAAATAACTTCGGAGGAATATGGACCTTAGGGCTGAGTCGTGTTTCAGTGGAGGCATCACCACTGCTGCTCTCCCATGCCCATAAAAGATGCAGAGACTGTAATGGGAATTAAATGCTATTTTGGGGTGTCAGAGCAGATTATGTGAATCCATCAGGGAGTTTCAGAGCTGGTGTTCTGAACACAGTCCTGGGGCCTCCTTGTCTCATTGCAGATGTGCTCACGTAGCCCTCGTTTTCTACAGCCGAGGCTCAAACGTGTGGGTCTCCCCTGCTGCCTTGTGGAGTTGTCCAGCATTGACCCATCCTTGGTGTCCCGAGCTCTGCCAGGAGCGTTGCTTTTGCTAAGTGCATTTCCTCTCTTGCAGGCAATGCAACAAGACCTCCAACGGGAGCGACAGCTGCGACTTGATGTGCTGCGGCAGAGGCTACAACCCCTACATGGACAAAGTGGTGGAGCGGTGCCACTGCAAATACCACTGGTGCTGCTACGTGACCTGTAAAAAGTGCGAGCGGACTGTCGAGAGATACGTGTGCAAGTGAGAGCCCTCCTCGGAGCCGAGACGCCGGCGGAACCCACGCACTGTTCACGGAAGAGAAAACATGTCCCTGACTCAACGTCGCTTACCTTGTAAAGACACAGACTTGAAGAGAGATGGTAGGAGGAAAAAGCAATCGCAAAGTCAAAATAGGACCCTTAAAAAAAAAAATGTAAAAAGTGGAAAGTTTTTCCCCACCAATAAAATGTTCTCTGAGAAGATAAAAACTCATTTGGGATGGTATCTTCTTCCAAAGTATTTCCTATATTGCCAATGATGTCCAGCCATCAAGTGCCTTAGTATTTTGAGAAGCAAAAGTAGAAACTTTCCGCAGGGGAAGAAAAACAAGTCTTTCTGGAAACTGTGTCCCCACTCGCTAATGCCTTTTGTGTGGGCATGGGGTCTGCATTAGGACCATCCCAGGAGGGAAAACTCCACAACTTTTAGCAATAACTCTATTTGTTGCCAAAGACTCATTTTTTTTTGATTTTTTTTCCACGAAAGCATCCACTTGGGATGTCAGAGGTAGAAAGATTTTCGGGTGACTCCTCTGAAACAAACAAGTCATTTTAACCTATCTTTTGTGCAGGTCTGAGACTTCAAAGCAACCGCTGTGGGAAAAGCTGTTCCCTCTTTTATCAGAGCTGGTTTCAAATTCAAACGTTCAAATGAAAACTCACCAGATGCCAAAGGCAGTGAGAATTGGAGACCCTAAGAAAGGCTTTGTGAGCATGGGGTCCACAGGTAGGATCCATCCAGTGCGTAAGATGCAGAAACAAAGACAAAATAATAATAAAAAATCCTGCTTGTTTTCTCTACTTTCTTTGGGTCTTTTGCCCCTAATCACTGTTGCTCTGCTGCTCTGGGCCGCCCAGGCCTTTGAAATCTGCAAGTGCCTCCTTTCTTCCCAGCAAAACCGTTGAAGGAGCTCCAAGAAATTCCAGAGCCCTCAGCACTGTTCATTCCCGGCTCTCTTAAGAGCAGGCACGAAGGTTAACAACTACCCTCCGCAGACTGAAGTGGGAAAAATATGATCTTGACCCAGCAAAGAACCACTATCTGTGGCTGTACATATTTTCTTTTGTACGCGAAACATACAGAAATATTTATAAGATATATCTCAGCGCTTTCCTCTATCCTCCTTTATACATAAATATGTCTCTATGTTATAAACAAGCCTTAACAATAGTATGAAATAAATGCTGAAGTTTCTGGTGCAACAGCAAAATCCTAGAATTATTATGTTTCACTCAAGGACGCTCTTTCTTACTTGGAAAGCTGCTCTAGTTTCCCTCCCAAAGAAAGGATAGGAGGCATTTGTGGGCCTGGGATAGAGAAGTTCCACTATTCCCTATCTCCCCAAACTGTTCGTTTTCAAGTGAATAAGCCAAGACACGGCTGACGCAATGAAACTTGTTGACCGCAGCGCTCACCCAAAAGCTTCCAGAATTCTGTAGATCCATGCATACAGGTCTTTGGGCAGCTAGAAGATACATTGCTGCCTTAAAGCCACTGCATAGAGAGAAGAAAAATGTCACGCACTTGTGGCCCATCATCTCTTTGAGGAACACCACGGCCATGATTAAGGATGGGAGGAATTTCTTCCTGGACATATTTATGTACAATGAAGAGATGACTTGTGTGGAGCAGCGTGTGGATCTCTCTGAGGAATGCCCTAGAGCCCACCCTAAACTCTGTTCACCCCAAATCAGTGCTACCCTTCCTGTGAGGCCTTCTTGATGTAGTCAGATGACCTCTCCATTCTCTAAAGTGTGTGCAAGGACAGCAGGCACTTTCTGAGAAGGAAATACCACTGTCTTCCTCTGAAACCTTTGTTTTCACCCAGCCAGTCAATGGGAGGCAAGTACCTATGATGTGCTGCTGCATAACCCTCAAGAGTTGGGAGAAAAATGCCCAGCATTGCAAACCATGGAGCAAAACTGAGATATTTTATTCTCCTTGGCTACTCTTCACATTATTGCAGCAGGTCCGATCTCCTCACCTCCCTCCCTCCCTCAGCACACCCTGCCAAGAGCAGGCGAAAGGAGGCCTTCGGTGGGTTGTCAGTGGTTTATGTTATTGTCACCCCGTAAAAGCCTATGGGCTCCGACGTCTGCGCAGCTCAGCGTGATGAGCGCTGGGTGTCCCTAGTCTGACACAAAGACAGGTTGGTGGCAGGAATCCCACTGCTCTCTGGAGCCGGAGTCTGGCTTTGTTCGATATGCAAAGACACGGTCAATTTTTTGTTCTTTTAAGGCGTTTTCTTTCTAATTTCAGTTTCTGATGAAGCCAAAGAGGCAGGAATATTCTGACTGAGCGAAAATGTAAGCGTTTCTGTTCTGCTCTGTAAGGACTCTTTTTCTTGCTCCCTTGCTGATGTCTTGAGTTTTTCAGCTTGGCAAAAAAAAAAAAAAAAAAAAAAAAAAGTGAGATGCAAGAAATGCTCTATGTGCCCATTGTTTTCAGCTGCATTTCCAATCTCTGGTGTCAAAGCTCTGACCTCAGCTTCATTTCCCATGTCAGAAGAATCAGTATCATTGTAAAGCATGAAAAGACGTGGGTAAGCCTACCATTTGTGTGCAGGACCTCAGACCATCAGGTGGGACCTCTAAGAAAGCATTAGCTAGTGGGTAACATACTGCCCAGCAGCATGTTACTAAAGATGGAGAATGAAATGGCTGAAGTCTTCAGAGTTTTACAATTTGTGGGATCCAGGCTCAAAACCTCTGCTTGCTCCTCTAGGAATCCATCGCTGACTTCATCTCAACTTTGCTGACCTATGTTTTTCCCCCCAGAACTTCTAAATTTAAGGGTCTCTCTTGTTCTCTGGGCAGACCAACTCCCAAAACAGGGTATTAGCCATATGCCCAGGTCGACATGACCAAGATGAGAATCATGCACAGGTCCAAAAATTACAGCCTCCCTTGTTGCATAGTCCTTCTTCATCCAGCAAACCAGGCTAATTCTTCTCCTAGTGGTCCAGCATTTTCTAACATTTACAAAACATCTTTCCATGAGGGGGAAGCAGTGGTTTTTCTCTATTTTCTTTTTTTTTCTTTTTTTTTTCTTTTTTTTCCCCTCTTTCAATACAAACTGGAAGACAGGAAGTCTATGACACAAGACCATACTTCTGCAACGGCTCAGAGTGCATCCTGCTCCTTGCAACCTGACTCCAATGCTTGTTATTCCTGGCACCAGCAGCAAAGCACGGAGAGGCCAAAAGAGAGGAGCCTCCCTGTTCTTCCTTGCAACACTTGATGCAACAGTAATCCGCACAGATTCCCTGAAATGTAGCTGCCAAACGATTTTCTGTACATGTATGACCTGGAGGATACTCTGGGGAAGATTTGTCACAAACCTGTTTCATAGGGCTTTGCAAGGAAAATGTATCCTGGATAGCAGGACATGCCTTTCCTGTGCCTACATTTCCCTCTCCTGAGCCTACGGTGACCAGTTTTCAAAGTTTTGCACCAAAACACTGAGGTCTTTCAGCTTCTGAAAGAAATGGCTTTTAGTAATTGTGAATGTTTCTGTCAGGTGATGCTAAGTCTCCTAACATGGCCTGCCAGGTCCTAACAGCTGGTATAATTTGGCCCAGCTACAGCTACATGCAGCTACACAGCTCCGCTGATTTACAATAGCTGGAAAAATACAGCTGATATATTCCCATACATATTTCTATTTCAAAATATTACAGCATAATCCCTGAGGGGAAAAAAGAATTAAAAACAAGATATCTTGATAAGTATTATGTTGGTGGCTTTGTAGCATTTATTCATTTGAAAAAAAAATGATGATTTGATAAAACAGTTTGTGCTTAATGCTATCTCCAAATCTGAGGATTTAGATCTTGTGTGCATCCAGCTGGCTTTACATATTTTGATGAATTCCCCCTTGTCCTCACTCTGTTCCAGTGTTATATCATTTAGGTTGTTCCCCATGATAGATGGACAACATTCATTAAAAAAAGGCCCCATCGGATTGTTAGTTTTAGTCTGCAAAATGGAAAGTATCTTAATAAGGCTGAAGAGGCAGCTTCACACACAGCTAAAAAGGGAAGAGGGAAAAAAAAAGGAGGAAAAAAATCTGAATACAATTAGCAGCGCCTTTGTCAGGAAAGTGATAAAAAAGTCCCTGAGGGAACTTCCGTGTTTCCTGATAGAAAACAGATCACTGCAGACAATCATTAGCATCCTCTGAATTCACTGCTCTTGAGCTACCTACTCTGGGAAGACGTGAGATGGACGGTCCGGAGGTGCAGAGGGTTGAGGAGCGGGAGGAAAACACAGCTCCTGCTTTTGCTTTGCCTTCTGCAGAAGTGCATCCAGCTCCTCCTCCTCAGCAGGTGTCAGAGCAAAAGGCATCCAACAAGATCCAACAAGATCCAAGCAAGACATGGAGATTAGTGCAGTGAAACATCCTGCATTGCCTGGCGTGATTTTTTTTCCCCCAAAAATATGGTCTCACCCAGCCCTTCTCATCATCATGAGCTCTGCAACAGCCCTGGATAGCTGTTCCTCAGCACTCCACCTGGATTTGCCTTTCCTGGGTTGTCCTTCCTGGTTTGGGAAGAGCGTTGTGAAACACCACGGTTTCATCTGCAGCAGAGCTTTGATCAGATCCGGCATGGGCAGGACTTCAACCTCTACGTGTGGGACATGGAGCAGAAAAAGAGACTGGGGAGACGAGAGAAAGAGCAGGAAACTTTAAATCCACCTGAGATTAATGACTTTAACATGTACTACATGTTTTGTTTTGCTTTGTTTTCCCCTCAGGACCAGTATAGTCAGTCAGACAGTTTGATTAAATATCTCAGCATAGCTATGGTTTATTCATCTAGAATGAAAGTTATCCCCTGTTTAGGGAAGCAACATTAGCTTTATTCTCTATCCTGCCAGCTAATAATAATAAAAAAATAATAATAACAATGGTGTGCATTGTGGATTCTTCTTATTTGCCTTGTTAAGAGTAAGTGGACTTGGTCTGCTTTGTAATGATCAAATGAACTATCTTAAAGATTTTTTCTGACATTAAAGTTCCCATCTGGGCTGTGTGGAGTTTTTTTGGAGCTTAATATTCCAAGGTTTTCACCAGAATCACATGGGCTAGAGAATTTAAAAATAAAAAATAAAATAAAATAAAATAAAATAAAATAAAATAAAATAAAATAAAATAAAATAAAATAAAATAAAATAAAATTTTAAAAGGCTAAAGAAGTTCTCAAGAAGGTCTTACAGAAGGTCTTACAGAAGGTCTTACAAGACTCCAGGAGTTTTGACATGAAGGGAAATGCTGCAAATTTTGCATAACTTATGAGAAAATCTTGAGTTTTGTGATGTTGCGATGAAAAGCTTGTGCTGCACAGGACTGAATCTCACACTCAGAAATTGTCATGGATTGAGTTACTTTGAGAGTTTGTCCGTTTGCACGATATGGCATCAGCTTAAATGGAGACTGCTCATATGCTTAAACATGTGGATAAGTGTTTTTCTGGATCAGGGCCAAAGTGCTGAAAACCTTGGAGAACTGAATCCTATAAAGGCCAGTTATCGATATCTCAGATCTCTCTAAGTGGTAACTGCTGACAAACATAGGCTTTTTAGAACGGAGACCCACATTTCTTTTAGTTTTCCTATGGCTAACCCAGGGCCCCAAATTCACTAAGTCTGGGATCAGACCTGCTAGGTGGTGACGAACAATGAATCTGGGCTGGATTTAAGAAGGGACTTTAAAGCAAAAATTGTTAAAGTCCAGCAGAGGGTCAAGGAGTATTGTGTCCATTTCTGGGCTCCACAGGACAAGAGGGATGTGGAGCTGCTGGAGAGAGTCCAGCGCAGCGCTACGAGGATGATCAGGGGCCTGGAACATCTGCCCTATGAGGAGAGGCTGAGGGAGCTGGGCCTGTTCAGCTGGAGAAGAGAAGGCTGAGAGGGACCTGAGCAGTGTCTAGAAGTACCTCAAGGGAGGCAGTGAGGAGGATGGTGCTGGTCTCTTTTCACTGGTGGCCACCGACAGAACTAGAGGAAACAGCCACAAACTGAAACACCAAAAGTTCCACAGGAACTTAAGGAAAAATTTCTTCACAGTGAGGGTGCCAGAGCACTGGAACAGGCTGCCCAGAGAGGTTGTGGAGTCTCCTTCTCTGGAAATCTTCAAAACCCGCTTGGACGCAGTCCTGTGCCACGTGCTCTAGGTGACCCTGCGTGTGCAGGGGGGTTGGACTAGAAGACTTCTAGAGGTCCCTTCCAACCTTAAGCATTCCATGATTCTATGATTTACTTGGTAAGTCTGATTTAAGGAGAAGGAAGAGAAGGTATGAAAAACTGGAAGGGATTAAAACAAATGAACATTTTAAATATCCTTCATTGATAAGCAACCGTGTGGGCATACCACTGAGGCTTGGAGTGAGGGCTGCATCTCTCCTCATCAGGCTGCTCATCAGTGTTCACAATCCCAAATTTATCCAACCGGGATACCTTAGGTGTGTGTGGCATCTCATCTCCAACCTCTTCAAGATCAACTGTGTTTTCAAAATTCATACTGAATTTCAGAACAAACAAAGATTTAAAATCAACTATTCCTGGGTCCTTCCTTCTTCCCCAACTTTCTGCATACCACCATGGTTTCTGGTCTGAAACTGCAAGGTCTTCAGGGGAAGATATTATAATTGCTATAAAAGTCATTAACAGCAACAATTACAACAACAACGAAAATCAAGTGGTGGATTTATCTTGAGGCAATTTCCCCCCAAATCCAGGATGCCAAGAGGGAACCAAACCTAGTTCTGCTACATGCAGACACTGAAAACCTGTATTGCTGCTTTCCAATCAGCTACCCATTTAATACGTAAGTAATTTTACAAAATGCAGTACCTGTGTCCCTTCACAGAGCTGGTGTCAACACACGGCCAGGCTCGGTCAGGAAAAGTTTTCATTTCTAACCTCCAGATGGATGGAATGCTCTCTCCAGAGCTGCTCTACATAGCTTGAGAAGATTAAAGTGCCACCTCCTTGCTCACCTCTGCAGGTGTTTCCTTTCTTGCTCAGGCAGCTTGCAAGCTGCGGGAAACATGGGGTTGGAAGTATCTTTGTATTTAGGGAGAGTGGGAAATGATCAGTAAAACTCTCTGCATCTTCACACATGTCCTTGCTGTGACATAAAGATGTTGATCCCAAAAATGTTGGTCCATCTGGGCCAACCAACTGAGTGACACTCAAAAATGAGCTCTGCAAAACCATTTATGATCCAGTCATGTCTCAGTGTGGGGATGGTCCTGTCTCATAGCTGCTACTGACTCAGGCCAGGTCAGACTCCCAAGTCCAATGCTCAGAACTCCAAATTACCCTGAAGGGGTTTCTGAACTAATTAGGACCTTAGGGAAAAGTCTGAAGTTCCCGTATGCATTCCCCTGGGAGGAATTCACCTCCTGCAAGCTGTTTTCCGCTCCCTGCACTGTCAATAAAAAGCAAAAGGTATTTCTAGAGTGCTGGATATCTGGCATGTGTCCAAACAAGGGATCAGGACTTGATGAATTGTGCCCCTTGGGAGTTAGTGTGACCTTTTTCATATAGACATCCATATAGCAGATGTTGAAAGTCACAGGAGATTTATCCACAACCTGATGCCTGGTATATAGACCCTTCCGTCTATAGGTCTGTGATGGTATAAACCAAGCTAATTAGTTGTTAAGCCAAAATGGACTATTAAAACCAAAGCAGGACCCCATATATCTCCCCCGTCCAGGATGATGACAGTAAGCATCTATTATTTTATGTAAATTGTTTAAATAAACTTCCAGATAAAACAACAAAACTCAGGGAATAAAATCAAATATTATAAACATCTGAATACAGCTGATAAGATCTATAGTTTTCATTTTCTCACCATTAGTGGGAACATTTTCTTCCTGGGACTTGCACATAACCCTGAGAAAACTAGGGAGGTACTTTTCATGAAGCTTGGATAAACCATCCAAGCTCACTAACCACTTTGCTGTAACAAAAACTCAGACTCAGAGGCCCTAAACTCGATCCATATTGCTAATTGCATATTATTAATTACAAAATCACTTTTTTTCCTCCCCTAGCCTTCAAAAAGGCTATTCCAGATGATAAAAACATAAAAAAAGTTCAAAGCAAAAAGGAATGTCATATAGTAACCATGTTTAAGATGAAACTTGGAGTGGTGGTAGAGGATTTCTCCTTGCAAAATATTTTCCATTACTTTATGTGTTAATATCTTAAGTGCCCTGGCTTATCGTCAGGAGGCTTTGATAAGGTGAGAGATCTTCCTGTGTAGGAATACTCCGATCCACTTATTTTCAGTCTTTGTCTCCTCAGTGTGTTCTTGGTCATCGCAAAGAAATTCAGCTGAAATGTTACAAAGCAAAAAACCCAGCACTAGGAGGAAGGCAGCTCCAAAGGCCAAAGAGTTTTAACTAAATCTGATAGTCAGAGGGACTTGAGTACCTTAGTGGCTAATATGTCTGTATATATTATATTTTTTGTCGTCCAGAGCAGTTGTTCCTTCTTGGATTTGCATCTGACTAGAGGCACGGATTAGGTATAAAGAAAGGAGTCCAAGAATTGACTGAGATTTTCATTAAATGAGAGATTCACACACTCATAGCACAAGCATACAGGATTTAATAGTTTTTGTTGTTTACCATAACCCATGGTGCTTGGGGTGGTTTTATGCAGACAGGCATCTGGGGTGAGAATCATCCGGTTTTTGGTGACTGAAGAGACACCCACATTTGAGCTAAGTCAGTGTCATCTTTCTGAAGGAAATTAAGTTTTCTGTCAGGGTTGGAAGGGTTGGAAGGATGGAGGGATCATTCAGCTCAACCCCTTCCTGGACACACAGGGAAAGGACAAATTGGGTGCATTCAGCCTCCTACTCTGCCCATCATCTGGTCTACAATAGTAACCCGTGAATTGTGTTTTACCTGGTTTGCCTCCAAGGTCTGATCTACCTCACCTAATTCTGGATTATACACAGAATTGGTTCTTCTGGATTTCATGCTAAGGGATTTTTCACAGCTCTAGATGGGGCTGGCTAAAAGAGCTCATATACGCTAGAATTCCAATGGAGGTGGATCTTACATTTATCATCACCCCGTAACTAGGACTGACACACAAAAAAAAGATTAAAGTAATAAAATCCAAAATAGAACATCTTCTTCCAAAGTTTCTTTAAAGGGCAAAGTTTTCAACTAGGATTTGCTATGACAGGATAAAGTACATTTTCAGACTCAGCTTCTTAATGGGGTACATCTGCTTAATGTAATTTTGCATTTGAGCTCTGTCTTGACAGACACAGGCACAGCCTGAGCTGTATTCGGCAGTACTGACTTTCCCTGGAATCAGATAAACTCAGCCCAATAAATTAGTTTTACTGCTCTCGCTATCACCCTGTTATCATAGTGAGTGATTTAGTTTGGGCTTCCCAAACTGAAATGAAAAAACACTTTCTCAAGTTCAACAAAAATTTCTTTCTCTCTCTCTTTCTCCCTCCATTTCTTTTTATTTCTTGCTTTTTCTTTCTTCTATTTTCTTTCTTCCTCTCCCCCTTCTCTTCTCTTCTCTTCTCTTCTCTTCTCTTCTCTTCTCTTCTCTTCTCTTCTCTTCTCTTCTCTTCTCTTCTCTTCTCTTCTCTTCTCTTCTCTTCTCTTCTCTTCTCTCTTCTCTTCTCTTCTCTTCTCTTCTCTTCTCTTCTCTTCTCTTCTCTTCTCTTCTCTTCTCTCTTCTCTTCTCTTCTCTTCTCTTCTCTTCTCTTCTCTTCTCTTCTCTTCTCTTCTCTTCTCTTTTCTCTTCTCTTCTCATTTTTTCTCCCAGTGATGGGCTATGTAAAGTAATTCACAGTTATATTTTTAAAAACTTTTTTTTTTTTGCCCAAAAGGAAGCTCTTTAATTAGGAAGTTGTGACCTGGATCTCAGCTGGTGTAAATCAGCAGCAGTGATTTATACCAGCTGAACATATGAATTCTGGTGTTTGGTAGCAGTTTTTAGAAGGCCTGCCTTGTAAAGTGCAATGGACTGTGTATTATATTAGCTACAAGAGCATTTTGTCAAAACACAGTTGTATTTTATGCCATATTTTTTTCATATCCTTTATATCCCCAAGTTGCTTGCATGGTTAAACAACACAAGAGGAAAGATGGACTTGTGGTTGCAGAACAGAGCAGGAATTGGGTGATTATGGTTTAAGTGCCCTCTTAGATCATGGGCAAGTCACTTGAAGTTGAGGTGCTGAATATCCCATATGAGGTACTGACAGCTCACAAGCCCTGCTGAAGCCCACAGTACTTTGCAAGGATCTCAGAGGCCTCCAGAGGCACCTGGAGCTGTGAAGGATGCAGACCACAAGTTGGATATGGAAGAGGAAAGGAGGTGGAACTAGATCTCTACCCAGCACGGTAATGTTGTGCAGGAAGGACAGTGCAGTAGGAGGGGAGAATAGAAGGCAGAATTTGCACTTCTTTGGAAATGTGCTTTATTTCATCAAGAAGACTGGCAGAGCTTTTCGTGGGCACGCTGCAGGCAGGGCTATGTCCTGGGGTAAATGGATTCACAAGCAGTTGGTATGTGGGCGTCTGATTAAGAGCATCTAAGATGCTGGTGAAAGTGTTGTGATTGTACTAGGGCAATTTGCATCTGGCAGAGGATTAGAAAGGGAATAAATGCTTAGGAATGCTATGTCTTAAATGACATAGCAAACTTTGCCATAGTTTGTCTATCACGGCTGAGAACTATAGCAGAAGTGGCAAGTTCTAGCAAGTTGGAAGGACTGCAATTTGGAATTCTATGGAATTTCTGATATCCATAGAATATAGCCCTTTAATACTTTGGGGAGCACCTTTTTTATTATTTTTTCCTTTTTTTTCCCTATGAATGTCTATATATCTATCCTCTGTACTTTCAGATACCTTCTGAATTCAGGGGCTGATTTCAGTGAACTTCAGCAGAGGATCACAGAACCATAGAATCATAGAATTGTTATGGTTGGAAAAGATCTTCAAGAGCATCGAGTCCAACCATGAACCTTCAACACCATACCTGCTAAACCATGCCTCATGTACATGTTTCTGAAACACTGCCAGGGATGGAGACTCCACCACTTCCCTGGGCAGCCTGTTCCAATGCTTGAGTACTCTTTCTGTGTAGAAATTCTTCCTAATGTCTAACCTGAACCATAACTGATGCAAGTTGAGGCCATTTCCTTTTGTTCTATCTGTATTTACTCTGAAGAAGAGATCGACCCCTGCCTCTCTATAGCCTCCTTTCAGGTAGTTGTAGAGAGCACTAATGTCTCCCCTGAGTCCCTTCCCCAGACTAAATAACCCAGCCTCTCAGCCGCTCTTCATAAGGTCTGTGCTCCAGCCCCTTCACCAGCTTCCTTGCCCTTCTTTGGAGGATTCAGATCTAAGAAGTGTTGAGGATGGAAGATAGTTCATTTGTACAGACATGTCAACTTTTTGCTGTCTTCAGAATTGGTGAGTTGGAACTGGCACTCTGGGACCTGTTTCACCTCATCCTCATATAAAATAGCCTGGAAACTTTCTCTGATTAAGATAACTTGTACTGCCAGGGTAGTTCATCATTACTCTCCTAAATTATCAATAATACTTGATTTACTTGGAAGGAATACAAAGTAATTGTTCTTCTTAAGAGCTAGGTAAATTCACTTAGTGATAGTAATCCCAAATTCTTGGAGCTGAGTTCCTATCTCTATTCTGGCCAGTTTGTCCTTGAAATGGGATAAATATATGGACACAACGAGTCAAAGAAAAGCACTTCTCTATGAAACACCTATTCATATTCCTCTTCTCCTTTGTGCTCAGTTATATTTGGGATTTCATAGGAGTGTGCTGGAGAGAGGAAAACCGTGTTGTCCTTTCAATATGGGGTTTTAGCTATAGCTGAACTTTATGTTTGGACTTCGACCAAGCTGCTGGGCTTACGTCCCAGTTCTGGAGCTACCAGATGGACCACATTATTCTCACTTGCAGAAACCCTATCAGACAGGCGAGCTGTTTCAGCCAGAACAGGTCTGCTATTTGTGGCAGAAGCGAGGTAGTTATGAGACCCTGTGCTCCTGCTGTAGGTCCCATGGTCCTGTTGGTACCTGTCGCGTCTTGCATCATGACTTGCATCATTCCCTGTGTCAGAGGAATGGGTAGTGGTCCACTGGGGTGCAGCCTTGCTATCAAATGGGGTAAGGACAGACAAGTTTGTCTATATAGGGATCACTGGCATGTCAGAACAAGGCTCGCGACAGCCTGAGGTGTTTTGTGGGGGAATGTTTCAACCTAGCCAACAGGCACTGCCAAAGAGAGATGTGTTGGAAATCACACTTCTTTCTTGGACTCAAGCACCTATGTACAGCCTTCAGATACCTGACTCTTTGGCTACACTTTACTGGTAAATAAATCAGGCTGGAGTCTGTTTGCTGGTCCCCATGGCAAGTGGTATACTAGAATTTGAAAACCTATGGCTCTTATTCCCCCATGGGAATGACTCCATCGGTGCTGAGTTTTGTGAATGACCTTGCTCTTTGCTAGGATGACCATGCATGGATGTTGTTTGGACTCACTAGCTGTCATAGGACTCGAGCACAACCAAAAGTAAGCTAACATTTAAGAGTCTGGAAGACCATGGGAGCTCTTGCTCTGGCTTTAATTAGTTCATTAATATGGACATAGCCTTGGGGGCTAAAATGTGTTTTTATGAACTGTGTAACCCTTTAGTTTCCTTTTCCTGAGATGACACATGCTCCCCTTGAACACACGTCACCTTTCCATATCCACAACATCCTTTTTTTTTACAGAGTCCTGCATCTCACCTCTCCATTTGGATGAAGAGCTAACTGATTTGTTTCATGGACCTGACTCCTAACAGCTTTGCATGATGTCCCCTGGTCCTTCTGGAGGGAAGTTTCTTAGACTGAAGGGGATCCCACCTCAATTTCTCCATGCCACTCTCACTTTTGTCTAGCTGTTACCCTGTCCAGCTCTTTACCTCAAATAGGTACAGCTGAGGCTGAGGGACTTCCTACTAGAGTATAACCAAGAGTCAAATGATATATGAGTTGTAGACCTCTTCAGCTGTTTTATAATGACCATTTGCTTATTTTTCTTACACTGGTGCCTTCCAGGTGACTTTGTATTCATACAGTGTTCCTGGGTTTGTTGGTTAAAAAATATCTTCGCTCTCAGAAACACAAAACACAGGAAATAACATTCATTCTCTCTGATGATATTAGGACACATTTTCATTTTACATATACTCAAACACCTTCTTACTTATGGAAGCTGAGATAGGAGGAGATAGAAAAGGAGAAGATAGGTCCCTTACTACCTTCTGCTTCTCCAAAGTCTGCTGCCCTTTTCTTCCCTACCCCTTGGCAGAGAGTCAAAGAGGATGGGGGTGCTGACAAGGCCTGAGACCCAATGTCAGTTCTGGGGACAAGGAGAAGGGCTTAGCCTGCAAGCAGGTGAGATATAGTTGCAAGGTTCAGCCAGCCATATGCTGTACCACTATTGCACTAATTCCTCCTTTTATGAAATTCCCTTATACTGATGCTCAGAGAGGAACACGCAGCGAAGTTTAGAGACTCATCACAAAATGTCTCAGGGAGCTGGCAGTGACCCTGTCTCCCCATTTTATCTACCATCGGACCATGAGGTTTCAGAACAAACTGCCAAGAAACTTCATTGCTTGAGACTTGCCTGGGTCACAGAGGACTCCATTTCAGCTGGAAGCCTCAGCCTGGGTGGTGAGAATGTGTTTCACCATGTCTGAGCTTATGAAAGCAAGCCCAGGTATGGCAAAGTGAGGTCTACAGGGCAAATAGAGGCCTCCCTGTCTCGAGTCACTGGACTGTGAGCAGGGTAATTGGGCAATATTGAGGTCCATGGCACTGTCAAGCCTCACCCATGTCCAGCATCCTCTGTTCCTGATCCACGGACAGGTAACAAAGAGCTGAGCTCCACCACCATCTGGGGAAACTAAATAGCAGTTGGCTTTTCTGGCTTCAAATCAAGTTGCAAAAGAGACTGGCTCCTCTTCCTGTGGCTTCCTTCCTCCCAGGAGAGCAGATACAGCACCTAGTCTTCAGTGGGCTGGGAGGAACACACACTCTTCCACTGGAGCTGGACAAGCTTTCTGCTGAGCAAAGAGAGAGTAAGAGACACAGATCAACTATTCTTGGCCCAGCTCAGGCCCTGGAGCCTGAACGGCCTGCAAAGTGGGTGTAAAAAAGTATGTATGGTGGCATTCACACCCACTTTATCTTTGTTTTGCAACTGTGGGAAAGTGTCTGCAAAGAGAATCAGGAGTGCTGGTTTACTCAAGGCAGAGTTTGTTGCATAGTCTGTGTAGGGTTTTTAAACATATGTAGTCAATTGTGACCTAGTTCTTCGAGAAATGAGTGGGAAGTCAGGGGTCTTACATGACTGGATTCCTTTGTGTGTGTGAAAAGGCAGGTAGCTGGTTTAAGAGTGGGCTGGAGCACAGAAGGTTGGGAACCAAGGAGAAAAGAAAGTGCAACAATCAAGGAAAAGAGGGAATGAAGTCACTGATTGCTTCTCAAGACTGTATTTTAAAATGTCACCTGATTGGTTTTCAAGCCAGAAAGGTTTCAGGCCCAGTGGATTTCAAGTAATGATGGTAAAATAAGGAGAAATATTGAAAGGAATTTGTAAAGTTTGCATTTCTTCCCAGTTTTTTAAACTTTCATGAAAAGGACTTTTGTCCTTGCTGGCTTGAAATCAAACTTGGGAGTAAAACCTGTCTGTGTTCACGAAGAGAAAAAGATCTTTTCTCAGCAAGATTTCCAATACTTGGATTTGTGACATTGGAAGTTTTTTGGAGGAGAAAACTTTCTTTGTGTCCAAACTACAAAATCTCATGTTGCACACATTTGCCTTGATAGCAACGACCTTTCTGTGGGCTCCGTCCCCAGAGCAGCAGGTCTCCACAGGGACAAAAAGCCCCAGGAGGGGATGAAATGTAATGGTGCGACCTGCATCCTTTGAAGATAGTGCTGAAGTTCACAGCCATCTTCTAGATGATCAGTTCTCCATTGGGAAAATCAGCAGTCACTGCCTAAGGGCTCTCCTGTGTGTTGACCACCCATGGCAAACGTCAGAGCTGCCCATACATCAATTGTATTTTGTCCCAAACCATGGACCATTCACTGCAGCCTTTCTACCACAGAGTTGGTTACGAAGCAAGAGGAGGGGTTAAGAGGCATCTCAGCACATACATATATCAGAAACATCCAGTCCCTCCTAGCGCTGCTAGAACTGTCCCCTGATCAAAGCATTCCTTAAAGAAGTTGCAGTCCAGCCTTGGATTTCTTCAAAGGTTTGTCAAGACAAGGAGATGTGGTTTCAGCAGGCTAGCAAGTTTCAGAGCAGGAATCATTCACTAGGGTCCCAGAGGAACTCAGGAACCCCCCCCAAAAAAGCAGGGGTAGAATTGGGAACCATATCATTGAAATAGAGAAAGTTGCGTAACTCTAGCCTCACTGGATGCCTGCGAGGTTGATCCAATGCCACTCCTGGATACTCACTTGCAACCCAAGCTGGACATCACCAGCTTGTGTAGCTGTTACACAGTCCCCAAAACAGAGGGAGTCAGCACTTATATATTTAATGTGGCTTCCAAGGGATTTGGTTGAATCCAGCTTAATTTCCATGCGCCTTCTGATGAAATCTGTATTACAAGCATTACGATAGTGTGGGGTTTTCCAGATGTGACAGTAAATATCTGCAGGCACACTTTTTAACAGTCTGCAAGGTTAGGAAGACGTTTTATGATCTGGATGGACAGGGCTGTTTAATGTCTGAATGAAAAAAAAAATAAACAGTAAAGAGCTGCCTAACAAGTCTTTGTCTGAGTGATTGCTAGCCAGCCTAATGTGTATTTGTTCATAAACCAGCTGGGACATTTGGGATGTATTAGCCAACTTTTGCATAACATATGCAGGAAGATCCTGAGAAGATATAGCTGGTTATTAGTTGTATAAAACTATTGAATTACATAGTACTAACTTTTTTTTTCTTTTTTTTTTTTTAACAAAGCAAACCCATTGTCATTGCTGTGGATATGGGTCATATGAAATTCACGGACTTCTATTGTGACAGTTGTTTAGAATCTGTCTTTGCCTTTCTTCCTCATCTGTAAAATTAGACCGTTACTTTCCTGTCAACCTGAGAACCTTTGACATATGACAGTAATGAAAGGCAGACACTTACCTCCATGAGATGGGGTCCACATCAGTTGTAATGGCATGAAACCGGTGATGGATTTATCATCATCTTGGCAGTGCTGAGTCTATCACATCCATGCAGAAAAATACTTTTCAATACTAAACTTGTTTACTGTTGCCTGTGTGAATGACTATGAAAAGGGGCAACAAAATATATGGTGAGCTTCTCTTCTGGACTTACACTTGGACATGGACAATTTTGGAAGGAGCAAAAGGAAGGAGAGCCATTTTGTTTTAGGCTGTGTTATAAACTCCCAGCAGTACCCATCAGGTGGTGTCTATTGCTTCTAAGACATATAGAGGTCTAAAGATCCCTGAAATAATTCCCAGAATTGCAGGGAATAGCATCACTGCAAAGCAAAGACATCCAGGGTGCAAGCTCACGTGTTAGAGCACCGATTGTCCACACTTCATTGTCAGCTCACTTTCAAATCTTGCTTTGGTGCAGAGGAGAGCTGAGGTGCTTGGACACGAGCCAAACTGTGACACTTGGCCTTGGGGCCAGGGAATGGCCCTGGGCAGCTCAGGTTAGTAGAGGAGGTGTCGCTGATGCAACTGCACCAGTCTTGGCTCTCTCTGCCCTGTGCCGTCCCTCAGTCCCACCCTGGCAGGCTTTGCACCTTCGAGCGCCCCACGTCTTCATGCCACCTCTCAGAGCTTGTAACACCTACCCCCAAACTATAAAAGCATTGCTCTGGCAGGCTGCAGGACAGCCCACATAATATCTCAGACACTTTAAATTGAAATCTGACCTGCAAAAAAAAAAAAAAAAAAGAAAAAAAAAAAGGCTATAAACTAGGGCCATGGGGCACCTCAAAAGGCCCAGAGGAGCCTCAAGGCCAAATGCCATGTACTGTGGAGCAACCAGTCTGATGCCAGCCCTGCGCTGCGTGCAGGGATACAAACCAGGCAGCACGACTGGTCTTTAAAGCTATGTGGGAGCACAGCCCTCTGGGAATTTCGGGAATCATGGCCTTAGAAAGCAAAAAAACTTTTGCCAGTGCAGTCCCTGGAGATACCATGTGAGATACACATTCATCCGACTGGCTTCCCTACTAACCTGCATGTGATGAAACTCATGGCTCAGAGAAACATTCCTTTGGTAAGACATGTGGCCAACAGTCAAATGTCCATATATACTCCTGGTTAGGTCCTAAATACAACAGGGTTAAATTAGTTATGTCAGTTTAATAGGGTTATCAAATGCAAGGTAAGCCATGGCAGCCAAATATGAGGTAATCCACGTTAGCTCAGTTTACCATGCCAAAGGGTTTAACTTCTGCTTGCCTTGCACTAGGAATATGCACTGGGACAGTTACTGCATCTCAGCAAGCATGTGGCAATGTGTTCAACTGTCATAATTTGGTTATGTGTCTGAGCCCTGGTATCCAGCCACTCACAGATGATGGGGTGCATCGATGTAGGGAAAGGGCAGCAGATGTTTGACTGCTCTGTGAGGAAGAAAATCCAGTTTGTCTTTAATCTGGAAAGCATGGGTTTGACATTCCAGGAATATCTTGATGTTGCTACAAATATTAGAGCAAACCTCTCGGTCCCCACACACCAGGAACAGGGATATGTTGTTATATATACAAAAGAGAAGCCCATGCCAAAATGCTTGTGGTTTAAATCTGTTTGATAGCTTGGGTGTGGTCTATGGGAGTGTGAGTGTCTTGACTGTGTAGGAGGCAGTAGGTACCTTAGGCAACAGCTTCTCATAAAATCATGGACACACATTTGCTAAATGAGCAAGTGACTGAAAGGTCACCAGTGAACAAGCTGTCCTGTTTTTGACTCCAGAAACTTGTTTCTCTACACATTGTCCTTCCTGATGGTCCTTAAGTGACATGAAGGCCACAGGCCCAGGCAACTGGCCTTGTGAGCCTTCAACTCCGTTCCTGTGGGGAAGGGTGACTGCCATCCCATTTCTGGAGGTGTTTTGAGGAGGTGCCTCAAATCTTGCGTCCGGCCCACCTCAAAGGAAACAGCTATCACCTTTTTATCTTCAGGCATCGCTGTGCGAAGTAGGTCACAGACCAGGTAGGCCAAACAAGGCTAGTAGAGTTGTGCCTTGGTCAACAAGTCAAGAGCCTTGATAGTTCTGCTGAGATAAATTGGGAATGAGCCTCTTGCACCACCGACCTCACTGTTAGCCAGAGATCACAGGGAGCAACTGTGGTTTTTATAAGGAGGGCAAATGTCTGTTTACTGACTCTGAGTAGTGAGGAGAATGGAGCTTTTTACTACTATCTACCCAAGATGGACTCAAACTTGTATTTAAAATCTGTCACAGTATATTACAAGCCCCTGAGTGTCCCTTTTTGTTCAGCACTCAGCTCTCGGAGGCTATGGGCATTCTTGCTTTAAAAGACATGGTGCTAGCTGTGTATCTGTTGGGTATATTTTACAGCAGGCATACCACATGTATTAACAATTTTTAGGAAATTCTCCAAATCTTACTCATTTAAAGCAGATCTCTCTGTTGCTTTCTTTGCAAAAATCTAACCATATCTTCTATTGTCCCTCTATATAGTGCTAATCAAAGTGTTGCCTTCCCTTTAGTAGAGCTGCAGCTTATATAATCTTGACCTTTAAAGCACAAAGAGAATGAAGAAATTAACGGGGCACAACGTCTCCTTTAGCTGTTATTCCACCAGGACCAGCCAAGCTACTGAACGGGAAATCCCTGCACAAATTAAGGAAATTCAGATATTTCTTTCATTCTAAGAGGCATTCCCGATAGAGGCAGGGCTTGCTTCCAAACACATGGCTGCATTCCAGCATCAGAGAAACTTTAATATGCAAATATTGACCAGTGTTGAAGGAAACAGCAATAAAAGACTGTCAAAGGTAACAAAAGTTATTGAGCTTGGGTTGTAGCATATGGAGCCAAATTTTGAAGGCATTGCTTCACTGGTGAGATGATTTTTGCAAGTACAGGGTAGCAGTGGAAGGTTTGTATCTTTTTTATTTTTTATTTTATTTTGTTTTAATTGAGGAAATTTCAGTTCTGGAAACAATTATGGAAACACAAGTAAACGCACAGAATCCCGTTATTGTCCAGGACTTAATCATGCAACGATCCAAACAACGATCCAACACATAGACCAAAACTAATAAAGATTTACCTGGCAGCAACATGAGAGGAAGATTACGCGTTATGGACTGGCCCCAGGAATGAGAACTCTGGGTGGAAGAATATTGGAAAAAGATGGGAACTCCACCTCTAGAGAAACTGATGGAAAAGTCAAAAGGAGGCCCAAGAACAATGGGGCAGGAACTCAGTAATGATATACAAGTTGCAAGGTTTGAGGCAAAAGTCAGGGGTCACACAGATGAGGGTTTAAGTTTCGCTTTGGCAAGGGAGAGCCAAGAAGACTAAATATTTGCAGCTTATGCACAGAGGGGCCGGAGAAGATGTAAGAATACAGCACAAGCCCGCAGGCTGTGTAGGTGTGAGTCAGGGCAACATCTCACCCTTGAAACGACTTCATCTGCCTCCACAGCAGAACTGAATTTAGTCCTCACAAGTTGGGGAGAGGCATTTGAAAAAGCAATGTCTATGCAGAACCTGGGTCTTGCCCTTGCAAACATACCAGTGTAAGAATGACTACCCTAGCCCAGGTCACGGGCAGTGCCCTGTGCCCAGAAGCAGTCAGCAACAAATGTTTGAAAAGGAATTTTAAAAGGCAGGTTATGAATCGTGTTTCCTTTGCAGTTCCCTCACAGCTTCTGGCACTGTTGAGTCCATTGCTTTATTATATTCAAATGCAAATATACCAGAACGTTGGGAATTTCTGCTGAAGCTAAAGGGAATTGGCCCTGAGATGAGAGTCATTTTAACTGACACACCATGTGTTATTAGTATAAAGGTGCTTCTTAGCTCTCTAGGATGCCCTTGTATATTCGAAAATAACCTTTCTCTTTTCCCCTCATGTTGCCCTTGACATACATATAACAGTTACATGAACGCTGTGGAAAAGAGAGGTTGTAGCCCATCTCTGAGTTGACATATGAGTCTGATGCCAAGGAAGAGGCATTACTCCTAATTGTTGGAATCTGGACAAAAATAGTATTCCATGTTCCCTCAATATCTCTTGCCTTTGATATCTGACCCTGGTGGATAAACTGCCCTCTTGGGGTGCCTGTCTCTTTCCATTGACTACGGAGACAGTGTAGATGGTGCCACACCAAATGCAGGCTGATTTGTCATAACAATTAGCAAGTTAGGCCAAAAATTCACAGAGGCCATGACTTTTCCATGACCTCTCTACTCTCTGCATGCACATGGGATCTCTTGCTTGTTTAGGCGCGTGATGCTAACTCAATGTGCTTATAATGGGTCTGACATTCACAAGTAATTGTACTGGAATAAAATAATAATTGAGGCCTTTGAGAACACCCCATCTCCTTCAAAAGCAGACTGGTGTTTGCGGTGTCCAGCCAAGACTCATAAAACTGGCCCTGTATTTACCATCCTTGCTGACTGTGATGCTGTGTCTGAGTCAGTCCTGTGTCTCTACATACAGGTGAGACCCCTTGGTCACCTCCTGGTCCAGGAAAAGGGGAGCAGAAAGGTCTAATACTGAGTCTTGGCAAACACAGTGAAAGAAAATAGATCCTGATGATGCTTTTCCAACTTTTCATGCATCTCAGTGATGCTACACCTTCAGAGTCAGTGCAGAGCAGAGTCTGCTATGCCCTCAGGAAGACAGGGACCAGTGAGATATTTCACACTACATTTGGAGAAAGGTACCAAGAGAAGACCACTAATGAACCCCTTCTCCAAACAGCCTGCAATGACAGGGCTCAAAATTTTGCAAGCATGCCCCAAAAAAGGTGGGATGTAGAGGGGGAAAAAGGGCAGAGGTGTATGAGGATGGCTTTCTCCTGAGCACTAGGCACAAAGTGGTGCAGCGGGCTTTAAGAACAACACTGAAAAAATAAAAGATGCAGAGGAATCTAGACTTGTTAAAACCTTTCCCTTGCTGGTCCTGTCTGCCAGATTCTGAGTTTTAAAACACCACTGCCTTTTTCTTGTCACTCTTAGCTTTAATTTATTATTTTTTTAAATCAATAAATATCCTTCCACTCCTCCATCTGGAGGATTCCTTCTTCATCCCACCACTGCCAAGCTGATCAGAGCCACCTATGCAATGCCATTTGATCCAGAACATATTTCAATCTTGGCCTTTTCTCAGCCTCATAAATTCCTGACATGATTCGGGAGGCGTTTCTGTTGGAAATAGCTCTCCGCTCCACTGTCGTATTTATAGAGATTGCTGCTGCCTCTGATCTGAGGCCAAACATTAGGAATAATTGCACCAGGAAGCAGGACAGAGATCGACATATTGTTTGTCTGGATTGTTTTAATTTCGAGTTCATGAAAGTACCCCCACTTACAGACACTGGGAGCAAAAAGAAAAACATTGTTCAGGAATTTTCTATTTTAATTTTTCTTTTTATTGCTTTTGTTAGAGGTAAGAAGGGAATTATTACGTTTGCTGCTAAGGACAGAGAGGTGAATGAGATGTTGGTGACTTATTAATTCAGGAATCTTGTCCCTGCGGATTAGACCAGAGGTTCCCACTTTTTTTTTTCTTTTTTTTCTGCTGGTTGAAACAAAGCCAGGAAATGCACATGGCTCTGCATACGCATATGTATGAGTATGTGTGCATGACAGGAGCAGGGGGATGGTGCAGAGCTGTAGGTGGGCCCCCAGAAACATCAACCACACGCCCAGCTCTGAAATTGCACACGGACAAGGTGTTAATGTGGGGACGGGAAGGTGCTGGCAATTCGGATCTAGCCACACGTCCAGCCAGGCAATGGCCCATGCTCAAGGCGTGAAGTCCTTGGATATGTGGTCGGAGCTGCAGGCCGTGCACGCCAGGAGCCTTCAGACATGCCGCGTCTGGGCCGCGCGAGCAGCGCTTGGAAGCAAGACGTGCACACGCTGGTAGCCTGATCTGCAGTCTGCTGAAGTCGATGGAAAAATATTCCTCACTTTGCTAGGCTTTAGCTGGTACAGCTAAGACAGAGGCTCAGAAGAAGGACACAGCAGTATGGACCAGGCACTCTGGGTTGGATCGAGCCCTCCAGCATCTCCCCATTGTGGGGATCCATGTGCAAGGCTGAGCTATGGGACTCAGAAACCACATGCTACATGGCAGATAGATTGAGCGAAAAACACATCCCTCAGCTGCCTGACATTGCTGAATCATCTGGAAAATCTTGAAAGTGCAGAGCAAGCTGATAACCCACTGCAGGATGCACCTTGCTACATCCTTCTAGAGTTGTCTTCTCCTCCCACTGCAGAGCTTTCTGGATAGCCTTACTCTACCAGGATATTGAGTCCTGCCCCAACATTTTACTGCTTTCACTAGGGAATACTTAAAAATTACCTAAGTACTCCTTTTGCAGAGAAACGGGTAGAAGTTGTAATATGTCCCTGAGTAGGAATCCTGAATTGAAGCCATTGCCTCTAGAGAGAGAAACCTGACTGAAAATTCTCTTTTGGGTAATCGTCTGGGGAGAAGAGGAGGATTTATTTTGGAAAACTCTTGGTCATCCCAGCTTACACCTACCCCTTTTGCTGGTTAACTCAGGGCTCTCCTGCAAGAGGACTGGTACAGGGAAAGAGCAGCCCTACGTTCAGGTGAAGGCACCATGTTTCCAGCATGAGCTACAACAGTATTAGCTTAACATACGGTAATAATAAAGGGGTCTACTCACAGAAAAAAAGAGCAAGAGCCAACAACAGGGAGCTAAAGCCAAAAAAGTGCTGGTTATGACCAAGTGAGGCTTGTAAATTAAAGGAGGAGGTTGACAGCCTGGGGCAATCTACCAAGGAATGGTAAAAGGGTTGGCCAATCTTTAGGGTGACTTTAAACCAAACCATGTCACTGGGCTCAGTCCAGTTATTGGGTGACATTGGTTTGTGCTATGTAGGAGACCAAATTTGACCAGGGGTTCAAATGGTTTTTGAATGGTTTTGGAAGTGCTTGTATGCTTCTTAAACCGATAAAAGAAACAGAAGTGAAGTGAAACAAGCTCAAATTGTTGCTTAGGATCTTTGGTGATATTCATATGGTTTCAATTTATGCCCAGCAATGTGAAAAAAAAAATGATTCAGACGTAGTCCTGAAAAATACAGCAAAAATATAGCACGGGTGAGACACACGGTGCTGTGTGCCCAGCTTAACAGGGAGAGAAAGCTCCTCTCTTGCCAGCTCCTGATGTGAAGGTATCTCTGGTATCCTCAGTTACACTTCTAATAGGCAGACACCAACATCAAGCACTGATGTTGCCACAGATGTTGAGTCTGCAATCTCAATAAAAAATGCCAGGAACTGAAGGAGGATGGAAAATACATGTCTTTTGAGGTCCTGGAACAGAATGAAGGCATGACTGAATTTGGTCATGCCATATTCAGGCTCTTTCTTTCCTTCTTTCCTGAGCTCCTGCGCCTGCTCAGATGTAGGACAGGGAGGCAATGGGATCTCTAGTCTAATCCAGTAAAGCCTGTCCTACATTACTATAAGGGAGTATAATACACGTAGTAAAGTGAGCATAGGAAAGAGTGGGAAAGAGTGCAGATTAATTCTGCTTTGCATCCAGGCAGTTGAGGCACAGAAGAGCTACACAGCTCAGTGCTAAATAGCGAGGCTGCAGTGAAGAAGTCAATTAAACAATTATATTAAATCTAACTACATCTCTTTCATTCCAATAGCATCTTTCCATGGAGATGACCTCTCCAACCCACAACCATGGCCCGCAGGTATGTTACTCTGGAGACTTTGCCACAGTTAAATCACAGTAACCTCTCTCCAGGAGACCAAGTAACCCTGAAAAAAAAAAATTAACAATCTCAACCTTGCTTTGCAACTTTTAAGCAACCCCTGGTGTGCTCCAGTCTCTCTCAAAACCTGATGCTAGTGAAAAATATTCTTTTATTTAAAAAATAATAATAACAGAAGAAGGGAGACCATAAAATATATGGAGAGAAAGACTGGGACAGATGCCAGAAGACCTGATGCTAATCAATTCCAAATAATGTCTAAGTTCAATATTCCCTTCCCAGGGGACTGTACCTAAGACACAGTGCCAGAAGGATGTCAGTGCTTGGGATTCCTAAGTTTGACGGTACCACCAGGGAAAGGGAATCTGCAAATATTTAGTCTGTCAGAAAGACTCTTCTAATTAGTGAATGTTAGATCAAGGCCTGAATGATTCTGAAACATGTAAGGGTTTGGACAGAGCTTACCCAGTCACACAAGGGTCATCATTTACTTTAAACTATTAATGTCTGACAAGCATGTGCATCTCCGGGAACTTAAACCAGAAACTGCTTGATTTGCACTAACAGTTGTGGGATGGATCCCATTTAGCATCGAATCCCATTTTCCCAGAAAATGGGCTGAGCTCAGGCCATTTCATTACTTCTCATCTCCTCCAAAACTGCTTATTCATAAATAAAAAAAAATACCATCATTATCTGAAATAAGGGAAGGACCGTTTGTCACAGAAGACAGGGTATGCTCAAAGCATCTGTGTTACTGCTAGCTTCGGTCTGACTGTTGGTCCTAGTATGGTTGTGGTTAATGCTTATGCAAACAGTCACAGGCAAGCAAGGACTTTGTGAGAATGCAAGGAGAGGGACATGAATTCTCAAGCAAAGCCCTTGGGGAGTCCTTTCAGCAAAGGGAGCAATGTTGGCATCACTCTCGTTGTGGGAAGGGTGCTGTTCTACTTATTGTCATTTTTCCATGCTGGAGCTACTTTTTTTCTTTAAATACGGCCACGAAAAACTAGCAGGTCAAGGCAAGGAACAGAGAAGAGACCAAGAACAACTTACAGCTCAGTCCTAGGTTCAGATGCTAATTTAACCCCTGCCTCAGATCTAAAAAGAGTCATGACATCCTTAGCGACCACTGGAACATTATAATAACTTGTCAGCCCTCCCCAGAAAGGCATCAATGCCTCCGTGGCAAGACTGGGTGATTAAGAGCAGAGAAGGTGCATTTCTAGGTCTACCTAAGCCTTTTGGCATCCCAGATTTGGTCACTAGGGTCCTCATCCTCCTCTCAGATGGCTAACCTTGGGTCAAATGAGTCTCTGGCCACCTTGTAGCTGATGGATTTTCCTTCATCTAGGGGGATAATCGGGGATTATGGAGAGCAACTCCACTTGTTCTCATAGAGGTGCAAAGATTGCTCGACAAAAAGGACTTTGGAAGACCATGGAGCCATTTTCCTGGTACTCACATGATTCTTCTCTGAAGATACTGAATGTTACCAGTCCTTGCTTCTACTTTTGTTTCAGCAGGGAACTGAAATGCAGTGATTTGGTCGGGGTGAGATGCTGAGGTTGGATCTCTGAAATAGCAAGTTGGTGCTCATACCACCCTAGATGCAAAATGAGAGCACACTGATGATGGAAGCAACTTTTTTTTTTTTCTAGTGAGGCTCTGTCCAGATAACAGACAAACATAGTGAAGTGCAATGGCTGCTGAGCTTGATTTCCAGGCAGCTCCTTGCTATGCTTTGCTAAAAGAATAGAGTTAAAAGAGCCTTATTTCTGATATGAAACAGTAAGGCTTTTTATAGGTAAGACGGCAATAAAATCCTTCAAAGGTGACAAGAAAAAAAGCATTCAAACAGAACTAGACCTGGCAGCATGAATTTCCAGGGGGTTGCTCCTTCTGTGGCAATGCTGCCCTTCCACTTCACAACAACAGGGACTTTGGCCCAAATACAAATATCTTCAGGTGGCCACATCCATCTACTCCACGATTAAAACTGCCTCAGGGTATTGTTTTTTTAACATCAGCAAGTGCAGGAATGGACCACAAAGGAGAAACTTGATTTCTCCCTTTGGTTGTAT
Organism: Tinamus guttatus; assembly: GCF_059628265.1. NCBI lineage: Eukaryota > Metazoa > Chordata > Aves > Tinamiformes > Tinamidae > Tinamus > Tinamus guttatus. The sequence continues at coordinate 6,388,668 of NW_028289136.1, forward strand.
GACAAATAAGACAAGGTTGGGCATGTGTGCATTTCTCATAGGCTCATGAGTCTTCTGAGCAAGACCCTCCGGCTTTGGAAAGCAGGAAAATTGTATGCTGGAACCCCTCAGCTTCGTAAAAACTGAGCTCCATGGACCTTTTGTGCCCAATGATGTTTCAAAACATCAGGGTCAATTCACTAGCATAGAATGTGTGCGCCGAAATCTCACACCTGCTTGTTATTTGAGATGATATGGGGAGTAGCACACAGGCTAGCATGGATGTTCCCTTCTACCTGTCAGCCAAGGGGAAGACCTGAAGATGCAGCAGGAAACCCATCTCTAGGCAATAGAAAAAAGTCCATTAAAAATGTCCTAAAAAAGGCACTCACTTCTATAGAGACAAAGTGAGCAAGGGAAGGAGGAGGATCAATGCATTCTGATTTGTTCAATGTCAGCTGCTGAGCAGCAGGTAGAAACCTTAGGCTGAATTCTTGTTCCACTCAGATCAATGCAGACTTTGCAGCTATATGCTCTAGGACCAAGGCTTTGTTACTGTCTGCTACACAAGGTCATATTTTGCCTATAAAATTTAGTAAAGCAAGAAAGTAGCTTTCAGGAGATAAGTTTTAGGTGTAGCATTGTTTGATTACTTGAATGAGATCAATAGAAAAAAATGTTGGGAAAAAAAAAGTGGGGAGTAAAAAAAGAAGACCTAGTAATGTAGGTTTTGAAGGTCTAAATTTTCACTTTGCACCTTATGAGAATCAAGATATCTCAAATAAGATCCAAAATTAGAGCTGAAAGGTCTGAAGCCCTTGTTCTCTTTTCTTTGCTGGCAGAGCACACACAGCCTTACAGAGGAGGACCTTCTGAGCACAGTGTTTATTAACGGAGCTGATCCCAGCTGTGCAATTCTCATGCCAAGGAACAGGGAGAATTTCTTCAAGTCTCATCGCCATGCAGGATTTCAGTGTTTGCAAAAGCGAGACATTTTGAAGGGAAACTTTTATCTGCCTTTCTCAGCAGGTGAGCCCCAAATGTGCTTTATGTGCCATTACTATTAAACACATAGCCAGGCCTGATGGATGGATATCCTTCCCAGTCCATGAATCCGACAGACTGGAAGGCTGAGGAAAGGGATTTTTCAGTGCCATATGAGCTTTCTTTGACTTGAAGATGATCATTTTTCCTGTGTGCCTTATCCTCTAAGGGAAATAATGCTTAGGTATAAAGACGGTGTGTGACAGTCAGACAGATAGATGTATGTTTTTAGTAACAGAAGTCAGATGGATAGTTGGGTCTTTTTCCTTCATTAACCTCCAAAAACCTTGACTTGGTATAAGGAAACAGGGAAGGAATCTGCCCTGTCTCCCCAAACTTTAAACACTACCTAGAAATTACTCACAGACCATATGTTTTTCCTCTCCTTTTGTGCCATAGCCCTCTTGACTCACCCTCCAGCAAATCTGCAGTACCAGATGCCAGAGTTCAAGCATAAACAGAGAGATTCAATACTCAGGCTTCATCCCTTCTTCCCCACTTCAGCCCTCCTCTACTAATCCTTTCCCACATTTAGGGCTCCCTAAAACTGCTTTAAGCATAAGCAGGCCACCACGTTACTCTCCCCTGTGAGGATGCTACCTTGGGTAAGGTCCCCCTTTGCCATGTGTTTTTCTGAGGCAGGAGAATTTAAAACACAAATATGCAATGGTAATAAATCTCTTTCTATATTTAGCATTCCAGCATGCTCACTTTAATATCTGTGCTTATGCTATGCATAATTTACCATAGCTTAAGAATAATACCTTTCAGAGCGAGTGACCAAATATTTATTTGTTTTGAGGAATTATGGGCTTAAGTGTCAAGTTCATAGCAGTTTCTCTTTCTCATCTTCGTCTACAACATAACTACTGAACATGTGTGTCACGCAAGGCCCACAGCTGATCTACAGACTAAGGAAAGACAGAGATGAGGTCTAGCAGTTGGCTAGACTAGACTTCACCCTTTGCCCCAAAGGTCTTGAGTATTTTCAAGTTCTCATGTATATCTTGCAGTGAACTGGGGCTGACCTGTGCTTTTAGAATAGGAAATGATCCAGAATGTGTTTCTTCTGGGGGTACGTGATATTTTGCATTTATTCCAATATCTGTTGCTAGCTCATGGCCTGTGTTCATTTGGTGTCCCACTGGTCAGGTCTCAATGGAACTATAATCACTTACATCTGTATCTATAGCTCATGTCTGTAGTGGGCAAATATACTTGTGGTTTTGAAGAAATGCGCATGTCCTTTACCTCTCAGTACATGGAGATCTCTTCCAAGTTCATGTTTCGTTCTAGGGAAAAATTCCAGCCCTGAAAAAGACCCCAAAAGGTGTTCTACAAGTTCAGACTATGAGCAAGTTAAGTTTAGTCTTTGGCTGTCTTCCTTCTCATCTCATATATTTTTCCATTCATTTTGCTTCTGTCATGCTGGGTAAGTACTTAGATATTGATGCTTGAATCAGAGTATTTTGCTGGTTTTCAGTGAGAGTATTTCTCCTCTCAAGAATTTGCCAGCTTTGTATTTGCTTCCTTCAGTAAAGTCCTAGCAAATAAAAACACTGGTTTAGCTTTGCCGTTTGGTCACGTTCAGAGGGCGACATGCTGTGACAGGATTTCTTTTCCTGGGTAAATCATGCAAAGTTACTGCAAGTCAAACAAGGTGCCTGCTGAAATGCTTCTCTGCTTTATTGCATTTCAGCCAACAGTTCATCTACTTCGCTTAAGTCTGAACACTTGTCCACAGTGATGAGGTAGTTTGTGTGGTTTGTGATGAAAAGGACCTTTCCTAGTTTGTTCCAAATTCTGCTGGGGATGCTGTATATTTTCACTGTCTTTGTTTGTTGCTTGGCCAGCATTTCCTTGTGTATATAACATCTGCTCACCAGACCTCAGATATCCTTGATCACATTTGGCCAGTATAAGGCACCTCTAGCTTTCTGGTGTGTTCTTGAGAGCGCATCTGTTCTCAAAAATCCGCGTGTTAGGATTCAGCTGCATTTCTGTCTGATTCCTTCCCATGCATCTCTGTATTTCCAGCTGGTAGAGTTTCTTTCTCCTTATGCCCTTCCTTGGCTTTTTGTGCTGATATCTGGTGAACCTTATGCCTATCTGTACTTTCACTCATATAGCATCTCCCATGCTCACAGCTCTAAGTAGAGTTCTGTAGGAGCACAAGGGTTGACAATTAATAGCTCTGGACAAGTGAGGATGGCTGTTAAGGATTATTTTTGTCTTTATTCATCAGTAATTCACTAGAATAACTTTTTTTTTCTCTTCCTTAGTCCCCAACCCTTTTATTTTTGTGGGTTAACCTCTTCTACCTATGTCTTCCATGTATGATCTCCACTTCCTCCAACCACCCAGTGCTCACCTCCACCTCTTCTTCTCCTCTTTCATATCTCCTCTAGATTCTTAACATGCAGGGTTCTGGATTTGAATTCATGTTACCTAAATTCAGGCAGCTACCTGAAATACTGAGGACAGGACCACCCTCAACCCACTGCAATCAGTAGAGACAAATTCAGAGGGCATCTCAGTCCACTTCTGGAAATGCCTCTTTCTTGCCACAGACCATACAGGGGAGCCTTCAGGCAATGCACTCCTACAGGCTTTGATATGGTGGTTAGAAACGGTCAGGATAAGTCCAGGACTTACGCCTGCATGCAGTGCTGAGGGTAACTTGTTCCTATGTCTGTGCGGTGGCCTCAGCTTCTTCACCTGCTATTTGTATTTCAAAAACACACTTCTGCTCAAATTCTACATGCTGGGGAGCAATAATAAAACTGCACAGGCCAGAGAAAACAGTAACAGTTGGTAACTCAAGTGAGCATTTTCATTCAGACTCCCACGTCTTTCATTCCTATTACAAATTTTGTGTAATTTGGCAGTGGTCTGATCTATTGTTTCTCCAGATTCTTGACCCCTGCCATGAATCTTTCATACATGACATTTTCTGTGGGCTGACAGTGATTTTGGAACACAATGAATGTTTTGCTTGGGTCCTCTGGTGAGCTGTGGATGTATCTGGATGAGGGGTGAGCATCTCACAGCCGCTGCCTACTACAGCTAGTAACGCAGCAGTTTGTATTTACTTTTATTTTTAACCATTGCAATGCCAGAACTGATGTGTGAAGAAACATCAAGATGCCTAGAGGGTTTGGTGGAGGCAGGACTCAATTCTAGTCGCCGTGAGATGAGTCCTTTCTGATTTTCACTCCGTGTTGCAACAGTCTCCACTTTGCATTTCCCAGTTTTGTTTCTGGGTCATAATCTAAGTAGAAAAACAGTGACCTCAAGCACTGATCCAGCCCTATTTTATTCTTTCTGTCTCAAATGCAGACTCCTCTCATGAAACACTTCCTCCCAGCAGAGCTACCTACATACCCAGATGTTGTCTGAGCATCAGCATGCTGTAGTGGCCCCATGGGGGAGAACACGTGCTGTAACCCTCCAGAAGGGAACTTGCTTTGTCTGGCCTTCCTGCATCCTGACATCACTTCTCCCTACTTACAGCAGGAATGCAGCAGTTCCTGAGCATTGGGGGTATGTTGGAGTGGCCAGAAATAGTCTTGAATTCTGGATAGAAAGCCACTCTACAGGTCATTTTGTAGGTGATAAGGGAGTCAGATTGCACCCCTTCATCCAGCCCTTTAGCAGAAGGGAGAGGCAATGAGACCAAGTCCAATGGACTCAGGAGATCTCAGCTTATTTCTCTGCCTGAGGCAGAAACGAAAGGTGGGAGAAAGCGAACCTTTTCATCCCCACCATGAGCATGTCTTTTCTATTTAGGGCTCATCTCTCATTACTTGCCTGTGCAGTGCACCAGTGGCCCTTTTCCTCCACTTCATATCAGTGCTGTAAAAGAAAAGAAATAAGAGGAACCAGCACCCTCGACCTAGGGCTGTGTTTGTGTTCCACATTGCTTTCAAAGATCCGATCTACAGCTTGCACTCGAGACTGAATCCATCTCTCCTTCTCAGCAATACTTTCCTTTATGGGATCATACTTTATTGCTTTCTTTCCAAGTGTTTCATTACACGCTGTATTAATGAACCACTAGGGGTAGCCAAATGTGTTTGGGTTGCATGCTGAACCTTGAGTGAGGATTATGGAGCAAACGCTTTGCAAACAGCTCAGATTGCTTGCAAGTAAGGCAGCCTAACTAATCCTCCTTCCTGCCCCAACAGATGGGCTCTGGAGACAAGAGACCTCCCTGAACTCAAGACCTCAGGGGGACCTGGAAGGACATCAAAAAGCTCCAGAGCGGAGATCTCCGTGCAGCAACCTGACCCCGTCCAGGCTCAACACCCATCCAGCAAGACGCACAAATGATGTTTGCCACATGGCTGTCGCACATCTCAGCACAGCAGTCACCAGCCTCCCACTGGGGCTATAAAACGTGCTCTGGAGAATACTGGGAATGAGAAACGTCTCCCTGAATTGTGAGTGAAAATGCTGGGTCGAGCTGCAGGAATGAACTGCAGACACTGTTGATGTGGCCATCTCTCACAACAACTTCCCTTCTTGTGAGATTTAGGAGGAAGAAACACAACTCTGTATAGCTCTTTGTCTTCCCTCTTCACCCTCTTTCAAGACCTCCTCACTGTCCGATTTATGTACAGTCATCAACTCCAGGAACAACAGCGTGCAGAAATAAAACATCACTGCCTTAATATTGATGGGGAAACAGCACAAATGTAATGATTTCCCAAGGTCACACAGGGAGTCTGTATTTAAAGGCCAAAGGTGGACCAAAGTTCTCCTGCATCCCTCCTCAGAGCCTTAGGCAGGCTTTTTTTTCTTTCTTTTTTTACTGGACAAAAATAAACACAGTGAAATAAAAACATGACAGAAGCAAACATGCTCCTGTTTTCCTGAAAACCAGACCTGAGGAAAACAGCTGTGATGCTGTGGATCTCCATGGACTTGTGTCTGCTTGCTAGGAGGTTGGAGCTGGCCTGCAAGAAATCTTCACCAGGCCTCATCTGAGGTGTTAGATTTTGTGCAAAACGCATGATGAGCTTCTTCAGTGTAAGTCTGACTAATGCAGTTCAGAATGGGGAGCCTTCCTGCAATTACATGGGTAAATTACAATCTCTCCATTCCTCTTAGAAAGCAAGAGCTAATCTCTGTTTCCAGACACACTTTCGTCACCTCTCTTCTAATTTAGCCTATGCGGACCCACATCACAGACCAGCAGGGTGACAAGTGAATCTGCTTATTTTCTTGGGATCTGGAATGTTATGAGAGAGCAAGTCTAGAACCAGAAAATATTCATCCAAGGGTCTTGATGAAAGTAGTTACCAAAAGTATGCAGGTCCCTATTAGAACCTATCTCTAAAACAGCAGATGGATGGCTAGCAAATGCTGTGCCTCTCTTCTTAATATATTTTGCAAATACAGACAATCTTCAAGAACACTAAGATATATACATGACTGAATCTTATACTACGTATAGATAGATAGATAGATGAGCAAACTAATATAAATTCTACTGAGAAGCCATCCCAGGTCTGGTAGTGTTCTTTGAGCATGTCATCAAAAAACTGATAACAAAACAATATAATTTAATTACACTTTGATGAAGTTCAGTTCATAACCATCATAACTATTCATGCTAGTTATGATAGGAGAGAGTAAGCTCTGTTAAGGAACAGGCCTACAAAAGAGGCAGAAAACTAGAAATAGGGAGGGATGATAAGTTTTCAATCTGTTGGCAAAGTTCCTTAGGAATCCCATATATCACTCACTACCCCTCCTAAGTAGTGGGGGAATGATGTGGAAAAGAATGAAGTGGCAAACTGTAAATGGCAGATAATTGTCAATTATTCATGGGAGATCCCTATAAGAAGTTATCAGAGGTGCTTCTATGGCCATTGTGGATATACTACCTGGATATACCCTGAAATTACCCTGTGAAAGAAATTTTCTTTCTTTAAATGCACATTTTCTGGATTCTAACACGACTTGGAACTAAAATGAGGATATTCTACAACATAAAACTTTTCATATAGCATCTGATTTTTCAGCCTTTACTGATAGATCTTTACTGATCCAAAGATTTTCCCAGCACCCACAGGGACAAACAGCTTTGGAAGAGTATGAGTTGACATTCTGTAAGAATTACATGTCTCTGAGAGAGACGCAACTTAATTACCCTAGGAGTCATCATTAAGCATGACAATAGTTGTGCCCCTGGGTTGTTTTGGAGGCATAGCACCCCACACATTCGAACACTGAATGCAAGACCACTCACAGAACATATTTTAGGCTTGTGTATATGTATTTCCTACAGAAACACCTGCTGTCGATCTGCACAATAATGGAAAAACACCCCTTTGACTTAGCTGACCCATGGTAACAAGAGCAGTACAATTTGCATTTCTGAATGCTCGTCCTTTACCTCCTGACACGACGCCTTTCTCTATTCTCAGTCTCTGAATATATGAGACATAGCTTGGATCCAGGTCTAAACCCAAACCCGTCCAAGGTGTGCGAGAGTTCAGATTTCAGCCTGCGTCTATCTTGAACGTGAACCCTTTTTAATAAAACAGGAATCTCCAGATGCACCCAAACAGCTGAAAACCATCAGTAAGGATAGTGCCATTTCAGTTCTGTCAGAGGAACCTCTACAGTCCCCTTTCCAATTATTTCCAACCTCCCCAGGCTCCATCTTGCCATCTGTTATCCCATGTAACTAGATCACTTCTTTGTGGCTTGCTCATGCCCTTTACCTGATACAGTCCATTCCCGCTTTCCATTAAAGGTAGAAACATAGAGGATGTTCTGTGTGCACTAATCCTATTTCTAATCCATCCCATACTGAGGGCCCCATGCAACCCACACTATCAATCTGGCAATCTCTGATGAGGGAGCCCACATGGGAACCCTAGATAATGGATTACAGTGGAGGACATGTATTTTTAAATGTGTTTAAGATGTCTGGCAGGTTTTTAAGGAGAGAAAGAAGAAAAGAAAAAAAATATATAATCAATTTAAAGGGAGAAAAACAGACTTCAAAACAGTAAGTGTCTCTTTTAAAGGGAGGAGGAAAGTCCTCGGTTGTGCTGAGCTGCTTCACCCATCCCAGGACAGGAGGCATATGAGAAAAAATATCCTTAAAGTAGAATTCCCACAAGTGAAGAGAAGGAAGCAAACAGGTAATGTGGTAAACACTGCATATGGTTTAAATTATCATTGCCAATAAGATCATTTATCTTCAGCCTCTATGCTGAAGACTGAGATAGCTATTGCTCCTGAGGTTTGGGTGACTGAAAGAATGAATCATTTGCTTCTCTCTTGCTCTCTTATATTCTGTGACCTCTGTGGACCTGGTTGCAGGTCTCTAGAATGGCGAGTCAGTTGCTCCAAGTTCAGTATCCCAAAATTATATCCTGAGATTCAAAGGCAAATTGTCATCTCGCTGAGGAAGAGCCTCCTCTGGCATGAGAACTGAATTATCTCTCTGCCTCAAAGAATTCAATCACTCAGAGTCAGAGCTGGGAGAGGGACGGAGATGCCCCATGTGTGACCTGCTCAAGGCTGTGGCAATGGGAAGTCTCAGATGCAACCCAGAAGATCAGTAAACTGTTGTGTTTTATTTTTCAGTTGAGAAGTGTTGGGTGTCACACGAGGCCACCCACAATATCACAGGGGCATTGCTTATCATGGAGCTTCTAAGAAGTCATGTGAGTTTTCCTCTTGCCTCCCTCAGGAAATGCATATAGCAATTTCTCTGTATCCATGCACTGTTTCCCAGAAGTGCAACAGACAGGGCAGTGTCTGTGATGTGTTCTGTTTAAGATCTAATTAAACAACCAGCAATTTAAACCAACACCCTCAGAAGTGGGCAGGAATACTTATTGTCTCCCCAAACCAATGGATTTTGGCCCAGCATTCTGAAAATGCGCTGGATTCCTTACCAAACTTAGCAAGGCTGGCTTCTCATTTTCAGGGACAGGCAAATGATTCTGGGCAACGCTGTCAAGAGCTGCAATGCATTCCTCCCGAATAACGCCAAGGATAGAAGCCAGACTGTTTCTGGTAAACCGGTCGTTCTTCCTGCAGGCATGGGATACACGAGCCAGGATCACAGCTTGCTCTGAGAGCCAAAGCACAGCTATCTTCTGGATCTGTGACCCAATCACCCTTCCTGGAAGCACAGAGGATCCATCCCTCTCAGCGCGGTGCCCAGCTCCTCATCTCTCCGACATTCCTTCCACCACGTCCCTTCCAAGCAAAATCTTCCCCATGAATAAATCTTCACATTCACTTCTCCTTTCCAACCTATGCTTCTCTGTCTGAAGCGAAATCCCTCTGATGCAATATACAGCATATGAGTGGCTCTCCCCAGCCGTCTGTGCAAAGGCAGGACAGGATGGTTGCTGTAAATCCTGCGCATACACTCCTATGAGGCTGGAGAGGCAATAGGATACTTCCCCTGGTATTTGGCCTGGCTGGTTGGAAAAGCCGCTATAGGTTCCTCACTTTGTGCCGTGCTTGCTTTCGGTGTTGTCGGGTTGTGCGAATAATAACAAAAGCAGGTTGCTCTCCCAGAGACATTTCTGCTGCGGTTAGCAGTGCTCTTTGGGGTCCACTTACATCCTCATGCACAAAAGAAGGACACATCCCTAGCTGTACCGCAGAAATAAACATGAAAAGTGCAGTGGGTTTTTGCACTGTCTGATTTTTTTGGTACAGTATAAAGGCCACACGAGCTCTAGGTGACCCTGCGTATGCAGGGGGGTTGGACTAGATGACCTCTAGAGATCCCTTCCAACCTTAAGCATTCTATGATTCTATGATTCTATGATGATACTGGGTAGAACTGTCTAGTAATGGGTGAAGTTCTGCAAGTATCGATGTCTTTGAGCCATTTCCATGCAAACCGAAGTTTTACACTGCAAGATATTGAACTGCTTGTGAGGACATCATATAATGGAGCAGATACTGTTTATACAGCTCTTTTCACAAAGCACACAGACAGCAAAAAGAGCCTCAGTTTGTCAATAAAAGCACAAAAGCTCTACTTGCAATGCTGCATTAATAGAGTCAGTCTCTGGCTTCAAATGAACATGAGAGCATATGGCCCACGTCATGCTGCTGGAGAAAGGGATGGAGGAGAGCAAAGAGTCCATGGTGGTCTCCTGCAATCAGCACCAAACTGCTATATCCATGCCAATTTGGAGATCTGCTTTGCACTTATCACTTCAGCACTGGAACAGACTGGGAAATTGAAAATAAGATGACTTCCATAAAGACACCCAGAGGTGCAACGTGGCGGCTGGTCTCTGCCCAGCTCATTAGCTCCATCATAAAAACCCCTCGCTGCTCTGCCGGAGTAAGCAAGCACCAAATTTACAGATGTCAATGCACAGCTCCTGTTTCAGTGCTTAATTTACTATTGAAATGAGTGAGAAATCAGGTGCCTATGCAACAGACACAGAAATACCTCTGTGGATTTGGTCATGTACATCTGGCCAATAAATATCCGAAACGTCCCATCTCCTGTTGAGACTCTGCTCACATTTAGGCTCTCTAAGCTCTCTGTAATGCTACTGTCTGCAACAGCAGGGCCTGGTATCAGGACAAGGAGCATGGCCCATAAATAAACTGGTTGACTAGATATAGAGAGATTATCTGGACCTTCTTTATGATTTATGGGTTTGTTATTATTTAACATACATTTTTAATCCCATCACAAAGTCCACATGGCACAGCAAGGTTTGCAATAAATCTTATCTAGCAAGTAAAAAACAAGCAGCAGGATAGCTCGTTTTCCTTCCATAGCGGTGTGATTTTCTGCTGCTTCATTTTTTACTTACTCTGTCTACCCTGAGCTCTGGGATGTGGACTGAGTCCCTAGGAAGGGTTGTCTGGACATCAAGAAGGTCTAACAAGGTTTCAGTAAGGAATATTTTTCCTTTGAATAATCATGACTGAAGCAATGGCCTCAGTTCCCAGCGAGGAGTGCTGTGGTACTAGAAATACTATCTTATGGAGCATGTTCTCATCTCCATGGCAAGTTGTGCATGGATCCAGCAGGAACCCAGGTAATCTATTGCCCTACCTGGACAGGCTGGTCATCAAGACCCCAGGACACCCTGCAGCGTCCATGCCCTAGCCTGTTCAGTGAGATCCCGAGAAATATATTACTTTCCCTCCCATTACCCAACTCACCAACACCTTTGAAACACACGTCTTGAAAAACCAAGGTTTTAAGCTTAAATTTTCCTTAAGCCACTTGGGCTCCCTCATGGCCCTTCAGCTGAATTCCTCAGTTTTAATTATTCTCCCGTTTCCCTCTGTTTGTGTTGTGTGTGTTTTGCCAGAGGGTGAGGCACCAGTAGATTATCACCAGATGATATTACCTTTCAACCTTTCCTGCTCAGACCTTTGGAAAAGAACTCCCCTCTTGTGGCCAGCCACGACCTTTACCAATCCATGTGGGATGTTGCTGCCACCAGGGCGCAAACATGCCAGATGTCATTGCGACTGAGAAACATTCTGTCCCAAAGCCCCTTTTTATTGCTATTATGATTATATTAGAAACTAGTGAAATTTATGGGTTGGAGTCTGACAGGTTTGCCATCTCCCAGTTTTAACCTTCTCTCCTCTGATGCTGCCTTTCGTTGTTAAAAGGCTAGGTCTGCATTTGGAGGAGGCGGGGAAATTGCATAAACTAATGAGCAGACCATTCACCACCTTGTGAGCTGGTAGGTCTGAAAGCTCCTCCCTTGGATTCAACAGCAGAAGTTCATTTGCCCAATATCTTCTTGCTGATCCAACAGAGAAGGACGCTTCTGGAGAAAGGGAGATTCCTGATGATAAATCTGGACCTCACAGTACCTTTAATATGAGCTTCCATGCCTGAACTTCTATGCCATCCTTCTAACTGTGTCCCAGATCATTGCTTTGCAGCAATGTTCATTCCTGTTCTAGCTTCATTTCTAATGCACCGAATCATCTACATGCCAGGCCCAGAGGTGTGTTTCTTCACCCTCTGATGGCCACCACTTGGCCTTCTTTCCTTCAACTCCTCAACGAATCTGCAGCCAGTGTGTTATCTCATACGAATCTATTAGGAATAAGTTTTTATTGTTGGATAGGAAGGTAAGATATGGGGGTACCATTGCTCATGGACTAAGGAGACCAAATTTCAACACAGACATGTGCAGCCTTCACTGTACCATAAACCAGTATTCTGCAGGGGCAAATACCTACCACTTGAGGTGGTGAAGACTTTCTCTTTGCACTCATAGGAGACAGAAAGACTTTATTATACTGATGTGCAGCTCATCAGGAGACTCATGGGCCCAAGGAGTAAGGGAACGAAGAAGAGAATAGAAGGTCCTTGGGACTGCCTAGATTTGGCCTTAACCTTTGGCTCACTGTCTTCAGACCAGTCTTGGGCCCTAAGGATTTCCAAGACACTCTGCATACTGTCCTTGTGATGTTCTGTTATGAAGAGTAGTTGCCATTTCCCAAAAGAAAACAAAGTTCCATGGGGTTCTGAGTGATTTGGAAAGTCGCTTTAAGTAATGTCATAGACAAGGGCAGAACTTGGGAACTCCAAGAGCCCTCTATCTCTCTGGGAAAAATACCCATAAAGAACCCTCCATCATGCAAGTGCTCTGGTTCCAACAGCAATAGCAAAACTGAAAACACAATGGCCACATACCTTTTATTCACCAACAGGATCATATCATAGTACTTGCAGGTCCAGATTAATGAGACTTCAGGATGCAGAAGGGCCCAGTATGTGATAGCCCCTATTTTTACCACCCATTATCTCTAAAATCCTACAATGCTACATCTCCTAAATTAGTAGACATGCATGTGGCTGTCTTTCCATCCTCTTTCCCCAGCCCTACCAGTCTACAGATTGCCCTCTGGACGTGAAAGTTATCTCTTCTTTGCGGGAATTGTGTTATTTTTCTTTTATAAATCCAGTGACCAAGCGTCTTCCTCCCTAACTTTGACTTTCATAACCCTGCTCTTTCTTGCAGTCATTTAGCCAAGTCCAGTACTCCAGCAAAAACGCTCATCAGAAATGCAACATAAAGTGGAAATGACCCCTGACACTAGCTTAAAATTAGGCTCGATGAGCCTACAACCAGGAAACTGTTCCCCCAGCCCCCTTTAAAATGTAACAAATGAAAAACATTTGGTTGCTATTATCGGTGATTATGATAAGCTATGCTAAAATATGAAGTGGGGGAATTTATCTTTATTTCCTGGGATAGCATTGATGAAAAATGTGCTGCTCCATCTTGATTTTCAATCACTTGAATGAACTCTGTCATGCATTTATCTTTATTTGGCTTGATGCGTGTAACTGATCTGGGGAGGGAGAGAGGGCAGGGGGAGGGATGGCAGAATTGGCAATTTAATCTGATGCAGATAAGTTTATTAGCTGCCCTGAGATCTGTTCCTGATTGCGCACAAGGAACAAGGCTACATGTCAGGTATCTCATCATCCTCCTCTGGGGAAGAAGGCACAGTCTCCGTTGTGGCGTAACCTTCAGCAAATGGTTAACGTCAACTTTCATTACACTTATGGACTCGGCTAGAGTCTGGGGGTTGGATGCGTCCTTCTGATGAGCAAGACTCTTTTGCCTTTTATTTCCAGGGAAGCGACTGCAAAGAGTTAATATAAATACACATTTCTGATTCAAAATTGCTCTCTTTAAGCTTTCAGGAGTGAGTGTTTTTCAACCGGTGCAAAGTGTGCGAAGCTGCAATGTGGTCCTCAGGGCTGTATTGGGTTTCGTCAATTGAGACTCTGACCAAGAGCTTTGGGGACTTGGAGGCTGAAAAGCCCAGAGCCATCAGAAGAATATTATGTCTCGAAGCAATTAGCACTCATTGAGCTGTCCGGAAAATCAACTCTTTCTAATAACTCCCAATGTTTGTGTTGCGGAGAGCTGAGCTGAGCTAAGGATATTTCTCCTGGAGCAAACCACGACACTCTTGAAGAGCAGATCAGTTTAGATTTTTTTTTCCTTTTTTTCCCCCCTTTTTTTTTCCTTCTGCTTCAGACAATTAACTGAAATAGGCTGTAAACTGTAAATCACTCAGGCAGTTCCCAACCTTCACCTGAGTATATCCTGCCAGCCACACTGTACAAGAAATACACTTAATTTCTTTTGTGTTTTCTTTTCTTTTCCTTTAAAAAAAAATAAAGCAACCCTCACACAGTACAGCTCAATTTAACAGATGTTTGCTCATTTACGACAAAGTCCTGGTTACAAGATGGGGTAACTCGTCTGGATCTCGGACAAAAGCAACTATATTACCTAGCTGCAAACCCCCGCGCAAGCTCAGGAAGAGGAAACATTAGAAATAACAACAGGTGAGACTTGACAGAAAAGACGTAATGGCTCGTTTTGTGGAATGTGTCAGGAACCATTTACTGCCCCTTTTGGAGGCGATTTCTCCAAATCAGGAATGATTTCTCTCACTCCCCTCTCTCATTTCTTGTTTTCATAGGAGGCTTTTGTGTTTCCACCGCTGGACGCTTGCCCTGTTCGCGTTGATGCTGTTTGAGGACTTTTCTTCTCCAGGGTCAGATGCATCCTATTCTGGGCCACTTTCTGTTCCCATGTGAAGAGGAAGGAAAGCAGGGTGTCCTGCATGGTTTAGCTTTATCTTTTCTTACCACCTGCACTTACATAGGTGCACATTTGCTCAGATCCTCCAATAACAACTGAAAACTCAACTATGAAAAGAAGTTTTTCCCATTTCTGTCCAAGTGGCTCGTAGATTCTGTGCCTTGGCTGTGGTTCCCCAAGCATTCACTCCTCTCAGTCCATCTCTACGTGCTCATTTCATGATGATATTTAATGTTTAAGTTAGAGTTTGTCTTTTTTCTTCTTCCTATTAAACAGAGTGCTTTTAAAAGGTCGCATGTGTACCTGGCGTTTCTCAGCAGAAAAAAAAAAAAAATGCCGGGACATGTAACCAGGTGGATGTGTGGATGTGATCCATGCAGAGAAACTGGGGTTTAGATCAAGATGGCACACACACTGAACCTATCACCCATCCAGGATACTGTCACCCATTGGGCATCTGCTTTTCAACCTTGCAGCCTCAAAATCCCAGTCAGTTTTATCCATGTAGGAGAAAGGCTTGAGGTCCCCACTTTGCTGTGCCCCAGCATCCTGGGCCAGAGGGCTTGAAAGGTCCCTTTTGCTTGGGATTTAGCTCTTCCTCTTATCCTTCTGGAGATAAAACATTTCCAAAGAACCCCTTGCCCAGCCCTTGCCTTGCCTTGGGCCAGCATGTCACAGCTCTCTCATTCAGCCTAGGGGGACTGCACATTTTGGGTCCAATTCCCATTTCCATTCAGGAATCTTAAAGGCATGATAAGGCTTCAGTATAAATAAGAAACCAGAACCCACCAGAATCCCTTACTCTCCTGTGCACATTTTTTCTAGATGAAAGGGAATGACTAGAACCAGTGAGCAGCGCTTTTAAGTCCTCCGTAGCTTTCAGTGGAGGTTGCATAGCCATCCCAAGTGTCACCAGATGCAGCAACTGGAAACAGAGACCAGATAATTTCAGAAGGGAGATAAGGCACGTTTCTTTTTCACGGCAACCATAAAGAACTGTTCGAGTTGCTTATCTAAGGATGTGATGAGTCCTCCATCATGTGAAGTTCCTGAATCAAGATTGAATGCCATTCCAAAAATAGATCCTAGCTAGCTAACAACTTATAGACTTGGTGCAGGAATTGCTGGTTAAAGCACATTGGCTTCCACTAATAAAGCAGCAGACTGCGTGACTGTAAGGATCCCTTGTAGGTGTCTGATCTTTGAGTATGCGAAAAAGTGGGAAATAACAGGCCAATATGCACATATGAATTAGGAAAAAAAAAAAAAAGGAAGGAAAAAAAAAACTTTCTTCTGAAATCTGGCAATCTGAGGATAAGGAAGAAAATCTGCCATTTTTAACATCTTTGTTTTCCCCTTCATTTTTTTACTGTTCTTAGAGCTCTCCAGAGAAAGGAGCTGTAACTGGTGATGCATGGCACGCATGAAGGGCTGCTGTGCTGCTGGTCTCTCTGAGAGAGGAGGATGCACTTGGGCATCTCTTCTGAGAGAAACTGGTCCACAAGAGTGATACATAGCCAGACTGGTCTTTCCCCCATCAAGGAGCCAGCTGCAGCCAAGAAACTGCTGCATGAAGAGGACATACAGGGCAAGACTCTGCCTTGGTCAAAACCAAGACTTTGGTTCAGAAAACTGTGGCAGCCCATATCTACAGAAGATAGCGTGGTGTATGTGCAATTCCTAGGAAATTAGCAACTGAACGCAGGGACAACAGTAACCAGCAGACGTCAGTCACTGCACATGTGGAACAGCATTACATCATTGCTGCACATGCTTTTGAGACCAAATATTCAGGGTTTAACAGCTTATGAGAGAGAGAAACTCAACACGCAGTGCAAAGATTGCAGGTGCAGCACCATAAATCACCCTGATTTGTGACACCCCGGCAGTGCAGGCATGCCAGCTCTTCATCCATCCTTCAGTCCTTATAAACAAGTCCATTTCTGGGCATTGAGCAAGTTGTGCTCTCATCCCTTAGTGATTAGGTGTTTGACGGATCTGCTCAGTGTTTCGTATGGCAGGCAGAGGATGGAGCCTGCTCTTGAGAGCTCTGTTGAAACAAAGATGTTCGAATACAGGACTGGAAAAGATGTTACTTAGATATGAAGCTGTCATTAAAGGTGTCAGAGCTAACTAAAGCAGAGCCCCTTCATTTGCCTAACCACATATTGGATGCTTTGTGCTGCTAATTGCTTCGGAGTGATGGTTTCCCATGGTCCTTTCCAGTTATCTCCAACAGTATGTCTTCAACAACACCCAGCAACTTCAGCATTCCTGGAAGGACAGAACAAGGCCAAAGAGGAAAATAAGGTAGCTTTCCATGCTTTTGTAGGCTTTAGAGGACTGTGCCATAAGGCAGCATAGTGACACTTGCCAGAGGCAACATGGAAAACAGGATGTGTTCTGGCCATGGTGGAGCAGCCTTCTTTAGCTAAAAATGGCAAGCAGCAAAACTGATACATGCCTCCCTCCCCTCCCCAACTATATATGCCAATATATATGCCTTGCCTCACCACCAAGATGTTGCTCTTGAACATCATTCCAGCAGAGGAAAAGAGGGAGAATTGATAGAGGAGACCATGTACAAGAGGACAAGCAAGAAGTTTTCAGCTATGAGAGTTCCACACCTTGTCCCTGCTGCTTGGGTGGTGGGTGGATTTCTCGGGGGTAATAAGGGAACAAATAGGTAGAGCTGGGGAGCCTTGCAAACTTGTGGTTTTCTCAGGCAGACTGGATGGGGAGAGGATCCATGATGCTCTGTCCCTTCCAGTACAGCTCGTCCATGGGTAGGACTGCAAGGATTGACCCTTGCACATGGTTCTCTGTGATATCAACAGAACGCAAGAGGAGGCCTGGTGCCCTCATAAGCAGATGAGACCATCTGATTATATCATATTATGGACAGTTTAGATAGAGGACAGAAATGGGCATCACCTTCCAGTGCTCCCAGATGCTCTCAGAATGGTTTAGTTTTACCAGTAGAGATGGAGCTGTAGAATTTGTGAAGTCCTTGTCCTCTCAGGTCCTTAGTGGGTAAACGTCCATGTCCATCTCTAAAAACTGCTCAGGAGCCCCAGCCCCTTCAAGAAGCTGGGTTTTTTATATATGGAACTAGTTGTGAATGAGGAGAACAAACATTATTCCCAGACACTGCCACCAGTCCATTTCCTTCAGCCAATTTACACGAACCTTTAATGCATGATTTCAGTGGTGACAGTAGTCATAACTAGTTTTTGCACAGCGTTTTTCACTAACGAGCCTCATAGCGTTTGTAAGTGCTGCATCCAGACTCTGTACTCCTGCAGACCAGGGGGATGGACCTGTCCTATGTGACACTTGAACCCTTGGGGTGGTCTGCAGAGAGACCAGTGCAATGGCAGGATTAGACCCCTGGTCCACCTGCTTGGAAAAGGCCCTCCCTCACCTCTGCCGTACTCAATGTCACTCAAGAAGCCACCACAGCCACCAGGAACCTGATTTGTTTTCACATTCACAGATCTATGATGTACATTACAGCGATATAAAAACTACTCAGTGAGGAGGGCTTAGCTGTGCAACTACCCCATGTGGGTAATTAACACATTACAGCCCTGACCCCAAAGCTGCCTGAGAAACCTACTCAACTGCACTTAATTCTTTACCAGGTCCAGTCATTAATGCCTTTATTTGTCTTTCCTGGAGTGTGCGAACTGAACTGACTGACCTTGCACGGGATACAGGGATTTTAATAGGAAAATCTGCTTAATATTAGCACATTTTTCAAATCCTACACAGACCTTGACAAGATTATTTTTAACAGATGACACACGGCTATTTGAGATGAAGATGAATATTTTTCAGATTGCGCAAACCAAAGCAGAAAGATCTCGTTCAGGGTGATAGCGGGGACAAAAGAAAAGAAAAGAAGGTACTTGGGAAAGGCAAATTCTTAAGTTAACCAATATACTGACAACTATATGCTTCTGTCATCCACATGTGCAGTTCCTAGTCCTGACATCAGGAGATCCACATGCAAGATAAAGCCTACATTTGGCTGATGAGCTAGATCTTCCCTGGCAATGACTTGTTTGGACTTTCCTGTGGTGGCTAGGGGTGCACATTACCTGGGATGGGATGGGAAATCTGGTTGATGCCAAACTTCTTCAGCTTCAGGGGGAAAAGATAAGATGGTACTTTAAATGAGAGTTGCAAGTCAGAGCAGCAAAACTAAAGAAGCACTCCTAGGAAAGTCATGCGGATGAGACATCCCACTGCATCTGAGATACGCTGTGGAGCATTGTGCAGAAACATCCCTGCTTCAATGCTATCTTGGCACTATTTCTGTCAGTCTCAAGTCAGACAACAGGCCATGATTCTCCCTACCACTAGGGCTTTATACCACATGACATGAGCTTTGGACACGAGCTCTCTGCAACCACAAAATAATAATAATAAAAAAATAAGCCCATGCCTAAATGAGTTTTAAAAACATCATGAAAGCATAGTACTTGCTGCACTGTTTGCAGTTTGCTTAGATAATAGCAGCAGATGGGTAGATACCAGTTTGACCTCAGCAGTTTGACCTGCTGAGAATCTGACCCTGAAATTAAAAAAAAAAAAAAAAATTAAAAAAAATGCTGGCAAGCTTACTCAATGCTCACAAGCTGAGGGACAGGTTTTGTGAAAGCTTCATGCCAAGAGGCATAGGAAGTCCCATGCCTGAGGCATAGGAAGCATCAAGCTGAATTACTGAAATCACACGCAGCTTAGAGAGAGGTCTGTAGTGGAAAGGCAAAGCAAACTACACGCAACGTTATGTGCCATGGACAAGGAACAGTCGTAAAGATCTCAAAACCGGGGCTTGAGTGCTTCAGGACTACATGGAGCTGTAAGATCAAAAAGGGCAGCAGTTTGGTTCCTCATCTTGGAACATAGCTAGTGTGACAGATGGGGCAGCATTGAAAGGGAAAGGATGATGGGTTTTCCCAGCGTACTCAGTAATTCCACTCTTGCTCTTGCCTGCATCTCATCAGAAAAGTAAAAACTCAAAGCCACATTGTACTGCTCCCTCTATGAGTATCTTGGTCCTTGTACAAAGATGGCTTTCTTGCAGGTTGGATTTAAAACCAGAAGCACAAAACTCTGTGAACCCATGATTCTGTGATTCTATGAACCTACCAAGCCAGTCAGAGACCTTCATGACCAAAAGGAGAGCTCGAGAGAGTTGAGTTTCTTTAATGGAAGATCTAAAAGCAGTTGACAACTTCTTAAGCTGACAACTTCTTAAGGAGTAGTTGGGCGAAGATGGACAGAACCAAACCATCCTCAGTAGTGGTAAACTGTACAAGAGGCCACAGATAATCTTCCTTTGAGTGGTCATCTTGATGAGAGACCAGCAGAGGTCCCTTCCTACCAGCATTTTTAGGACTCTGTGAATAATATTGAACTGATGTGGTTCTGAAAGTTAAGTGAACTTCTATTGAACGTGCACAAGAATGATTCAGTCAGGTTGGGAGTGATTTTTCAGCCTTACTACCCTTTTGTCTTCCCTGCTGTTTGTTTCTTTGAGTGATTTAAGTGCTCTAATACCCATGCCAACATCAGTTCTTGAAGGGGTAATTTTCCATTGATTAATAGTATGGTCCGTGTGATCACATGAGCATGCAACTAGACCAAAAGAGACAGCAGGCACTATTGTATCCTCAAGAGCCAAACACAAGAAGATCAAGGATTGGCAGTGTATTTTCAGATGGAGTTTTGGAACTGAAGTATTGGCCTATATACTCTCAAACTGCTGGAGGATCTGAGTGGTGGAAAGCCCCCCTAAGCCCAGTGCAGAAGACACAGGCTAGATTTATGGTGGTAGAAGAGAAGGCATGATGGTCTGAGATCTCCCCTTCCAGGCTCTTTTTGCCAACATATAAAGCAGAGGTCAGTTCTTTTGGCTGCATGACTTTCACCTGACAAAAACCACAGGGCAAGAACTAGCCAAAAAATGCCGGAGAGGCCTAATTAGGGATTAATGATCTGAGCCTAACCTAAGTATGGTTAGTAGGGCTTCTCCACCAGGACCTGATGACAAGATGGATTGTGAAGTCCTGAGATCATCACGTTAGGGAGCCATGGAGGCACCATATGCCATTTTTCCATCTCGCATGCAGAGCATCCCAGGTGAAGCTCTTGCCACAGCTTGAAAAAGGTGCTTTGCAAATGTCTGGCATGGGACCTCATGTGCAGCAAAAGCAGATAAAAGAACTGAACTTCTTTTTGTTATTATCTCCACAAACCAGCCGCAATAAATTATCCCAGCAGAGCAGTTCAGTTTTCAAGGAGTTTTCCCACAGCTGTTCAGCTTGGCTGATGGGCCTAGTCCCTCCTGTGATGGTTTTGTCAGATTTCCACCCAGACAGAAAACCCCTTTTCTTAAGAAACCTGTGCAAGCAAAAATTGAGTTGCTTTTTATTCTCCACTTCTTTTGTGATTCTTAATGTGCAAAAAGGCCATACACAGATCAAAGACCTACTGCAAATCGCTGCTGGGCAAGAGGCATAAAAGGAGAGGGGAATAGAGATTGAATAAAATTAAAGTAGAATAATGTCTTTATTCTAAAATTCCCTGAAAGTGTTGCCAAACTCTTTCCAAATCAAGTCTGTCATTTTTACCTTTGACAAGCAAAAGTGACAGGCAAGGCATTTTTGGATGCTGCACCGAGGTGCAGAAGAATCACTGAAAAAAATACCCAGCGTTCCTGTCCCACCATGAAGTTAGGGCAAACACCTAGCCTTTCCCTTCTTCCTCTCAGCTGCTTCTTATATTCCACTGCATCCCTGCCAATCTTTCAGAAATGATGAATCATGAACCAGCAGGCTTATAAATTCTTAAATTGGCTTAGAAATCACGAGAATTAATGCACACTGGATTCTTTTTCATTGACTCCTTGGTTTTGGCACATTTAGGCACACTCAGGACACATATTCTGGCATTTTCAACATTCATGAGGCTTAAAATACTCCTTTTTTTTTTTTTAAGAGAGAGGGGAATGAAAGCCCAGATATTCAACTTCTGGAATGGGAACTTTGAGAGAAACAGTAAACATCATGACCTGCACAATAAAATCATTAGAGTTGGCAGCTGGCTGGACTTCATGTCTCGAAAGTCATTGTTCTGTTCTCATTAACTTGTGCTATGTAGCGTGACATATGGCTTCCCTGGAAGGAACAGAGGAGAATGGGAGTTAAACAGGAGGGTCTTCTCCCCCTCCATAAGTGCCATGTTGCTCAGTTCCCAGCAGACTGCTTTGCAAGTTGCTCCTTCTTCTACCTTCATTTGGGATGTTTGGGGACTCTTGGTCATCATCGTTTGGAAGGCAGCAGATAGGTGGTCATAGCTCAAGACCCTACTCATTGCTGGTGCATGACACTGGATGGCAGCACCCAACTCCTACAGCTCTCTTGATACTTTGCACCTTTCAGTGGCAGGATCTTGTCCTTGTTTTGGAAGAAGCATGGGTAACCCTGGGCTTTTCACTGAAAGACAGAAACTTGTACACAAGAAGAGCTGGATCTGGGATCTAGATGATCTCTAGAGGTCCCTTCCAACCTCAACCATTCTGTGAGTCTAAGAATCTGGGCTAAATAAAACAACACTCCAAGAAAGAACAAGCAATGGTCCCATGGTAGAGCAGAGTGAGTTTTACGTGAGCCGATGAGATGGCTCTGTAACACGAAGGGCCCAGAGCCACTCAGTATTAACGTGCTTTCACTTCCACAAGCGCATTTGACTTCAGTGCAAATCAAGAGCTGAAATACCTTACTGGATGTGGGCCAGAATGGCTATTTTATCATTATCCCTTCCTGCCATTCCCCGTAGAACTATAGGATTGCTGGGGGGGTGCGGCTGAGGGAGGACAACACATTTTCTTGTCACTGATGAAAGCGGAAATTATTTTAACTGGACATCGAGGGAAAGAAAACTCTTTTCTCCCTAAGGTAACAATAAAACGTTCTCAGCCATTTTCTCATTGATACTTCAGCATCAAGAAAGCATCGGCAGGGCTCCGTGGATTCATAAATGGACAACATTTGGCGTCATGCAGGTTTCATGGATCTACTCCAGGTTTTTGCTACCACAAAGAGACAGATTCCGGACCCAGCTGCAAAGATGCTGATTAAAGAAACCATTTCCTAAAAGATAGATGTGTGTGCATGTACGTACATATATATATTTATTTATTTAAAAAGAAAGAAGCTTCCTTGTTATTACTGAGCAGATCAACTAATTCCCTTACCCAATTCTTGTGCACTGCTGATCATACGTTTTTTTTACCAGCTGGTACATAAGTAGCTGATCAATGTACATTCTCGTTACTTGAACTAATGTTTCTTTATGCAATGAGGGTCCCTAATATGTTGCATGTGGTTTCCATTTGGGGCTTTTTGGGATCTTTTCCAGGAAGTTTCAGGTCATTACCTCAAACCTTCCTCAGCTGAAAAAGGATTGAGGTAATAACCCACAATATCCTGGAGGAGGAAAAAAAAATCTATAAAGCATTGAAGACAAGAGAATGAAAATTGCATTCAGGAAAGATAGAAGGAATGTGGCCTTTGGCCCTCCAGCAAAGGTGTCATAAAACGTGCTGTATTGAAGCAATATGTCAAAATGCAAGATCCTGGGCAGGAAAAGCAAACTGCACAAAACCGAAACCTCGGGGACCGCAGCAAAGTGGTGAGCCTGATCCCCAGCCTCTGATCAACTTTCACCTTGCGGAGATGAGTGCTAATTAGTTAAGAGGTTTCATTAGAGTAATGGCTGGCTTTTTTTTTTTTTTTTTACATGGAGGAGAAACAGAAGGTGTCATGTGCTAAAAAAGAAAAAAAGAAAAAAACTTCTGGCACGATGGTGGTGGCTTGCAGAGTCATAAAGATTATAAGGAACCGCTATAGAGCTCTTCACTCAGGAAGGTCAATTTTAAGTTTAACTTATCCAACTTTATTCTCCATCTCATCTGACACTCTACCTCATTCTGTTATTCGCTCCTTTTTCCTCTCCCTGTCTGAAAACTTCCTTGGCTGCAGAAGTTCCCGTTTACATCCACTCTGTGTTTTCTGGTGGGGAGCCAGCTCTCTACCGACCAAGCTCACTGACCCCAGGCCTCAGCCAAAACTCTGCAGGGCTTAAAGACCTTTTTCAAAGCAGGGGAAAGACGGCCTTGAAGGGCTGCAGGGGAGAAGGGCTCTATCTTCACCCCCCCAGCTCAGTCAAATGATTTTAAATGTCACTTTTTGCAAAGTGCTGAGTTCTCCCTCTGTGTCTCTTTCACTTGGGGCTGTGGATGCTCAATAAATTGAGTGGTCAGCAGTGCCTCTGACACCTTGGGAATTTCGTGAAGCTTTAACTCAAAAACACTTCCAAATGCATCAAGTCCCATGTGAAAGCCACGAATGGTAGAGAATGAAGCATCCCAGAATGGAAAATTCTTGGTGGTGTTCTGGACAGAAAAAGCCATTTCAAAGCATCTTTGGAAGTAGCTGAAACTACTGATTCTGCCAAAGGATGGATGAAGTTATTCTTTTGTTGTTGCTTTATTTTCTTGTTGCTAGCCTGATGCAGTGAAAGCAATTGCTATTAAGGGCCAACTGACTCTATCCTGAGAGGCATGACCGGACTTGCTAAACCTTCCTCAGCCCATCCATAGGTTGCTGTGCTCCAAATGTTCAATAATCCACTGAAATAACAGCACACCAATGGCCAAAAGTGGGGAGAGGGTTTTACCCTGCAAGTCTTTGGTTTTCAAAAACCCAAGATGACTCTGGGTATCTACACCAGGAGACCTTACACCTTATTTTCAGGTGATCTTGAATATCCAAGCAAGTCCCTCAATTCTCCCACTCCTTAAACGGAAGCAGACAATAATCATACTAGAAGTCTTTGACACCATTATTGGAAAGCAAAACTTTTCATGCACTGTCTTCTAGTCTGTGGCTCTGAAGGGGGTGAAGTCTGGGCTCCATCTCTACAGATATTGCATTTCCATAAATAACTACCATAGCTTTCCTGTACATCAAGGACCGACATCATAGAGCCTGTTAAGACCTGAGACAAAAAGCAATGGATTTTGTCCAAGGACAGCATACATTTTCCTTCCACTTCTCCTTCCCCTTGTGTTTCAAGATGCTGGTGTCACCACCCATCCCAGTACCACAGCCAGCCAAAAAACCATGAGCCCACCCTTGGAAGTCATGAAATCAATGTATGACTCAGGAGGTGTTTCTGAATCAAATACAGCATCTTGTTTTTACCTTTTGCCTCTGTTTTCTATGGAGACTTTGTAATTCTGCCATGATGACCAATTTTTAACATTTGAATGAGTGATAAATTATTCTCTTTACAAGCTGCAATGATAGTACTTGCAAAAAAGATTTTTATTGACAGAAAATCATTTTAATCACTCCTTACTTCTCATTTTAAGGTTCTTCTTCCTGGAAATGCAAGTTTGAATTCTCTTTAAGATGGAATTTCATGAACCCTAAACATTTTCACTTGCTCATCTTGGGCTTCAAGGACACTATAGAAGAGCACTAAATTCACACACACACACAAATCTGAGAACTGCTAAAACCAGGTCCCCTATTAAATATTGTGCTTTGGAGATTTGAAAACAAAGGACTTTGAGGGTACTGGATATTCCACATTTGGAGCAAATAAGAATATATTTTTTTCTTTTGTGTGCTGCACACTTGTAGGGGAAAGGAAAAAAAAAAAAAAAGCAGTCTCTATTCCTGGTTCTGGATCCTTCCAGCAATAGTAATCAAATCCACACATTTTGGACTAACGTCCCAAACCAGAAACCTGCCAAAAGCCTGCAGACAGACAAGTTTTAGATTAATAAACAGTTTTAGATCACAGTGTAACTCCAGGAGGGACTATTAGCTCATCTGACCTGTATATTGCAGGCTATTTAATGTTACCCAGTTATGTATATATTGAGCCCCATAACTTTTCTTTGACTGCAGCTCATCCTGAATTAAAAAAAAAAAAAAAAATGTTTTCCAAGACCCAAGAGATAGGCTCCATTTCCTTTGGTGTCTTGTCCTAAGGCTAAGTACACTCACTTCTATACATCCAAGCTTTATTTGTAATTTGAAGTTGTCAAGTCTCATCTAGGAGACATCTTGCTCTCACTGACTTTGCTCTTCTTCCTTTGCATGAGGGTCCTTTAGCTATTTATCCTTTAGAAGATAACCTACAAGATAACCAAGTCACACTTTGATTTGCTTCTTGGTGTTTAAGTCTCTCTGTAAGATATTCACCCCTTCTCCTGACTCATCTGCATTTCAGGCCCAACTCCTCTAATAACTTCAACTGTCTCGAGAAGCTGGACATCTCATCTGTGTGAACTGTACAGATTCCTTTCACGGACAAAGGATTCATCTCCAAATGGGTTGATTCATCACTTATGGATGCCTATTTTTGCTAGCTGAGGACAAAACATCTGCTGGCTGCATGGTTAAGGTTTGTGGGGACAACTCCTCCTCCTGAGACTGGAGAAATGACCTACAAGACTGAAAAAGACAATCAGTGAAGAAAATGCTTTATAGTGCAAGGTTTAAGCAATCTGCTTGTTCTGTTATCTAGTGTTAAATCCTTTAATGACCCTACAAATTTGGTGATCAAGAAAGAAGAATCTGCAAACCTCAAATGAGTAAATCTTCTAGAGAAATAGCTTACTTTCCAACACGATTCCATTTTTTTCAGAAACAAATTTGTGCTGGAGATGCACAGAGTTTCAGAGTGAAACACCACAAAAGTTACTTCAAAAGTGTCTATCTGAATAATGTAAAAATATATGAAAATCATTTTTCCTTCCTTGCAGCCCTTCACCCCTCCTCTTTTTCCTCTGCACCATTTTCCAGTCTGCTTAACAGATGACAAATCTGAAAGGAAGTATCTCAAAGAGCCACATTACTTGTGTTCAAATCCCAGGAGATCATCAAACAACCAAACCCAGGCCTGAATGTGATTGTAATTGCAGCCTCACTGGAGCCTAGTAGACCTCTCCTCACCAACAAGGCAGCTTTGGGATTTGGTTGTGTTTGAAGACAAATATAAGCTGAAGGGGTGACTTGTTGACCAGGAAGTTCTTTTGAATGATAGTGTTGGAAGTCCACATCTTCCCAGTGATCTTCTTCAGACCTGAGAAGCCCAGACCTCCTACTCAGATGCACTGGTGCATCAGCAGGAATTTCTGGCTGAAATCTACTGGATGGTATAACCCTAAAGTGGAGACATAGGGCTTTCAGTTTCCATGATCCCGAACAACATGCCAGCTAGAGCATCCCCATTACTGACATGGGACTCTCCAGATCTATCATTCTTTGGATCTTTCCTTCCCAGTGTTTGTAAGGAGACTCCTGAAGCGAGCTCCTCATCCCCTCATGTTGGGAGAGCCTACCTGTCTACCTTCACTTATCTTAAAATCTTCATAAACAGTATGTTTCTCTCTGCGGTCTGTGTAGCACAGTATTATTTTCTTTTTTTAAGTATTTCTGTTCTTTCCCAAGTGTATCTCTTTATTTGTTTATTGAATTATCCTTTGAACTTGCTTCTGCTTCTTTTTAGAGACCTCCAAATTGTTCCTCCTATGCTAATCTTCACCTTCCTTTCAGGCCCCACATTGGCCTGTGCTGCCCTTCAATCCTACTGAGGTTTAAGAATGATGAATTTAAATTGCAAACTCTTCCAACTATTTCCACTTTTCTGCAGTTAAACTCTCTGTGCTTTCTAAGATCACAATCAAGATTCCTCTGGGTGTTTCGCATTCCCTCCGAGTCAACTGAGCAGAGGTCAAGAACATTTAGCATTGCCTCTTCCAATATTTCATTCCAATGCCTCGCGAGCTTTGCTATGCTGTGATTCCTCTTGGTCCAAGATGCTTTCTGCCTTTAGACAGTTCCTCAGACTGGACCTCAGCTATTACCCACGAGGTACAACGCACAAGTGCTCCCACTTCCCCACGCCCTTGCTAGTGGTCAGCACCCTCTCTTGGTCCCTCCTGAGCTTTAGTTGATTTAAGTCATTCTGCCTTCAGCCCCCTCTTATGCTTCCTGTCAGCTGAGTGCCGTTTTCTTTTATGATTGCAGTCTCAAAGGAGACCAGAAATAGGTCATAAACCATGATTTTTTGGCACTTTGGTAGTCCCTTCAGTCAAAGTACTTGGCAAACAATAATTTAAGCTTCAGCATGAATGTCCTGTCCGTTTACGTCAAGTAGAGTTTGCTACAACTTGCACTTTCAGCCTTTTGTGCTATGATAGGAGCTGGTAGAATCTCTATCATTTCATAGGGATTCTGCAGCACCCAAAGGTCCCTGTTGAGATCCATTCTTCAGGAGGTTTTGCAAACACAGGCTGAGCCAAGGCCCACTGAGCTTGGAAGGCATTTTTCCTGTCACATCTGATGGTGGAACCAGAGACTCCACAAAGCTCAACAGCAGATCCAGATTAGGATGCATGTGTAGAGGTGCCTTCTCATTCACTGATTCCTAACAATATTTAACAGGTAATAGGTCTTGCACAACATGGCATTTTGACCTCCAAGGTGGCCTGTTTTAACTACTTGATTCCTTGTGGCCATGAACAGCATTACAGCATGACCTTGGGGATGGACTGATGGATGGATGGATGGGTGGATGGATGGATGAATGGATGGATGGATGGATGCTAGGAGGTGTTGAATCTGGTAGCGCAGTACAGGTGAGGTTACTGCAACAACTGGCCTTAAATACTCAATCTGCCCACTAGCTGTCATGGGATCCCCCTGGTCTGCCATTTGCCTCATGCAGAGACAGCACATCAGGTCTCTCCAGTGGCTGGTCCAAGCCTCACCAGCAGCAAACCTCCAGCATCTAGTCTTTCCAGCATCTGGCCCAGACCTACAGCCACTCTGATACTTGGCTCTCAAGCTTTATCTACTGGCTGGATCGAAGGTCAACAGTGGTTACACATCACCCAGACAACATGCATGTTCTTGGTCTCTCCAGTTGCAGGTTCCAGACCTGCAGACCCCTGTGGTCACTGATGCCTCCTTCAGTGACTGGCACTGAGACCTTTGTACATGCACAAGGGAAAAAAAAAAGTGTCCTCTCACCTAGGAAAACAGTTAGAAATGGAGTTTAACAGGATGGACTTTACTGATCAGGGGCAATGGCCGAACAAACCTGACAGACAGGAACACGTTCATATACAACTTTATCCCAATTTCTCTCTATTTTTGCATGCTTGTTTTTCCCCAAGATACCCTAACCCCATGCCTTCCTCCATCTTTGGGTCTTTCCCTAAAAACTGGGAGATTCTTGCACAAAGCTCTTTCCCAACATCCCATAACAAATGTCACACCCCTCTGGTCAGCCACCCCCACTCAGTGTGACCCTGGGTCTTCTCTCTCAGTTGGAGTCCATACCAGGAACACAGGTTTCACACCAACACTATGGGACTCACCATCCTCCTTCGACAGCTCTGGTAGCAGCAAAATGAGTCTGGGTTGCTCTGATTAAGCCATGGGGTTCCTCCACCTGCTTACACCTCCTGTGCACTTATGAAGCTGAAACTTTCATTGCACACCCTAGCAGGCACTAATGTCTGCTGGTGGACCAATGCAGAATGATCGCTGGTGGAGCAATGATCACTGGTGGACCAGTGCAGAAGTTCATGGAGGTGATCAGCTGTAGGAACAGCCTGCATGAAAAAAGCCACCTATTCAGGACATTTAATGCTGCAAGAAGCATAAAATTGTCCTTGGAAGCCAAGCACGGAGGACAATTTTCATCCAACGCTCTCCTTGCTTTTCTGTCTACGGTGCCAACCATCATTTCATGTTTGGCAGTCGATTTCACAGCAAATGAGATTTCTGCACATAAACCAAGAGTACACTGAGCCAAAGATTCCCACTGGAGATAAAAAACAAACAAACAAAGCAACAAATAAGTGGAAAAATTGCCTGGAGCATCCAAAACATAGGATCTTAATCTTCCCTTGAAACTAAAACTTCCTTGGAAAAATCCAACAGGAACAGAAGAGTTTCTCTAACCTTTGCAAAAATATGTTCCCTTCTGCCAGTAAAAGCCATTTCTTTGCAGCGCCATTTGGATAATTTGCCTCTACATCTTGTTCATCTGTCACCTCATAGGCTTCAGATTTTTTTGTGTTTTCATCACTGGTCTGTATATAAAAAAAAAAGTGGGGGGAGGAGAAAAAGGAGGCACAGATTTTGGCAGGAATCCCTGCCTGGAATGAATATAAAACTTTGTTTTATTTAAGTGATCTGGCTCTCCGTGTGTGTGTATGTGTATGTGTGTGTCAGAGAGCGAAAGAGGGGAAAAGAAGGGAAACAAATACATTAAAAAAAAAAAGTGAGTGTGAAAGAAATTCCCCAGAGAGACAAATAAAGGACTTTTTTATTGCTAATAACACATGTCCTGGCATGCGCTTTACACGTTGTTAACCCACCTTGAAACCCGTGAGTTTTGTTGTTGGTTTGGGAGTTTTGGGTTTTGTTTTGTTTTAATCTTTCTTCTGGCTTTTGAATTGTTGTAGTAAGTAGAACAATAGTAAAAAGAAACCAAACAAACAAACAAAAAAAACCCTAATCTTCCTTCTTGCTGTTTTCTTGGAAACCTAAAGGATGAGGGTGTGATTTCATTCCTTCCCCTTGTTATATTACTAAAACTCCCTAATGGACTGGGGTGGCTTTACGCCGGCTGATGCATGTGCATTTGGGCTACAGAGAGGACAGACTATTTCAGCAGCTGTCATCTTGGTGGTTGCCATTTGACTTGGGTGGATCTGATCTCAAAGAGCAAAGCAGAATGGAATTTTATGGAAGCAGGGAATAAAATTGCAAAGGAAATAAAAAAGGAAAGGTCAAATGCTTTTTGGCATTAGGTATGTTCCCTACTTGGGTCTACCAGCAGATAAGTATGTAAGACGGTAATTCGGGACAGGAATGTACATAAATGTACAATTAGAGCACTGCTCTGACCAAGGAAGGACTAGAGCCCATGGCTAAAGGATTTTCTTAACACAGCTTAAATATTTGCATCCTATTTTGAGCCAAGTATTCTGAGACGCAATTGCATAGTCCATGCATCAATGCATGATCAGTTGAAGGCTCTCACATGCAGTCCAAAGGAGCTCCTAAATTTAAAAAAGGAAAAAAAAGAAATTAAAATGCCTCCAGCCTGTTTATAGTAGCATGTGCAGTGTTTCAGGTCTTGGTGAGCAATTCTGTGCGCATCCTGGATTCTAAATGTTAGAAGTCTCTGGTGTAGGTGCCTCTATACAGGTTGCTGCCCATATATAGGTGCCTCTATACGATCTCTAAGGTCCTAGAGTGGGACCTCACCAGGTCCATCCCGGGAGCAGCCTCTTCCCCAGGACTGAACGTATCAAGTGTCACACAACAGGGGAGGCAACTTCATCCTGGGAGATTTGACATCCTGCACCCCACTCCCCTATGGCCTCCCCAGAGCTACTTGGCTTCAGAGCAACATGCCAGGCTGGGAAGATGTCCAGGGACCTCATCAGATGAACCCAGTCGAGACAAATCAAAGACTGTTCTTGGTCTCTACTGATTCACACAGATACTCACCTCCCCCGCCAAAAAAAAAAGGGATCCTTGTGAGATCTGCAGCCTGTGGACTACAGGAATCTGATATTTGTCGCTCGGAGCAAGAAGATTCAGATAAATGTGCACAAGTTTTCAGTGCTTTTCTGATCCATACCATTTCCCCCCTTCCCAAACCTTTTCGAGCCTTACCCCATACTCCTTCAAATCCTTCAGCCCCACTTATTCGAGACCAGCAGAGATTTCCCTGAGCAGGAGCTGCCAAGCCAGGATGGTGTCTCTGTGATGATGACAAACATCTGGGAGAGGACTAAGCAAAGAGGCTGCCAAATTTGCTCTCTCGTGATTTGAGTGAGACTTGGCCTTCTCCCTACCATAACCCAGAGGTTTCTTGGGGCAGTGAAAGTAAGAGCAGACATTCAGACAGGAGTATATCCTCCCTCCCCGCAAAGACACCCAAACACTCAACACCCTGCAGTCCAATCGAGGTTGAAATCACAGGAACACTGAGCACAGAGATATCCACTTCTTACAGAGGCCACCACACACCTAGACTGCATGAAGAATGGTGAAGGCTGCCTAAAGACTCCCTGTTCACAGAAATCTTATCCCCTGCTTGTGGCCAGAAAGACATCCCCGCCCCACCATATCTCCCAACCTGTGGCCCGAGACACTGCTTTCTCACAAGCTAGACATGGAGCTCCCTATGAACTTCAGGACATAGGAGCACAAAGCAAAAGCAAAAGCAACCTTCTGTCTGAGAAGAAGTGGGAGAGAAAGATGTTCCTCAGTCTTTCACCTCCACTCGCCAAGCTACCCCAGAAGCCATGGCATATTCTTTCACTTAAACGACCAGTTTTTCTAGAATGGAAAGAGCACCAAGATGAACACAACACTCCTTAGTGCCAAGCGGAAGTGATGGGGATTGATTCATTGTTGAGACAGAGGGAACCAGCAGCAACTATGGTTTTCACTTCGATGGTGTTCAATCTAGCATGGCTGCAGATGGTTCTGTTCAGGAGGTATCTCCTAGATAATGCTTGTGCTGCAGGCACTAGTTGATGCATTCTTTGTGGCCATCAGCTTTTATGCTCCCATCAAATACCATCTCACAAAGGTATCACCAGCTAGCAGCAGATGGAATTATTTCTTCATTTCTTCTTTTATTTTCTTATTATTTTATTTATATTATTTCTTCTTTGTTTGTTTTTGTTTATTTTATTTTTGTCCTGTTACCTAACCCACTACCAAACAAATCAGCCCTTGAATTGAAGAAGGGTCTTTACTTAATTGGTTTGTTCTTAAGTAAGTCATTTGTCTTATGGATGTCTTAAGGAAATTTCTCACTCAGCCTTAACCAGGTGGCTTATTCAGGCGCCTGAGTGATTACTTGTGGCATTTTGCCCAATGAGCTGTTTGCAAACGACATTCTGGAGAGGCAAAAGTAAGAGACAGGAACATTTTTCTCCATTTCCCTAAAAGAAGAAGCCAGACATGATCAATGGAGAAACCTCTGCAGCATTCTGACAGGCTGGCTGGGACCCAGTGGAAGTAGAGCAGCTACTGCCTTGCTGGGCCTTCATTTTCTCCCTCCAGTCAAAGGCAGACAAAACACAGAGCTGCTCAATCTGACAGACAGCCAAAGTGCTGCTTCTTCAGCTCTTGGAAATGTCTCCCTTTAAAACAAAAGCTGTAAAATAGCCTGAGAAACAGTGAAATGATTCCAAAATCCTGCTGTGTCCAGAGCCAAGGGTTTGGTGTGGCTCATTAGGAGGCATGATCCCATCACATCATTTTTGATAGAGCTCTAGACCTGAGCTGCCTCTGAATTTGGGAATGATAAGATCTGGAGATCACTGCTTGCTACCCACACAAAACTACAAGGGAGCCTCGCTGCTTTGCAGGATGCCTCAGCATGATGTTGGGCATCTCTGAGGCAGTGCTCAGTGTCAGCTTCCCGTAGGGAACGGGACCAGCAGGTCCCTTCATTTGCAGAGGTGGGACAACCACCCGCTCACCACCATCAAGTCTTCTTTTTGCAGTCATGGGTTTTGATCATGTTTTGCAGACATAAATTCCATTTTTGTCCAGAAAGCTAAGCCAAAATCATGACTTGTCCCTTTGGTGAGCCCTCACATGCAGCTCCTCAATGTGATCTCAAGGGAGAAGCAAGCACAATCCTCTTTTACTGGAGAGGAAACTGAGGCATAAAAATAAAGAAAACTAAACAAATGACTGGAAATGTTCTCAGGCACTTGGTTCCTACATTGTTTCATTACAGAGGTGCCAAAACAAATGAAACCTGCTGCTTACTCAGTCCCTTTGAAGTTCAAGCCATGCAATTGTGGGGCCTACATTTCAAGCTGCCAGCTTTGAACATTTTAACTTCGTTGACACATCCATGGCCGAACAGGGAATTGTTGTCAGAGCTAGCAGGAGTTCCTGACTCCTCGCATGCTGATGCGCAGATCAGAGCATCGTGCATCTGTTCTCTGGCCAAAGCAGCACACTCACACCTCTCCCAGCTGCTCCGTCCTTTGCAAGGCAACAGGAATTGCCTGTAAATCTGAGTCTCGCATCTGGCTTCACCCACCTGCCCGACACCCACCGGACTGGAGCACTGGCTCCCACACACACTTACGGCTCAAAAGCCAAACTCCTCTAACCATCTCTAGTGAGGACACTAGTGAAAGCGAAAGAGAATACAGAGCAGATGCAGATCATAACCTAATTCCCCCCGAGGACATTATCTCAGCTCACAGCCAGTAGCTTTCATTTGTTGGTGATGCTCCGGTGTTCTTCTCCTTTCCTTCCTTTTCCCTGTGGATCCATAACCATGTCTTGTCCCTGCTTCCTCTTAGATGGAAGCCAGTTACCTGACTTCAAATGCAAACTATGTTTCCATCCTCACCTTTCCCCATTCCCTTTTCTTGCCTGCCGTGACTTTCCTGTAGTTTGTTTACAGCGTTTTCTTGTCTCCTTACACCATTTTGGCAATGGTGACACTACCACAATTAAAGCAGACACCTTGGGAAAAAAAAAAAAGGAAAGGACAAGTATTTGGAAGGTAGTATTTCAAAATGGTAGAAGCTCCTGTAGCAGATAGAGAGGGAAATTGGGGAGATAAATTAGTGGCGCCATTTCTTAAAGATGAATTTGGCAAGTCTTTAGGTTCTACTTACCTGTATTCTTAACTGTTGGCTTTCTTCCTCTCCTCATATCTCCCAGGTATAGATATCACCTCATAAACATCTCATAGTGTCACAAGTTTTGTTTCAATACAGCAAGACCCCAGCAGTGCAGATGGGACCTCACACCTCGATTTTGGCAGAGATACTCACACAATTACGTTTTCATGCCTGAAGTGGGTTTCAGGACAGCATTTAATTAATGACAGCGAATGCATCATCTCAAAGGTAACAAACGTGATCATCTTACCTTGCTCGGCTGAGTTCTTGGGTCACGATCCCTCAGCAATAACAGCTGAGATGTTAGGGGACTTCTTTAAATTTGCTGCTGAAGTTGACAGCTTGTAGCTCATCCACTGGACCCCGCTCTGCAGTTTCTGTGCTGATGTTGGTGCAGGAATTAAATAGCTTGTGGGCATGGTAATGATTGTGGGATGGATGTAACAAGACATCATAGTATGGTGGCCACGAGTCTTTTCTCCCAAGGGTTGGCAATGGACAGGGCTGACTGAAGAGGGAGACCAGCAGGTTGGTCCCTGAGGGAACCTCCTGCTGACACTACCCAGTGGAGTGTCAAAGCTTCACACTGCGCTACCACCTCCGCACCTTCCAAAATTACTGATGACTTGCCATTTTTGCCATTGATTTGCTGACGATTTTCTTAAGATCAAGTTCATCCTGGAAATCTGTGGCCCTGGTCAGGATTTAAAATGTGCAAAGGAGACCAGCTGGTGAAAACTGAAATGCTCCCTGGAGAACTGCTGCTGCTCTCCTCGCTTCCTGTCTAAGTTCCCTTTTTTTTGCCTTTCTGTCCTTAAAGGTGCAGTCTCACTGCACACTTAGTCCCTCGTAGCTGGTCCATTCCTCCAGAGCCACATTAAACTGCTCCAAGAGAATACATCTCAGCGTTTTTTTAAGTCCCCCTTTTCTAGGGCTGCAATGCAGGAGAGGTGTGGGAGGGGGGAAGGTTTCCCATCAAAATATCCTCTGTCACTTGCATTTCACATATAAGTTTCCTGACGCAAATCAGAACTGGAGAAATGTCATTGAAGTCCATCCTTTTGTTTGGAAGGGGAAATCCAATAAATTCTCCAGCAGCTGGCCTTGTTCTTCAAGGATGATTTTTTTTTCTATCTTTGTTTGAAATATCACCCACTATTTCAGCCTCATTAGAGCCCAATAGCAATTTCTTCCTTTCACACCTTCTCCTGTTCCTTTCATGTTTTCCAGTGGAGGAAAAGGCAAGGAAACAAACACACAAGCAGAAGTCTCCCAAAATGCAGAGTTTTGCTGCACTGCTCGCTGGTGCTTGGAGTGCAACTGAGGCACTCAAATTATTTAATTTGGTCCAGAAACTCATTGGGAAAAAAAAAGTTAAAGGGATAATAATATAATAATTAAATTGCTGTTGAGCCCCATAAATAGCTTAGCCCGAACCGATTTGCCCAAAGGGCACAACGAGTGTGGCAGTGACAAACCCCTTGATATTTAGCTGCCAGCGATGTGTCATTTTTCTGCTAAACATCATGTGAATGGACCACACAAGGGCCAAAGGATGGCAGGGCATTAGCTTTGCACGGAGCAGCCCTTGCTGCATCCTACAACCCAGAAACGTGGAACATGTGAGCACCAGCCATGACAACACTCAAAATCCATTAGAAGGGACACAACCAAGCCCCTCTGCACAGAACGCCTTGTTCTCTAATTGAAACATAACAGCCAAAGTCACATAAGCTTATTATTTCATTTTAATACCCCATTCCCATCTCTACCAGCTGCATTTGTTCTGAGATGTTTGACTGTCTGTTTCTGTGTTCAGTTTTTGTCAGCTCCTCCATAGACCTAGAACATTTTTTAGTTAGCAGAGTTCTGAGACTTTTCAAAGGACCTATCTTATGTCAGAAATGCATTTTTAAAATAGATGTCTCCTAAGATACCAACTACAGCATAGGAAAACTAACAAAAACTTTTGGAGCTGAATATTCTCTGTGTCTCTGCCTATTTTGCACGTTTCAGCTTGCAACAGGAACACACGCTGATCAACACCAGTTTTATGCTGGCCGGATTCCAGTTGCCTTCACATTCATTTATATTCAATTTCCGACTTGTTTTCTACAGCTTCTCGTAGACTGGCTCACAGAAGCCGCAAAACATAAGCTCTTAAGTTGCAAACAGTTAGGAAAGAACCTTTGATTAAAAGAAAAGATAATAATAGTGGTATTATATATGGCTGCTTTTCCTAGGGCTATAGTGACTTTAGGCAGCAGAGTTAAAACTCAGCCAACATGTTAATGCCAGCTCCACCATGGAAAGAAGCAACCCTGCACTCCAGCTCTCCTCAGTGGTTTTCCTCATCCCTTCTCCTCAGGTTCCCTGGGATCAGGGAACATGGGACTACACAATCGTTTATGCATGGAGGATGACATTCTTGAAAGTCAACCCAAGAAAAAAATACACTTTTTTAATTCAACTTGGTTCTCTCAGCCAGTGCAACCCCAGAAATGTTTGTTTCAGGACAACGAGGAGGCAGAAAGGTACCTTTTTCCTACAGCAGTGACAGCTCGTGCTGCCTCATCATGTGCATTGCAATGTGGCCTTAAAACCCTCCATGATATGAAAGATCTTATTACCCTTGTACTGCAGAACCGCACACAGTTGGAGGATCAGGTAATGGTTACTCCACATAGACCTTCAAACCCACATTTGCAGAGCAGTCCCCAAAGTGAGACAAATTTGAGAGAAATCAGAGCTTGTCAGGGGGGAATCACCCACGTTATGAGTTGCTTGAGCAAACATGGGCTTGCTCAACTTTTCTTCTGGGCTCATTTGGGAATAGTCACCTTTCCAAGAAGGACATTTGGGCCTTAGCTGGGATGGCCCACCAGAGGAAGTCCATCTCCTTGCAATGATTCCAGAGGAAGACAGGAGCACGCAGACTCCCTACACAGGCAAAACAAATCTGATACGCTCCCTGATACACTGGGATTACCCAAGAAGGGGTGACACCTGACCTGCTTCCACCAAGGACCTTCTCCTGGCAAACCAACTCTGCCCATGTTTTTGCTGCTTGCAGAAGAAAAAGTATATAAGGGAGATCTGGCAAAAAGATGCCATAAACTTGCAAATACATGTATAAACACATATAGATGAATCATATCAGTAAGAAACACCTTATCAGGACTCTGTAGCCAGCAGGGTTAAACTGACCCTGTGATGATTCATAGCCATCACTTCCCTCCCTTGCCCCACTGCCCTCAAAATTTAGTAGAGCCCCAGTGGTCATTATTCACTACAAGCTACACAGCTGGATAAACTCAGTGATCAGACAGGTCTTTCCTATTTCTAATGGGAATCCTGCCTGAACTCTGGCCTGCCTAGGTAGCCCTGGGAGAAATTAGCTGATTAAAAATGTCCAGGGGGAGCTGCAAATGGGAAGAGTTTTGTACTTCTAAAATGAAATTTTAGAATAACACCATGTTAGTGATTTACTACAAGATACCACGGTGTCCAGTATATTTCCTTAAGGTATCTCCTCCTTCCCATTCTTTTCCTGTCCTAGACTTTATTACATGCAGTAAGTTGAGAGGAGTGGTGACCTTTCAGCCGGTGTCCCAGGGAAGGTCAGACTAGTTTAATACAATGTATTTTCTGGCTTTCAACCACAGGACAATATTTGTCTTCATTTTGTTCTCTAGCATATTCTGAGTGCAGTAAATTTATATTTATGTGTGCTCCCCCTCTCTGCACAGTCTTTTTTTTTTCCTTCCTCTTCCTTTTCCTTTTAGTGCTAAGAATGCTCTTAACTTCTAAAATATTAAAATTAAGATCTGTTCTGTTTCTCTGACAAGCGCGTTCACTGCCACTCTGAGAGGTGAAATCCATCTTACTCCACTCTCCAGCCCGGTGTCTGCAGACATCTCCATCCAACCTGCACACCCTGCGCTCCTCAGACATTAGAGTCAAGAGCGGAAAACAGGCGCTTCTGAGGTGCAATTCATCTTAGCCTCGTGCAGACATTTCTATTAGGTCAGAATCATGCTCTGTTTCTCTTCATTGACTATAAAGAGAGTCTGGGGTGACTAGCTCAGATGGCAGCCTCTCTCACATAGTTGCCTATGTCAGGTGAGATTAATTCTGTCCTTCAGGTCAGTTTGTGTCATCTTTACAGCAGAGCTTTGATCGGGGAGCATTGCCTGCAATTTTTCTTTTCTTTGATTCTCACAATGGCTGTGGAATCTGATAGATGGGATCAGATCAGATAGACATGCTGATAGAGGTTAATCAAGCTGCTATAGTTCTGATAAACCTTGATGGCATCAGACTCTTTGAGCATCTCCTTTGGCAACTGGTGGCGCAAGCATGGAAGATCTGGTGGGGTCAGGGACAAGCCACGTTGAATATGATTATTGTGTCCAGTTCTGGGCTCCACAGGACAAGAGGGATGTGGAGCTGCTGGAGAGAGTCCAGCGCAGGGCCACAAGGATGATCAGGGGCCTGGAACATCTGCCCTATGAGGAGAGGCTGAGGGAGCTGGACCTGTTCAGCCTGGAGAAGAGAAGGCTGAGAGGGGACCTGAGCAGTGTCTAGAAGTACCTCAAGGGAGGCAGGGAGGAGGATGGTGCTGGCCTCTTTTCAGTGGTAGCCACTGACAGAACTAGAGGCAATGGCCACAAACTGAAGCATCAAAAGTTCCACAGGAACTTAAGGAAAAATTTTTTAACAGGGAGGGTGCCAGAGCACTGGAACAGGCTGCCCAGAGAGGTTGTGGAGTCTCCTTCTCTGGAGATCTTCAAAACCCGCTTGGACGCAGCCCTGTGCCACGTGCTCTAGGTGACCCTGCATGTGGAGGGGGGTTGGACTAGATGATCCCTAGAGGTCCCTTCCAACCCTAAGCATTCTATGATTCTATGATTCTATGATTCTATGATTCTATGACTCCTGCAGAGAGTTGTGGCATTATTTACATAAGTGAGGCCATGCACAAGCAATGAGCAGACTCTGCTTCACTTGTAAGCATGCTGGGGATTGGGTGTCCTCTGCTGAGCATTGCCCATCATCAGCTCGGTAGTGACAATGTGCAAACATTGGAAGTCCAGAGCGTGAAACTCTGGGCCTTTTAACATATCTCCAGTGGCCTGCAAAAGCCAAATGGAAGGAAAGAATGATGAGAAGACACAGGCAGCGTGAAATCCAGAGACACACAGCGCCAAAGCAAAACACCACCACGCTACTAACACAGATGTCAAAACAAAGCACAAGCTCTGGGATTCATCTTTTGCCAGTTCAGTGCAAACAATTTGGCTCACGGAAATTAGCCGAGGAAGTCTAGTTTCAAACATGGCCAGAGAATGAGTGGGAATGTGGAAGACATCCAGCTCTTTTGAACTTGGCTGATATTCAGAAAAACAGGGACTGATAGTCATTGGTTATCCATGGGAGACAGTAGTATATCTCTCACAGTGATGCTTGTCCAGTTGGTCTGACTGGTGGGGCAAAAGGCCTCATCCAGATGACACTTCTAGCTGCCTATAAGCCCCGCAGCTTGAGAAACACATAGCCAAATCCAAAGATAACACATCCAGGGGGACTTATTAGATAAAGATTGGCACTACATTAGTTTGTCCAAGTACTTTCTGGTTGATGTTTGACTTAACATCCAATCTGCGCAGGCAGTGGGCAAAGCCAGTTTGCACCTTTATGGCAAATACCATGTACTAGCTGTTGTGTTTCTGTTTCCTCTAAATCATCCATTAGATGCCTAACCTTAAGCTGAAGTGAACAGGGCTATTTACACTGACTCCTGAGCTTTCTAGGCTCAGGCCTGGTTGAGAGACCTCAAGGAGACCCATCCATTACCACAGAGCACCAGACAGCCTCCCAAAAGTGAACATGCCTAGTGTGGTGTGTTGTTAAGGCAGTGTAAGGTTCTCAGGGTGAGATTTCACCAAAAGGAGAGTGTATGGGCACTTAGTACACTCAGCATACCTGGCCCAATAAGCCAAGATGATCTCTACCCAAACAAGCAGGCAGGAGACAGGCTGGAGGGTTGGGCAGAGAGGAACCTCATGAAGTTCAAGGCAAGTGCAGGGTTTTGCATCTGGAAGGGAATATCTCCATGTACCAGGACTTCATGCACCAGGACAGGTTGGGGTCGATCTTCTGGAGAGCAGCAATGTTGAGGAGGACCTGAGCATGCTGGGCGACAACAAAGTGGCCATGAGTTAGCAACGTGCCCCTGTGACCAAGAAGGGGTGCATCACGAGGAGTGTTGCCTGCAGGTCAAGGGAGGAGATCCTGCCCTTTACGCAGTCCTGATGAGGCCACCCCTGGATGAGGCTGCATCCATTGCTGGGCTGCCTAGTACAAGAGGGACATGGAGCTACTGCGGCGAGTTCAACATGGGGCTACAAAGATGATTGATAGAGAAATTGGAACATCTCTCCTATAAGGAGAAACTGAGAGAGATAGGACTGCCCAGCCTGGAAAAGAGAATGTTGAAGTGGATCTCATCAAGGTGTACAAATAACTTAAGGGAGGGTGTCAAGAGAATGGGGACAGACTCTTTTTGGTGGCGGTCAGTGACAGGACAGGGGGCAACAGGCACAAAATATAAAACTGGAAGTTCCATCTGAGTTTGAGGAAAATCTTCTGGACTGTGAATGTGGTGGAGCACTAGACTATCTCCTTCTCTGGAGATATTCAGGACCACCTGGACTCTAGTCCAGGCTGCTTGGACTAGTTGATCTCCAGAGGTCCCTTCCACTCTCAACCCTTCTGTGATGTTGTGTAACCACGTGGTGCTCCACACCAGCACTGCCACTGCACAGAGACAAAGCAGATGCTCCAGGATTCACTCCTCACCTCTTAACTGCAATCAGGTTTTGCTCACCCAGGGTTAACCACAGAATATATCCCAGAGTGATACTGACTCTCCTGCACAGACTGAAGGGCCATGGCAGAAGACATCAGCTAAAGACATTTCCCAGAACCAACCTGCATTCAAATACTCCTTCTAGAATCACTCCATGGCATCCCAGACAGCCCATGATCTCCTTTTGCTTAAGCAGGACTTCCTTGTTTCCAATGAAGCTGTGGGACAAACCTTTTCTCAGTTCAGATCCACTGGCTGCAGTTCAATGAATCTGCTCACTACTAAGCCAGGAAAAACAAGCAACAATAACAACAACAACAAAACAATAGCAAAACAAAACAGAAAAACAAACAAACAAACAAAAAACACACCAAACCTCTGAACAGGGAAGATTTATTAACCGATACCTCTTTCTCACCATTACTTTTC
This sequence comes from Tinamus guttatus, assembly GCF_059628265.1. Classification (NCBI taxonomy): domain Eukaryota; kingdom Metazoa; phylum Chordata; class Aves; order Tinamiformes; family Tinamidae; genus Tinamus; species Tinamus guttatus. Next base: position 6,430,390 of record NW_028289136.1, read on the forward strand.
ATTTTCAGACCAATTGCCCTTGTTTTTTCCTGCCATCCTCCTAGATCTTCCGCATTGCCAGAGATCACAAGTGTCCCCCAGTTCAATCATCACAACTTCAGTATCAGAAAAGCTTCTGCTTTGGAAAGAGAGATGATGTTAGGAGGAAGGCCCTTGACGTCTACTGAACATATCTGTGCAACTGCATTTGCATACCAGTCTTGTGGCTTTCACAGGGATTTGTTGAGGCTGATCTGTGCAGGGGAAGAACTTGGTTAGGAGACCAGGGAACTGCCCAGGAGATCTCTTTGTATCTTTCTTTTCCGGAGTAACTTTTTAATCCTGTTTCCAGAAGTCTGGGTGTCTTTGTCTCTGCTGCTGCTGGTGGATAGATAAAGCTCTATCCAAGCAGAAGGAGAAGTTAGGTTGGATTAGAAATACTGGGGATAGCATACTTCCCTTGGCACTGCAGCATTATCATTTCACAGTGGATATAAAGACAGCAAGCTGAATTCCAGTCCATAAGAACATCTGAACACTCTCTGGCACTGCAAAATAAACCAGAATCACAACTGGGGATCTGGCTTTGCTGGTGTTGAAAGCAGATAGACTTCTCTGGAGCAACTGACATCAGAGAAAGATCTTTTTCTCAAGAGAAGCAGTCACACATATAGAAATAGAGTCAACTCTACACAAATGGAAACATCTTTTTTCATTGCACAGCAACAGATTCTGCACCAGCACAGCATCAAGTCCACAACCTTACAACCCCCAAAAAAACCCCAAAAAAACAAAGGGGTAGAGGACAAAGACTCCATCTGCTCGGCTCCTTACCCCAGCCTCACATTCAAGATATCTCTACTCCATCTGTATTCATCATCCATCTACCTTTTCCTCCCTCTGCAAACCAGCTTGTAATCTTTTTGATAAGGAGACTGCCACTTAGAGGAGTCGGTACAAAGCTCAACTAATTTATAGTTCCTGCTCAGGACCACTTAGGGCTACTGTGGCATAAATAACACCCTTTATTAATAAGCAGATAAGAAGTTCCCCAGTTTTGTCGCTTAGACTATGTTTCAGGCCAGGAATTATCTCACAGGTGAGCTCCCCTTCCAATCACTTATGGTCCCACTGGCAACTCCCACAGTTACTTACGCATGAAAATAATATTAGGAAAACATTTACTGTAAGCTTTAGCCTAATTTAGTAGAATTTAGCAGCTGGAAAGAACGAGGAGGAGCCAGCACCTTGCAAAGAGCCAACACTCTGCAGACCACCAGCAAGTGCTCCACAGACCTCAGTTTGGAAAGTGATGAGACAGATGGAAGTCATTATTTTGTTTTGAACAAAATACCATCTGGGGCCAACATTTGCTGTCTGTTACTTCTGAGTATATCCAGAGAAACTCCATCGTGTTCCTTAATAATCAGTCCTGGGACCAATCTTATTAAATATTTTCCTTAATGAACTTGGCAGAAAAAAAGTAGGCGCCTGGTCATGAGATCTGCTGATGACAAACTTGAGAGACTGCACTGCTATTGCAGAATAGATCCGAATATGATACGTTAAGAGTTGGATGACCTTAAAGGAAGACTGAGAGGAACGAATGAGTTTTAATAGCACAGAGTAAGAGACTGTACTTAGAGATGAAGATAGAAGCTCATTGATTGGAGTTGAGAGTAGAGGAAGAACATGAATTAATCTATCTATCCAAGCCACTAATACAATGTGGCTTTTAAAAAAAATGCAATCCTAAAGCATCTCAAGGAAGGCCAGTTTCCAGTAGATATAAGAAGATGTTAATATCATGCACAGAGAGCTGTGGAGACATCATCTAACCTGCTATAACCTGCTATGAAATTTTGGTCACACAAATTCAGGATGAATTTAAGCCTGAAGAGGTTGCAAAAGGCAAAAGGCATCTTATGAAGGGCAACTAAACTGCTTTGCTTGCTCAAGTGAGCAAACTGCCTACTGGGCAGTCCATGGTACATGATGACTTCAGGAACAGAAGCATTGCTTGAGGCTGTCCTACTTAGCACAGGCCGAAACTACGGCATTGGCATTCCAACGACTACAGAATCTGGACACTTGAGTGTCCTTGGTGATGCTTTCTGCAGGAGAGAGATATCAGAAAGGAGGAAAAACAAACAAACAAGTAAAGTTAAAGGAAGAGTTGATACAAAAAGATACCACTTAGCCTTGAGAAGCCTTGGATTAGAAATTAAAGGTGGAGTTTTGCTCTCCTGCCTTTAGATATGTATGTCTGAACTATGCTGAAAAGAAGTAGGCTCACCAAGATGGCGTGTCCATCCATCATGACCTTCTGGAAATGCCTACTTCCATACTTAGGTATCTAAGAGACCTCAGGGTGTTAGTGAGTATTATATACATATAGTATAGACATCTCTGCTAGCAAAAATGAGTCTCACCCTAGATGTTCTCCAAGCATCAGGGGAGCCCAATTCTGAAGCAGACTTTGAAAGGACATAAGGAGCTCTTGTAGCCCACTACCAATGTTTGCATCCTTGCAGAAGGCAATGCATCAACATGCAATTAGCATAGATCTGGAGTGGTTGTGAGCTCAAGTCCTAAAGCAATCTAACAACATAGATATAAATTAAGAAAAATCCCTCCCAGGCCTAGGCTTATTGCACCTTTGACCTCAACATGATAATAATATCCTAAGGGTCTATTACTGATTGGCATTATGCATGGTGTAAGGCCCACAGAAGTGCAGATAATCACAGCATCAAATAATTTCTCTGGGTTTGTACAAAGTTCCAAATTAGTTTCTGAAATGTGGCTTTTTGGCTAATATGTGTGATAGCAATTTTCATGTGAAGGCTTTTGCCCAAGCCTTTTGTCATGTGTTACAAGAACAAATAACTAACATTTCAAGGTGGGCAAGCATGGTAAATTTATGCTGCTCAGAAGAGATACTTTGGTTTCACAGTATTTGTAAGCTCAATATAGATAATGAAGAGCAGCCATTAGAATTAAATACAAAATACAGAAACTAATCAGCCCAGTGTCTGTGGATGCCTTAATTTGCTCCTCCACACTGAACACAGGTTACAGGATGCTCTCTCAGATCCTCCAGCAGTGGAAATTGATGCGGTGTCTGGAGCTACACTAATTTATAGCTATAGCAATAATCTAGTTCATCCTTATTATCATCCTTATTTTTGTGGACAGTGAAAAATGGAAGAATTTCTTTCAAAACACATTGTCTTGTACCTAAGAGTGTGACTTTCTTCACTTACATGAGGGTACCTTCATTGATTTTAGTGAAACTGCTTTTCACTTACACCTGCATGGAGAAAGACTTAAAATTAGTAACAAACTCCCAAACCAATTCTTCTCCTTAGAAACTCCTTGCACACTTAATACAATGCAAAAGGGGAAAACTGCCTGACGTTTGTGAATGTCATTGGAGGTTTATAATGTTGGCATGTCCCTCTGAAGCATGGCTCTGTTGCTGCTACTGCAGCTGGCTATGAGACCAAGCACACAGCCAGCTCCATGGGCAGAGTTGAGATGCCAACCATTAGATCCATAAGCCACTTAACCACCTGCAATCAGAGACAAAAGATTCTGCTGTCTGCTCTCATAGTATAAGACTGGGTTCTTTTGGGTTTTTTTGTTTGTTTTTTGGGCAGTCGCTGGCATGGATCAAATTGCTACTGGCATTGGCAAGATTTTGCATGAGCTTCTTAGTTGTACATGATGAGCCACTAAGTAATTGAGTGTCCACTTCTTAATTCAGGCTGCGCAAGGTGTGATGATAGATCATAGCACATGCAGAGACTAAGACCAAGATCTACCGTGAGAGGCAGTCTCCCAAATCATAGCTAGTTCCATTGTAGCAGTGATTATGGACACCAAGAAGAATTAGCGATCTACTGAAAGAGGTACTATATAGAAAAACACACATTTCCCCCCATCCCAGCACATATATTTGTATATGGTTGCTTGGCTAGCAGACATAGCACACATGCACACAGATGTATGTATCCTTTGATCATCCTGGTGGCTTTTCTCTGAGCTATTCAGCCTCAGCTGCACTCAGTTTAACTGCAGTCAAGATCTGATGATGTGCACATTAAATACTCGCCTTTACAAGACTAGAAGAAAAAAACATTAATGAACATGCTGACTGCCAAGCTGTGGAGCACAACGCTCCTTCTTGCTTTCCAGTGCTTATTTCAACCTTGCTGCACTCTTGCCTCTCAGGTCCACCTATTAGCAGGATTCAGTGGATTGATTTTTTTGTTTTAACTGTTCCCTTTTTATTATGGGGAGAAGGCAAAAGAGAGAGAAAAGAGCTGGTGATGATAATGATTAGCACCTGCACCATGTGCCCCAGAGCAGGAAACAGCTGTGCTGTGAATAGGGATAGTGTGTGCATTGGTGCGGCTTCTTTTGGAACATGTGCTTGTCTGTCTCTTGCTTCACAGTTTCTTTCTTCTATCCCTCCTTGCTGTTTCTGATGGGGTTTTTTTTTCTTGCTTTTCTGACAACAGATAGGCTTTCCAGCTCTATTGCTCCTAGGCAGTCCTACCACTGCTCAACGTCAATCAATGAACTGCTCAACGTCATCACTGTCTGGGTTATGAGGCATTTGGCTTTGAGGTAATACAGCCACATGGGCTGCCTGGAGACAGACAGTTTCAGAATTTCCATCTCCAGAGCAGATCCACAGCATGAATTCTATGAGGCCAAGAACATCAGGGCTAGATTTAACTTCTTGCCATCTTATTTGTCAAGGCTTCTAGTTCTCCCAGGAATCAGATAAATGGGATTCTGGAAATTCTGATGGTGCTGCTCCTAAGGCAAGACAGGAAGAGTCAGATCCAACAGTCCCAAAGCTGTGAAATCAATGGTCACTGGCTATGGAACAATTTGTGTGCTTTTGAGGTGCTCCACATCTCTAGCTTATAAAAGCTGCGAGCCTCCCCTGGAGCTGGGGGAATTTCCAAAATACCTGTGGACGGAAATGGCAAAGGAATGTTGAGTATTTGATTAAGGTGACTTCAAGGATGCTTTGCATGACATAGAGAAGGCTTAGCATATTCAGGCTACCCACTAACAGAGAAGATTTCTCATGGTATGGCAAAGCAACCAAACTGAGAAGAAACTTTGTGTCTCAGGTCACTTGGTCACTATCCTTTCATATTTACCATATGGAAACCAAAATCAGAGTTGGTGATTATCATTTACCACAGTTTGGACAACAGGGAATGACTTTCATTACACCTTGAGAGAACTGCTTTTGTATTTGACTATCCTAGCTGCAGAACAAAAAGACAAATGCCAAGCAGATACGTAATTTCTGCAAAATTCCTGCAATATATGACTGTTGAAAAGCCCACAAGCCTGAGATGAAGAGTTCAAAGCACTAGACTTGGATTGAGATGCTATGCTGAGGTTCTACAGTACTGGTTAGATGGCTGGGGATGCACTTACTGCATCTACAGGGGATCATGATGTGAGCCATGTTCCACTGCTCCCCAAGGAATCATTGAGAGATGGGTTTGCCTCCTCCGTCCCTAGAAACATTATTTCTATACCTTATTTCAGATGTTAAATTCCTATTTTGGGAGCCTCTGACTAGGCAAGCTGTTCTACATAGCCCCACAGAGACTGAACCATGCATCATCAAGAATGACCATGCTGGTACAAGACTCATTCATTTGGCTGGTGTGCAGAAAGCTTGCTTTACCTACCTTGCACATTGCCTGTTTGAAGCTCTTTCTACAACAATCCACAATGCAACAACGCAACAAAACAACACCCCTGTAATTTTAGACTCTGGCTAAAAAATCAGGAATGTCAACAGCAGCATCTCAGGATCAGCATCTCTGCTGTATGTTATCCAATACCTATTTTTTTTTTCAGAAGTAGAGTTACACCCTCTGGTGCAAAAGCCTCAATCCAATGTAAGTATATCGAGTGCAAGAGACTAGCAGAGCACGCTGTGGTCTTCCCACATATTCGCTTGGGAAATTCAGGCAAATTAGCAAAAACCACAGTCTCCAAGGACATTCCTGTCTCTGCAGGAGAATGTGCATGTTGAGCCAAGGAAAGACAGAATCACCATTTCTGAAAGGAAACAGGTTGTTTTCCAGCACAGAGAGGGAGGGACTTAGGCCACTAAAACATTCCTGATTCCAGGTAATGTCTCTGACTCATTAGACATGTCTGAAGACCAAAGGCTTAGGAGTGAGTGTGGGCAGAACCACGTTGGTATCTCCCTGCTCAGAATTTTTTTCAGCAGCCAACCTTTGGCAAAAATAAATAAAATAAATAAAAAATCCTGGATTGTGTTTGGGATTGTTATACTGCAGAACAGTGTTGGCCTTCTACATAATGAATTGAAGCAATTGCTTGGATGTCCATGTCTTTTAGACCTTTGGGAAATGGAGTATTACCCTTTTACTCATCAAATTACTATACATCAGCTGTTCTGTAGTGGCTGACCCAAAGATTCCTATGAACTTTGAGGCAAGATTATGCACAAAAGCCATTCTGTGCTAGCACTTGGGGCAGTGATCTGCAGCTCCCATGTATTCAGGAGAGCATGGTGCTCCACCTGCAGTGGCAGGAGACCATGAACTTCCAGATGAGAAGAGAGAGGGAGGTTTGGCAGGAAGGACACAGGGCTTTGGGAGGCTGGTGGAGTGCACCAGGGAATGGAGGAAGATAGGAAGTATGAAGGCTATGTCCTGGGTTTGATGGACAGTTGTAGGGATGAGGAGGGAACAAAATACATTTGGAGACAGAGGATCATACAGCCCACTGAAAAGAGCTTTCAGCAGAGGGGAGGCGGAAAACAAATTTGCTATCAAAAAAAAACCAAAAAGTGTGGGGAGGGGAGGCTGCTTCTTAATGTGGACTAAGTACTGCCTTATCTCAACTGAAAGGACCAGCTGTGGAAAAAACGGCATCCTAGCTGTATCCCATCTCTACAGCCCATATACTGCAGGATTTATGGCTCCACAATGAAGAATGAAATAGCTACAGATGTTTGGCTTCATTAAACAATGTAGGGACAATTTTCCAGCCCTGAGCATGACTGACACAACATGCTGTGCCCATACAGCTGACAGAAGCTTAGCTTCTATGTCAGAGTTCCTCCAAACTGACTCCTGGGAACAGTCCTGGAGTGATGCTGCCCCTGAACCATGCACAGAAATTCTGTAGGAGAGTGATGTTTGAAATCAGCTAAAACTGTGCCAGGGAACATCTAGTAGAAATGATCATGTGCCAGTTTTGCAGCCCACATCACACTTCTTTTTTGCTAAATAGTATAGACACCATTGATAGGTAGAGGTGAGGCTTTAAGAGCCACTCTAATGACTGATGTTTGTGCCACCTCCTTCATCCTTTTCACCTCATTAGAGGCTTTTTCCAAGCAACAATTAAACCAAAGCTCTACTGGCTCTCTGGGTGGACAAGGCTTATCCTTTCTAATAAACAGCTCATGATGAACATGCCAAAAGGAAGGGAAACTGCCAAATGCTTTTGCTGACAATGAAAGATGAACAACTAGAGAGCCAGAAGAGATGTCATTAGCCTAACTTGCACTTTTCAATATCTTGAGTCTAAACACGACACCTAAGACAAACTTGCCTGCCAGCTCTGTGGTTCGACTCTGAAATCTTATGCTTGTTTGATCCTTCTGAGTTGTGTGATCAAGGGACTCTTTGTGTGGACTTAGGCCTCCCTCTTACAGGGAATATTAGAGACCCCAGCTAGATTGAGCCACTTCTAACCTATGCATCCAACTGCTGTGCTGGGCCACATCTTGCTGTCACAGTCTCTTGAGTCTGAAACTTCTTGCTGGATTGAGGGTCATGGCCAGGTTCTCTTGAATCTTTCTGCAAATCCACTAATTAATTAGACTGGCCGGAGCTTGACACCCCTTCCTCCCACACGGCTATAGTTGTTCTGGACTGCAGCTGACCTCTCCAGGGATGCATCATAGATACTGCACATAAGATAACTGCCAAGATAGCTCTTGCAAAGGGTCCCTGAAAATGCCATTACTCTGATTGTCTCCCAGTTGACCTACAGCACTTCACTCACTACCACAGGACAAACAGACAGCTCCTGTAAGCCAGGAAGGCAGAGTCACTCACCAGCCTTTATGCAGAGCATTGAACATCTGGTTGCTGGTGGGAGAATGAATAAGCTAGAGGGCTGATATGAACCAGATTGTTTGCATTCAGTCCAAAAATTCCTCTGCGAGCTTCTAGTGTCGACTTTTGGCTTATCTTTCACGCATAGGTTCTCTGGGCACTTTCTGGGAAACCAGTAAAAATACAGATTCACACCAACTGAGAAGCAGGCCCCATCTAATGATTTGTCATGCTCACCCTCATTGCACTGCGCTTTTCTCTGATCAATTGTGGACTTGCTTAAGAACACCTTCATGTCATTGGAATAAGGCTATGTGCTCTCCCACAGTCCAAAACAAGTGGAAGAAGGGGGGAAAGACAGAAGGAAAAGTAAAAAGGATTAAGATGGAGTCTGGAGAGGGAGGAGAGAAAGAGGGAGCCAGAGGCTGTTTCAGGAGCGATGTACCAAGCTCGAGCACACTCCTATGTCTTTTTGTTGGTCACAAGGGCCAGGAATCAGCATCCACATTTGATGTCTGCAGGTTTGCCTGGGGATTACTGAAAGAGTGGAGTTTGGCAAATAGGTAGATACTAAATCCTGAGCCCACTCGGAAGCTGAGGAAGGTTTTTCAAAGCCCCTTCCCCAAGAATGGCCCTGCAGGAGAGAATCCCAGTTCTGCTGGCCTGTTTCCCACCAGAAAGGTGAACCGCAACTTCTGTACAAGCGCCAGTGCAAGGCACAACCCTGCTTCCTCTCCATGAGTTCTTTTGACATGTTCAAATGATAGATTTTAGAGAATAGTTATGTTATTTAAAACATATTTTAAAATCAACTGAAGTCCTGGCTGTGATCGGCGTTCACAAGTACCTCTATCAAGAGAAGGTGGGGTGTCTTCAACTAGCCATCCCTGATGTGACCTACAAAATTAAACCCCAGGATTTTTGGAAAAACTACCGAGCAAAAGTGCCTTCAAAAGCCAGCGCCCAGTATCCACCTAACTGAGGGAAAATTCAAAAGAATTTCAGGAAAACATCTATCATGAGCTGCTATGAGCTTAGGACACTGTAGAAAATATGCCATCTGTAGAGGGCAAGAGACAGAGCCCGTCTATAGCATTAATAACATCAGAGTCTGATCCTTGGTGTCCAACACCAACACTCTTCCTCTGCTTTGCCTTCCATGCAGCTGTGATTTGTTCCCTAGATATTAATGATTACTTATAATGACTTCCCAAGGTGTAACTCTGGCCCAAGACCAGACATATTTCCTCTGACTCAGGCCAAATACACCAATAAAGGCTTTTCTATAGCAGGGAGAACAGCATCTTCCTTTTACTATTGCCTTATCAAGATACTGAGGACACATGGCAAGAACTTATGCGTTCCTTTGCTTCAAGGAAGATTCATGTAAGATATGAAGAAACACTTGCTAACAGAGAGTAGGACTCTAGAATAATCTGTCTGAAGTTAGTTTAGACCCCAGCACTGGAGGTCTTTAAGTACAACCAGATAAATTTCTGCTGGGAATGACAAAGGCATAATTGATTCTGTTTTGGTCCAAAAAGACAGGCCAAGCGATGCTTTGAGACCCCTTTCAGTCTCACTTCCCCAGAGTTTCACAAAATATCTTTGGGGCTAGTACAAATCCTTGACTCCTCTTCAAATAGTGCATAGACCTGTGCAGACATGAGGGTGGGAATGTGTGTCTTCGCATGGGGATGAGAAGAATATGAACTTTTTTTTTTTTGTAATAGAATCTCAAGTACGCCTTCAAAATCCAATGTATTGTCTGTACAGGTGATGAGGCCAAGGCCTCATGATAAAGACATGGGTCATGATGGTCAGGAGACTGGTGTGTCATTAGATGGACAATGACCACAGCCATTTCTGGCTTTAAGGATTGAGGAAATCAGATGGATCTGCAACTTCAGATCCCAGCACAGGGGAGGAACTCACAGCATTCTGTCTCATGGAATCCCTTGAGATTGCTAACAGAGGAGCCACAAGGAAAGTCACCATGCTTTATTCAGTGCATAAAATAAAGCTGTGGAGACTGAGGGACCTTCTGAGTCACTCAAACAAAATGTTGCTGATGTCGGTACCCTTCCATATATTCCCATTCGCACCTTTAACACTTTTAGAAGGCTATCACAGAATTTCGTTTATCTGATGTTTGAAGTATTTCTCTAATTTTTCCACTTCAGATGTAGCAATGATCCAGTTACACTCATTTATATCTGTGCCTACAGAAAAGTATAATGTAAATACCTCCTCTTCTTCCCTCACCTTTGTAACAAACACAACACAGAAAGCTCACCTCTCCCTTTTAGCTCAGGAGAGACTTCCATCCTTCATTCTACTAGAGAAACTCAGTTTTAGTGTCTAAAACCAAAAAAAAAAAGAAATATATAAAAAATCAAGCTATGTGTAATTACAGGTCATTGTTGACAACACTGGCAGTAGCTCTTAACATAATGTCATCTAAAACTAGCTAATTTTCTTATTAGTATAATTATAAACCATTTCCTTCCTTCCTGTTCAGACTCCCTCTGTCCTCTAAGCTGAAAGCAATGATTTCCGTAATTATTACTGCCAAGCCCTAAAAGCTCAAATGAAATCAAATCCGGCAGGCAAAGTGTCTTCATTTACCATGTCTTTCAATGGCTTATTAAGTATTTCACGCACAAACACTTATACCCACACCCACACACAAGCTCACACAGGAATGTCTTTTTTAACATTACTTTGTGTGTTTCCCCTGCTGCCAAAGAATGAGCAGAGGTAGTTGGAAAATTCTTCTGGATCGTGAGGCTGATGAGACACAATCCAAAACATTTAAATGTTGAAAGACAGAAAAATCTGTCAAGTCAAACTACGGTGGCTTCTGGAGATGTCATTAATAAATTTATGCTACATTTAATGTCCTGAAGTGCTTTAAGACACAGGCTATGATTTCTTACTCACTTTTACAATTCAGCCGGAGAAGAAGGCAGTAGCCAAACCATGTCAGTAACATAGCAGTTTTTGGGAAGGAATGCAAATTCAGACTGAAATTTAATAAAAGCACAATCCAGTCGTCAGGAGGTAAGTCTGGAGGGACTCATCTCACCTGTGTTTGGGTGTCTGCAGTGTAGTCATCTCCATCTGAGCTGGATGCTCTGAATTCTCTTTATAGTCAAAGGAGAAGAATGAGTGCTTTTAGCAAATCATTTAATCTACTTCAGATACCTACTAGAAATTAAACTAATCATACCCTGCGAATGCCTGCTTCCACCCACAAAGAGAGTCCAGATGACTAATTAGATAGTGATACTTCCACTGTAAACCTCCAGGGTGGGTTTTATCTCACACAATGTATATTTACATTATACGTACATGGTTTCCTCCAAGGCAGAACTGAGGTTCCCACTCAGTTCCATGTAGTTCCTGGTGCAAATCTCATCAATGGAGTTTTAGGGTGCAACTCATGCAAGCAGATGCATATTATTTGTATTATGGATATTTATATCTTATATAAATATCTTATATTTACTATTTATTTTTCTTTATTTATTGTTTCTCTTGTACTGTCTCTTGTACTGACTGTACTGATTGTTACTCTTGTTTCGACTATATCCCCACTAACTGTCATGAAAGCCAGATTGTCAACTGAGATATGAACATCCACCTTGAAAACAGCTCCACTTATATGAAATTAATCCCATTCCTAACACTGGGTGAGATTAATGCCAATGAGATAAATTTTTCCATTAGGACAGAGTAACACTTGCTATATCCCATACTATGTTTTAATGATCCTGCTTGGTTCACACACTAATTTTACCTCCTAACTCCAATGACATAAAAATTGATCTCCTGAATACAGAACTAGGGGCTGAGTGCCCTCACTATGTGGCAGCTGACAAGAAATAGTTCCAAGTTCTTGTAATGTTTCATATTTCATATCAATACATATGTCAGAAAATCTGGTCCCATGAGAACAAGGGGTATCTAAAAAGTTTGCAGGTTTTGGCATTGGTTCCGTGCATCCTGGCAGCCAGACAATAGCTTCAAACAATGGCAAAACATGTATATAGTATTAGCTTGTCTCAGCTGAGATGTGGTAACTGTCCGTCTATGTACTGAATTGGAAAATGAAAAGTTTCATATTTAGGTTGTTGTGAATAAAGGGGTTTCTCACAGAATGCAAAGGACAGGCAGCACATGTGCAGCCCTTGGCTGGAGCTCACAACTGAAGACTTTTGGTCATCCAGAGCTTGACTTAGGCCATGCTTTGAGTTAGCATCACTTCTACCTTCAGCACTGTCACCTCTGAGTCATTGGGTGGAAAGGTACCCACTCCTGAGTCACCAAGGACAAAAGTGGTTAGACAGCTGGGTTGAGCTGAATTCTTGCACTTCTTCATGTGGAATCCATTTTTTCCACTTGGACACTGTGAAGTCTTGTCTGAAAGGCTATGTGGTATGGCAAACGCCACAGATGTGAGCAACAGATTGGAGGTATTTCAGCACAAAGTCTTAGGCCGTTAGCCTTTCCCTCTTAAGCCGTCACTGCATTATTTCCTATTCATACCTTTCTTACAGAAAGCCAGAGAATACACCGTGCTAATCTAAAACCTCAGGCACGATTCATGGAGCTGATGGATTTGGTCTGACAACCTAGCATGTATGATTGAGTTGTGGAAACATCCGTTGAAAGCCACATGAGCACATCTGATTTGGCAATAATAATTTAAAAAAGAAAAAAAGACCTAAACATTTGCTACATATAAACTGAACAAGGTGCTTTGTTTTATATCCCGAGTGGAGTGTTGCAGTTTATAGCAGATAGACAAAAAACATATGTGAATCATCATGTAGATTATATTTATATTGCCTAATGCTCAGGTTTGTTTGGTTGGCATTAACAACAACTCATGGCTTCCTTTCCTATAATGCAGGTTTACTTTTAATAAAATCTTGCACTCACATCAACTCAGCGAGACATTCTCATGGGGTGGAGGCAAGGGCAGAGAATGAAATTTCTGTGAAATTCATTTCAAATGTTCTTCTCCCTCCCAGGGTAGCTCTTATTTTTCCCATTAAAAGTAAGTAAATAAATATAAGATACCCACTGATTGCATTTGACAAATGAATGAACGAAAGAAGAGAAGAAGAAAAAAAGAAATTAAAAAGGAGGAGAGGAGAGGAGAGGAGAGGAGAGGAGAGGAGAGGAGAGGAGAGGAGAGGAGAGGAGAGGAGAGGAGAGGAGAGGAGAGGAGAGGAGAGGAGAGGAAAGGAGAGGAGAGGAGAGGAGAGGAAAAAAGAAAAAGAAAACAGAAAAAGAGGCCAGAAAAAGGTTGAGAAATGCTTACTTTGTTTCTCCAAAGCTTTTATCCTGAGGTTTACCTCATAGGTCATGGCAATTTTCATGCTGAGAGGTGACAATGAGCACTAGCAGGCAAATTTTACACCAAAGACCTAGAGTTTTCTAGAGTTCACTAGAAAACAACTTAGTCTTTTGTGGCAGTGAATATATTTGGAGTTGAAGATGGGAAGACAACTGGGAGACATTGGAGAAATCCTGTGGAAGTGAGGAAACCTGGGTAACTTAGAGGCAAATGAACCCAAATTTGTTTGTAGGTTTTGAGGCCACATCATATGAGGGTGGTTCACCTCATTGACCAGTCAAAACTAAGCTTTGATAGACAGTAGATGTTGCTCAACTGCAAATGCATGGTTAGCAAAAAGGCTACATGCTCGTTCTAGAAGTAAGGAGTCAGGTGAAAGAGAGGAGAGAAATCTCATATGTCACAGATTTCACATGTGCTGCAGGAATTCACTATAAGACATCAGCCACAGCAGAGTGCAGCGGAACTGAGATGTCTGAACACCAGAACATGAAACACTTACGACTCATGGATTTATCACAGTCTGATAATGCTGGACCTGATCCCTCCAGAAATACCTGCAGTTCCTCCCTCCAGGTCCCCAGCACTGTGTTTGTCTAAGGAAAGAAAAATAAAATCTAGGGAGATGAACTTTTTTGCAAGAGAACGAGTGTGTTGTGGCTCTGGCTACATCCTGGTGGGCTTTTTGGAGCTAGAACAGAAGCAATGCAGACCTTGGTAAGACTCCATGGTACATCCCTACAATATTTTTGGAGAGGCATCTTGAGCCCATTCTCAAAATCAGACTCATTATGTATATAAAATATAGCTCTTGGCTCTGAATAAGTCTCGAAGAACTCAAAACGTGCTTGACTTAGAGCTTGGTAAATTGAAGTGCCCTGTTCATCCTCAGAGAACGAATGGAAAACCCATGGCAATCTTTCAAAGCGCCTTAGTGCAGTCCTGAAAAGCCAAAAACTTGAGGCTGGGAAAAATTTCCATCTCCAAGTATTTCCATAGTACCACACAATATGGGGCTGGAGAAAGCATTAAGATTTACCCAGTCCATCCCCCTGGATCAAGGCAAGGTCAATTCTTCTCCATGCCAGAATACTGGTTAACTAATACCAATGACCTGGGAATTGCAGTGTTCCTCTGAGGACGGCACAGAAAGAACATCCACATTTGGCAGACAAGAAAAAGAAGTACAGGAAGATTAAGAGGCTTTTTTATTTTCTTTTTTTTTTTTTCCCCCCCAAAGATATACACTGAGCCAAGATTAGAAATGTCAGGTTTGGTGACTACCAGTCCTGGCATCCAATATGTCTCCTTACATCCATCCCTTCTTCTGTCAAGCATCAGTGTGTTTTTCCTAATTTGCTACCAAGGATTTCATTTGCACTGATGAGAACAGTGAAATGGGGTTATCTCACAAAATTATGTTTCGTTCTTCACCTTCTTTATCAAATCCATGGAAAACAAACACAATTACCTTTAATCTCCTCAAAACCAAGCAGTTGCCTTTGCTTCTTATCCGTTATAATAATGTCAAATCAGCAGTTGCAGGAGCAGAAAATGGGCTTTGCAATATGTCCAGCTGTTAGGCAAATCATGGAGTAGAAAGACTGCATTGGGGATCTTTTTCCTTTTCAGTGCTGTCACTCAGTTGGAACGGCAGGTCCCTAAAATAGTTAGGAATAACGATTAGTAGGAGAAGACTTTGAAAATATTCCTTGTTTATACATTCACTGGAGGGTCTAAATCCTAGTAGGGCTTAGAAAAATCCACCGTTTTCACTAAGAAGCTTTCAACTCTGCTCGGGCAAGAGCTCTGCAGCACACGATAATAAATAAATGTCATGCCACATGTATACAGATTTTCTTCAAGGCTGTTTTCAATTTCTACTTTTAGGCATATTTTGCCCTGATGGCTCCCTTTGCGGGCTGTATAAGAACCAGCTTCAGCACGTCTCTGAAAGCTTTCCAAACAGAAAGCTCATTCATGTCCTCAACTCTGAGATGAGTAACAGTCTAAAGCCACGTACCTTAGGAGCCATAAAGCAGAGTGCACTGAATTGGAAAAGATCCTGTCCCCTATCCCGCTATGTTTGTTTTTTTCATGGTGATAATGTTCTGGAGGAATACATGGCTTGAAAGTAATGCTAGGAGAAGGGTCCTGGTGAGCCAAGCCCTCCCATCTCTCAATTTGGCAGCATCAGCCTGGCCTTCTTACTGTTATTTTTGCAATGGGGATGCTTTCCCTCTTCGGCATAGGGCAGCAGAGGTGAATGCTACCTTTATTCCAAAATAGGGTAGTATTACAACCTAGTAACCATCTTATCCTTGTTCCTAGGATGTTGCTCAGAAATATTGCATGGCTTTCTAATTTTTGCATTTAGGCCTTCTCCAGTAAGTGTGTCCTTCGGCTGATGTAGGCTTCCATTCCAGGCACTGGAGTGAGTAAGAGTGAGCAGATTAGCAAAGAGTTCAGGTCTGCCTAGTCCCTGGTGCCCCCAGCATTTTCTGGAATAGAAAGGGAGATTACTGACTATCTTGTAGCAGACTAGTCCCCAGACCACCAATATGAAACCTTTGAAAACTCATGCCGTGGTCAAAGATGGAGCCATCAAGGTAAGACAGAAGGTGCACTCAGAGAAGACGTAAGGCAAAATCCTCCAGAATACTAAGCATGGACTCGACACCACTGGTCCTCAGGTGTGTTATACCTGCAGCACAAGCAGAGGAATGCCCTGTTGTCACCACGCACTCACATTGCCACTCACACTCACTCTATTTTCTTAGGGGAATTTGGTCACACAAAAGTGGTAGACTCTATATTTATTGTGCATGTTAGGAACATGATCAGAAGGAAGCTTGCTTGTTGTAATTTGTTTTTGTATTTTCATCTTGGCTGTGTTTTTCTTTAGAAGAACAATAAACTTTTGTCCCTTCTCTCTCTCTCTCCTTTTTTTTTTTTTCCCCATGATATAGCAATAAAGCACTCTGGTGTGAATTTTTCTGACTCTTGATACACAGCATGGGTGGATGAAGGCAGAGGCCACACTGCAGTACACCTCCAGGCCACGTATTAATGGGGCCCATAAAAAACACCCTGTCATGTCTTCTGGCTTGCTTGTCAAATGGTTTCCAGATTTAAGACCCCTAAATAGAGTCTTTCAAAAGATCTACGCCCATTAGGTAACATCAAAAGCAGTTGTAAACATATGAAATGAGACCTGTCGCTTCAAATTCACATATATCAGTGAGGGGTTTCTAACATTTTCCTTCATATCGGATATAGCTAGATTAAAAAAATACAGAAAGACTAAAAAAAAAGACTGAAAGAAAGAAAGAGAGAGAGAGAAGAAAGGAAAAAGAGGGAAAGAGAAAGTAGGTACTTTATGGCTATCTGAAGTAGATAACTAAAATAGTTTATTCTTGGCTTATTAATGGCAATCTATGAAAACAGTCAGATGACTTCACTCTGGAATTGTCTGTTTCTCTCCATGGATAATGAAGGGAGTTCCTTGGGAGTAGTTCCAATGGTAAAGTACCCTTTATGCATTGAATCTTATATGACATTAATGCTTCCTTTAGTACCCAAGATCTTCCTGACATCCACTGCAATTCAAAGGGAAGGCTGGGTAAAAATAAAGTCCACTGTGGATATAGACCCATTTGTAAAACGAGACTAGTAACACTTTGTTTCTACTCTCTCCTGCCTGTTTTGTCTGTCTGTGATGGAGATTTTCTCTCACTGTGTTCAGTCTACAGCATCTTGCACAGCACAGCCTAAGTCTTGGTTGAGGTTACCGAGTTCTCCTCTAAGGCTGCTCCTTTGCAAAAAAACAATCCTGGTGGAAGATATGCCTTCTAATGCACAACAGTGCCTTGGCCTGCCTGTATCTAACTTCTCCTGAACAGTCAACAAGTGTGATTTGAGCAAACAGTGACTGAAAATAAAGCGTAGTTTCTGTAAACTACAGTCAGCATGTGGTGAGTAGCTTTGGGAAACATCCTTGACTGTTCCTGCTAAACCTCAAGGAGGATGTGATCTCAGAAAACAGGGAAGAAGTGGAACAATTTGGGTCATTCTCTTGTCACTGTAAAGGGATTCTAATATCACAACACTGTACAACTGGTTTTACTGAAACATCCTTCCAGCAAAGCTGAAGCATCAAGATGGTTCTTTTGGGAAACATTGCAAAGAGCTTGTTGGAGGTATAGGAACTTCTGCAGAAGGTTTGTGCTGCCCTTTTCTCAAGGAATGATTTTTGTGTCCACCTGGGCTGTGAGAGACTCATCACTTCAGTCCTGAGAGAGTGATATATTTCTCAAGTGTGAAATATGGTGCAGATTAGCAGGAAAACCAAGTCACAGAATCATTAAAAAGAGGTCTGTAAGGATGAAGAGAGGTCATCAAGGCCTTTCCTTTGCCTCAAGGCAGGATCAGCTGTTCTTGAGCCATTCCTGACAGATGTTTGTATAATAATAATAATAATAATATCTCAATTGGCTAAAGAATCATAGCCTTCCCAGGAAATCTATCCCGGTGCTTAACTGGCCTTACCATTAGCAACTTTCCGCTCGTGTTTAACGGAGCTCTCCCAGCACTCAGTTTAAGACCATGGCTTCACGTCTTGTCCCCTAAGGATACAGAGAACAGCTTATTCCTTTCCTCTTTACAGCATTTTTATACAGTCCAAGACCGCTGAGGGGAACTATGCGTAATCCCCTCTTACTGTATGTTTGATGTCCATGCTGTTGCCTAAACTCAGCTGTGCAATGAGCTTTTAGGCATTCCAGTGGGGTTCACACTCACTTATGGCACTGCTAAATTCAGTCCTTCCTTTGTCTCGCTCCTGGACATTAATGGTGACACAAAAGCTGTTAGGTCTCTGCAGCACAAGGGAGGCAGCGAAGTGTTGCTGCCTGAGGGCTTGTGGCAATGGGGCATGGTGCTTGTTAATGGCTTGTGCAAGTGTGCAGATGCAGATGGTCACCTCTGGGCATGGATGATGCTGATCTCAGTTCTGCCTTGCCAGCCTATGTCACTACTAACTTTATCCATATTATCCAATAGTTTCCATCCCAGAAACTATTAACCTCAGTGGCTTTTAGGATCCCTGATCCTTGAAGTCTTATTCTGATTTCTTCTGAACTGATAGCCTGTGAAGAATGCTTGTCAGATATATCTACTGCATGTATTGAAGAACAGAGCTGCCCACGTCTCTGCCCATCAGCCCATTGCACCACTACAGAACGGAGCAATGTCTACTGGCAATCTGCCTGGTCCAGGGGGATCATTTCACCCACACCAGACTTGCTTAGGCTGTATAAATACAAGCTGAGCTCTAGCTAGTTGACTAACCCACTCCAAGTCTCTTCCACTAGAGAGCTTGGCTGAGTCTAAAAGCCTGCAGCTTTGCAGCATGGCTGGTAAGCAAGTCCAGCCTGGAGAATTGCCTTGAACCTGCACTAAAGTCACAGAGCAGAAGCTCCCACAGCTCCCCTCTTTCTCCTCCTACACTCAATACTTTATCTGAAGTGGCCATAATTTGACTCCCAGGAGGCAGTCTCCTTTATGTATCATTTCAGCCCTTGTCCTGCCTCTCCGAGCACACACAAATTCCCTGGACCAAATTCCTGCTCATTTGCCCATAGCCATGTCTCATTCTGTGATGAAAGACTGACTTAGCAAAACCTCGAGGAATCCCATTACATTTCATGCTGGAAAAACAACCAAGCTTTGCTAGCAAGTCCCAAAGACAGATAATAATATATGAGACAGGCCGAGGCCAACAGCTGCTCCCGTTCCTCCTCTCTGCAAGGATAGTCAGAAGGAGACATTTCCGACAAATTGTAAATGACTTTCTGTAGCTGTCATCTTTCAGAGTATTGTCTCACAGTGAATATAACCCCTTTTTCCCTAGCTTTCCTCGTCTGTCAAGGTCTGCATGAGCTTGGTAGCCTTTCCGTCTCAGCCCACGTTGCTGGGCAGAAGGCTTCCATCCAGCTCCCAGACTGCTTTTTCACTTCAAAGGCCAGCAGGGAGTGGGAAGCACAGCAGAGGCCACATTCCTGCAATTTATTTGCCTTGCAGCCCAGTTGCCTCACTCTGTTTTCCCTGCCAGAGGTACCGGCAGCTCCCTCCAAGGCCTCCTTTTGGTCCCAGGCACACAATGCATTCCCATGGCTTTTCCCAGGAAAAAAAGAGCACGCCATGCCTAGGTGAAGATGTAGGCTCTAGTCTGCTTAGTGGGACTTAAAAGCCTGTCACATCTACCTTTGGTTATGTCTGTACCTGAGTTCGACAGTGCACCTGGAATTATCAGCTTTGAAGTGAGATCCTAGCCTGTGAGGTATGAGCAGTAGGAAATTCCCAAGATCCCGGTACAAGTTAAAAATGTACAAGACCTGAATGCAAGCTCAGGACAATGACATCAAATGTCTTTTTTTTTATTTTTATTTTTGAGCTACTAGAATAATTCATCCTTTTGTGAACTGTTTTGATGGCAACTCAGCAGATGGAGACAGAAGCTGTCTTGTTTTGTCCATGGTAATTCAGGAAAGCTCACTATGAACAACATGCTATAAAGATACCAAGGATTTCT
The DNA here is from genome assembly GCF_059628265.1 of Tinamus guttatus. Classification (NCBI taxonomy): domain Eukaryota; kingdom Metazoa; phylum Chordata; class Aves; order Tinamiformes; family Tinamidae; genus Tinamus; species Tinamus guttatus. The sequence goes on from NW_028289136.1 coordinate 6,450,473, forward strand.
ACCCCCTTTGTACATTCTTTGACACCAAATCATGTTCATCTATAGCAGATCAGCCCCGGAAAGCTTTTGGTTCTTTCAAACAAATTCTATGCATGGTTCAGGCTCTAACACAGATCAAGAACCTTTTCCAATAAGCAAAGTGCATGAAGCTATCTAGGTTTGAAGGACACTGATGTTTAAAAGCATAGCTGCAGGCTCCTCAAAGGCAGATGGCCTCAGAGTCATAGGAAAATCTTCAGCACATTTAATTTATTTACATTGACCTAGGCATTGAGTTGACTCTCTGCTGTGCCAGTCACCATGTCATACAATTCTTCTCAGAAACCTATTAAGTTCACCAACCTGGAGTTTCCATGAAAAGAGTGGTTGACTGGTTGAGTCCATGATGATTCCCATCATACAGATTTAATCTATTCAGCTTTGCCTTGACCATGTTGTAGTGAAACTGATGTGTTCGTTTTCCCATTTGTATTAATTCATCTTTCCAGCAAAGCTTATATGTTAAAAAAAAAAAAAAGTGTTGTTGTTCTGACAGCGAATTTCATTTTGACCTGGGGCGGTTGCATTCCCCTGGGAGGTCACAGGACATATCTGTGTCCAGGATTTTCAGACATATCCCCAGTCTTTCAAAGGACCCATGAAGACAGTGGCCACCCTGTGAAGGCTTCAATCACAACACCAGGGGTCATGATGCATAAGGCAGGCAAAAAAATGAAGTGACAAGCCTTTTCCTGAATGCTTTAAAAGTTTGGTTTAATGGCACTGAAACTTGTGGGGAATAAATGGAAAAGAATGACTGTAACATCAATAGGACAATATCTAGTAATTAAATGCCACCAAGGGATCACTATCATGATAACTTCTGCTCATGATGAGTAGCATATGCCCTAGGGAGTTGAGGGATGTATGTTTGTGCATGTATGCACACTGCTTGTGTTATAGTTGCATGCTTCTAGGTGGGATTCACATGTCCAAAGTGCACATGGACACTTGAGCCTCAGCAGACCCTTGCCTTCATCTCCTGCTCTCCTCCTGCCTCTTTCTTTCCTTTCATCTCCCCTCAAAACTTGAGTACTCAGAGATTTCCAACCATGATAGAGACATCTGCCTGCCAGAAGGACATCTGCAATGGGGCTCCTGTGGCAGCTTTTCCATGGGAATTGATAGCATTCAGGGTTTGAAAGGGGTGTCCAGTTCTTCACTGCCCTTCTGCTACAAACTGCTGCATCTGCACCTCTGAGCTTTGCATCACACTTTTGGATTCCTGCCCTCCAATGACTGCAGCTTTTTCGCCCCAGGAACCACAATTTTCAGACTCCTGCATCAGTTCAGACTCAGCTCATTTGTTATTTCCCAAAGGGAATTTCCTCAGCTCCCCTCTCTGTTTCCAAGTTCCCTTGCTCATTTTCAGTACTCCACTGCAAAAAAAAAAAAAAAAAAATCCATATGTTGCACCGGAGAATGTGTCTAGCTGCAAAAACACAAGAGATTACAGAACCATGCTAATATCAAAAGTAATGTTAGCCCAGCATGTCTTACGGGAAGATACTGACATAGCATTGAAGACCTAGATTTTTTCAAACCTTTAAGCTTTTATCCAAGAAATTTAATTTCTCTGTATCTTCTTTTCCCACGGTAATATTTCCTGTCCTCAGCTTCATCTGTCAAACCTGTCTAGATAAAAAACTCAGTAGGTCTCTGCCTACATGCTTAATGCTTAACACAAAGACATCCTGACTTTGCTTAAACCTTCTAGACTTTATTCCACTAAAAAAAAAAAGTCTGTGTAGCATGTATTCGATCAGATAATAGTGTCCTTCCATCAAGCCCATTGGTATGGGCTTCTCACACCTCTCCTTCCGCCGAGGAAATACAATCTATGGAGTCAGAACTATAGCACCGAAGCACCAAAGTAAACGAATTTAGCCTCAAACACTCCTTCTTCTCTACACGAATGGAGTTTTTTAGCAGCAGTTGGGGAAAAAAAATTCCATTCCTCACAGCAGCCAATAGCCATGGACAAGAGCAGCATAGCTGCAATTCCTGATGCAGGACCCACCTGCCGTGAGGCTGCTGAGCGCAGGCACCATCACACCCTGCTCTGAAATTTCTTTTTTTTTTTTTTGGTTCTTCCAAGCCAAAAAAGAAGAAACACAATTCCTGCAGCAGATTTCAAGGAGCAGGAGGGAGGAAAGATGTGTAACACATGTGTTTTGCAGTAGGACATCTTACCTCAGACCAATCCATCACTGTCCATCCGCCCTGCTGGGCCCAGGCGGCAGGTCATCGGCTGCAGCCCCAGATCCACCGCCTTTCCAGGAAGGATCAAAGGACTGAGGTCTGGAGCAGCGTGAGCATCCCCGGATGGGATTACAGCCGGGACATGTGATGCTCTCTGTTTGAGAGCTTTTGCTGTTTGCCCCTCTGGAGCAGGTTGGTTTTAATTCCCTCCCTGCCTGCCCAGCACCCAGGAGCAGGAGGCCTCATGGTGGAACCTTTCTTGGCACAAAGAGGGCACAGATCCGTTGGGATCACAGCAACTTCCAGAAGCCAAAAGCCCGCAGAAATTTGACAGGATGCAAATGTGTCCTTATAAAAAACCAAGTGTATCAGGTGAAATACCCAAGCGCCATGCTCTTAGCAAGATCCCTTAGTGGGTTAAAAATGAGGTTAAAGCACACAGCATTCAGAATAACTCCCCCCAAATCTATTAAAAAGATCGCACGCTTCTGCTGTCTCCTGACATCTCCAACGTCACAGCTTTGTGTTTGTGGTCCTGGATGCCGGGTAGGACACCAGGCACTGGTCCCAGATAGCTGCCTTTATGGGACCAGCTTATGGCAGGAGTGGCTCCCTGGACTGAGCTGAGAGCTCCTGTGTCTCACACAATCAAATGATCATCAAGAAAACACTTTTCATGGCCCTTTCCTGAAAGGGTCATGTTCAATACACACCTGGGGCCTTAGGAGATTTCTAGATGCTGCGGTAAGGCCCAGGGTACCAAGCACCTGAGGAGAGTGGAAACAGAGCAAAGTCACAGATCAGCACAGACACAACATCCAGAAAGGAAAAGGGAATGGGAAAGAGACCCTCACTAAAACCTGGTATGGCTAGCACCGGTCAGTGGGGCTCCACATGGGGGATAATCACAGCCTGTGAGGATATGTGCAGGGTAAGAGCCAAAGGATCGTGGCACGAGCCATGGGTATGTTGCTCTTCTCTAGTTTTGCCATGTCCCTGTAGAGATGTGACTGTCCGGTGCTTCTTGTTCGTTTTGCCTATTTCCCTCATCCCAACAGGGGAAGCGCCTTAGGAATGTCAGACTAGAAGAGACCTCCTGAACCTACTGCTAACCTAGCAAGCACATCCCACAGTGCCTTCCATAGGGAAAACAAAGCTCTGCGAATTTTGGCCTGTCCAACTAAAAACTACCCTGACTCCACTACCCCTCCATTAAAATCCTAGGACTTCTTGCCCTATGATTGCATGAAACTTTTCAGTTTCTTTTCCTGGCTTAGGTGGAAGCCTCAGCATGTCAACCACATGCTGCAGTTGTCATGGCTTCTTGTAGGCACCCTGTATATTACAAGGAGCAACTCCCACAAAGGCTTTGCGCTTAAGATCCATGACAGTGTTTTCCAACACTGCCTTGTTGCTTCCAATTACCCTGACATCTAGCTGACACGGGAAAGAAGATCCATTTCCTCCATCCAGAGGCTGGCCGGAAATATCCCCCTCCTTGACACTCTCATTCACTGTCCTCCTCTCGGATGAGTTACAGTAAAAAGAAAGGCAAACGTCTGCATCCCCCTCAGCCGCCGGCTTTGGTGAGCAACCGGCACCTCACGCCTAAGGAAGAAATATGCATGTACTGAGGCAGAACATGTCATCCTGTTTAGATGTTAAGGGCAGGCAACACCATGGGATGTGGCATGAATCACATCTGTGGCTTGCAGGGAGGATGAGGGTACCCCACAAGAGGCAGCTGGGGTTGATTATCCTCCTTTTTCTTCTCTCTTTTTTTTTTTCTTTTATTTTTTCTAATTCCTCCCTTTATGACAGACTCCAGTAATTCATCCTCAGCATGGACTGTGGGTCTGTTCCCCCTGGAATATCCCAGGGATGGGTTAGCAATCCATCACAGGGAGATAGTAAGCTTTTCTTCTTGTTTTCCCCCAGGTGAGCTTGGTGAAGCCAACGTATTTCTACCACCTGGAGCAGATGGAGACTGCAGCCTGGTGTGCTCAGTCTCCAAGAAGAGGCACCATCAGAAATAGTGTTTCTAATTAAAGAAAATGTATAGATAAAGAGACTGACAGAAAGCAAAAAAAATAAATGCAATGGTTGGAGGACTCGCAAATGCCTCTCAGTGGAAAGAGCCATCTTCTATGACAGCAGCTCAGACACACATAAATCACATATAACTCATTACAGATGATCAACTGTCTGCCTGATACTGTGACTGGAATAATGAGCATCTTGCTTTCATTCTGGCATCTTGCATCCTGAAGGACATTAAGGACTTTGCAGAATGGGTTGCAGATCACCAAGAAAGTCCCTTCCTCTCCAGGGTGAAACATATGGCTGTCTAGTACCAAAATACATGGTTGCCCAGGTGTCTGGAGCAAGAAGTGAAATGTTTCATGCACCATTTGAAATTATGCTCTGGGAATGCAAGGAGAAAGATCAAGCTGAGGGATTGCATTTAACTAGGTAGCAAAGTGAGCAATGCAATCGTTCTGAACACTGGCTGAGTGCAGGTTGTATGTTCATAAGCAGCAAAGCATCTTCAAATGTTGCAATTGTTGGAAAATACTGCACAAACACCCTGAAAAGACCAAGTGTTTTAAGGCCTTCAAAGTAATATACTTGAAATGATTAATCATAGTCTGAAAATCCTAGCTTTCGGTCTTTATCTTGAGAAAAGACGTTAAACTAAGTGATAGAGTAGACACCCTTTCTAACTAGCTCAAGCTTTCATAAGAACGGTATAGTTATACTGGGTAGGTCAACCATCAGTCTTAAATTAGTATCTGGCAGTGGCCAATGTGGAGAATAAGTCAAGCATACAGTGAAGTTACTCCCAGTATATCCTGCTAACTCCTAGCAAATGCTTTTCATTCAAGATATTTGTTGAAAACCCAAGTTATAGTTTAGGGAATACGACCTGACCAATGTGCCAGGTACCAGCCTGGAACAAGGAGGGCAGATCATGCCTTGGGTTGTTGATCACATCCCATTTTTCTTCATCCATCTCCTCGTCTCGGTCATTCGTCTTCGAATCCATGCTCCCAGGTGTTGACAAAGCTGGAGTGTCCAGACACAGTAGCTTTTCACCAATGGCTGCTAATACTCAGCAACCCGTGCCATGTGGTTAGAAATGACTGCAGAGCTCTGTAGTTCATAAAAATTCCAAGATTATTAGTTTAATAATAAGTCTAGTCTTCCCATGTCAGTACATTACAGACCCCCGGCTAGGCATTTTAAATCCAGGACTATGAGAGAATGTTGTAAAGTCTCCAGCCCACAAGCCTGTTTTTTTCTTGAGAAAGGGGAAAATTAATAAGACAACCTAGAGAATGGGAATAAATCCAGGAGACAAAGCAAAAGAATGAGAGGGAGGGAAGAAAAGAAAAAAGTGGAAAAAAGCCAGAGGGATAAAGATGGAGGCTGATAAATTGCTCTGTAGAAAGTCATATTGAAACTTTGTTTACAATCTCATGGTACCAAAGCGTGCAGTATTAATAGCCTTCAACACCTTGTAAACTCACCAAAACTAATTTTACAGAAAAAAAGTTCTTTCCCAGAAGTCTCCTCTTTCTTGCTTAACATGCATTTTCTAGGGCTGACATGTCCCCTTTCACCACGACATCAGAAAGGAAGTTGGAATATTTGCCAGGACACCTGGGGTAATGCCCCATACTCTTGCAAAGGCAAAACACAAAAACAACTCCATCAGATTCTTAATGACCCCAACTGCCCCATAACACTCTTCTGGGACAACAAGGCCGGAGGAGAACTCATAAACTCCACTTGTGAGGTAGCCACTCATTATTGTCCCAACCTGACAGATAAAGATGCTGAAGTCGAGTAGCCCAGGGTCACACAGAAAGCTAATGTCAATGCTGAGACAGAAGCAAGGGCTGCATCCTGTGTTCCAGACAGAGCCTACGATGATGTGCAGACCAAACTGCAGTGTGTTCCCTTTACCACATGCAACAGTATCAATGCAACTTTGCAGGTAGGGCCTGTGAGACTGAGACGTCCTTGTTTTTTCATCATCTCGGCCTTGTTAGACTACTTCCAAGAAGGAACTCTTGGCCAACTTGACTGTCAGGCAGCAGTTGTACAAGTTGCGCAAGGGGGTTATATGACAGTAGCTGGACTCAGTAAGTCACTTCATATAAGGAGGACACGAAAGGAGAGCATGCACCAGTCTTGCTTCCCAATGCACCTCAAAGCTCAACTATCCCATCCCTCCCCCCATCTGATCTAAAACTTGCTAGGAATAGACTCAGCTCAAGGCATGGCATGAGCCTCATCAAGGACAGCTGGCAAGTACAGTAGTGCTCAAAGGTCGGTGGGCACAAGCTCCCCTCACCTCATGGTAAGACGTGGCAGCATCCATAGAGTTGAGCATCCTCATGGGAACGGGCCATCTCAAGGTCATCCCCACCCACCTACAATGTCCTCCCTCCTCCAGAAGTTGTCCTCCTTTGACCAAAGGGATTGTGTACTTGGAAGATGTTTTCACCTGAGCTTGGCTCCTTTCTGAGTCAGTGAGAAATACAGGCTCTTTTCTGTCTATCCTAAATGAGATAGGATGAACTAGCCCCTAGAAGTGCCCAGTGGGACCTCAGGGTTACTAACTCAGCTGCAGACATATCAAATTAGGTGAAGCTTTCCATTTACTGTACTGGGCCTTGAGTGTCATCCTCAGGGCTGCAAGAATAATTAATGGGATAACTTCCACAGACAAAACATGCCTGCACCAATCCAATAATTCCTGGAGGGAGAAGAGACCTATGGGGAATACACAAGAAATGAAAGAGTTAAAAAATAAACACTTTATTGGCATTAGGGTAGGGCTGAGGTGAGTTTTTTCTGCACTGCTGTGATATTGGTGAATCTTTGGAGTTGGAAGAGGGGAGGAATATTCTTCTGAAGCAGAATAAGGCTGTAGAGAATCAGCAAAGCACAGGGAAGGGCTTCCAAGGTGCCAGTGTTGCTGATCCTGAGGGTGGATAAGCAAGAGGACGTTTAGGATGAATAGGGACCGATGGGCTTATGCAGGAGCACCAGCAACAGAGACAGGCGAAAGGCACAGGAATAGTTTCACTGAAGGCTTTAACTTGTGAAATGACCTTTTCCCCCCAAATGAAACTTTTCACATAAAATTTCACCTCGTTAACATTCCCTGTGATAATTTTTCGATGAGAATTTATCTGATCATTCCTGAATTTTTCCGTTCGTCCTGCTCCAGTGAGGATTTCCACATACGTTATGAAACACCACTAGTAAGAGAACAAGAAAAGCCACCCTGGATTAGTGGGAATGGTAACCATCTGCACTGTGGGAAAATGAAAATGAGGGTCCCATTAGAAGCTGGTAAAGCAGGATTACTTCCTCCCTGCCCTCCCTAGGCTTTTGGTGATCACCTACTGTAGGGATGTTTATCTGTCTTTATATGCTTATTTTGAACATATATTCCATTGTAGGGCTGAGAAATCCTTCCCTCTGAAGTTTCATCAAAAGGAGCAATTTTTCACAAAAAAAAAAAACCTTGAGTTTGGGGGTTCATTTGCGGGAATATTTTGGACACAATGGAACTTCCTAATGAAAACCATTTACTTCTTACTTGAGAAACACATAGCAGGTCCATAAACTGCAGAGCCAGCAGCTTTGGTTTGCTTCCTTCTTCCAAAGAGGAGATAAAAGTCTTTGGGCACTTGTTTAAATAAAGAGTTGCCCTGATTTGCAGCCTTTTAAAGAGCAAGGAATAGGCTCTGGGATCTGAGAAGCTGTCAGAAGAGCCCGTTTATGGGCCATAGTCAACCTCCAGGTACTGGCCATTCTCACCTCCTGCTGCTGGTAACACGAGCTGGAGCTCCCCCAAAAGAAGGAGATTAGTTGACAGCCATAAAAGTCTCTCTTGGAGCATGACCTGGTCACGCCGTCTCTGCCATGCACACCCTCCCTCCAGGCTCTGTCATCTGGCTCCCGGCAGTGGTTCTCACAGGGTTGATCTATGTTTCAGAAGCTGAAACTTTTCTTCTGATCTCCAGTGCAATTTGGCTGGTGACTTTTTGACCCTTTTGGTAGCACGGTGAGTGTCAAGACCAAAATCAACTCCCACCCTCTCCAATGAAAACAAAACAAAAAGCAGCACCCGTGACTCCCCCACTCCCCATCTCTCTGAAAGTCACAGGCAGTTTTGCAGAGTGGAACTCTCCCCCTTCCACCACCTCTGTGACAGCACAACAGGCTCCCTTCTCTATTAAGGTTGACTTGACAGACAGGAAACGCACCAGTTCCTAGGTTGAAGGATTCTTGCATAAACTGGATCAGCTGAGCCCCTTTCCAACTGGAAAGTTCATTGCTGGGGCTTGGTGGTTCACTGGTGAAAAACAAAGCAAGCAAGCATGAAGCTCTGCAGGGGTCTCTCCCCTATCTGGAACCTCAATGCAGATTTTTGTCTATTTATCTGGCTTTGGCGATGCTAGAGAGTCGGCCCAGACCTGGCAGTAGGAAGAATGTGTTCAATGAAAAGTAATAAACATGGCCCACATACTGATTCAGCAAGAGCATTCAGTTCTTCTGCCAGCCCTGGCTTCCTTATCGAGTGCTTTGGGCAGGTTATATATTGATTAAGGAAAGTCTTCATGTGAATGCTGTCACACAGGGGAGGGTAAAGCCTCTAGTGACCAAGAGGAGCAACATAAGACATGCAAGATGGAGTTCATTGAATGCATTTGCAACAGAGCAGTGTCATCAGCCTAATGCTCATTCTTGCAATGCCAGCATAGGATGGTGGTATCTCGTGACACCTAACAGACCAGCTGGAGAGAAGACCATGAGAAAGTCCTTGCCATGCAAGACATCATGCAGTAGAAGATAGATAAGCTTTGGCCTGAAGAATCCAGAGTAGAACAAGTCTGCTCTCCATTTTTGCAACTTCTTTCAAAAGGAGTCCAAGTATTGATTCTGTGTTGCAAAACCATGGGACTTGCAAGAAAACTGTACAAATCTATAAAGCGATAAAACCACCTAATCTGCTCCCAGTAATAATGTAAACATGGACATACACACGTTCACTGCTCGGCTCCAACACAGATGATATTTATTTATTTTTTGGGGGGACTACATGGGAAACAGAGATTTCTAGCCTTCTGAGAACTGACCTGATGAAACTGGGAAGGCATCCAAAAGCATTTGTTGTGTAAGTGGAGGGTGAAGGAGAGGCTTATGGGGAGACTTTGGCATGTGAAGCTGGTTGAGCAAGACTTCCACGGTGCTGCTGGGATGTAGAGTTCAGGGAGAGCACAATATGCTTGTGGCTTCTCCCACCTGGCTAAGACTTGGCATTCAGCTTGGCAGCTGTGGAGCTGATACGCTCACAAAGGATTTGAGACCAAAACACGCAGGGTTTAATATTTAATGAGATGGTTGTTAAATATTACTGGAATACAACCTGATGAGAAACACATTGGTGTCTAACCAGCAACAGAGACTCATCCATGACTGTTCTTAAATTCAAGAAGGAAATTCTGAGAAATGACCTGTGCATTAGTCTGCTGTCCAGACTGGGAATGAGGCTGCCATCTTGTCCCAGATCAACTGATCTAACCTCTGTTCTCTTTTCAGTTAGAGGAAGGAGAAAGCAGTAGATATTTGATAGGTGCTGCAGCCTGTGATCACCTTGGTATTCCTAATTCTGTGCAAGAAGCTAGTGTAAGTTCAGATCTAGCTCCATTTCTATAGATAATAGAAAAAGCATAAAGGTATAAAGTTAGCCCTTCCCAGACCCGGTTGCATTCGGCAACGTTACAGCCCATTTGACTGTGCAGTTTACCATTTCTTGTCTTTTACTTTGTTTCATGCTGATATTAAAGATACCAAAATAAGTTTCTGATCTCTCAGCAAATCTCTGTGCTGACCCCATCTTCTGTCAGCATCTGTTGCTCAGAATCACTGAGTACCATTGAGACATTGAGTACCATCATGTCTTTCTACCTAATCAGGGATGTCTTCAAACCATTATGCCTTTAATAATCAAAATCTCCAATTCACAGAGAATCACAGAATCACAGAATGGATAGTGTTGGAAGGGACCTCTAGAGACCATCTAGTCCAACCCCCTACCTACCTACCTGCTGAGCTGCAAAGGACCTGGTAAGTTGGACATCTGTAAACTTAAGGAACTTGTGGGAAGGAGTCTAGAAACCAGAACTCCTCTGATGTCAACTGCACGGTTGTCAATTTGCCCAAGATGTGGAGGCACATCAAGCTGAGGACACCCATCCAAGCCCACCCAAACAAGATAAGCTAGAAACATGCCAGCTTTTCATCCGATCCTCCATGAAATCCAACTGCCCCTAAGGATCATTTTGATTTTAGCTGTAGTTACGTTGCATTCCACCTAGATCTATGGAGAGACTGTCATAGTGGGAGGTATGGATAAAACTGAGGCAAAAAGAAACAACAAATCAATAATCCCATGTAAACATGAAAAAAAATCTGAGTATTTAAAGGGAAATAAATAACTCTGGATCCAACCCAGGTCATTTATCTAAAATTCCACATACCTTGGGGGACATAATCTGAAACATGGTCTAGCTCTTTTCCTTTTTTCTCCTTTTGCTTTTTTTTTTTTTTTAACAAAATAAAGCCTACAAGACAAAGATTCAAGATGCTAATAACTATGGCTGATTTCTGCCTGGATTTGTTTCAGCCCTCTGTCTCTTAATGCTAACCAGCAAAGCGAAAAATAATTAATAACATTCAAAATTCTCCACACTAAACGCAAAGTGCCATTGTTCCTTTCACATTCCTAGCGCTGATTCGGCAGGGCCCCAATCCAGCAAAGCAATCAAATACATGTGTAGCACTGACATCCTGACTAGCAACTTTGGCTCCAAAGAGCTTCAGGCTAATATTTCATCCAAGAAGATGCTGGGCTATTAGCCGATGAACAGCATGGATGTCTTGAATAGGTTCCTGCTTGCCATGTTGGGCCAGCCAGGCACAAAATCAACCCTGGATGTGACCATCTGTGCCTTGAAGCTCCACGTCTGCTTCCATAATTTCGAAGCGGGTTGCAACAGTCTAGCCCTGATGCTTTAGATGAGCTTCCAGAATAGTTTCAAGGAAGATGTTGATTGGTAGAGAAAGCAGTGTAGAGTACTCCAAAATGTTCTTCTTAGTCTATACTGGTAAATCAAACAACACCTGGGAGTGTTCCCAGGCACAGGAAACCAGTGCTCTACGCTATAATTTGGGGGAACTGGGCCTGGACCACTGGACTGCTCCATGGACATGTCCCAGGCATGGCTCAGGAGACAAGGCAAGCCAGCACCGTTCCCAATAGGTAGTCTGGATACAACCACCTGGTTTTGGACAGCAAGAAAGAACAGCAGTAGGGACACAAGCTCTTCCTTGCCATTTGGCTTCAGGGATAAAGATCAGTGCCGGTCATGTTTAATTTACTCATATAGACTTAGTGACTGAATCGCTTTCTTGCTCCCTTCATTACCCAGTGGGAACATATCATGTGGCAGAGATGTTTATAAACCTTCATCCATCTGGAAGTCATTATCTCAAAATGAAGTTTATTTGAAGAAATTGTATTAAATGATTACATGTTATTTTTACCTCAGCTAGAAAGCAAACTGTTGTACCATTGCTGAGAGCCTCTCTTTGGTCAGGATTTATTTCAATATTTTATCTAGGCTATTAGGATCAGGGTATGGCAGCTAATTTGGCTGCTTTTCTGCAGTTGTCCGGTGGTCGGACGTAATTTATTAAGAGTTTGACTTTTTATTTAGGTTTATTTGTTATTGTTTCTCTTCTCCATCCCCTGTTAGGTCTGTATATTACCCATCTAAATTGTCTCTTTATTTACTTTTTGCATTTTGCAGTGAAGATTTGAGACACATATCAAGGTCCAGCAAAGGAAGAGAACAAGACTGCTAAAAATTATCCCAGATAGGTTGCCAAAATATTGTCACTTGTGTTGTGTACTGGGAAAAAGCTGGACTAGAGAGTTGTAGGGCTGATTTGCTGCTGATAGGAAAAAAAAAAAAAAAAAAAAAAAAACAGAAAGAACTAAAGCAGAATATCAACCCAAAGCAGATGCATAGATTTTCATCCAGAGGTAGACTCTTTGGATCATGTAATCTTATTGTAGACCTCCAAGCTATTTATCAACTAATAATTCACTATCAATCAAAAGGCGTGTTATTTAAAGGGAAAAATAACTGCACGATTTAAGAACATCATCTAGTGAAGATTCAGACCATCTCCTGGATTTATGTCCAATTCTAGCTAGTTGCCTTCCACATACTGCAGTCGGCCCTTCCCTATCCATCTGCAGAATCAAATGTGGGAATCACTTCTCTGATCTTGACAGATGCCATCTTGTCTCACCAATATCCATCCTGAGCAAACCTCACTTTGATCACGTCTCATCCTCCCCAGGCAGTTCTTCTTGGGTTCACCCATCTGTATGGCATCCAGCGCAAGGCGCCGCTCTTCAGTTTCAAAGCCCATGCTCCCTCCGTCGGCATCTGGCGTTCCTCGATGCCAGGTTTCGCATCTGCTGCCCATTCCCATTTCAGGTTTCTCAAGCATATGTCTCCATGCTCTTGGCCAGAACTGGGATTCATCAAGGCACACGAAGCGCATGAAGTTCAAGAGACAGCTCTTTGACATCTGGCCATTAAGACCATCCACGTACATTCCTCATCTCAAGGATCTCAAGGAGACAAAATCTGGGGCTTTTAGGGGCAAAGGGGTACCATAAACTAGTGTGAACATGAGGCCCAAGGCATGAAAAAGTTGTGAAGTAACTGACCTGCAAATATTTAGAAGTGGTTTTAAACTGTAGGACACTTAACATGCTTCCGTTCTGCACAGCATTATTCCCCACTGCAAATTTGACAAGTATGGCTGTTTAGAACTCTTTTTTTTTTTTTTTTTTTAGGCTTGGAAAATCAAGAAGCCTTTCTTTCTTTTTCAAATTTCACTCTGTGATCATGTCATGGATCAGAAGCATGAGTATGTCACCCTCTGGTCAGGGACTATCTTCCTGTTCTGTGTTCATATTGCAACTAGCACCAGTGGGCAACTTCAACCATATAAAGAAAACAAACCTCCACTTCTTTGCTTATACAGCCTGTAGCCATATTTCCACCACTCCATAGTGAATTCTTAACTCCTTTGTTAAATTCCTTTAATAACCAGGATAAATGTCAGCCAGATCCTGTGATTTGTATATGTTCAAAGTCTCCAAGAGCGTCCTTATCAGCCTAATTTTTCTCTTTATTTTTCTTACTAATGACATATTTGGAAAGGAATTCCATATTCTGGTGGTTTTAGGGGTGATTATTAATTACATCCTGCTCTTTGTTTATTAATGAGCCTAGGTTCTCATTTTCCCCTGTTATAATTGTAGAGGGCTTTTATATCCCTTAGCCCTTGCACGCTTAACATTAGCTCATAAACATTTCCTCTCTTATGCCCAGAGATTTTCACTATTAGTTTAATGGACTGATAGCTCATCTCAAGTAGGGAACTGACTCATGGTGCAGCACAGCTGTCAGCAAGTCGACTAATTGATAATACACTCATTGGGGCCAAGCCCAGCACAGCTTGAGAGATAGGGAAGGAAGTCAAGACTGGTTTCCTTCTCTGTGTTTGCACAGCACCTAGCACAGCGAAGGCCAGAGGTTGCTAGGTAGTACACAATACACATAATAATAAATTGTAGAGATATATGAAAAAAAAAAAAAAGTTTCCACCAAGGTACAATCTAGCTGCTTCCACTTTCCAAGTTTTGCAGATGACCCTTTTTTTCACATGATATTGCAAAGACTTCTAATGAAAATCCCAGTTTTTGAGAACCATGTTTACTGTTAAAAAAAATAAATAATTTATTGAAATGTCAGAAATAAAAGTGTCTTTAGGATAATTGCTGTTCCTGGAACTCTTGTGAAATTAATTCTTTGAACTGAAAAGGCCAACATTGTCCTGGGTCACGAGTTTCTTTGGTGATTGATAACTACAGATGGGCTGATCACACTGCTCAAAAGCCAGAAGTAGCAGTAGCATCAGGGAGGATGGAGCTATGCTTCCCTGCAGAAGAGGAGGAAGCCTAAACCTAATGCAGCTCCTCATCCTCCTCACCATTGGGAGGAAGGTCATTTGAACATCTGAGCCAGATCTCACTTTGGGGGCCTCTCTTCTAAGACAGCCTCTGTTCCCCTTCAAGAATAGTAAAATACATGCAATCTAGGGGGATAGCAGGGTATCACCAGGGAACTGTCCTGCAGCTCTGGGATCTTAAGATGAAAATGGGGAGAGAACCTGTGAATCTGCCAAGCATCTGCCTTGTGGATTTTCCCTCTCAAGCCTTATTGATTCTTCTGGCCTTCTCCAAAGGTGTCGTATCTTGCACAGTGAGCTTCAGATTCAGGCAATGGGCTCCTGCAGTAGGTTCCTCCATGGTTGACCCAGCACCTCCTGAGCTTCCAGTGCAGCTTTTCCCACCATTGAGCTGCACTTGCTGCCACCTCCAAGGTGGTCGCCCCAGAAAGGCCATTCTTCTCCCCACAACCCAAAAAGCAGCCCTTGCTCAGCCATGGGATCAGAAGAACTGTCTGCTTTGGGTGACCCAGGACACCGCAGCCTGGCAAGTCAGAGGAGATGCTGCTTCAGGAGGTTGTTCTGCCTATTTTTCTCTCTCTTGGCTGCAGGTTTCCTCCCGTAGACTACAGCTTTGATTTATTGTATTTTTGCTCTCCTGAGCACCTGGAAAGTGTTTTCGTCCCATTAATTTTGACTTGGAAGTTTCAGTGCTTCCCAAGAGAAAAATAAATCACTCAGGCTGGGAAGATGTGCCCCACACAACCTCCTCCCTTGTCTGGGTCCCCCTTCTTCTGCCTTCCACTTTCTTTTCCCTCCTACTGTTCCTTTCTCCCTCTGTGATGGAAAAGAGGGTGATAAATGTGCCACACAAGGTATGAACTTTGCATACCAGGAGCAACAAGGTAATTCTATCTTCCCAAACATTACTTTGCTGAACCCCAGATAGAGCTCTCTGCATCCATTTTCCATTGCATTACAGATGAAGTCTCAGGAGAGAGAATGGATGCGTTGAACCTCTTCTGTACTGGCACTGCTCTGGGGAATGCCTCCATAACTAAAACATCTGGCCCCAAAAAGTTTGAAATGCCTCTGGTTGACTAGCTTTGGTCTAAAACTGCATTTCTTTGAAGGTCTTCTTGAAGGTAACTTCTGATACAAAGGTGCTCAATACACTGTCTCTTCAGTACAGTGTCTCTTCACTGCAGATCCAGTTTTACTGCAAATCCAAGCTGATGCTGTTTGATTCTCCCACCTCCCATCTTGACACCTTCCTTCTTGCAATGAAACAACCAGTGGCAGCCCAAACTGGTCCTACTGTGCAGATGACAAACCCCAAGTTGTGCCTTTTCTCATTTTGCCAGGCACTGGGACACAATATTCAATTGGAACTGATGGTTCCTGTAGTGAATCTCGTGCTCCATCCTCAGTCCTACAAGAACATCAATTCCTTGCTAAAATCCTTCTGTGTAAGTTAAAAATTGCCTATATCTGCTACCAGAAAAACTCCTGCTCCACACTGAGGTTATTATTTCTTTTCTTGAAGATATTCACTAAAGACTTGATGATAGAATTTGCAATATCCTCCCTTCCCTCATCACTTGGACAACTCAAATTTCTTCCAGCGATGAGCACATGAAGAACAAATTAGACACACTTGGCACTAACAACGGAACTGCTTTGAAACTTATGCAATGTTTGTCTAAACAAGATCTTGTTTCTTTGTTCCTTTTTAATTATCTTCATTTCAAAGATAGTCTCAGATTCCAAAATTCAGATCTGGTTTAGAGTTTTCCTCAATTCAATTCTCCTCTGTTCAATACAGGAAACATAGTGATGGAGATATTCATGATTTCATTGCAAGGTTTCACTGTATAGCCTTTTGTTCTAGAAATTAGATTTATGTGAATATTCAGTCTGTCTGTCATCTATCAGTCCCCCACAGACTTCTGCACGTGTTGATTTTTCAGCCAGCTTTGACAAGGAGCTGAAGGTCTCCAAACAAATTATGTTTCTAGTTTCATCTAAAAATAAAGATCCAAGGAAAGGAGTGATTTTAGTTTAGAGAACTACAGTTTTCTCTTAATATTCTTTATGCTATTTGCAGATTGCTATGTGTCAAATGTCCTAGGAAGCAGATCACAGGAGAGGAATTGTACAAAAAAAACCCAAGTAAATTCTAGAAGTGCAAAAAAACACAACAGAGTATCTTATAATTCAGCTAAAAGGCAATCCACTTTGATATGTAAATCTATAAAGATCAGCCCACTCTTGTTGCTATTCTTTATTCTTCTAGTTTCTGTCTGAATCCACAGAAACCTTGCTAGAAAGATGATACCATTTGGGATTTCTACTCTATGGAACAATATCTGAATAGAAAGCATTGGAAATTCTTTCAGAAAGCACATTTTCATTTGGTTTTGAGTTGCATTTTTCATGCATTTACACCTAGATGCAGTGTGCATCACAATCAGGAAGCAAACCACCTTAAAGTGGTATTGGTCCATCACAGAGTCCAGAACAACCAGTACCAACTATATTAAAACTGGTGGGGACATTCAAGACAGCCACCTTTTCCAATGGTAGTACCTGTCAGAAAAATAAGACATTTCCTTTAGTTTTGTCATCAATAATACATGTCATCAATGGCATATTTAGGATACAAGTCAACTCAGCCTAGGCTTCAAAGATAAATGATTTGGTTCCCATTTCTCTCTCTTATACTAAATATAAAAGTAATGAAAGTAAACAAGAAAAAAAATCAATAACAAAACTGTAAAACAAAAAAAAATCCCACAGATCTTCTCACCTTTTTCCATTCTGCCTTAAGATAAAAGATGACATGCAAGAGCATCAGATCGAAGAGACTCAGTATATTCCTGAAGTGCAACTCAACAGGACTTCATTATAGTGTCATCCTGTTCAAACATCACTGAAGCAAAAGGATTTAACAGTTGAAAAGAAAGAAAAAAAGAAAAACAAAACAGCTTAGGAGAGTGGAAAAGCAGGCCTGATGTATTTTATTATTTTATGAAACTAGAGGAACATGTGTGCTCTACCTGTGGTGCTGTGAGGTTGCCTGCAGGATGTTCAGCTCTACAGAGACGCATGGAGTGCAGTAGGTTGCACATGAAGGAGGGTGCTATAATAACACACTACGTGGCTAAGGAGACCCACTTGGAAGGTACAATAAATAACATGACTACTTAATAGCTCTGTAGTACCTTTCATCCAAATATCTCCAAACACTGTACAAACATCTGTTAGAACTGATGCTGGCCCCAGGCAAAGTGGTAGTATCTTGACTGTGGAGCAGATAAGGAAATTGAGGCTACATTATTTCCTGGAGCTCATGACAGGGGCCACAGAAAAAGTTGAGTCCTGCCACCCATTCCCCTTTACCCCATGAGAATGATTTTAAAAGAAATGAAAAATGAGAAAAGAGCAGAAAAGAGCAGGAAAAGAAAGAGAAGGGAAGGGAAGGGGAAAGGAAAAGGGGAAGGGGAAGGGGAAAGGAAAGGAAAGGGAAAGGAAAGGAAAGGAAAGGAAAGGAAAGGAAAGGAAAGGAAAGGAAAGGAAAGGAAAGGAAAGGAAAGGAAAGGAAAGGAAGGGAAGGGAAGGGAAGGGAAGGGAAGGGAAGGGAAGGGAAGGGAAGGGAAGGGAAGGGAAGGGAAGGGAAGGGAAGGGAAGGGAAGGGAAGGGAAGGGAAGGGAAGGAAGGAAAGGAAAGGAAAGGAAAGGAAAGGAAAGGAAAGGAAAGGAAAGGAAAGGAAAGGAAAGGAAAGGGAAAGGAAAGGAAAGGAAAGGAAAGGAAAGGAAAGAAAGGAAAGGAAAGGAAAGGAAAGGAAAACGTGGTCAACCCATTCTCATACTTTGTTCCTCCAGTAAGGCTAAGTCAAACTGCAACACAGGACAAAATGGAAGTTAGGAGACAAAGTGAAGAAATTGTAGTGAGGAAGCGTGTACTGCTCAATGAAAGCGACATTCGTAATTGCTGAGAGAGCTGAAGCCTTGAAGGCTAGCCAAAGGTTTGACTCTACCACTTTTTCATGTCTCAGATTGTCTTATACCTGCGGAAGATTCATTTTATAGAAGGGAAAAACACATCTCCATGGCAATTTGGTGGGGCAGTTCTTTCAGTTTACTTTGAGAGCTCACCTCATTCTCTTAGAAATGCCATTGGAAGGCATCTGGGACTTGTCCATGGGGCTGGTGAATAGTGTCTTTAGAGGACACAAGCATTCTCCTGTTTCAGAAACTGGAGATAGGAGGGGAAGCCCTAGTTTGCACCAGATGAGCCCCTTGGGTCTGAGCTAGGCATGAACTAGTCCTTCATGTCTGGGCTCTGTTATATGCAAGGAGAGAAGAGGCAGTTCAAGAGCATGGGCCATCTGACCTAGGTTAGCTCTCTGCCCTGGGAGAGAATAACATCAGGGTGAGGCTAATCCTTTTCACTGACCCTAATAGGCATCTACACGATGAACTCAGATATCAACAGCTGTGCTAAAGACAACTAAATTTGTCTAGATGACTTGCCGTTCACAGCAGATGAATGACTGTGCTTAGGGGGTGCCTGTCCTTTAGATCTGTCCATACCCCACAGGCTGGGACAAGGAACAAAAGTAACATTAAATGCAGGGGCAAGCATAAGGGAGATGTAGGGGGGAGTTAGCATTAATTCCTATGGATTGGTCCCCCATCTGGGTGTGAAATGAAGGGATTAACACCTCTAGCTAGTGTTTTTGCACATATGACATGTTACAACATACCATGTTGCCTCTGGAGCATACTGAAATCTTGTGCTTGTGAAGTACATCATGAGGGATGTGCTGTTGGGTCCTGTTTAGTGCCCACACATAGAAAAACATAGACCACATCTGAAAATCATATGTACCTAGTGCCCAGAACTGCAGGCGTAGTCGTACCAGGGCACACTTCCACGTACAGAAGCTAGACATAAGTAAGAGCTGAGTATTCTGCACCAGCTCTCTGTAGAGAAGCAGACTTTTTCATGTTTTCAGATGTCAGAGCACAACTGTATAGCGGATTTGTCCCCTGGTTCTCCCTATCCATTCTTCACTATTGCAGGGGAAATATCCCAGAGGAAACCATAGCAGTCTTGCTCTTAGGAGATGTAATACTACCAAAGTTTGCAATAGTGTTTGTTGCTGTCTTAAAATGAGACTTCACAGCTAGAAGTAAATAAATACTTAGTGCAAGGTGACATCTTAATTCTCAGTCAACTAGTACCTAGATGAACTGTGTGATAGTTTAGGAACTATTATTTTAGAACAGAAGATGCTACAGAAAGCCAGTCAGTCACTTAGGGTCATACTCTCCAGCACACTGAAGTACATAAATCTTGAAAGAGAAACACGGAACTTTGCCGATCTATGCTTTGTACAATTCATTACTTCATGAATATAGAAGTAAAGAAGGATGGCCAAAGGCAAGAAAATCAAATGCAGCAGATCTGGATTAAATTTCTGACTTGCTACAGGCATCTTGTTCTTCTTAGGCAAGTCATTTGATTTACTCTGTGATTAGTCTCTTGCTTGTGATATGGAGATAGTTCCCTATCTCCTAAGGATGTCTTTCTCTTGGTACTTTCTCTTGATACCTTCTCTTGATATCATTTCTTTTGTTAAGGATGTATGTCTCGAGGCTGCATCACTAAATGCTCAAAAATTTCATTCCACCGGGGTGGATCCACATGCCTGATTTCAGACACTTGATGAAATTCCATGGACCTTGTAGCTGGCAGCCATGATTCAGGACATGGGGAGCAGTGAACATTTCTGGAGAGCTGGAGGCTGGTTGGGATGTTCTGCAATTCATGAGATGACTCCAGACATCTGTGTTAAAGCAACCAAGATATTCCTGGATTCAGTGATGTAACTGTGATGCCTTCATAAAGGCATCTCCAAATGCAAGAGGTTCCTGAATACCTCAAACCTATGATCATGGGGCCACAGCTTGAACATGGTGGGACAGAGCATTAGGATGGCACCAGTTTGTGACAATGACAAGACCTGTAGCAAACAGCATCCTTTCCTTCTACAGAGATTATCAGTAATCAAGTCAGATTCCTTCCAGCATTGAGGATAAGGTCCATGCATGGGAGACAACCCTTGCCATCATTTAAAAGTGGTACCAGAACTGAAGACCTATGAATATCAGTCCATCTGTTTCAAAGCAAGGCTAGTCCTCCCCTCCCAAGCTCCCACTGTAATGAAACAGTTTGTTAAATGCAAGTTGTTATTCTTTTAATGAAAAAGAAAAGAGGAATTTAGATTGTTATGTTTTCTGACCTACATCTAGCAACATGTAATCCTCAGTCTCCCTTTGCAACGCTAAAGCGTTGATGTTAGTGTAACATAAGATGCTGAGGAAGCAATTCCTCACAAATATTATGATGGGGTTGTCATGTTGCGGTCCATGTGGAGTGATATACTGACTGAACAACAAGCTGCCCCCCGGGGCCCTAGCCCCGAAAAATGAGTCTGCCTCTCTCTACATGCTTGGAGCCAGTCTACTCTGCACATGCCGGGGGGTGTTTTTCTTCAAAGCGGCTCCTTCAGGGGCTGCGAGGGAGGAGGGACGGAGGTGTGAGAGGATCAGACGGTCCTCTCCCCAGGATGCAATGACCCGTTACTGCAAGCTCTAAATCAAGCGGTAAAAGTGAAGTTTCTTTGCAGAAATTCTGCCCAGAGGAGGAGAAGAAGAGGAGAGAGCTGCATGTTTGTGTGCTTGCAGATGCAGATTTACTCGGGAAGCAAAGGGGGATTCCCCTTCACCCCTACACTGCTAAATAGCATGGATTGGGTCTTCAGGGATTGTTCAACTCGCCCCTCCAGGGAGGCACTGCCTGGGGGAGGTTGGCCTGTCCATATGGAGAGGAGTCAAATAGCCCAGAGGAGCCCTGCTGACAACTTCACACTCAGTTCAGACACAAAAGACACATCAGAGCTTCATCATCTCTTAAAGCAAGGACACCTGCTTTAATGCTATCCGTGTCCGAGTCCTGGGAGGCTTTATGGGAAAGTGTCCCACTGAGAAATTATTGTAATACCAAAAAAAAAAAAAAAAGAAGGTCATCAGCCTGTAACCTGTGACCTGGTCCAGCTTCTGTTTTATTTTTATAGAAATTAAGGAAGGAAGAAGCCTCCAAAAGTTCCAAGAGTTCATCTGGCTGTCTCTATCCTTCTTTTCTGGATGACTCCCATTTTCTGGAGTTCAATTCTGTTCTTTGGGGCTATATTTTAATTTGGCAGTGCACAAATTATGTCCATCCTGACAGACAGCACAGAGGACTCCTTCGTGCAGGGCTGAAGCATGGGGAGCTACCACAAGAGCTCCTTAAGGCCACCAGGGAATCCAGTCCAGTCAGACCTCCTGGGGGTCGGGGACAGACCCACAGGCCAAGGATGCAGCAGGACAGGGCAGCTCCAGCACAGACCTGGTTTGGTCTATGCGAAGAGGAGCCCTCTTCTCCCATTCCCAAGTGGAATAACATCCCTGAGTAACGTGCTGAGCCTGTCTGGAAGAGCCAAGGCATCGTAGAGGATCTTCTCATTCCCAGATGGAGCAAGTCACCAAACTCCTTTCCTAGACCCCAGGACCACCATGATCACATTACAACAGACACTCCAAGCAGGACCCAACCACGAGTGCTGCATAAACTCATGAAAAGTCCCTCTCCCTGTGGATTAAGCATTCCTATAGCTGCTGGTGCCTTTGAGCAGTAAAAATCTCCCCTTGGGAACACTGCAAAAACAGAACATTTATGAAACAGGCTTCTCTGAGAGCATGTTTTCACCAGAGGCATCAGGCATTCATGCCTAAGGTCTCCTTCTTGCTGTGGGAACCTTAGAAACCAGCAAATGTCCTGATCTCTTTTATTCTTCTCCTACAGCACGTTACAGATAGTGTGTTGGTACTGACACATGCTATAGAGTGTCAAGGGCGCTAGTGTGTTGTGGGAGAAGGAAAGGAGTGTCCTTTGTACTTGACCTCATTATGAATTTAGAATCAGAGAATCAGTGAATTACAAAGCTACAGAATAGCTGAGGTTGGCAGCGAGTATGGAGATCATCTAGTCCAAACCCTCTGCTCAAAGTAGGGTCACCTACAACAACTTGCCCAGGACCCTGTCTGCATGGCTGTTGAATATCTCAAAGGATGGAGACTCCACAACCTCTCTGTCAACCTGTTAATGTTGCCTATGAGTGCAGGGAACTGAATTCAGCAATGATCCTTTCCAAGTTTCATGCTCCAGTCCCAAGTTTCCCTGGCACTCTTTACCTCTGTGAGGGACATATTTACTACAGCACATCCCCTCCCCAGGAACCCATTACCATCAGTAGGTCTTCACTGGGAACTTCTGCCAAATAAACCTGAGGCATTTGGCTGCAAGGAAAAGGCAAAGATTGGTCCATGACAAGATTTTCTAATACCCTGGTTCTCCAGAACAAGCAAAGCTCCGGCGCTGTCTTTGCAATTGATATTTTCTACAACACATGGGCAGGCTCTTTGCTGAGAAACTAATCATGCAATGACATGAGGGCAGCCCTGTGGAGAGTGCTCATATTCTTTGTGAAGTCTACATGTGCACTTTTCAGATCCAAAGGGGACACCATGTCTATTCCCACCTGAAAAAAGATGCCGTTTTGCAGTGCTATCTTAGGCCAAAATAAAAAAAGCAATGGAAAGCAATGTCATGGTTTTTACACTTAGGCATGGCTCAGTTAGAGACAGCTGTTTTTAGGCTGAAAACCTGACGACGGGCTCTTCTGGGTGGAGGCCAGATGGATTCATTTCCATTCAAAGAGGGTGCAAACTGGGGCAAAGGAGAGCCATTTCTTCAGGCTAAGTTCACGGAGGGTGTAAGTGGACTCATACATACTCTCCTACCTCCCCCTTATTCCCTCTGGTTAACGCTTAAATCTGATGATCGAATTTTCCTACTCTGAATGGAGGGAACATATTCAATGAGACAAGGACCAAAGGGTGGGTCATGCCAGTTTATGTCTTTCTGAGGTCCAGAGAGTGTGTGTAGGGAAATTTACAGTGTCATTTTTAATTTGCACAGCAGAAAACATATGGAATAAGGATATCATGCAGGGATCCCACTCCAGTAGGCCCGTCTGTCCTGTATCTTGGTCTATGCCTGGTCTGGAGCAGAGATGCTCTGCTCTGTCAGTCTTTGCATGGGCCCACCTCTTCCCTGGTCTTTATTCTGCTGTATCACAACTTGGCAGAGCATCATTTTGCAACACAGGACTATGGAGCACCATTCCTGGTGCAAGGATACAGCTGGATCAGAGCTTCCCAGAGATCCAGGCAATGTTGAGTTTCAGTGTCCTGTGGATAAGGGGGCAAGATTGCCCTAGCCTTGAGAAGGAGAGAGTTATTGGGATAGATAGAGGAGAGATATGGCACTGCAGGAGCATGAGGAGACAACTGAGCAAACTCATCTCTTCATCCTCATTCAGCCAACTGTAGCCAAGCATCTGCCGTTAAAATAACAAACCTTCTTGTGAGGTTCTCTGTTTTGCCCCAGTAGTCACACCAGAGATTACAGGCATGCACAGCATCTCTTACCTACACCTTTCATCATGTGGAGTCTTCCCTATTTACATTTTTTTCACAAAATTCCCAATTCCTCACCTCCACCCCAAAACAAACAGAGAGGGAATTACAGGTAATAAATGGTCTTGTGGGCTGCAAGTTTTTTTTTTCTTAGAAAGAATATTAGAAAGGGAAATTGAAACATAGCAACTCCACAGCTGAGAAATAGGCTACAGGTCTCTGCAATTTCTCTATGCTGCCAGGGTTTGACAGGAGAGGGAGTGAATTGTTACATCCTAAGAAGATGAGATTTGTATAATCGCTCTCTGAGTGTGTGGGAGGAAATATGTATCTGTCTGACTGACTGTCTGCTTTTTCTCTAGCAATTTTTGAGCCACTTCACCAATTTCCAGTTAATTTGACAGAAAAACTGCAGTCTCTGAAGTTCATAAGCTCCAACACGTTTTGCGAAAAGAAAGTAGGAAGGGGGAGAGAGAGACAATGTAAATGTCCCCACTGAGGAAAAGCAGGTAGAGTGGTTTCTGTCCGTATTAGAAAATAGATCCGCGCAGGAGACAGCTGTGAACATCTTGACCACTGGAAAAGCTTCAGCAAGGTCCATGGTTAGCAGACACCAGGAAATCCAAGTAGGAAACACAAACACTTAGATATTAGGTTGCACTGCTACCATTGCTCACAGCACGGCAATCCTCACAAAGGCCAGGAGTCCTAATGTAAAGGACTGAGCCAGTCTCAAGTGTCTCCCAGCCTTCACAACAGGGAAAAAGCATTTATTTATTTTTTATTTATCATATCTCCATCATATCTTCTCTTACTCTTCTGCTTCCCCTTTATGTATTGCAGACGTTTTGAGCTCATCTTGTCTTCCTTTCCCAGGACTGCTCTGCCCGCTCCAATACCCACCATCCTCGTGCTGATCTCAGCTTTATCACTGGAGTCTGGCAGGATGATGCCGGAGTGAATTTGCACTTGTATCTCCTGCTGTTTGTTATGATGGCCTGGCGTATTGCGCCTGTTGGAGAGTTCGTTTTAATTCTTACATTTCCAGCCAAGGCTTTGTAGATGAGCAAATCCATGTGTCCCGCTCATTTTCTTTCCCCTTGGAGTGCTCTAAGATTTTCTGGTCCCAACCCAGCCATGGTGTCCAAGTCATGCTTGTCTCATGGAGGGACAGGAGAGATTTGTGTCATGTGTGTCTACAAGGTCAAATTCTCAACCCCCCTGGTTTCCACGTATTTTTACCCCAAGGTTTTTGGCTTCTTTCTCCCAGTTTTCAATATTTTTAACCCTTTCCTCCACTCTGTGAATATACTAACCACTGATCCACCAGAAAAACATCCCCATATCCTGCCATCCAGAGGTTGTTAGTGCCTGGGACATCAGAGGTGGAGAAATAGAGGATGCAAATCTTTTTTTTTTTTTTTTTTTTTTTCCTGGAAGACTGTCTCTTTGTAGCAAATATTCACATAAATCCTGCCTCCCGAGATGATGTGAACAATAAAACAGAAGCTTAATTCATTCTTCCGTGTTTTGTGCCCCAAATGTCTTGTTCCTCAGCCTTACTTTAGTCTATAACAAATCTCCATCGGCTGAGGAAAACAAGGAAGGAAATGAAATAGGATTGCCTAGAAAAGAAAATTTTTTAAAAAAGGAAAAAAAAATCCACAAGCAGACATCCTGAAACAAAAATATTTAGGCACAACTGAATTGTCATGCTGTTACATTTTCACTTGTGGGAGGAGATAAGACCATATGCCTCCTGATAGCCACATGAAGGCCACATTCCCCATATAGCTGGTTTCTAAGTATAACTCCACTGGAGAAAAAAACAAACAAACGAACAACAAAAACACCCAAAGCAGCAGAAACTTGGTTCATTTGCTAGGTGTGTTTCATTCAGATGATCAAGTTGTGCTCCACTGTTCCTAGGACATGAGCAAAGCCAGTTACTCCTTTCACTGAGCTGAAAAAGGTGTCCCTGTGCAACCCAAACCTTTACATACATCTGTCATTGCTGCCAGTGCTCTTTAATGCTTTTTGACTGACTGCAGACCATGAGTCTCCATCCTTTCAAGGAAGATGTGTTTCCTTGTCTCCTTTTGCAAAAGGTCAGTTGAAACCCAGTCTCACTTAACACACTCTAATCAGTAAATGGCAGGGTATGAACAAGGACTGCACTATGGAGGTGATGTTCAGCTTCAGGTCGTGGGGCTTCACTGGATGCAAAACACAACGCCCAGAGGAGCAGCGTCTGCTTCCATCAGCGTGATTCCCGATGAATTCACTCCAGGGCAAAGCAGCTGGGATGCAGGAGGGGAGCACATGGGACAGGGCAAGCAAGAGGAGCACGTCCTCCCTGCAGAGCCCTCAGCCATGCGTTCCCGCACCCTCACCCAGCAAGGGAAGACACATATATTTTCATACAAAAACTATGCAGCCTCCACCCTGGCATGCAGCCAAGACACCCAAACTAACCTCCCTGGTGGGATTGTGCCTCGTATCGGCCGTGGAAAGCATCCCTTGCTGTGATACCAGGCTCTCACTAAGCCGAAACGCGTAACGGGAGTCTCCATGGGGAAGCGCCAATTTATCAACCTAACTAGACTGGAAATTCCTTTGCGGTGGGATGTGCTCACTCTGGAACATGTGCGTCGCAGTCCAAGGAATGAGCAATGAACATGATATCTCTTTTATGTCTACCACGGCAGCCGGCGTTTTAATAATAATAATAATGTAAAAAACCTGCCTGGTGACTTCACACCAGTCTTCCTCGATATAAAACGTAGACAGGAAACAGGACGAGACAGTTGTGTTATTTACACTTGAAACAACCGTGTCCTGCCTCAGTTTACTTTAAGGTTAATTGGTCGCATCTCTGGATGCTGTAATGTTTGAACAGCAAATCTTATAAATGCTGCAAGTTTTTTTTCCATGAGCAGTGGGCCTGAATGAGTCTGGTCCCCTGCAACTATGCCTGGATTTTCTGATGTCTGACAAGGGTTGTACTTCTTAGTAGAGGGCTGAATCTGGCAGCCTGAGAGAGGGGATAATGCTGCAGCAAAGTTACACTTAAAATATATACATATATATATATATATATATGCAGCTACCCACACAAGTTAATATGGACAGATAGTTTAAAAGGTGTTCCAGAGATCTGTTTCCATTGACTCATCTTGGTGGGCTTCACACTTGGACATGGGATAGACGGGTTTTCTGGGACAGGAGCCTGGACAGGGTGTTTGCTCCTCTGAGCAGGTGATTCGGATTCCCCCACTTGACCTTGGCCTCAGTGCTCCTTTGGGTGAGTGCAGATGAGCTTCTTATCACACAACTTAATGCTGCTCCCCATCTAAGCCCTTGTTTCCACTGGAATTCCATTAACTCGCTAGCTTGTGTTCACAAAACACATCAGCAATTCGCTCTCGCTGGCTTAAAGTGGCCAACAGGCTTAAAGATATCTGAAGAGAGCCAAGTAAAAAGCAAGCCAAATGACTTAAACCCAAAATGCACTCAGGAAAGAAGTAAAGAAGTGAAGATGACCACAGTGATGAGGATTAAGGGGGTGCAAGGGAACGCAAGCTGGGAGGATAGTTGTAACTCTTGGGTAAATTAAAATAAACAGAGATGTAAATACAGCTGATATCAGCCATAAGGATTGCAGAGCCCTGCCAAGGCACTTGCACGATAAGGACAGTGTGACCTTATATGATTAAAATTGGTACTGGCAGTTTAAGGTAGATCTGTTCTGCAGGAAAGGGACCCAAAATGGCAACAGAGCCAAGCTGATAAGAGACATAGGTGGGGGAACATGCCTGTAAAGAGGAGGAGAAACCAAACAAGCCTCATCCAAAGCCTTCTTAGTGCCCCACTTTGCATGCTCAAGAGGTTGTGTCTATCCAGGGACACAGAGGAATGAATTCACCCAAGGGAGGGCGAGGGAAGGCACGGGGAGAGGGCTGGAAACCCTGCAGAGACCCATTTGGAAGCCTGCAGAGATGCTGAACTGCTGATGAGTAGCTGGCAGGGGGTCAGGGAGTGTTAACCATGCAGTCCGGGTTGAAGAGGGGTCAGCCACAGGCGCTTGCCATATTGAAAAAGGATTTGCAGCCAAAGGCAGGGCTGACTAGAAAGCTCCCCTCTGGGATCACTTGCAGAATGAGCATAATTGCCTGAGCATTTAAGAAAATAGAGATCCATCTTTCCATGCATGAGGGCCTGCCACTGAGAAGGGAAAGCTCAGGGAAGCAGTGAAATAAATAATGATGCTTCGCAAAGCACAGATAAATCCACCACTATGAAGGAAACAATGTAAATTAGAAAGCTTTGGGAAGCTTTTCCACACAAACGAGCAGAGCTCCCCCAATGAGAGAGGGTGGTTGCGAAGTAGATCGATGAGCAAATGCTCCAAACAGTAGCATCCATCTCTCATAATAAGGCAGCAAGACTGCTCTCGTTTCCTGAAATCTGATCATCCACCAGAGGTAGGGGGAAAAATGCCTTTAAATGGTGATCATAATTCCCATCGTGGTGTTTCCTGATGAGCTGGCCCCCCAGCATAACATCATTATCAATCATGAATACTTTAGTAGTACCTTGGCTCACACTGAGATCTGCACCCTCAAAGGGAGAGGCAGGGAGAGGTATTTACTGTCCTGAAGGGACCCTTGTAGAAGGGAGAGGTGAAATGAGTTGTTCAAGGCCTCCCAAACAGAAGCAGGTCCAAAATCCTATTCTTCAAACTGTGAGCATCCTGAAATTATAGCAGGGCCTGCTTGTAGGGATCTCTAGAAGTCTCCAACCCAACCTTCTGCTCAAAGCTGGACCTCCATGAGTTTCCACCCAAACAAAGAGCAAATCGCTAACTTGCATGGTTATAACAGCAACAAGGTTCTGAAAATGGGACCATCACAACTGCACACTGTTTCTATAATACTATAAATGTTAAGCCAAGAACTAAGGCAGGAGCCAACTCATGATTTTGACTGGTCCAGCCTCTGCTGTACCAGTTTTTCCTCCTGTGCTTCCTGGCCTCTATACTTCATGTTATTTTTGGTTCCTCCCTTTTACCACTAGTGCATGGAAGCAATCACAGTGCTTAGGACTCTTTTTTTTTTTTTTTTTTAGTTTTGACACCTATAGATCTGGCACATATTTAGGATACTGCTTCTTGTCAGCCAGCAAAATGTCTATTGACATTATTAGCATTGCTGTCATTTGCATTCCAGAAGTATTCAAGAGCTCAGAGATAGGTCAAGTGCACCTTGTGCTGGATGCTCTATAGTCATGTCCTAAAAAAAGACAGTCATTCCTCAAACAAGCACTATAGGAGATCAGGAGGAGGGCAAGACCTCATTCCTCCCCTAAAGCACTAACCTCAGATGTGCCACATGCTTCCACAGAGCCTCTAATCTCCCTCAAAAGCACCTTGGTTTGACCTCACCTCATCTATCCTTCCCAAGCAGAGAAATGTCTTCAGGTGAGAACATTGGTCATATTTTGTTTTGAGATATTTAGATACTGGAACTCAGAAGAAGCTGAAATCCCAGGCAGTACCCACCAGCGTGGCATGAAAGTGAAGAAAATGGATGAAGAACATTATAATGCACGGTAACACCAAGTGATCATCTAGCTTGTAGTAAGCCTGCCACCTGGGACACATTGAAATTCTCTTGACCCAAGATGCCTGTAGCATCCCTCTACCTGCCTAACTTGCAAAGCACCTCTGGAGAGTAAGACTTGAATCTCATTCCTGCTCTGCTTTCTGTCTTCTCTTTGTGAATTCCTTAGAAGCAGGACAGTTTAGCCTAGTCATAAATCCATTGTTTTTGGAACAAGAGAAGTGATAGAGAAAGCTGGAGGAGGGAACATGTCATGAGTGCTCCAGGATAATAATTAGTGCAAAGAAAACCCTACCTCCCTTTTCAAAATAAAGAAAGAACAAAAGAAAATGGTCTATGAAGGTCCCTCTTTGCAGCTTTCATCACAGAGACACAGGTCCACCCAAGCTTCTGATTAATTAGGTACTTAATGGGTGACTGCTTCAGACAATGTGCAGGGAGCAGAGCGAGCCGCACTGAATCACAGCCCCAGGAACAGGCAGAACAAAACCCCCGTTTGCTTTATTACATTATTGTTATTAAATCATCTCTTCTGGAGAGGGTGTTGTTTTAAACTGGCTCGCGGTTTCAGGCACGAGGGTTGCCCCAGTCTGGTTCCTGCTGTGCAGCTGCAAATACTGCGTTCCCAGCAGATCCACCTGAAGCCAAGGAAACTCCAAACCGTGACAGCCGGCTGTTGGCTACGCGCTCCCCGAGATGGCCAAGAGCCAGGCACGCTTCCCACCGCGCCGCCGCAAGCCCCAAACCTCTCCTGGTTACCTCTGGAGCCCAGAAGATGCTTGTTCATCCCTGAGCCCTTCATTGCTGGCTCCCAGCTGTGCATGGGAAGCCAACCCTGAAATCCTCCGGGTGTTTTGAGGGGTGATCTACAGAGCTAGGGCATCTCCTGCAGGAACAGAACACCATGTTTGGTGGTTGAAGGTGATGTTCAGCAAAGGAAACCTTTGCAAGATCCTGCTGCAGACAAAGTAGCAAGAACAGCAGGGAACAGAAAATCAGCTCACCCTCCTTGCAGGTGCTAGGGGATGCACTGTCTGGATGCATCTCCCTCGTGGATGGGAGATCAGTGGCAACCACAGTTGCCCCCTTCCCTTCCCACCCACAGACACAAATTGGAGTTTCAGGGAGTTTCTTTGGGGCCAGGAGAAGTGGGATTGATTCCATGCTCCCTATGACACATCCAGAGGACATAAGTCCTGATGATGACGGACTATCATTGAGCCGGAGTTCGACGGGATCCCAACTGGTGACCAGGACTCCAAACAGCAGCAGAAATACAACAAGAGCCATTGAAAGGACTGAATGTTAGGACAGCTAAAAGGTCTCACAGTCACGCTGTCCCTCTTGTAAATGTGTATCAGAACTAGAAACCATACACAAACATCCCCCCGTGATGTTATCAATTTCCTCAAAACAATATATGATTTCTGCTCTATCTGCCATGAGAGGGCACTTTAACATTACTTCTCATGTGCCCAACTCAAGCATGAAGTCTGTCCGAATAGGATTTGGTCATGGTGGGATCCAAAGACCATCACATTTCTGCTATGAGGACAGGGAGTTATATCAATGATATTAATCATTACATCACAAGGGAGACTGCAATATGGGATATGATTGCAACTGTCTGTATATTAGTCCTGTAAAGGGAGAAATAATAGCAAAGAAACATCTCGTGGTAAGGGTGCCACATGCAAAGACAGTGTCTGTAGGAAAGATCACGCAAAACCATGATTTCTTTCAATACAGCTGGAGGAGTCACCTGTTTTCCAACATCTTTAGCATAGGACGTATAAATTATTATTCTGGACAGTGAAATGAGTAAATGAATGAGCATTCTGGAAACTAGATAGTGGCTTATGTTTGTTGCAGATACGAGTCGTTCCTTTGCAAACACCTCACCACCTGGTAGCTGCAGGAGATAGTCTAGGCTGCTGACTTGGAGCTGATTAGAAACCTTTTTTCTTTTTTTTTTTTTTTCCCTCTCCTTCATGTAGATGAAGTGGAAAACTGTAAATCCTGATACTTGCCTGGCTCTGAAATTACCACTATTCATCAAGTCCAATTGACTCTTGGAGGAATTCCAACTGGACGAGGAGTTGTGCAGTACAACAATGGGTCATTATTATCTTCTGCTCCGATTCCTTTTGTCACAGCAGCCTCCCAGCCTCTGCTGCACTGTGATTTTCATTTTGTTTTCAGGAAGGGTATGGAAGATCCAAGCAATGAGACAGATCATTGCTTCTCTGGGGAAGGCATCTCATGCTTGGGCAAGAAGTCAGCTGTGTCTTGTAAGCCAGTTAACAGACACAATTGCTATCCTGTGTCTCAGGTTAAAAATAAGGGGGAAAAAAGAATTTAAAAAAAAGAAAAAAAAAAGTTAAGTATCTTTTTAACTAAATTCTATGACTTTAGTTCGTACCTATTCGAAAGGCAAAAGAAAAGAACAGAAAGGCAGACCTGAATTATTTTAGCCTGGGGAGTCGTCTTCAGCCTCTTTCGTTTCATCTCAGCTTCATCTTAATGATCCAACCTTACCTTTGAGTCGTAACACTCTTAAACACCATCAACACTTTGAAAATGTAGGACAGTAGGAATGGTGAGCAAACACAGAGAAAGCTCATGGAAGAACAAGAATGCTAAGAGGCTGAGAAAACTTATGAAGGAAGACCGTGGAGGGAACATGATAACTACCTTTGCATAATTTGCAGCAAAAGAAATTTAGGTTGGCTTCAAGGAAAACTTACTAACTTGATGGGAGAGGAGCACTGGGAATGCCTGTACTCATTTCTGCTGTGGGTTTTAAAAACTGACAGCATGGTCCTTATACGGCTGCTTATGCCTTTCTCCAGCAGCTCGGACTCAGTGGTCCCTGAGCTTCTTTCTGACTTGAAGCTTTCTCCATGCCCAAGATCATGGCATTGATAGGCCTTGCTATATATGTCCCAAAACCAGGAGTGCTCCAGCAGCAAGACTTACACCACGAGGAAGGCAGAGCAACAAGGGAATATCTGTGTTCTGCAAAGCAAATCTCTCAGTTGCAGTAACCCTTGCATATACCGCATCAGTTCAGGCCAAAGGAGACAACCTCAGCCTCCCATGGAAAGACTCTGCATATTGGGAGGAAACTTATGAATCCAGATGTGTTGTGACCTAGGGATGAGCTTTCTCTAACCTGCTTTTAAAGAACAAAGCCCACTTTTAGCTTGCACAGGCTGGACTAAAAACGAAGGCAAACCAAGGGCAGGAAGGATTCCCAGGAGGCACTGCAGGCAGAGTGCTTATATCGGCTCCAAATGTCAGAGAACTTCTCTCTGTCCTCCTGCATTAACCTTTTACCTTCAAGCATCCTCTTTCCAAACACAGCCCTTCGTGAGAGCGCCCGCACTCCACAGCAGGTCACTGCTTCGAGTGGCAGAGCTATTTGCAGCAATCAGTTCTTGCTCAAGAGTCAGGAAACTCAGTGCTGAAGGGGCTAATTAAGAAGGAAACATTTCAACAGCATTTCTGTTCAGTGGGGCTCATGTTTTGCCTTTGTTACCCCTTCCCCTGCATGAAGAAAATGTGTTGCAATGCCCCTTGCAGTCCCAGAGTGACTTTTGGATCTCTAGCACCTTCCTGATGAATTCTTTTAACATAGGAATCTGAACCTTCCCAAGGAGGGGGTTCAGGCTCAGACCGGGTGCACGTGTAGGCGATAGGTCTGCATGAAGACTGACTCATTGAATGCAAGAGCCATCCTCCAAGCATCTCCTCCCATCACCTTTCCCTGACCACAGACTCCCAAAGTCCATTTTGAGGCCTGGCCCCTGAGGACTTACATTCATTGCGTAAGACTTGTCCCTACCACTCATTTTACAGACACTAACTACTCCCTCTGGCCATCAAAATCAGGTCTCAGCACATTTGCAACATGATGATCTGGGAACAGAAGTGTTGCAAATGCTCAGGAAAGCCAAGTTTTCAAACCCAGGTAAAATTCGGAAAGGGGTAGAGATAAAGATGATTTGCATGTGGCGGGTGAAAGGCAATCAGTGCCGTGAGTGTGATTTTGTCAGCACTTCGGATGTACCAAGTCATCCGTGGCTGCGTGTCGAGGACAGAAGTGGGGAGACAGGTCAGGTTTGCAGCTCGAATGCTGCCGGCTGGAGGAAACATCGAAGAGATTCCCAAACACACCAGGCATTTTTTTGGACCTCAGATGAATGAAGAAACTCAGCAAACCTTCAAGAAAAACTTCCGTATTGGCAAAAAACAATGCCGGAGAGGGTTTCCCCCGACATCTAGTGGCCAGCATGGACACTGAGCAAGATAGCAGGGCGGGAAGAAGCAAGCCCTGCTATTACCAGGAAGATTAATTGCAAGCACAATAATATCCAGGCCTTCTGATGAAATATTTTACAGTATATTGTCCTCAGGAGAGTAACTCTTTTACTGATTTATTTTAACCTTCACATTACACAGATACGTTACAGACGTCTTCAGAGATGCCCTGGTGTTATTTGCCCCCTGACAGCAAATAATAAACTCTTTCTCAGCTATATAACATTACCAAGGAAGCCCTTGACATGGCTAGGAAAATATTGAGGACAATTAAGTCACATGGCACCTCTAGCCCCGTGGGAACATATTTGAGTTCTGCTCCAGCACTCAGCTAGCATGAGAAACCCTGGTTCAAGTGGAGTAGCAGGAGGTAGTAATTATTAAAGATCTCTTGGTTAAAGATCCTCTTGGGCCTCCCTCTTATTTTAATAATGGTTCAAGTCAGCTTTACTCCTTCCAGAGGAAAGCAGGAGGAAGGTCTTATCACAAGGGAAACTGGCAGAAGATCTGGCTGCCCTGCAGCATTGCTTTGTGGAGAGTAAGGTGATGCTGCTTAAATAACCTTGTGGGTCCAGGTAAATTTTGGTCTCTCCCTGGCTTCTCAGCTTTTGGCATGGAGAGGGACCTACAACACGTTGTAGTCATCTAGAAGGAGATCCAGACCTCTCGTGGGGACCGTGGCAGCCTGTGGTGAACACCAGAGTGCATTTTTACAGCACGCAGCATATGCAGGCACAGGTCCTTGATGGACTTTTTTAATTACTACTTCATTATAGATTAAAAGCATGTGTCAATCATCAGCCCATCACTCCTGTGCTTCCAGCCCCAGCTCTCTCCACTTCAGCTCACCACAAACCTGTTCTTCCCCTCCCCTACAGTCTCCTCTTCCCACCCACATAGTAAAAGCCCTCTTAAATCCTTCGATAACCATCAAAGTGCCTTAATATAACATTAGGGTTCCACTCGGGCTCACTGAAACAGCATATCCAATTTCTCTCATCGCTGTCAGTATTGGCGTGACGGCACGGGACTTGCACATTAGACCTGCTTGTCTGCTACAGGCTTTTGCAATAAATCTTCACAATTAGCTTTCAACAGATTTAAAACTTGGTCGTGAACTAAGGCTCCGTGCTTAGGACATTTTTTCAGCTTCTCCACGTGAACATTCACCTGCTTCATGTGAACATTCACCCATTCAGTTCCTCAAGGGACCTGAATCCCACAAAGCCCTAGGACAACTGCAAAGGAGGAAGGAAGGAATTTATGAAGAGTTTGGATAGCAAAGATTTCTACAGTGCTGTAGTGATGCCCACTAAGGAGGCATCAATATATACATTGGTGTGACCATCTTCTGAGCTGCAGGGTTTGAGTGCATGTCTGCCTGCTCCAACTTCAGTACTTCTGTAGTAGATGGCCAAGGACAAAAATGAAACTATTAAAGTTAATCATAAAGGTCAGCTCATAACACTGGACTTAGGCATTTGCAGCAGCACTGGGCACATTTATCTTCTCTTGCCCCAAAGAGAAGGTCTTTTCTATGCAAGAGGCTGTAGAAGCAGACCTCAAGCCCCTTTTACCAGCATTAAAAACTCAAAGTTCAGGGAAGCTTGTGTGGGTCTCTGATGCCTTTTTGCCTTCCTTATTCCAAGCCCTGTAATGCTGGAACAGATCCCTGCAAAACCACTTTGGCTGGAAAGCTGTTGTCAGGTCATTTTGAAGTTTGCAACACTTTGCAAATTGTTCTTGCTGGAGGTTGTACAGTAACAGTGCCATTACTCAAAAATAATAAAAAACAGTCAAGAATATCGTGTTAGACACAGGTCAGCTCTCTCCACTCACAGCAATTCTCCCCTCCCACCTCATTAAAAAAAAAAAAAAGAGGAAAAAATTGTTAAATACAAGTTAGAGATGACAATGAAAAAATTGCCCTTAACTGTGTATATTTTTGTGGAGAAAGGTTATCTAGATCCATTGACACATTCCAGTACAGGGAAAACTTTGTGAGTATTTGGACATTTATATCTTGTATGTGTAGTTAAAGAGAAAAAAAAATACTTGCATAGATGCATGGTCGTGTCTATTCCCTCTATTTCCCTTTAGGAAGCTATCAGAAACACGGCATAAATACACTGAAGCTGGTCGTCTTACCTATTTTAAGCATCTAGATTAGGACAAAATGAGTAAAAATGTCTGTTTGTCTTCAGTGATAATAAAGGGAGTCTCAGCAAACTAGGCCAGGCATTAACCTCTCTGCTAAGCAGACCAATACCATCTATATGTCTTGCTTTTGAGAATAAACCTGATCCTGCAGGGAAAGCCATTCAAGACATAGGCATGCTCTCCAAGAAACAGAAACATTAGCATCAACAACAGAACGATAATGAAGAGAGATGGATTTGTGGCTGAGATTTGTCCATGGACTTCACCACTATGCAGGAATGCACTTCAATTCAGGTGTAAAACTTGCTGTAGGTCAGCAAAAAGTCGAGGCTGCCATCCATTTGGAAAACCATGTCCACACTCTCCCAATAGCTCAAACTGGATCCTTCAGGAAGCATTATGTTTCTATCAGAACTCAGTAATTTTCCAGTGCAACATTATTAAAGAAAAACGTTGATTATTTCTAAAAGTCACAGAATGGCTGAGGTTGGAAGGGACCTCTGGAGATCATCTAGTTCAACCCTCTTCGCTAACAGGGTCGGCCAGGACACTGTATAGGTGTCTTTTGAATATCTCCAAGAATGGAGACTCCACCATCTCTCCAGGCAACCTGTTCCAATGCTCAAGTCACTCTTTTGGTGGTCCTCAAAAAGTGCCTGAAGTCAGTAAGGTTATTATATTTTCCAGCGCTCTGGGAAATTGAACATAACAAATACCAAAAACTCACATGCTTTTTTTTTCATTTTTTATTTTTCTTTCCATATTTGCACTGTTACTTGTCTTTCTGCCTAGGGTTTCCCAGCAGCAATGGGGCACAGCCTAAGTACAAAACCAGGTAGCAATAGCCCCAGATCAGGTATTGCTCTGGTGGCTCTCATTTGGCCATGCAGGGTCTTGAGATGCTGCCTCTGTTCATTCTGTCCAGCTCATGGGAAGCATCTGGTACCTCAAGATCACACTGAGCTACTACTTTTGGGTCTGCAGCACAGGAAGAGGACTCTGGAATGGAAGCCAGGCCTGGAAAAGGTGGGTCCTGACACGTCACATAGATGGAAAAAGACTCAGCCCCTGGAAAGGCATCATCTTTGGCTGCTGGGGATGGAAGCTGCAAGTAAGAGCCAGCTCTGAGGTGTCCCCACACACTCCTCGGCCTCTGGGTTGGAGCCAGAACACCTGAAATTAGGTGCTTATGCATACACTTGGGCTCTGTCCCCTCCAGCACTCGCTGAAGAGCAGGATGCAAGAAGCTAAGATAGTTCAGTTGTTCCCAAAGGTACCATAAGACCCTACAGAACAGATCCCCTTCTAGGAGAAGCACATGGAAACACCCAGGTGCTCCTTGCACTTCATGTCCATGCTTCGTAGCAGTTCCTGCATACTTTTACCTGTTGAGGTTCCTGTGGACAGCTCTGCAAACCCGTTGACTTCAGTGAGATTTTGTTTCCTCACTGGGACAGGTCAGAATCAAGCCCAGGTCTTCAGAAGAGCTTCTAACTTTTCCATAAGGTTGTCACAGCATTAATTTGCTTCCCATCAGTTTTTCCCTCTCCGATGATCAGCTTTTTCTCCCTTTCATACATTTCCAGAGCCTGCGACCTCATAAAACTTCATGGGAGAATGTTTCAGCTTGTTTGGCATGGACAGCAAATTACTGTCATTTTGCAATTCTTCAACAAGGAGGTGTTCACCGGGACCGTCACCGGTGGGCAGCAGAGCCGGCCCTTCCACTTCTGTTCTCAGATGGGTCTTGGAGCCAGCAGCTGCCACAGAAAAGAAGCCAAGGCCGTTATTTTGGCTGGCACTGAGAAAGCAACTCGTGCATTTCAGCAACACGACCACTTGAGCCGACCCCTCTGCAAAGATCTCAGCATCGCCGCAGCACAGCAAAAGCTGGCAAACACCTCAGCCTGCTCCAAAGGTCAATAGCAACCCAGACACGTGCGTTTATCCCAGTTTTAGACATAACACACCCTGCCCCACTGCCGTTGATTAAGTGTAAGCACTCAAAGGTCCATGCTTTGCCACCTCTGATGTATCTGAGACCTTGATGCTCCCATGAAGGAGATCTTCCCAAGCTCTTATTTATCCTGTTACTTTGGAGAGAAAAAGATAGAATTGGAAGCAACTATTCTTAGAGAAATCTTCAAGACTCAAAAAACATGGAAGAGATGGGAGAAGTTGTTGCCTCCTTCACAGTTCAGCCTCTCCAGATGCCCCCCGTGGCATATTTTTCTGTGTCTTATCCAAAGCAATCTTAAAACTTTTGCTTCAAAAGAACTGTACCACTTTGAGGCAAAAAGAGTCTGCAATGCTCATTATGTCCATGGCAACATGATCCTTCCTGTATTCTCCATATTCTCATCCCTTCATGTCATTACAACTGAGAGGAAAATGAGGATACACCTAAGCAAAGATGTTCTAGATCAGGCTCCTCAAAAGGCCTGGGGACAAAAGCAAACAGCTCTTGTTTCAAGGAAGGAGCACAATAAATACAGAAAGGGTTATTCATTGTAGAGTGAAATTTATCCAACAACATTAGTCATACTGTAGATCCCAGAATAATAATTTGGATCAGACAGGACCTCCAGAGGTTGTACAGCCAAATTCCCTGCTCAAGACACATGCAGTAATATCCAGTTACTCTGGTCTGTGTCAAGGTCAGTCTTGACCGTCTCCAAGAATGGAGATGCCACAACCGCGTATTGATTTCTCCACCACCTGATTTGGCATCATCCACAAACTTGCAGAGATCATATTCCAGCCCATCATTCAGGTAATTAATGAAGACAAACAGCGTTGATCCCAGTATTGATTGCCACTAGTTACTGGCCATCAACTGGACTCTTCTCCACTGACCACAGCTGCCCCAATATTTGTATCAGCGGTAGGCACTCATTGCTCCCTTTAGTGCCACAATGAGAAATAAATCATAGAATAATTGATGTTGGAAGGACATCTGGAGGTTACTGGTCCAATCTCTCTTCAAAGCATGGCCATCTCCATTGATGTATCAGATTGCTCAGCCTTGTCTCAAAAAAACAACAAAAAAGGTAGATCAGCCCATATAACCCAGCCCTAAGCTGTGAAAACAGGGAAAACCACACCAGTTTACCACATACTCTGTGGTTAAATTCACTGTCTAATCTACTTGTTCCACATGGTGGCCAAAACACTTTCCACGTTGTTCAGTAACGTTACCCTCTTTAATTCCTAAATTCTTTCCACATGCAGATGCACACCTGTACTAGTAACAGGCCAAGGTTACAGTTTTCCACAGTATGATTTTTCATGTAGCAATAATCTCTACAGTCTGACAGATTGGTTTCTCAGTAGATACAGACCTTTTTGGGGAATATGGGATTGTATAGAAGCATCAGAGAGCTGATCTGCCTGAAGAGGAAATCTGGGTGGCTATGGACCTCCTGGGGAAGTTACACACTAAAGGTAGCTAAATCAGTCCACCCATGCTCTACTCTTGACTTCCACGTCTTGTGTCTCTAGACTGACATTAGTCATACTGCCAGCCTGGAGTCAGACTGTCCCTGTCCCTCTCCAAGCCATGAAGTTAGCTTGAAGTCACCTTTATTTTCTCCTTAGAGGGACGCAGCCCAACACAGATACCAGAGCACTGGTAAAGACAAGACCCACTTCCATGTGCTGGTAACATAACAAGATGACAGACAATGTGCTAATTTACCCCAGGAAAGTACTGAGGACAACAATCTCACTTCATCATTGCAAAAAAAGATTGAAAATTACCACCTAAAAATTCACTGGCGAAAGATGCATCCTCCAGTGAAGCAAGGTTTTAAACCGAGAAATCAAGAGAAATGATCCCAGGGCTATTTTAGTGCTTGAACTGTCCTTGCAAGAGCCTCAAAGAAAGGACTCAACTTACGTAGCTACCATAAGAAATGGGCTTGATCCTACTGTCCCAGGTCTTCCCACCATCCAGAGATGAATTGCTTTGACTGAAGGGCAGCTGGCAGAAGGAGCTGCACAGATTTTAGAGTCATGGTCAATTAGCAAACATGAAAGACCTAACCAGGCAACATTGTGCTGAGCAGAGATGTTCACGCTCTACCTTGAAACAGCCAATGCAGGATTATCCTGGAAGAAGCCAATGAATAGGTCTGTCAGCACTGCTCTAGGTAGCTGTAGCACAACCTTGTGAAGGGCTTCTTGCCCTGGAGAATCTGCAGTTGGGATAGACAAGGAGGAGAGGAAGAATGGAATGTGCAGAGGGGAGGAAATTGGCCCAAAGACCCAGCAAGTGTTAAAAAAAAAAAAAAAAAAAAAAGGTGTAGTGCCCAGATCTTCAGACCCTCCTGGAATATAAGGAGCTGGTCTTGAAAAACCCTTCAAAAAGAAAGGGGGAGTCTATCACACGCTATGGACAGGAGATGATCACTGAGCTAGTGCTAATCCAAGCAGAGGCCCACCTGGCTTGGCATCGGAGAAGAAATGGAGAAGAAATGGAGAGCTGCTTATGCAGCTTAGCTCCTCAGTCATCAAACCCTGTATTCCAGGTTCTGCCGGTCCATTATCTCCATCAGGATTTGGAGGCTTGTTTGAGGGAACTATCTGACATGTGAAGACACAGTATAATGATGGGAAGGACGGAAAGTGAGTCCCCTAAATAAAGTGCAGTCCAGAGGTCTGGCTAGGGACATGGCCGTACAGGAGCTTCATGCATGCTGCTCCTCTCAAGTTCCTTCTATGGCTGGTAGGGAAAAAATACATACCTTTCTCAGCGAGACTAACCCAATGCTCATTTTTCTCCCTTAGCTCTAAAAGGTGTCTAGGATGACTAGGTGAAGTTGAGGAGTCTGCATGGCAGACATCTCTAAGCAAGCATTGCCCCAACCCAACCTCTCTGCTGGCTTTTTGATTCTCTTGCTGGACTTTCCTGGCAGGCAGGAAGACAAGAAAAGCCAGAAAAGGAAAGTTTCTAAGTATAAAATGCAAAGTGTCTTCAGCCTTACAGAAGTGTCAAAGTAAGAGGCACATGGGTGACCTGAGCTATTTATACACCGAGACCCAATGGAAACACCATGGAGCTGAACCAGATTCCTGTTTCCAACCCATCTTTCTCCCCACAGCCTGTCACCCGAGAAATGTGGCACCAGCCAGAGCCCTTGGCTCCCACCTCCAGAGCTTTACGGTTTACAATATATGTGAGTGCACAAAACACACCATTTGGAGAAAAAGTGGGAGCAGAATTCCCCAAAGTATGTAGATGCAAGGCATCACAGCAAGGCAGGCTAGATATGGCCACCAAGAAGAGCCTCATCACCTTCTAGGAGACTTGGAAATGCCCAGAGGAATTCTCCATCTCAGATACTTCTGCACACTTAAATGTCTATAGGAAAAGCAATTGATTGTCATTTGTTGCAGTTTAAAATAGCTATGAAGAGAAACAGGCGAAAGTGAGGAACTGTTTTTAAGTCCAGCACTGAATAGGTTTCTTTCCAGAGTTCATGGCTGAACTTTTACAGAAGGCCCCACACTTCAGAAGGAAAAAATTACCATATCGTCTTCAGCCATCGCACTGCTCTTACACACGCTAATCCTGATTTTATCATGTGTTCTTCTCACAAGAGTCATACAGGCTGCTACACTTCCAGTGACTAGCAAATTAATTGTGCTTAAGATGTGTAAAGTTTAAAAACTACCAAGGGAGGAAAGAATAGCAACTTTTTCCCAAGATTTGTATTGAATTCGTAGGCAGTTACAGATACATGCAGTTTAGATGAACAAAAACACTGAGCTGGAGGAGATTTTTGGAGACCACCCTCTGCTGCTGAGATGGGATCCCAGCTATATGGAATGTCCTCCGGGGATGGAAAGCACAGGCTGGGGCTCACTTGCTAGAAAAGAGCTTGGTGGGAAGGACCTGGGGTCCCGGAGCCCTCATGGCAACAAGGGTCACTGCCTCGGGTGGTGTTAGCAGGACAGGTCTGATTCCATCCCTTGGTTTGACACTGGTGGGGCCACATCAGGGTAATGGGTCCAGCTGGGGTTCCCCAGTACCAGCTACAGCCTGGAATGAGCCCGGCAGAGCCCCCAGTTCTTGGGGTTGGAGCACGGGACAAGAGCTGGGGCTGTGCACGGGAGAGAAGGCCAAGGGGAGTCTTGCTTCCATCCACAACTCCTTGCTGGAATGGTGCAGAGGAGCCAGAACGGGACTCTCCTTGGAGGTGCATAATGCCAGGAGAAGAGGCAAAAAGTACAACCTGGAACATGAGAAATCCTCTCTAGATTTAGGGAAAAAAATATCCCTCTGATCGTGGTCATACACTGGAGCAGGGATCTACAGGTTGTGGGATTTTCATCCTTGAAGATATTTAAAACTCATCACAAGAGCCCGACCAACCTTAGATCTAGTCAGTCAGCTTCAAACCTGGTCTTTCCAACCTCACATACTCTGTAGCAATTTGCCAGTCCTCAAACTCTCCAGTGGCAGAATCTATACGATCCTTTGAATCGTATTGTCTAGCTGAGAATTCTAATTCTAATTAGAATTCCAAATTCTAACTCTACAGTTATGAAGATTTTCCTAAAATACATCCAAGAGAGTATTTGCTGTAAACAAATGTGCCCATTTCTTCTTGCCACTTATCAGTGGATATTGCAAAACTTTCCTTGTTCTTCTTTGGTATAACAACCTTTTCCAGGCTGCCAAGCAGTATCATGTCCTCGCTCCTTGTCTCTTCTTTAAGCTAAGCTTTCCTTACCCCTTGCTGGAGCTCATGTTTTCCAACCCCCTTGCTATGTTCTCCTTCCCCTTCACAGGGCACTCTGGTGCTTCTACTGAAAACGCTCACTACTGCCAGGTAAAGCTTCATCATGCCAGCTGGAAAAGAATAATTTTTGCTATGTTTTACACACCCCATCTGGTTAATGCTTTGTAGGAGACGCGTCTTCCATGACAGCCTCACCTCTGGGTCTTGCTCCACCTGTGATCAGTGGAGGTCCTTTCCTCCCACCTCCTTTCCTGCCCCACTGGTTTCTGCACAGGCAGTTCTTTCTTGGAGCTGTTTCACGATTCCCCTTGTTGGAAATGCTCAACTTTTCCACTTGTCTCATTGGAAAACCAGCTTCAAGTTCCTCTGGTTCTTCCAAGCCCCCTCAAGCATCCAGCAGCCCCATGGGGTTTACTCAAGACAAGCTGGCGATCCGAGAATGAAAAGCAAATAGCTGCCTTTCCCGAGGCGTGCAGCCACCACACACTGGTTTCCTCCAGGCCACTTCTGTCATATCCTTTCCCAAAAGACAAGGCCAGGAGTCTGAAAATAATCAATGCTCTACCAGGGCATCTGCTTTCCCTTGAGCACTCTGTCCTCACGCAACTGTAGGAAAGCCAAACCCCAAAGTTATTCCATACCCTGTAGAAAAAGCTTCAGAAAGGATCAATTAGAGATGATACCCCCAAAAAATCCTATTCATATAATTTTTTCCATGTTGTTTTTACACCATATGGCAGAAGTGATGCTGTCCACAGGCCAGATGGGCACAGACAGCTCCCAGGCCAAGTTCACAGCTCATCATAACAGCCTAATAACCTGCAGGTCGAGGGCTAGTGCAGGAACCCAGCTCAACACCCTCATGCAGCCATGGGAAGCTGGGGAGATGCATCCCATGTATGGAGGCAACAAGGATATCTAAAGACTTATCTAAATACATCATGATCAGGACAGAGAGTTTTAGCTATTTGTCCTGCATTCTTTTTCTCTTGCTCTATATAAAGCCAGATGGGAGGCAATAGTTTAGGTTCAAAAAATACATGAATATACATATACGTGCACACTAAGATGAGCTAAGCCACGAAACCATGGATTCTTCCACTGTTTTTAATGAACTTCTCTTGAGATCAGCCCTGAGAGGCTGTTTGGGAGCTATGCAGATAGGAACCTCATCCTCCAGCCCCGCAACAAGGGAGGATAAAGCATTTGCTGCCCTCAACAAAAATACAGCTCCACTTAGGCTCCAAAAACATTTTGGCATAACTTGTTAACTTGAATTTTATCTGCAAACGTTTTCAGCCCGATAC
Source organism: Tinamus guttatus (assembly GCF_059628265.1). Lineage (NCBI taxonomy): Eukaryota > Metazoa > Chordata > Aves > Tinamiformes > Tinamidae > Tinamus > Tinamus guttatus. Next base: position 6,494,581 of record NW_028289136.1, read on the forward strand.
CACTGGGGATCCTGATTTTCTAAGACTTACCAACAGGAAATCCCTCAGCCGGAGGGTTTTAGCTGTAATGAACTTATTGTATATCCAAGCTCTGAACGTCAATTTGGATTACGACGTCAAAAATAAGCAGTGAGAGCATGCAACCGTACCCTGGGGTCACCTGTCAGGAACTCCAGACTGAAATTGGCCAGATATAGACCAGCACAGCCTTGATTTATTCTGTCCGTGTGCAAATACAACAGCTAGGAAATAAAGGAGCCTACTGCATGGTGGAGATGAGACCCCTCTTCTCCTCTGGGCTCTCTTCCACTTTCTGCAGGGTTTCCTGGGCTGGAGAAGCTTCCTTAGAAACTGTCCAAACAGCTAAGGAATTGTCAGATGCATTGGGAGACTGAACCCTTCATCAGCCCACATAAATTACTGCCACTTGCGTTATTCCAGCACCCTAAATTTGCAGCCAAAACTCCCCATCCTCTCAGGGACCTAATACCTATGTGAAGACAGTCCCTGTGACCCAGCCTTAGACTGAAGACTCCCAGGAATCCACCGAGGGCACAGGACACTGGGAACCTCTGTTCACTTCTCAAGCTCCATACCAGGTATTTAGCAATAAGGAGAACCCAGGTTGAGGTGTTTTTTTTTTTTTGTTTGTTTGTTTGTTTGTTTGTTTTTCTGTTTTAAAGTCATTCCAAAACAGAACTCAAGAATCAGGATCACATCAAGTCAGAATGCAGCCATCTTCTCCAAATAAAATTTTTTGCTAAAGCCTCTAGTATTGGCTCCTCAGCTTCCTTACATGATCTCCCCAGTTAATGCGGCCTTCCCTGAGATTCCCATGGAGGAAATCCTTCTAAATCCTTCCCATGGAGAGTCTACAATCAGTTACAGTTAGATGGATAGAGAAGCCTCTTGGAGAAAAGGAAAGTCAAATTTGGTTTAAATTTGCATCATTTGAGAAGAATCTCTTTTACTTGTTTTCTTCTTGTCAATAATCACAGAAGCAGCAGAGATTAGAGTCCTCAGAGATGCTCAGCCAAAGAACTTGAAGAAGGTTGGTCTGCTCTGCTTGCCCACAACTTGGCATGAGCTACTGCAAGACTAACATTTTTCAAACTTCTATTTGAAAAATTCCTCTAAAGCTGGACATTTTGCTGCACAGAGCTAGCCCACACTAGTAATAGGGAGTTAGTGTATTCCTTCGCCCAATATCTGGATAACGTCAGGGCAGCAAGGACTAAAGCCCCCTCTTCGATCGTCTGCAGTTCCCAGCAAAGCTGACAGCGCCTTGGACTTCTCACCCAGGAGAAATCCTACCCTGACTTAGAGTCTCCTCCATGGACTAAGGGACAGCCAAGCAACCGCTTCACATTGTCGACAGTGACAAAAAAAGTGTGAAAAAAAGCGTTATCATTATAAAAACAACCCAGAGACGAGCCAACAAGGGCCCTTCCGCCTACACCAGCGTGAGAGCATTTCCTGCTCGTAGAGGAAAAATGGTTATTGAAGATACACAAATGCAGTTGCTGCTGCAGGTTGTGGAGCTGCACATACCTATATCGAGTGTCTTGGAAGGGGGATGTGCAAACGGAGAGCTGCAATTGGTATGTTAAGAGCATGAAATCCAAAGCTGGGCAGTAAAACTAAAACAAAGAGGAGCTTTTAGCTGTCCAAGTTAGTGCTCCAAATAGTCCTTATCCTTCCCATGCAATTCTGAAATACCAGGGTTTAAAGTGCAAATAACAGGCTGAAAAAAAAATAGATGAAGTTGTGGCGCAAGACCATGGACAAGAGAATCAATCCATCTCTAGCACAGCAGATGAAATGCAGATGAAATGCAGATGAAAAATAGAAAATGAATAAATATTATTTAGACCTTAGGGTACATCTTTTACACAAGATTTACGTTTCAATGGCTCTTCTCCACATGCAGTTGATCTTATGGCTTGCCCCAAAAATATGTGTTGGGCCTCTTTTTGTGGTTGCCCAACATGCATATTAACAGGTCTTCACGACCACGATATTCCTTTTTCACTTAAGCACCAAGCCTGTGGTTTCAGCTGAAGGGAATAAGCTCAAGCCTTGGCGATGGCTTGTGGTTTTGCAAAAGCCTAAGACGCATCCTGATAAATCTCTTACAAATGCTTGCTGAGTAGAGACCTGAAACTAGAGAAATTATAACCGGTTTGCAAATGCACAGTAAATACCTACTCTTCAACTAATGAGATGAATGAAAGGGAAAAAAAAATAAAAAAAGAATGACAACAGAGAAAAGGTAAAGAAAACCTACCCAGTATCCATGTGGACTGTGAAGTGGATTGAGGCCTGGCTGGATGGCAGAGCCCAGAGGGTGGTGATAAATGGGGCCGAATCTGGTTGGAGGCCTGTGGCCAGTGGTGTCCCCAGGGGTCAGTACTGGGCCCGCTGCTCTTCACCTTGTTCCCAGAGGGCACCCTCAGCAAGTTTGCAGGTGACACCAAACTGGGAGGAGTGGCCGACACTCCCGAGGGCTGCGCTGCCATTCAGAGAGACCTGGGCAGGGTGGAGAGTTGGGCAGAGAGGAACCTCCTGAGGTTCAACAAGGACAAGTGCAGGGTCCTGCCCCTGGGCAGCAATAACCCCAGGCACCAGCACAGATTAGGGGTTGACCTGCTGGAAAGCAGCTCCATGAGAGGGATTTGGGAGTCCTGATTGGCACCAAGTTGCCCATGAGGCAGCAACGTGCCCTCGTGGCCAAGAAGGCCAATGGGCTCCTGGCTGCAGCAGGAGCGTTGCCAGCGGGCGAGGGAGGGATCCTGCCCCTCTGCTCAGCTCTGGGGAGGCCGCACTGGAGCACTGGGGGCAGCTCTGGGCTCCCCGGGACAAGAGGGACCTGGAGCTGCTGGAGAGGGGCCAGGGCAGAGCCACGAAGATGAGGAAGGGACCGGAGCAGCCGTCGTGTGAGGAAGGACTGAGCGAGCGGGGCCTGTCCAGCCTGGAGAGGAGCAGCCTGAGAGGGATGTGACCAACATGGACAAGGACCTGAGGGGAGAGTGCAGGGAGGACAGGGCCAAACTCTCCTGGGTGGTGGCCGGTGCCAGGACAAGGGGTACACAAAAGGAGATCATCCTTCAGCCTAAGAATACTATTTTAACAAAGGGTTTCCTGAACCACAGCTTCCACTGTCCTGCTATTTTTGTCTTTCTCCCTACTCTGAAGGGACGTCAACACACAACAGTCACCAATGAAGTCGTTTTCCTGTTCTTCAGACAAATGTTTGCGAGCCAGGATCATACTTTTATATTTCTGACACAAGGGGAAGGTTCGCGCTGCATGGAAACCCCCTGAGAGCTGCACCAGAACAAGGTGAGCTGACAGCAGAAGAAATGAGAAGTCTTTCCCTTTCTGGTTCCTACATGGAATCATTCCCTGATGATTTCTTCCATGGGGACACGAGCCTAGAAAGTAATCAAGCAAAAAGCCCATCATTCGCTTGCAAGCCCAAATAGCAAAAAAGGTGGCCATGATCTTGGGAAAACATGCATAACATGCAAAACGCTTACTGTGCTTCTGCACAAGATATATTTCAAGCTGATTTGATTTCAGGTCTACAAGGGAGAAGTATCAAGTTGTGGCCAAGATGACAGTGGTAAATTCGGGCTAGAAAACCTCGTCGTCTTTCAGATCAGGCATCAAGACATAGAGGAATCTCATAGTGACACAATTAGAGGTGAACTCAGTTTGCTGCCATGCTCCTAGAATTGGTTTGAACATCCGTGAAAGAAAGGAGGGACTTGGAGATGGCCACAAAGCTAAGACATTATCTGAACGTTGTGTTCGGCCCGTTGGAAACTCCATCTCCTCTCAAGGACTCATTTCCACCCGCTTCCATGCAGGATGTGTTCAACTCAAACCAGAGAAAACTGATATGTATAAGGTGGTGCTGCCAGGTAGCGTCTTCAACTCAACCATCAAGGATGTACTGAATTGCAGTGAAATTTTGCCATCGCTGCATATTTGCAGGCAGAAAAAGATTAATATGAGAAAATTATTTCCAAACCAAGCGGCCATGGCCTTAATGGTAGCTAGGTCAGTCAAAACTGCAAGAGATGACCTCAAACTCTGCCCGGGCTCTTACTCTAATCTCACATCAATGGCTGAAATCAGCCTCAAGAAAATAAGACCAGAAAAGCATTAGCTGAAAAAAGAAGACAGATTCTTTCTTTAGAGCTTCACCAAGCAATGTGTGCACATCCTGCAATGCCAGGAGATACCCTGCAGCAAAAAGGGGATTTTGTTTCTAAGAAATGCTTGACTTTGCAATTTGCATGCATTTGCATGTGCTTTGCATGTAGCACGTGCAAGTCTCAAGTGAAAAGAGAAGCCCTCAGTGGCGGCAGCATCTGCGGTAACTCGCTGGCCAGCTGGAGGGGTTTTGCTTTTTGGGACAAGACAGGGACCAGTGAGCGGAACAGGTGGCTTAAGGCCCCTCCATCCTGACTGATCTTATTATTATTTTAATGATATAGGCATTTTAGGGGAAGATTTAGGAGCACACTGGCTACCCCGGCTTCGAGGCAACAGCCACGTTGCCCCCTCTCTCCTCTAATTCTTTGCTATAGACCAAATAAGCCAAGAGCGAAATAACCAGCAACTAAAAGAACTCTTACAAATCACATGCAGTAGCTTACTAGAAGTTTTTTGGGGGGGGCAAAACATAGAATTGTTTTCAAATGGTATTAAAGAAGTTGCTAGTAGTATTTACTAAGGTAAAAAATGCCTTTTTTTCTAAGCCAAGAATACTCCATCTGTTTGAAAGGTGACAGACTACAAAAATACCCACAGTTAATCTAGAGCAAGTCAAGCCTTCCTACGTGTTTCAATCCAGACCTTCTCCCCTCATAGTCGATTATTCACGTTATTGAAATGGTATTCAAGCTGGGCCACGTTGCAAAACAGATTAAAGTAAAATTTCTCTCCTGCATCTTCCCCCTTCAGCTTTGTGTGCTACAATTGGTGTCTTGGCATTTTTCTCTCCAGCGACAGATGGATTGGGTGGGAAAAGAGAAAAAAATGAAAAGAAACAAAGCTGTTTCACGGGCGCTTTAGCTGTTCGTCTTTCAGTGCTTCCCATCAGCAACTCGGTGCATTTTGCACAGTCTCCTCCTCAGCCTTGAGCAGCAGCCGCCTTTTCAACAGGAACATCAGGGTTTTCAGGCAGGCATCTGGTTGGGATTAGCCCGGATCACCTGAGGTGCTGGATGAGCAGCAACACCTCCCGACGAGGGAACACGGCATTCCCGCTATCCGCAAGAGCCCTGCAAATGCAGCTGCCTCCCAGGCACTGGGGCTGGTTTTCCAGCTGCTTCCCATCTTTTTTTGGGAGGAGAAGCAAGCGCAGGGCCACATTGCACGACAGCAAAACCGGGAGCCACAAAGGTGGTATTCAAGGAAACCCAGGATATTCCCCGTTTCTGCATCCCTTTGGGCATGACGAGTTTTAATCCAGTCCACAGATGGGACCATTAACAGAAGACACACAACCTCCGAGATACTAATCAGTTTTATTTTATAAATACCAATGAGCTTTCCCACAATTACCAACGCAACTTCAACATATCATTTATTTTGTTTGTCTATTTTAAATACCTGGTCAAGCAAGGATAAGCCAATGCTGTCTTGCTCGCTATAAAAATATACCGGGATATGATCTTCCAAAACTAATATTCTCAAAAATCTTCGGAATTCCTGGTGAGGGGAAGAGATTGCAACGAAATGTTTTCTCCACTTGAAGACATTTGCAGACATTTAACAATGTCACAGCTGTGCAGGAACTAAAAGGCTCTTGACAGTTTAAAGCACACTGTGATCTATCATCTCACCTAAAAATTTACTATTTGTTTCCCTCCCACTAGGCTATTTTTTTTTTTTTTTTTACAATGGGTTAAAAAAAAAAATCACAAAAAAAGCCATGAGATGGCTGCAATCTGTACAGCTCCCACCCAGTCACAGCAAAAATTATTTTGCCAATGCTTTAATTAGCTCTATTATGTTGTCCCCCTTCATATTTATTCTGTACAGAAAGCTGTAAGAATGGAAAAGAAACCTGGGGACATCTAACGACACCTCTACTGAAGATATCTCCGTGGAAAGCCCATCACGAAGCGCTGCAAGACCAATGCAGGAGTCAACAGTTGTGTTTGCCACGTTAACAAGCACAGGGCTCAAGCGGTAACGAGGTGAGGGGAGAGAAACGAGACTTCATTTGGTTGTGTGCAACCTGAGAAAATGTGCAACTAATAAAAAAAAGAAAAAAGAAAAAAAAAAGAGTTCTGCTGCCATTCTGTGAACCTAACCTCATGGGTTGCTCTAAGGAACAGAGCAACTCCAGAGCTACTCTTTGGGATGGTTTCAGGAGTCGCCACCACACACAAGCTAATGCCTTGTCTTTGTAGAGGACCATCAGTGAGCAGAAAAAATGGAAGTTTTGTGCTGTTTTGAGCATGTCAGATTCCACCCTTCAATGTGCACAACTGACTCAACGCTGTTGGACAGTGTCTGGAATGACACTGGATCCTCTTCATTCTCTGCTGGCAGAGTATCTAATTTCTGTGCCCACTTCATCAGTAAGTGCTGTGCTTGCTCCAGGGATTTGTTTTTGGCTCTCACCGTGTCAGTGGCAGAACTGGTGACAACTTCCCAGCTATCTTCTCCTCGAGAAGACATCCAACATCACATCCAAGTTTGCAACTGGAATCATGTTCCGTGTCCTGCAGAGCTGGGGCCTCCACTTGGGACCGCTTCCATCCAGCGCATCTCATTGCAACACACCAAGACGAATGAATCACTGTAGAAAGGCTCAATCCAATAACTCAACTGTAGACACAACCGTTAAAAGCTGAGAGAAGAAATGTGAATATAATTTCAGTACAATCATTAAGTTGTTACCTGGAAAACGCATATCCTAAAGACAGTGCTGTTATGCATATTGGTTTTCACACACACATCTTGCTTCGACAACGGATAGCTGAGATTATACATATCCACATTCTAAAAAGTTAATTTAGGCTAAGCCTTTTGGTGAAGCTAGGAAACAGCCTAGGTCACTGGTTCAAGAGAAAGCATAAACTAGGGAGGAAAAAAAAAAAAAAGTCAGGCATGATGAAGTGTTTTTTATTCTGCTATATATATATATATATATCTTTTTATATTTGAGAGCTCACAACTGAGCCCAAATTCTTGGGTATACAATATAGAAAGCAAGAGCAATGAAATCCAAACTCAAAACAAATACCAGGAACTGCAAAGCAGGCTGCAAATTGCTTTCCCATTAGTGCAGCTGAACACGTGTGCCAGTGGTAACCTACCTAAAAAACAACCTGCATCTCTAGCAAACTGCTGAAAGTTTCTTCCTTCAAAGCACAGATGGCACCGTTAAGAGGATATTAATTTAGATGAATAATACTAAGTGCCTCCTTTCTACAGGGGTGCAGTGATTCAACCAGGTCACCTAATTCCACAGTGATGACTGCATTTCAAGTCTGTTTTTTTTATGAACACGTCTGAAATGCCTCAGACCACATTGCCCAAGACACCTGGGAATGTGGCAGGTGAGCCCCACTTACGTAGTGCATTTGTTAGGCCTCTGCTGGTGTGGTTGGGAATGCACAGAATGATTAGGCTGAGGTTTTTTTTACCTAAAAAATTAAGAAACACTGGAGATGATTTAGTCCTCGAGGCCTCTGCTTGAGAAGTGTCCACTGGTGGTCAACTGTGAGTGGATAGGGAGGAGGGAATGGTCGGATCAACGAGGTGCAAGGGAACCACAGGGGTCATCACACAGGTGCTCCTTCTCTGGCCAGTTTACACCACCAGCTAAGACCCATCAGTGCAAACTACACCTCCAAAGGCTACAGGGCACAGCCAAGAGAAAGCTGGTCAGTTATAGCAAATCCATGGTATTTCCACAGCACTGACTACACCGCTCAAAAAACCCCCACGGGAGTACACGGCAGAAAGCAAAGAGGTGTCTGCTGGTCTTGCTATAAATGCATTTTTAAATTAACTTTGTTTTCTTCTGCAAAGATTAAAATAAACTTTAAATAATAAACAAATATTCACAGAAGGGCCTGATTAGCACTAGAAGTTTTTTTTTTTCTCCAGGAAAGCATTTAACTCTCAAAAGAAAACCGAACAGACCATAAATACTAGATATAAGACTGGAAGCAGAATCAAAATTTACCTGGGCTGTGAATATACCATGATCCTGTGTTATCGTGCTCGGTTACAAGTCCATTTGTCTAACACCATAGGAATTGCTCTAGCTTTTTTTTTTTCATAATTAATATAAAGAATAAGTGCAATTTCATCTCTGTTCCAGATCACGGATTTCGCCTCAACGCCTGCTACCCCAAACCGCCCCCATCCGAGCTCATTTGTCCGAGCTTTTCCGCGGCCTGCGGAAGCTGGACACGTTCTCGTTGAGCGCGTAGATCCTTCGGGAGAACTCCTCGAACTCCCCCAGGACCTGCTCGTCGCACTCCACGGCCACGGCGTGCTCCACGGGGATGGAGTTCAAGTCTTCGAGCTGCTCCCCGGCGCCGCCGGCCTCCATCCCGATGATCTCCTCGGCTCGCTCCACGGCGCAGCAAAGCGGCGCCCGGTACTCGCAGGGCTGCTCGGCGCTCGAACACTCCCCGTTTATTGCACTAGTAGGAACCAGGAAAGACTCCTGCCCATCTTGGGTATTGTTTAGGCTCCCGCTTTCTCCGTTTAAACTGCCGCATAAACCCCCTCCCCTCTTGCTATTTTCTTTTGAGGCGTCCATAGAGGTATCTAAGGAAGAAGATATCGGTGCAGGTTTTTTGTCTAATTCTCCTACACAGGCTGCAATGGCAACAGGCTGTGCTACAGCAGAGTTGTAGCTAGGAGGAGGAGTTTTGTACTGCAGTCTTTCATTCCCCGTGCTGGCTCGTTTTCGGAGTCCTTTATCCGGAGAAGGAAGGCCACCGGAGAAGCCCATGTCCAATCTGCCGAAGCTGGAGCTCTGTCTCTTTGGAACGGGAATTGCACTGGATGTGTGGTGTCGATCGCTGTTGGGAAAAAAGAGAAGGATAAACTTGCTCGAGAGCAATGCAGATGTCCAAGCAAACACCAAAGCAATTATTTTATCACAACCTGGAGCTCTGGATGGCCAACCGCTTGTATCCCGAAGTGCTAAAACCTCAAGTCTGTTTAAGGCCATGTGTTTAGCTACAGAAGACACCCCAGAGGACAGTTTTAGTGGAAACCCTTAAGATCATGGAGGGGACACCTACAAAACTGCATGGTTTGAAGAGTCTATCAGCCAAGAAACCACCCCATGATGTTACTTCTCACTATTAACACCATTTTATAGGAGCAAGCTGTGCATTACGAATTATTACTGTTGCTCATACATTTATCGTATATGAGCAACAGTATCAACATATGATATATATATATCTCAATATATGTATTTATGGCTTGTATTGGGGTCATCACTAACTCTTCAAACAGTAATTGTGGCCACATCCTCCAAGACAGAGTTCTTCCAGCAGTGGCCTTTTCCTGACAGTTGCACAAAGGAGAAAAGCCACCTTAATTTTCTATTTGCAGAGGATTATTTTTGCCAAACCTTCTGCTCTTCTATGCCAATGGTTCCAGTGCTCTTCTGCAAGAACATTTGTCCAAACACAAACTTATGACAGGCTCAATTTACATGTTCAATTTGACTATTTAACAGAGTACCACAGACCACTTGCACACCTCATATGACGTGAAGTTGATATTCCAAATTATAGACTGAGTGTAAGGTGAAATTTGGGCTAATCCTTGCTCAAATGTAATCACCACACTACATGCAAATAGTATATAGTGCATTAAATTAGGTAACCAATTCACTTTGCTTCCAAAAAATGAATATATACACACATGGAGCTAATACATCCTGAATACATCATTCCAAGATGGAATTATGTCTGTATGAGCCTCCTTCACTGGAAAGAAACTTCCCTCTTCTATTCAAGACCTGAAACATTTTGGGATCTGTCTTACAGGGAAAAATTCTGGAATACCAATTTCAAGTGGCCACTAATGGGGGTCTCCTTTTTTTGCTCCCTTTTGTAAGTAAGGTAAAAGCTGGATTGTAAAAACTCCCCCTGCAAAATAAGTATCCTCACAGAGGGCAGTGTGGCATAGCAGTGAGCTTTAAATTCTTCTTCCATGCTCCTTCCTTCCAGCCTGACCCTTAATACACACACAGAGCTTCCTTGTCTCCTACAACAGCCTCCAGTTGCCTTAAGGAAAAGCTCTTTTTGGAACCTACAGGGGAGGCCAGTGAGGAGAGATCCAGGCACTGCACACAGAGCTGGCAGCAGAAACATCACCGCGTTTTTCTTAGATTTCACCTGTAGTTTCAGCCCTTTTTAATGGAACCTTTGTCTGTGCAGCATTTCCCAGCTCTTTTTGCAAAGGTTTGGAGCATACTTCATGGAGGTAACAAGGCAAAGTAGCCACGTGCCACAGATGCTCATAAATGCTGTAGATTTAGCCTTGGGCACTGCTCCTCAGTAGCTCACCAAGACAACCCTTTTCTACAGAACTGCTGAATATTTTAACTAATTGCTACATAATCAACTCTTTTTAATCATGTAATATGATTAACAAAAGAACCCGAGTCAGCACACTTGCAAACTTTAATTTAGCAGACATATATCCTGGACAGCCTGTTTTTCCCTTTCCCAAGCTTCGTTTTTTCAGCCTTGCTCGAGCCATTCTCATAGACTTCTTTTCAGACTCAAAATCCAGCTTTTGTCATCACTCTCCAATTCCCCAAATTCCAATATTAACATCTCCTGCAAAAATCATGATGAAATTATTCTTAGTTTCTATCAAAATGCCAGGGATGAGTCAAATGTGAATTCATTCCTAATCTGGACCCAGGAGGGCTGCAAATTCCCCCATTTAAAATAATAACAGCAAGATTAGCACAGATAGAATAACACAAATTGTACGTTTAAAAAAGAAATATTGTGAGATTTATTTTAAAGGTGCAACAGATGATGGATGCATCTGTATATTATGTTGGTTGTTTTGTGGACGATTCAGGTCTAGATTCACCAAGGCACCTCAGCAGTGTCAAAAGAGCCCAAAAGCTGGATGCAGAAATTATTGTAAAAGAAACAGTCCTTGCAAAGCAAAAGAAAAGTGTGATACTTAAAAATCAGATCCATGACATACTAATAAGGGTTCCCTATTTCCTAATCCAGGGGATTAATCTTATTCAGAAGACTAATAGCTACCTCAGATGAGGAGGACTCAGAAAAAGGCATCTCAGACTCTCAGAAAATTGTAAGTCAAAACCCAAGTAAAACTCTTCACCATCTGAATGCTAATATCTACCATTTTATTTGTTGCACCGGACTGTGCTTTTGACATGCTTGATTTAAATTTAGATCAAGACCCCTTGAAGGGTTAGGACATACAGATGGTACCAGACTGCACCATCAGCAGACTAAGTTTAGGCACAAGGGCAGCTTTTCCACAAAGGTGGAGCAGCAGCTCAAGTGCCCAAGGAAACCCAGGTGAAAACAGCATCTAATTACCTTGAGAAGCATCCTTACAAATTGCTCCAGCAGGCATATAAATTTAAGTTCTTCCTAAAGGGAAGCATACAGGCCTAAATTCCCTTGCAAGTCTTGGCCTTTCAGGCTAATGGCTGAGAAATTAATTAGCTTGCAGATGCAGGAGTGTTCTTAAAAAGCTTGTTATGACAAGGCTATTCAAGTTGACAGGGTATGTATGCCTGAACAATGCTGCTTCAGTCCAGCAGCCAAAAAAGTCTTCCCTCAGTTAGTTGAATTGGCAGAATGATCTATACTAAGCGATCCAACAGCCTAAACATAGCAGCAATACAAAGCTAATCTCACCCATCTACAAAATAACCTCACAGTTCTTTAAAACAGAGCATTTTAAAGGTCCAAGGTTCTAATAAAATCGAATATAAGGGCTGTCCCAAAAGGCAATATAGAAAGAATCATCTTTATTTATTATATAAGCATTCGAGCTAATGAGTTTAAGCAAAAAGTACTTGTAGCCAAGCTCCTTAAGCTTCACATAATTAAATGGACCTTACATAAGACTGCAAGACCAGGGCTGAGGCCATAGGAGATACATAGGCAGATTTCTGAAACGATCTATTGCTGCCAATATACACGGATAGGGCTGGTTTTAGTTTGAATCAAGAATATGGGGATAACAACCCAAAACTGAGAAATTGGGAATGAAATCAACAGAATGGTTTGGCTGCTTATCAAATGTTAGCTAAGGCATTTAGATACAAATAAATGTGCATTTAGGACGCTGGACATCAGCCTTCTAACAGGTCAATGCCTCAAATCCTATTGTGACCAGTGAGAGACGGTGCCTCCAGAAGGGTGGGTGACACCAGAGTGACCGACGTCTACGGTCATTAGGACAGTCACCCTCTCAAGATGTCTCTTCTTGACTCTTAAGATGTCTCTTTTTGAGCAGAAAGAGAAGCAAGACAACTGGTTCAGGCTGGAGGACAAGTGTTTAGAAGGCAACACAAGATCAAAACTTTCTAAGCAGGGCCCAATCACTGTTGCAGTCAAACAAAATAAAGACAAAGTGTCTCTAGCCACAATGGATTAGGCAGTTAAGCCAATGACTCTTTTCCTGCTCCCTCACCTCCCTGGAGGTGTCAAGGAGAAATAAAAATCAAACTTTTGGCTAAGGAGTGACATATACAGAGAATTAGAGTTCAAAAATACTGGACTGCTATTAGTTTTCCATGAAAACAAGCAACTGACAGAGAAGGTCTGCTCTATTAGTGTTCTCCAGGAAAACGCTATATTGTTACTGAAATTCATATCACCCCATCAAGGGGAGAACTAGAGAAAGACATTTATTAGCTTCATGGTTCATGGAATTAAAAAGGCATGTCACAATAGAAAATGAACATCCAATTGCCTCGAAGCCTCAGCAACTGCAAGGGGTCCTCACTAGTACAAAAGAGTTTGGCTTGTTCCACCCCAAGGTGCAATTTTGACCCGAATTACCAGCGAATTGGTTCGGCTTCTACTGCAATTACTTGGTCAATCTTCTGAGACAACAGAGGCTGTCACCTGCCCGAAAGGAATAGCCTGTGACTAGCAGAATATATTAGAAATGACTTGATGAACCATCATCAGGCCATTAAGGCTTTTAGACATCAAGTTGGATTGGTCAAGAGCTAGTTACACATAGAGGAGTAAGTCGGATTTCTATTAGGAAGCAGGATTTCCAAAATAAAAACAAAATTGAAGAGAATAACAGATTTATGTGACATTGTAGATAAGAGAATTATATTAATCTCAGTGTTCCAGTTGCATTTAAAACCAATTTGGTTTTAAATTTTACTGGCAACACAACTGCAATGCAGCCATCTACAGCACCTTGTCCGTTTTCTCCTAAAATTAATTGCTCACTAGTCAATAATTGGTCTGTTTAGGTAGTCTTAATCTAAAGCACAAGACAAACACTACACAGTAGATATGAGAGTTTAGAAAGTGATTGAAATATTATGCATAAATATTTCTAAAGTCATTTGCCTAGTGAAGAGATTCTAGTTGTAATCTAGTCGCAGTTTTAATATAAAGAAAGTCGCTTCAGTTGGATTCTCTTGTGATTATTTAATCTGTCTGCAAGGGGCTCACAGAAACTGTAAACCAGTAAGAAAGACAGAATACAATTCACAGGCTCAAATATGTATCTTTTCCTCCCCACAAAATGTTTCCTCTGAGGAACATTATTGGATCACAGCTGGTCAAAATACTAAATCTTGATTGCCTGGCCAAGAGCCAAAATCCACAACTACAGCTCTTTGGTATGAGAATACTTTAAAAAAATAACTTAAACACCATTTGATCTTTTTTGTTGCAAACTATGACCTCATGGCAGTAAGAATGCTAAATGAAGGTGTTTAAGTTGGTTTATGGCCATCTGAAATGTTTGAAGCTCCAAGCACAGCTCTGAGCCAATATCATGTCAACTGTGCTAAAAAGCAATAATAGTTTCTCACCTTCTTAGAAATTACTGGTTAAATAATGCACAATAGTGACATGGCTGCAAAAAAAGAGGCTGCCAGCATGAAGTTAAGGTGAAATTGTGTCTTTTGGCAGCTAAAAATTCTGACGTGAACTTTATAAAAGATCTTCATAAATTACACTCCTAGAGTTTAATTCAAACATTAAGTATATGAAACAAGAAATACCTTAGAAACATATTTAATGATTACGCTGGACATGCAAGTATTTTGGGGTAGAGCTTTTGAACGAGGGCTCAAAACGAGATCTTTCTGAGCAGGGATGAGAGCTCCCAAAGGAACATTTTGTATTTGTTAGCATTAGGTAAGGCAACTACCCAAATTATTCAAAAAAAATCCTCCTGTGTGCTCTTTACCTACTATTAGTAATCACAAAATGCTTCAAAAATTATATAGAGTAAATGAAATTAAACTGAAGAGCAGGAGAGAAACTGAAACAATGTTCATTTGATTTAATGCAAGTACGACCCAAAGATCATATTCAGATTTGTCAAATGCTAGGCAAAAGAAAGAATACAAAGTGTTTGTGCAAAAATATGCAGTCTAAATCTGCAAAATTTAGGTCTCTTGAAAACTAGAATAAACTCTCTTAAAGTGCATAGCCAAGAGAAGAGCAGTGCAGGGCTTTTTTCCATGGGCAAAAACTAATCAAAATGATTCTGGAAGCTAGTGGGACTCCAAGACTAGAAAAAAAGGAAACTGAATCACTCGCAAAAGGGAACAGAAAACATTTGGGGGACCACAACAAGGACAGTCTATTTAACAGCAACTTGGACTCATCGCCTTTCGCCCTAAGAAACCAAGGCAACATCAAGCCTTGATATCAGAAGAGCAAAATTTGTTTCCAATTCCGGAGCTTCCGTAACGGCGCCCACAGGAACCACTGGAGCGATCTCGATTTCATCTGCTTACGGCACAGATAATATTTTGCAGGAGGGGAAAGAGGGAAGCAAAGTAAACTCAGCAGACCAGAGGTGCCAGGAGAGATATGAGGAGGGAGGCAGAGCTTGTAGACCTGCAAGCTCGACGCAATAAATCACACAGGCTGCGATGTGAAAACACGTATTAATCATTCCAGTGTCATGCCTGAGAAACCAAAACAACACAAAAATCACCAGGATTTGGGATCCAGGCGCAAGGCAATTAAGCCCTGGTGTGGAGACACTGAACTCTGCAGACCTACCACAGGGCCAAGCGCTGTCTCAGAGCCACAGGCAGAACAACAGAATTTGTGCAAGGCTCAAGCCCTAGTTGAGACTTCAAGGGCTACTGTCAAATTTGTCCCAACAGAAACATGAAAAAGGGGTCTCCTACAGAAGGAAGACTTTTTATCTTGAGGGCTAAAGATGTCCAATATTTACAGCATACCTACAGCATATAGTGAATTGTAAATTGTTTGGCTACAAAGCAGGGCTCTAATTTTTATTTAGTTATGAGAAGGAGAAGTTAGGAGGCCTCATTTGTTTCAGATTGGCACAATTCAGGAAGAAAGGAAGGAAAACAAGCGAAGCCCTTTTAGCACAAAGGAAGCAAAATAGAAGGCAGTCATAACCCATTTACACATATATTTACCTATACATGAGTAAACAGGTTATAAATACAGGGGAATCCAACACGTGCATGAAGCCTCAGCATAGTTAGTATGAGCTGTGAAGAGTTAGTTGTGCACTGAAGCTTTCAGATTAAATCACCAGGTATACATTTAATTTATAAAACAACTATTTTTAAATAGGTATTTAAGCATGAATTTGACTCTTAATTAATCAGCTTGTCACTTGAGGAAAGAATTTTGTCCTCTCTCAAGTCCATAATCAACACCTTGAAAGGACGGAAGGCCGCATTTCAAAATCATTAACACTGCCATGCACAGAGATAGCAGCTCCTCAAAAGCAGTTTTCTTTTATTTAAATAAACAGATATGTCTCTAAAACAATCTTGTTTGAAAAGAAACTAAGGACAGTGTAAATGTTGATGTTTACCAGTCTAGTTCTGACTACAGTCAACCTAATTTCACCAAGACCCATCTAGAGTGCTCATAGAAGCTGAACACCACCAAGGGAACAACAAAACACAAGCCAGGCAGTGCAAATTCATCTGTAAATAAGAAAAAAAACCCCATCCCTCCCTCAAATACTCTTGCTCTCCTGCTGCAAACAAAGAATATCCTGGAAATACTTTGCCAACTACACTCTGTAGTGAAGGGTATTGGATTACTCACCTGCTATAGCCTGAAAAAGGCAGAATTCCTTCAAATCTTCATTTTAACAGCTGGGGGCTTTTATGCTTAAATATATGTAATCGGATATGATCCACAAAATAGTGGTCATCTGTGCTGCACTATCCCTGTACCCCACTGCACCGCCCCATTATGAAAGTCGAGTCAATCTCCCCCTTGAGCTAGACCCCCTGGAAAGGCTCTTTTATATTTTTGGGAAATACTAAGAAGCACCTTTTAAAAAAAAAAAAAAAACAAAAAAAACTAATGATTCTAAACAGTTTAAGTTTAAAAAGTTAAAAATTGGCAAATCTGCATGCTGAGTCTTGGAGGTGAGAAGAAAAGGTGCACATATTGGGGTGGGGACGAGCAATGTGATATTCCCAGAGAACTTGGTCCTACGTGTTCTGAACTATTGCCCAGGCAAAATGCGTTTTGTCTTGCTAATGAGTATCTACCCTCGCAGGGTGGGAAAAGAGAAGGCTGTTTAAAGCCAAACTCTCTACGGCCTAGCTAAAGCTTCCATTATTGGCACTTCAAAGCTGGCATGCACCAGGAAGAACAGATATGTACCCTTTGAAAGTGAGTCCCATGTCCCAGGGTCACACATCTCTGCAACCCAATTTTGTTCAAGACTGAAAGAGATACCCAGCACCTGCACCCTTCCCACCCCCTGATTCTGCAAATGTTATAGGAGAAGTTATGACACGTTCCCACTACAGTTTACCTATCTTTGGCCCTCCCCACTGCACAGATTTTTAGATTTGCTTATGGGACTGCACAGCGTTTTAGAAATCACTTATCCAATGCTGATAGAGGGGAAGAAGAAAGGAAAGAGGAATCTTTGCAGTGGTAAAATTACTATGGTAAAACATTGCACAAGGGCTTGAGCTTGCTTTTCTCAGGAACTATTTACTTGCAGCGCTTCCTCCGTTCAGTTGAATTTTCATCCAGCAACATCAGTTCGTCAGAGATGGTATTTCTTCTACTCCTGTATTTGTTTTCCTTTGTCAAGGGTTTGCCAAATCCCACCAAAGACTTTGGGAACTAGCTTAGGTCACTTGGATCAGCCTCTCAATGCAAGAAATGAAGGTTAATGCAGAGGCAAAGAGCAACCTCCTTTCACATAGAAACGGGAACTGGAAAAAGTTATGACACCGTGATGTCCCGTAGGATTTTCGTTACTGTTACCCACTGCAGTCGATTTTTTGGCCTGAAGGTCCAATATACTGAGTGTGCTACTCTGAGGCATTAACCGTGTTTGAAGTCTGCTCTTATAATTTAACTGGAGCTGCAATAAAGTGCTTGTTTTGTGCATAAAAGCATATGTGATCACACGCTGTATCAGAACTGCTCTCCTTCCCACATCTCTATATTGCAGGGGAGGAAAAAAAAGGAAAAAAAAGATGGTTTTAGAGCTTAGCAACATTTTAGGAGGCTACTAAAAATATTAAACAATAGAATAATAAGAGCCTGTATGGAAAAATAAGATACTTTAAAGTTGCAGAAGGCTGTAAATCAGCAGAGCTTGCACACTGTTTCTCAACCTAAGACCCTTTTACATGCAGAGCATGTAAGAGAATAGCTTGCATTACACTTCTGATAGAGATTTTGCTAGTTCTATTTGTTTAACATGGAAGGAATTCAGATATTATATGAACAGCACTGGAAAGCTAATAACCAGACTGTTAAAAAGAAGAGCCAGTACCATAATATTTAGTGTCATTTCACATCAGATTTAAAAACAAGTTTCAATTCTGAGTCTGCTAAATGCCATATAGCAGTTCCAAAAGACTAAGGTTTGGCTATCTGTGCTTAGTACTCTGTTATCCTATTAGGAACAACTGGTTTTCTTTAGGAGGACTGGAAGCTGCACTCCAGCCCTACTTAGCACAGTCTGTGCCAAAAGAGAAATCATTTCTCACGTCAGCTGGAGCACGGAGGGAGTCCACGTCCATCACCAGAGCAGCACCGAGTCATCTGGCACCAAAACTTGCTGAGGCTACCCAACCACCTGGATGATATTTTAAATATCCTGGAATATTTGGGGTATCTGCACAGAGCCAAATATTGCACAGGGACCACACAAATCCTGTGCAACTTTGGAGGAGCAGCCAATCTAGGATCCCTAAAAACAGCACAGGACCTGCGCTTGGGTGGGTTCATGCAGTCAAAAGAGAGGAATTCAGGGCAAAATTATTGCTTAACATAAGAGGATGGGTGACTGTGCATAACTAAGATCATATATAGATAGAAAATGAAGTTTCTAACACCTGCAAAAATAATGAATAGCCTTCACTTTTGCTAAAAATAATCTGCATGTTTAAGAAAAAAAATGACCAAGTTTCAACAGCTTCTGTAAAAGAAGCACTAACTTTTATCTTTAAATTCAGAAACCAGTCTGATTCGACTTTCTACAGACAGTGGAGAGGGATTTCTGCATCCACCACAGTGAATCAGAACAACCAAAGCAGGACAAACCAAACAAGCAGGAACAACCAAAATCCCCCTTGCAGGCTACTAGGACTTTCCCTTGCTACCTAACATAGCCTCCCATTTAGCAGCTACGCTCAGCATGCAGCTGCATTCACTAGCAGCAAATCTATCCAGCATGAACTGCATTAAGTGTAATTTAGATTCCCATGCAGCTCACTAATTACACTGTAAGGCAAATAGGAGCTTCAGTACAGCCTAATCTGAGACCTGTTCTATGAAGGTCTTGATGCCCTTCTAGCCACCCGGGCTATAACAATATAAAAGGTGCTACAAGTCCTTATGATACCTCCCTAAGAGAATTATTAACTCATCTCAGAGTTTTAAGGCAGTCTTTCCTCCCATTTCTCTCCCAGTAGTATTCTGGGCACATCACATGGAGGAATCAATTACAAAAAGCACATAAAATAGCAGAAATACCTTGTGGACATCTTAGGTGGCCTGCATTTGGAAAAAGTAATCTTCACCAAGCATCCTGAAAAGAGCATCCTTTTGAAGAGATGCTTGTTTGGGAGGATTTTTTTTGTTTTCAAACATCCATTTCCTTTTACTTTGACCACTTAACTACCTTTTAAGGACACTATAGAAGATACTCACCATCTAACCATTAGCCCAAGCTCCATGAAGTGTTTCAGGTTCGGAAGAGTTTGCCTTAGATCTGGAGTACTCAGCCCGTGCTGATATCTAAGCTACAAGGACAGGAAAAAAAAATTAGCAAGGCTTTCCAAGTCCCAGATTCCAATCATTATAATATTATGATTTTGATATTATGATTATGAATTTAGTAGCTTTTCAAAGAAAGTGCAGGATTATCAAGTGATTCCAACAGATCTATTACCTTAAAGGAAGTGTTCTATTTAATAATCCTATGATTTCATTCTAGGAAAATCCACTCAAGAACAGGGATAAAAAAAACAGTCAATTCAACCTTTTAACATTTTTCCCCCATTTCCTATCTGTAATAGGAGAGGAGTCTCACAGCTCAAGAAAAAAAGGTAGCTATTGAGCAAGCAGACCCAACTTCAACTTCGCCAATTCTGAAAGTTTATTTGTGCATTAGTGTCATCTGTCATCCAAAATGTATCAATATAGCATCGAAATCATCACGGGGACATCAACTAGCTGAAACAGCGTCACACAGCTGAGCCAAGTCTGTGTTCTCATCACATCTTATATCAACATTCAAGCTGATGGCTGTTCCCATAATTAAACCCAGTACTCAAATACAAGGCAATGTAGCAAAAATAAAAAGATTTTTGACATGGATTTATTGTTACTCAAGTAGTAATTCCTATGGGGGGAGGGCAAAAAGAAATTAAAAGGTTCCATACACTGACTCCATGGGAATGCAACACACTTCAATCCTCATGTTATCAAATGAAGTACACGTGATACCTGCCAGTGCCACTGCTGCTAATTAAAACTACTTATTTGTAAAGGCCTTAAAGTAAAAACACCTCTTAAGGAATGGGAACACAGAAGGAAAAAAAAAAAAGTCTTGTTTAAAGGCCAAAGCTTCAAGAAAATTTTGCAGTGGAATTTATCACTCCTGTGGTCACTGCAGAAAATATTCCTGAATTCCAGAGTTTAAAGGATGCTATTGGAATGAGGCGGCACCAAACTCGTACACAGCTGTCAACAGATGTTACATTCAAGCCCTCAGTCCCAGCTGGCCCAAGATACATTTACAGGCACTACACAAATTTGATGCTGATATAACTAGGTGTTGAAGCATATGGAACAGTCCTATTTAAGTATAAATGTTCTTTGAGATGCACACCTGTTTCTGTAATTTACAGGAGTAGGGTGCAAGTAAAAAAGATCCAAATTCAACCAGGAGTTCACCTGAATTTTCCTAAACAACGGGCTAATTTCTCCCCCCCCGCCCCCCAAAAATAATCTTGAAATCAAGAACCATTTCTGTGCTTGTCTGAGTTTTAGAAAGAAAAATCACTTTGGAAGAAAATCAGTACTGAACTGTACAACAGGAGGCTATTTAATACATAGTTTATTATTTCCATATGGACACAAGCAAGTCATCTGGTGGGCTTGGTTTTGTATTTTCTGCTACAATGACAGAACCTGGATTAAGACAGTGATAGGATATAAATTACTGAATGATCACCACATTCTCCTGATGAGATTACAGTAGATTTGGTTAACTAGAGAACTGGCCTGAGGCAAAGAAAAAATAATAATAAAACTCAGAGACATTACATTTGTTTTTTCTACACTAATCAAATGTTTATAGAACACCATTTTTTATTAGTCATCCTTAAATTCTAAGGTTTCCTAGCATAAAGAGAAATGGAATAAGGGATCTCTGTTTCAAATAGCAAAGATGAGAAGAATGTACGAGACAGTTGTATCAAACAAAAACAAAAGTTTCTGCTTAAAAAATAAAATCTATTTTTACTTTGTAACTGGTTAAAAGCCAAAGCAATATTGCTTTAAGTGCTCACATTAATACAAACTAAGAATTAAAAGGAGCTCAAAGATGCAGCCTACCATTACGGAAGGAAAAAAGGCAAAGAAAGCAATGAAATGTCAAATGTGGGCAGGAAAGCAATATAAAGAAGAGGTGCTTGTGTGCTGTCTTGATTCCCTTAAAAAATATCAAGTTCAAGTTTCAGTTGTTGCTCTTCAGTATTCCCCATCTCCACCTGCCTCACACTAAGTTCCTAAAGGGATTAAGTAACATTTGCAAAAGCTGAATATTGTTTTAAGAATAGGTTGTGGCTTCAGGGTATTATGGACCTGGCCATGCTGGTTGCCCAAAGGAAACGTACTTCACAGAATCCCAGAATGTTGAGGTTGGCAGGGAGCTCTCGGGATCCCCCTGTGCAGCCCCTGCTCCAGCAGGGACACCCAGAGCACGGGGGCACCCGGGCACATCCAGGCGGGTTGGAGATCTCCAGAGCAGGAGACTCCACAGCCTCTCTGGGCAGCCTGTGCCAGGGCTCCGGCACCCTCACACCAAGGAAGTTCTTCCTCACATGGACATGGAGCTGCCTGGGCTTCAGCTTGGCCCCGTCACCCCTTGTCCTGGCACCGGCCACCACCCAGGAGAGCTTGGCCCCGTCCTCCCTGCACTCTCCCCTCAGGTCCTTGTCCATGTTGGTCACATCCCTCTCAGGCTGCTCCTCTCCAGGCTGGACAGGCCCCGCTCGCTCAGTCCTTCCTCACACGACGGCTGCTTCGGTCCCTTCCTCATCTTCGTGGCTCTGCCCTGGCCCCTCTCCAGCAGCTCCAGGTCCCTCTTGTCCCGGGGAGCCCAGAGCTGCCCCCATGCTCCAGTGCGGCCTCCCCAGAGCTGAGCAGAGGGGCAGGATCCCTCCCTCGCCCGCTGGCAACGCTCCTGCTGCAGCCAGGAGCCCATTGGCCTTCTTGGGCACGAGGACACGTTGCTGCCTCATGGGCAACTTGGTGTCACCCAGGACTCCAAATCCCTCTCCACAGAGTTGCTTTCCAGCAGGTCAACCCCTAACCTGTGCTGGTGCCTGGGGTTATTCCTGCCCCGGTGCAGCTGAAGAGCACCGGGCCCAGTACTGACCCCTGAGACACCCCACTGGCCACAGGCCTCCACCTAGACTCAGCCCCATTTATCACCAATCGTTACTTGTTTAACTGTAGTGAACAAGTGTCCATGTTTTATATCCACACTTATATATCCTCAGTAGATCAGAGCCACAAGGGCTCCAAGTCACAGATGACGTTTGGATAATAAATGTTAATTGCCATTAATTGCCATTCCCTTACTAGTACTTACCTTCTATATCGAGCTTTGATTTCCCATCACCCAACAAAAACATACTTAAACTGAGAAATCAGTGAGCTAAGGACATCAGACACTTTGAAAAGGAGCTTGAATCTACTCTTATAGCAGCTATTAGCAATACAAAGTAACAATGCTGTGAAGATCTTGGCTGTGTAAAACAGACAGGATGTGCCACTGCCAGTAGCTGTCTAGAGACTGATTTTGCAAAATATGCATTTTTGATTTGCTCTAAGAATTTCAAGAAGCACCTTTCCAAACAAACGTAGAGACATGGAAGATGGACCCAGGACAATCCTGCCATTAAGACAAGTCTATCAAACTGGAACGTGTTTTATATTACGCTTGCTATTTATTCAAAGATCATGAATAGCCACAAACCTCGAAGTGAGCTAAGTTTAAAGCTATGATTTAGAGAAGGGAGATTTATTCTTACATGTGACTTCCTGGATATAAAAGTTTAAACTCTGAATTTCACTTGAAGGCTAATAAAATTGTTCCAACTAATACAATAGCAGTATAGGTGAGGCATGACAAACAAGGTCATAATTGGTTTAAATTTAACTTCCTGGAAAAACCTTTTGCTCGTTCCAGCTTCCATCTGAAGTTCCTTCCATGCAGTTTGAACTTCTACTGGAAGAAGAGGCTCTCAACAGTGACTCCCCTCCACGCTGACCTACCTTGAACACCTCCAAGCTACTACTGGTAACCAAGCATTTTACAAGTAATTTATGTTGTCAACCAGATAGATATACGCCTAATCATCATAACTATAATTCATGTCAGCACAAAATTTTATCTCCTTTTTAGCAATAACACCGACAAAATATTCACTCACCAGATTGTTAACGAACAAGATTGCTACACTCCTCACAAATTTAGTATAAACATTTGCATGGGTCCGGTTACCCTTACAAAGACCATGAGATTACAAGTACTAGAAATCAAGCAAAAAAAAAAATCTTTATTGCTATCTTATTTCTGTGTAACAGCAGATTGCATCTCAGATCCAAATTCAGGGTTACGCCACTAATGATGCTGGGACTCTTGAGGAAAATAATGATATCCTGAGTTCAGACACAAAGAAAAATAACTCCTTCCTATCCCCATTATCTCCCTTAACAGTATTTAATGAGTAATGGTACTTGAGTATAAATATTTACTTCTAGCCAGAAACCACAGAGCACCTGGATTGCTATATCCTTCACAGGGATCTCAGAATGACTCCAATTTTGAAATCTGATCATCATTTAGCATATTTTTTATCCCAAACTATATTCATCTTGTTCAAAGATGTATAGGAGCAAGCTTAGAGCTCAGAATATTAAAGTCCAAAATATCAGACATTTCAGTACTTATTGTGCATAATACTAGGGCTTACACCAAAGCTTACAGCATTTTTGTTTCTTTTAGTCTCCAACTATGATATTTCAGACAACTGTTGTATCAGTTCAAGAGACAACCATACCAGTTCAAGAGATATGCACCATGCACACACGGCAATTGTTAGGGCAGACAAGAACAATTTTGAAATTTTGGATTTTTGGTTAAACAACGTGCTTTTGTTTTCTTCCCCTCCTTGATAGGATCAGTAATTTTAGAGGACATCTGCTCCACAAATGTGGAAACACAAAAAATAGAAGCCAAAGTGTTCTCTTAATCAAGGCCACAGCCTTAGGTAGAAGCTAAGCATTTATATAAGGTTGTCAAAGGATGTCAAATTCTGGGACTTAAATACAGAATGTGAGTTTTAATGAAATGACAGTTAATTGTTTTACAAGATCCTGGATGACTTTTCGGAATATGGAGGAGCACTGGCTGGGATTCAGATGACAAAGCACCGCAATATTGAAAACAAAGTGCTCTTATAATGCCTATTGCTATATAAGCAATCATGGGGGGATCACCAAAATAATGCCTGCTGCCATATACAGTTCTGTGTGTTCATACCTTTTGGGGGAAAACTATAAAATTTGAGATTTTTCGCTCGCTAACATGTTTCTCACACTATTGGGTCTGCTCTAGCTCTGAACTAGATGGGTTTGCTGAAAAACCCTTACAGTAACATCAAATAGCTCTGTATTAGTGCTTCAGGTAGCATACACTGGAGCCAAACCTATTAAATATGAAAAATGAAAGTGAATTTTAAAGACTTATTATATTACAATCTAATCACGTCGGAAGCAAATGTAGCCTTTTTAAGCTTCTTGGGAAACAGTAAAGTAATAAAGGAAATATACAGGAAAATAGGAAGATTATAATAAATCTTCAAGTACTCTTCAACCTTGTTTTCAGAAGGAATAAACTGGACTACAACAGTAGGGACAGGGCTCATTTAAGCACAAGGAAGCATTCCAATACGAAGCTATTTTGACAGAAATGTTGGCTTCTATCTCAATATGCCAAGAGCTGCCTCCCTTTCCCAAGGGATGTCAATGCTGTTCAGAGGTCCACCCTGAAAAGCAGATGTTTACTTGGCAGTTCTTAAAGAGTAGTGAATGAATAAGAAAAACAAGTTATATCAAGACCCATGTCCTTCACTAATCCATACAGCACGAGCATTAAAACTCTTCAAGCTGGCCCAGTGTGCTTGAATAAACAAAAAAAGCCCCAAAACTGTCCATCTTAAAAGGACTCCTATCATCATTTTGATTTAGCAATAACAAGGCTTGCAAACAGAAATCAAAGCGGTAATGGGAGATAACCACCAAATTTAACAATGTCTCTTCAAAGATTGCTTATATTCAGCTTTTTTTTTCTTTATGAAACATGCTTAGTCTAACACCATCTTTCACAGGATGATTCCCATACATACGTTTGTGTTTGAGGGATAAGCTGCTATCAATGAAATAACCACTTCTTCTCTTACTTTGATATGTAAGAGTGATACCTAATGGTCAACAGAGTGCAAAGTCACTGGTCCAAAGCACTTAATGCCACACCAAAATGATGTTCATCTCTGTTATGGCCAAGTGCCTGCACACGTTAGGTTGGCGTTAAACCAGCTCTCAAACTGTCAGATTCATATAAATTATCACCACTGATTCTTGCTCTCCCATGGACAACTTGTCTCCTTACTTTTTCCTTGCCTTTCAGATGGAGATGATTTAAAATCCCAGAGGATGAGAGGAAATTCGAACATGGAGTTTAGAGGATAGAAGTGACTCAGTGGTGAGGAGGGAAATCGTTCTCTACCAACAACATATCTCATTCTTTCTCTGATCTGCCTTGGAATCATTTTAAGCTGCATCTTGCCCCCCAAAATACAAAGATCATTCAAATACAGCAGCAACCTGGACAGTGCTCAGCAGGCTACAATATTCTGTCAAGCACTTTTGAAACAGCCTTCTTGTCATTTTGTAAAACTGAAGTTTAATAACAGGCAATATTTAATAATGTATTCTGGTTGCACACTAATAGTGTTTACTGGAGAAGGACCACAATAAACTGAGGTTACAGGAAATAGGAGTATGTGTTTTGAGTGCATGCGGAAAACACTGTAGGATAAACATCTAGGTGAGCCAAAAGCTGTTCTTTCTTCCAGGCCTCCTGCTCGTATTGGTGAGGATTTTCCTGAGAGTAAACACAATATCCCTCCGGAGGGGCCGCAAACATTTACCTTCACGGTTCAAGTCTGGTTTCCCAGTATGGACATGGAAAAATCAGTGTGAAAGACAGACTGAGGGAAAGAGCCGCTTCCATAAACTATTCCAGTAAAACCCGGTGGTTAGTGGATCTTGTTATAACAACAACATATACAGGTCCCCTTGTCCATAAAAGTGCACCTTATAAACCATGACTATTATAAAAAATGCATTTTAAAAAGTAATTTAGAAGATACAGCAGTTAGTGACCTCAGAAAAGCGCTCTCCCTCCTTTCCCCAGCCCTGTGAAGCTCTCAAATAACCAAAATGTTTATTGTTAGGCTCAGGTCTTGCTGCATTAGAGCTTGATGAGCTCTATGGTATAACCTTTCCGGGATTCAGGTCAGAACTCCTTAAAATTCACAAAATAAGAATCACAAAGCGATGTTTATTGGATTATAAGACACAGGCACACTCGCTTCCTATGACCTCATCTCTCCCGACCTTTTGCATTAAAAAATCATTACATCAGGCACGGAACAAAAGGTCAGATGTGCAGAAGCCAAAAGTAGAAAGACAAGTAGCATTTTGTACTTAAATCTTAAAAAAAAAAAAGTTTTCTTCATGTGTTTAGCACTTAAGCATTACGAGGGAGTCTAATTTGAACGTTAATTAAAAAAAATCTAAACAAACCAGGCAATACATATCTGTTTGCCTTAAAGTCTTGCAAGAAAGGACTTGCAGCAAAAGCCTGGAGCTCTAGCTAATTAATATTAGTATTTTAGCTATTAGTTCTTTTAGGCTACGTTTAGGAAAACGCTTGTTTCAAAGCGTACTGGCAAAAGTGGTAGAGCTTTAAATAAAAATCTATTAAGCAATGCCCTTCCTGAAGACAATTAGCAGCTATGTCAGCTTGAGAAATACTCTAATAAATTATGAGTATTTCTCATATATAATTTATGAACAAGGCCAGAAAAGAGATGTCATATTTCCTTAAGTATTTTCAGTCTCTTAATGCTTTCAAGCTTTGGGTTTCTAAGCATTTTGAGCAAAAGTAAATCAGCCAACACGTATCAGACACTTGTGTTCCTTCTGCTGAAGAACAGCTTGCTCTGAACTTCATGTACAGGATATAAAAAGCATGGAAGATATTTATGGCTTTATCAGTGGTTGTCATACTCCAAGCCTTCAAAGTCAGCCTTGAGCCCTGTTGTACCAAATTCTGCAGAGAGAATTAACTGAGAATGAACTGAGCGCACCAAAGGGACAAACTTGACATGTTTTAACATGGATTTTTCTTCTGTGAAGAGATAGCAACATAGCAGAAAACATATGGAAAGGACAAGATGACAAGCGAGGTGCATTCCCATTTCACCAATGCTAACAAATCGCGATATCCCAAAGTCAAGCTTTGTCTCCAGGGTGTAAGCCGCTAGTTAGAATAAAAATTACACACCAAATATTTTTCCTAGACCCATGCAATAAGCTGCAGTTTGATAACAGATTTCCCCCTTTCTCTTTCAATTTTAAAAAGCAGCGTTTATACGAACTACAAAGCAGCGCAAGTTGGCAAATAGTAAGCGTGTACGTCAGCTTGAATGTATCAAGAATCCATTTTCCCTTTGATTGCTGAATCTTGGTTCCATTTTAAACACGTACTACTTTGTAAAAATGACTGAACAAGCTGGAAAGTTAATGCACGGAGACAGCGACAACTACATAATATACAGACGTGACCTAGATGCAAAGTGTAGAAGGGGGCTCCCAAAAGAAATTTGGCAAAACGGCTCCAGGACATTTCTAGAGGCTTTCTGGAGGATCAGTTGCTTGCAAAGAGACAGAATTTTGAGGAAGAGTTAGAAAAGTGTCTGTCATTTCAGCAGAAACTCAGCCCTGCGTCTTGTCCTCGGCTTCATTGCTGCCCTATGAGACTTTCAGGAATGCAATTTCTCCTCAAAGCCTTTGGCTCTGCACAGCTTTGGGGTTTTTCAGGTGCAAACGCTCCCTCTCAGCATTCGAAGAAGAACTTGGCACTTTTGCAAGACAAGGACTCAGCTCTGGCTTCAACCTGGGCTCTTTTTCAAGAGCTCTTTTCCCTGCACAGTTCAATGGCCACAAACTCGGCCTCGTAAAGGATATGAGGTGCAAGTCCTCCTGCGCTCAGAGGATCACAAGCTCTGCACCTACAGATACCCTCAGACTCAAAGGTGCTTCTATTCACTAGCACTTATTGCCAAGACAAATTTCTACACCTACTATTTCTGCTGTTTCCCATGGAAAAGTTTAATAGTCGAAAATAAAGCTGATTTGCTCACATTAGATAGTCTAACAGAGCCACAAAATGGACATCTTGCCCCATTTCATGTTTAAGAGAAGTTCAGTGTGGTTTCCTACACTTAGCACCAGCACATACCTTAGACATTCAACTCCATCTCAAGCAGCTATCAGAGAGATACCAGTCTGCAGCTAACATTAAGTATTTCCCCCTTTTTTTTTTTCCACATTTCTGTTAATATCATGCACCTCATACATCAACAGCTGTAACACCATCATTCCCGGGACATCAATGCTCTAAACTAAGGACCGATCCAGCATCTCCAGCAGGTTATTAAGCACATAAATGTTATCTGCCACCATGTGGACACAGCAACTCCGGACACATGGAAGGATGGTTGGACACAAAGTTGACTCCTTGCCTCTTTACTGCATTGATGTGAAAATAAACATCCTTCGGAGATGGACAGCAGATCGTTCAAGTGTTTTTCTGTCAAATGAAGTCCAGCTGTTCCTAATGACTGACAGATGAAGGCAGAGCTGTTCTTTGGCCAGGGCTGAGCAAAACATGCCACTATGAATAGGAATAATCAAACTGACATCACTCGATAGCTGTCAGGCAAAACTGGATCGGAAGGCAAGTCTCATGTGGCAAAGCAAATGTGACCATGCATTTAACATAACCAGTAAAAGCCTTAGCAGATGCAGGAGGACAAGTCAGTAGAGAGACTTCACTGAACACAGAGATGTCCGAGAAGACCCACTGTCATCAGCTACAGTCTCAGTGATCAACACCAGCCATTACCTGGGGTAAGACAACACACGTCCCCTTGGTTAACTTCCTCAGGGAGTCAAAGGGTTGGAGAACAGTCCAAGTTCATTTGATACCCAGTTTCAGATGTTGCTTTTCAAGACCTGATAGCTGGAGCAAGGATAGGAAACCACATCCACTAAGGTCACATGGAGGTAGCCTTGATAGGAGTGTCCAGGTAAGATTATAGTTAATACCATCTGCTCATACCTAATGACCTAGCTGAAGTCAGGGCCAAGCATTCAAGGTTCTAAGAGCCCAGGAAAGTTGCTGGTGGCAACTGAAGCAGCAGAGCTTCTCCTTTCTTTTTACTGACATGGGATTCACAATTGAAAGACACTGCACTTTCCCCAGATATGTTCCTCCCTAGGGCAGCACAAACATTCTACCTAAGCAACAGCTGAGAATAAGCCACCTTCAAGACATATGAGAACCTCATAGATATACAGGAGAATGAGGGGAAAGAAAATACTACTGATCAAGGACACAAGAGCTCAACTCATCGAGGACCACGTCCAAGGCTCATCTGAGCTCTGCATTACATATATTATATTTGGAGTGATAGCAACGTTCTCCTACAAATGCTATGAAATTCTCCAGCAAGTTCAAGTTTGCTTATTGCACACAGAAAAAAAATCCCAGTGACAACTGAGCAGGTTCCTCAAATCTGTTTGCTACAAAGGGAGATTTCCATAGGCCACTTGAATTCCTCTATAGCAAGCACCAACATAGGAGTTCATGTCACCTCCTGCTAAATCCTCACCTTCCTCAGATGCTCCACACACATCAATAACTTGGCAGAGCTGATGGGGTCAGCTACCTGCTGACTGATCTCCCAACACCCAAGATTTACGAGAACTTAGTCACTTACTTCCACTTTTAGCAACTGTATTCTAGTTCACCATCTACAATGCTCTGGAATGACAGTGATTATTTTTTTCTGTTCTTGTCACTGCTGTTTAATTTAGAGATAAGTCAATAATTTCCCTTTAAAAATATCACAATCGTGTTCACTACAGCCAGAGCCAAACTCTTAACTGGAAATTTATGGTCAAACCTAATATTTTCTAACAAAAACGACTCTGAACTTAGTAAGGACTTTGATTCTACAAATAGAAAATATGGGGCTTGAAACAATTTGTGCTCACATACACATGGAAGTTATTATGAACTCTCAGAATTAACACACATTGTTTTGACTCTGGAATGTAACAGCAAAGCAAGTTTCTCCAAATAAATGCTCCACGAAGCTAGCACTGAACTGTTTCTAATCCCAAACAAAATTCTCCAGAGTGAGAGATGCGGTTTTCGTTGTTGTTGTCCTGCTGTTTTATTAAAACGTTCCACTTTATCTCTAAGAGTTTTCCTTTCAGTGATTTTACTTAATATCAACCTGGTCTCACTTCTTCCCCACTCACACTCTTATGTCTCTCCTTGCTCCTCAAAACTCCGCATGTTGGGAAGTTGAGAGCCCTCTGTGAAACTGGAAACTTATAGGAACCCTCTCACAAAGATATTTAAGTTTACAAAGGTCTTCCTGGGCTCTTGGCTTCTCACCCACTCTGATCACAAGAGTCTCATGAAGGATTCAGGTAGCGCAACAGAGAACCAAGTTCCTCCTCCAACATTCCAGTAGATTTAGTGTTCTCCAGATTACAGAGTTCCTCCTAGATGCTCTCCAGGTCTTTGCAAAGCAGCCTGAGCAAATTAATCAACCGAGTCATATAAATTCCTGACAAAACAGTCACTTAGTTTGTAGGACTGGTTGCATGAAGCAAGGCTGCACCTTTGGGCCTTAAAAGGATTCCATCAGAGACTGATTCTACAGATAGGGAGGCAGGTGCTCACTCTCCATTCCAACTTCGTCTTTTCAATTCCAAATTGGTTTTCAAACTTTTCTTTTTATTTTGCACCTACATGAACTAAACTTACCTGGATTTTTTTCCTCAGAGTAGTCTTAAATTCTTCTAAAAACTACTTAAATTCAACAGTTCCAGACTCCAGCCTTCAAAAGAACATTCAAACAGTCCCGGGTTTTTAATCAAGCGAGTCCCTGGGGACAAAACTTCTAGCACTGTGATGCACTTCTGCATGTTATCTACCCACTCTGCTAGGTTTGTCACAATGCTTTCATCATGGAATTTCCTCATGGTAGACCTATAAAAAGCTGTAAGATTTGACCAGGAATATCAAAGCAAAGGTGTCTACAACAATTTATACGGCCTTCAGTAACACTTTCATGATTAAGCAGTAGAAGACCCAAAAATTCTGATTTACTTTTTATTATGTTTTTATATTCAACAGCATACATTCTCAAGCAGTAACATACAAACCACTGGTGTTGTACTAACCCACTTTAAATAGACTTTAGCTAGCATCAGTGACCCTTTGCAAATTTGGCTTGGAAACCCTTTCTTAAAACCAAATACATAGTTAATTTAAGCCTTCAATTACTTTCCTGATTTTAAACATATGCCAGTGATTTCAGGAACCAACTGCAAGGACTTGGAAGGGATCATGGCTGAAAAAACACAATTTGAACAGTTCACAGTATTTTGGAAATAGGACAAGAATAGAACCAGAACAGCAGATTTCAATAGGTCTGACCATTGTGGCATCCCAAAGACAAGTCAAAGAAAAACAAAACAAGTGATAGTTCCTACAAAACAAATGCCACAGGCACAAATGCCAACTAATCCAAACTGCAAGAAATGGAAAGTTAGTAATTTCAGTCAAAAAAGAAGCACAGAACACTCACATCATATTACCAAAGGAGAAATTGCACAAATCGTAGGACCAAGAATGTGAAAGGCTGGAATGTCAGCATTCATCTAATGCTAAAAGAGAAAGCTATCAAATCATTTGAAGGAAAGTGTTTAATCCCTCTTTTGCACTAGTCCTCTCTACAAAAGTGTGAACAGCTGGCTACCATTATCAATCCCAGCAACAGAGAGCCACAGTTTAGGTTATATTAATAGCTTAGTTAAGTGAATTTTGAAGACTGGCAGGACTTGATTAACTTAATCCTATGATATTTCAGCCTTTAAGTCATTTCAGAACTATTGGAGGTTATCTTCCAAAACATACTGTGCACAGGCAAGATACCTTTTCAGGCAAGGAAGCCTGAAAAAAGGCAAATGCAATCCAGGCTTTAAATAAAGAAGTGAGTGAAAAGACCCAGAAGCTTTACTTTAGTTGTGACACAGGAGATGGAGAAAGGCATGGAGCAAAGGAAGAGAGAACTGGGAAGAAGGGATCAAACTGAAAAAGTAGAAATTAAGTGCACACAAAACCACCACCAAATGCCATGTCAGTCACGTCAAAACAGAAATTGTCAAATCAATCTTATTCCAAGCTGATATGAACTTAAAGAATCTTTGGACATTTTATGGCATGAAATGCTCACAAGCAGGCTGGAGAAAGGGGATCCTGAAGTACTCCATGGAATGACTGCAAAGCTGGTAAGGGCTCTCTTGGTGCAGTTAACCAGTGGCTTACTGCCAAAATAGAAGTGCTAATAATTAACTGGGGCTCCACTTGGGTCTATGATTTATCCAACCCCTCTCTTCTCTTTAGATGACCTGAATAAAGATAGAAGAGGCTTACATGCAGACAGCAAGAAGCTAAGGCTAAGTTCTCACTCCAGTTTTCCCAAGATCCATTTCCTGAATTCAGAGGCACGATTAAAAACATAAAAGGTCTCATTTTAAGGACACCAAGGTACAACATATAAAATATAAGCTTAAAAAGTGCTTAAAATTCAAATGGGCCACTTTGCTGCTGCACATAAGAGGCTTGGGGATTTGCAGGTTGCAGTGAATCACGCGAGCACTGTTTGACCATACAGACCTGCTAGGACACATGAAGAGCCATGAAGCACTTCTTATCCCACTTTGCAGGTGAGCTGAACACTGTATCCAGTTTTGGACACTGCACTTTAAAAAAAGATGTGGATCAGATGGAGAACAGGCAGGCAACAAGAATGTGCAGGAATTCAGGAATGTTCAAGAAGCAACAAGAAATTCAGAAATTAAGAAACACGACCCGAGATGACACTTAAAACCAGCGGTACCTTTCAATGTAAAGAAGTTTGTTCATTTAATCCTCTTTGCAGATTACTGGAATATGTGATTCTCTGGTTAAAAGAGAAGCAAGGACAGCCAAGCACTTGGAGAGCGTACTTTGATCACAAGCTTTTCTTTCTGGGAAGATAAACAAGCATCTGGCAGAAATGGCCTAAGGGCATTGGTCTTGATGACCTCTCAAATTCCCTTACAGATCAGCTTTTAAACATTTGCTCAACACCATATACAAACTCATTTGCAGCATCAGTACAACCTCAAGTCAAAGATTCCTGAAGTCTTTTACTTTTAAACTCCTAAAAATCTAAGAAAGATTCTTCATATGTTTGCCAGAGTTGAGGATGACTTAAAAAGTCAGAGATAGGAAGTCAAAATGATAAGAGCAGTCATCTACCTGCAAGACCTGAGAAAAATGCAACTAGAAAAATCTTATTCGAGTATAGGAAGAAAAAGGTAATCAGAGTAGCAAAATTAAAGACAGGGCAATGAGAACAAGATAAATGGATCCCAGTACAATACAGCAACAAAAATATCAGGATACATCTACAACTTTCCAAACAGTGCAGATACACTCAAAGCATTTATAATTGGAAAAGGAAGAGATTCATGGTTAGCTGAAAGTCCTTCTCTAAGCGTCACAGGAGATGGCCTTAAGCACAAAGCTGTAAGGTAAGCAAAGCCAGAGAGATGAGGAACATCTCCAGGAGTTCACAGAGGGTCTCCACACAGAACAGCACTGTTGCTACAACAGAAAACCCACAATGGCACATTCATGCCACACTGACATGAAGCACCTGGTAGATATTGCAATAAAAAAAAAAATCTCAAAATGTACCAACCTGTGCTATATTTTTGTTGAGAAGATATACTCCATATTCGAACTGAAGCTTCTCTCCTCCTTTTGGATATAAAGGAAATCTGATGAGGAAGGAAAAAAAAATATGTGTTTAAGGTGAAGTTATTCAAATACATAAAGGCAGACTCTTTCTGAAAAAGCAAAGACTCTTTGAAAAATGAATCCACTCAAAATGCTTGCCTCCCCCAAAACCTCCCCCCAGCAGGATTATCCTCGAGAACCCTCAGGTGCTCCAGCAAACCAGCCTCTTAAACTGACACCAACATTTAATCAATTGATTTATTATTTTCCAAAGTATTATTTCAGGTTTTAAAATATGCTTATTTTCATTTATCTCACTAAAGGAAGCACGTTTTAAAGCATGTAACATAACAGACTCCACTATGTCTTTGCGTTCTTTTTTCCATTGGTTAGCTCGTTTCCAAATATAAATAATTCCATAAGAGAAAGGTGCTTCCTTTTTTTTTACTAAACTATTTTTTTGAGATAAAAAAGGAGCACAAATCCCTCAGACCCAGAAGACATTTGAAAGTCCATAGAGCAATAAACACAGAAGAGCTTAAGAGATCACAGGTAATTGCTCGTATCCATGTGCTCCCCACCCATTTAAGCCCACCAATCCTCAATATACCTATCCCTGGAATGTCCCCCACTTTTCCTGCTGTCCTATTACCATTCTTTTGTGAAAAATCTCTCCTTTCAACAAGCTTTAAGCACACACCAAAGGCCCAAATCAACTACTGCATCTGAGCTCAAAGCCCTCAAAAATATTATATTCCTAAGATTTATTTCTGTTGCATAATACATAAGCCCTTTTTTTTTTTTTTTAATTCTAAACATACAGATCTACTTTATTGTTTATAGGAAAGTGGCACAGCTTATTTCTCTCTCAGCTGTTTGAGAGCCATCACTTGAGCTCATAAAGTAGCAAAGTCTGCTTAGCATTCCTCATTAGAACAAGTTTTTATTCACCTGTCCTACCATTTTTTGCCTCGAGTGAAGCAGTTACCACAAATAATTCAATTATTTGCAAGCTACTTTTCTTCAGTTCATCTTTTGACTCTTTCCCCCACAAATGTTAGGGGGTCACACGGGTTAAGTGATTTCAGAACAATTTAAAAACTTATGTCCATAGTAACTACACCGTGAAACAAGGTTTTGCATCTCTCCAGGGTTATATGGTTTATATTTTCTAATCAAGATGCTGAGGGTATTATCTGCAGAAAACCTACATCAGAACCCACAGCCTATCTCTTAGGACAACAAATATAGGAGATCAATATCTGCAAGGAAAACTCGCACATTCTGGAGATCTGATTGCACAAAAGGGTATTTCAGCACCAGATAAAAAGCTTTACCACAGCCCCATTGTGAGGGATATTTGCACATTTAAGGATAATTCTATAGAGCCATTAGAGCTAAAGGTTAATGGGTCATCATCGCAGCAGATCAAATATTAAGACACCCGCTCCAAGGTTTATGCAACTTTCAAACTCACTAGCTCAGTTCAAGTTGAGGAACATAAAAGTTACTGTGAATAACACATCTCGCTCACCGTGCTTAATAGATCTATAAATCCAGCTTGTTCCCATGTAAGAAAAGAAACCTTTCAAAATAAACACATTAAGAATCCCACTGCACGCTCTCCTAAGTGTACAACACAAATCCAAAGGAGTTTATTTCAGTATCTACAATTACCCTACACAAATGGAGCACAATTTAAATTTAAAGGACACCTTCACCAGGAACAGTATAAAACTCGCTCAGGTTTGACAATAAAAACCCCATTAGAAACACAAACCAAGTTTAACTGAGAGATAGTATTTCATTAAGGTACTGGTAATGGGAACCAGGAATTCCATTACTGGACACAGGGCTCTTCGGTTCATGCAGTTTATAATAAAGGATAAAAAATGATTTAACTGTGTTTTAAACTATTTAACTATGTTAACTATTTAACTGCTACCTCCCACATACAGTTTCTTGCAAGTGAAGATCAGGCTTTTCTGTTGGTCAGGTTTGTCTTGCTTGTTGGCCAACATTCCCAATTCTCCCCTCTAACTTCCACTAATTAATTTTGAAAGAATATAAACTACATACATCCTCACATCAGCTTTTATAACACAGTAAGTTACATGGAAGTCTGGAAAATTATCAGCAGATGTCTGTACATGCACATTTATGACATACAAAGAAAATATTACTAACTTTGATATTCCTTTTTGGGTGTGTGTTATCTTGCTTGCCTGTTCGGCCTGGTCACAAGCAATAAACTTAAGGGATGGAAATCATGATTTTTTATACAGTGCTTCATTGCGTATAATTGAATGCAACTTTTTAACTGTTGGCTTCCCATAGGAAATTCTTCTTTTTGCCTGTTGCTTAGCAAGTGACTACCGTAAGTTAATTTTCACTTTTGACATGCTGAGAATTTGGTACCGTAAGGTTTTAGTTACCCTTACTCAAGAAATGCACTCCAAGCCTATTTTAGTATTTTATCACCACAAAACACTTGATAAAATGAAAAACAGCATTCGCTTGCCCACTCTGCTCCAATGTCTACCTTCCTTGTACTAATTCTTGCTCATTTACTTTAAAACTCAAATATCATCTTCCTCCCCAGCCAAATCCAAAAACTCATGAAGCTCCTTCTGTTTGGGAAGGGTAGAAGAGGGAAACCACACAAATTACAAGTTGAGGAAGCACCAGAACACACTGAGAGAAGTTAGTGAATAGTAAAGTGTCTGCCTAAAGGTATTTCTAACTCCGAAGATGAAAAGTGGAAAAAAAGTTATTTCCTGACATTTCTTCTGCTTGTATTCTAAGGTCCTCTCCTTATTACTATTATCTTTTATATCTATATATTATTATTATCTGATATTATCTCCTAAAAGCCGATCGTTACTGGAGGTTTAAGAGAACTGGAAGAAAGGAAATCTTCAAGAAAGTCAAGGAGAATCCAGAAAGCTACAGGCTGGCCAGTGTTACCTCAATCCCTAGAAAGGTGTTGGGGCAAATAAGACATTAAATAAGCCATTTCCAAATCTGTTAAGGGCAAGTTGACTGGGAGTAGTCATCGTGAATTTATGAAACTACAATCTGGTTGGTCAAGTAGTTGGTCAAGTTGGTCAAGCAAGTCAAAGAAATGACTAGCTTGGTCAATGAGGCAAGAGTGGATGATCTTTCTCTCTACTTTAGCAAGGTTTTCAACACTGTCCCTTAAAA
Organism: Tinamus guttatus; assembly: GCF_059628265.1. Taxonomy (NCBI): domain Eukaryota; kingdom Metazoa; phylum Chordata; class Aves; order Tinamiformes; family Tinamidae; genus Tinamus; species Tinamus guttatus. The sequence goes on from NW_028289136.1 coordinate 6,531,997, forward strand.
CATCCTCCTAGACCAACCAGTAAGCAGAGGCTAGAGGTATCAGAGGTAGACTGAAAACTGTCCGAGCTCCAGGCTCCAAGGGTTGTGATCAGCAGCATGAAGCCCACCTGGAAGCAAGTCACTAGTGCTCTACCTCAGGTATGGATATGGAGGCCAGTACTGCTTAATAGCCACTAATGACTTGGGTGATGGGGCAGAGTGCACCCTCAACAAGTTTGAAGATGACAAAACTGAATGGAGCAGGTTATAGGCCACATGGGTGTGCCACTATTCAAAGGGACCTTGACTGGCTGGAAAAAGGAGACCAGAGAAATCTCAGGAAGTCCAGATGAAAAAGCCAAGTTCTGAACATGGGGAAGAATAATGTCAGGCACCAAGAGAGGCTGGGGGAAACCAACTGGAAGGAGAAGAGAACCACCTGGGCATCCTGGTCAACAACAAGTTAGGTATGAGCCAGAAATGTGCCCTCACAGAAAAGGCAGCCAAGGATGTCCTTGTAAAACCAGGCTGACATTTATCTTGTCACTATGGACTATGACCTTCCACCAATATGTAGGGTTCATAAGAGACAGGCCTAAGAATATCTGCTGCAAACTCCAGTTGTATTTATTTCAACATACAAAGTACATCTTTCAACTGACATATACGAAAACTGACAATAACTGTGTCTCATTCCAAAGATCGCAGCACTGAGAACATTGACTTGGCTGAAGAAAACAGTACACTGAACTTGCAACAAGTGGGAATTCTGTCTATACATCATGTATAGATCATGTGTTTCCATGGTAGTCATTCCCAATATCACTGCTGTTCTGGCTCCACCTAAGGAAGTTGATATGCCAAGGATAAGAACCTGTACTTGGGAAAGTTATTCACTTTATTACAACAAGCCAGTATGTGGAAAAGCAGCTTTGGCACCTATCGTAATTGTACCACAAATGTTAAATTGAAATAAAAGAGCATCTCACTTCAAGTCCAAAAGGGGAAAGTACAGGAATGATCCAAACTGCACACAAGATTGATTTTAATCAATGTTAAAGGTATGTGTTTAAGGTCTAAGATAATATGAAGATTCTCAGTCTTAAAACCTTTTTTCTCCCAAATTTAATGCCTTCCCCTCCCAGCCCACACACACCATTTAATCCCAAAGCACAGTGACAACACAAACGGTTTCTGGTTTTTGTTTCTTCGAGTCATCTATGTTCTTTCATGTAGGAGCAGAGGCAACCCTGTAATAATCATAAAATGTAGTGCATGTATATCTGTTCAGACACTCAGCTCACCTCCCCTCTCATAGCACGTTGCTTTGGGCAGAAACGCGGTTCTTCCACTCGTGATACCACAGTGACAGTTTTTTCCACAGTGAACTAGTACAAGATCAAACACACAAGACTTGTACTAGCACTAATACCTCTAAAATCCAGGTTTTCCAGTCCTACAAAAAAATTTTTCATTTATTTTCTCGTGAGAGTTGGTACAAACATTCACAGAGGCAGTTACAGACCTTCTTGGTCAGCTCTGAGTGATTTTGTTCTAGTAGAGCTTAGAATAGAAGTGGTAACTAATCTGTTTCCAGTTTATCCCTTTCTCATCTCCCCTGCTCGTGGGGTTCCAAAGGAGACATATCTTCTCTCCTCCTAGAATCATAATTCCAACAAGCCAACAACAACCACTTCATTTCACCCTATTCCCTACTGATTACTGCCACACTCCTTAAGCACCAAGTCCTACATAGAGAACAATTCTGCTTAAACTCTGACTAAAAGACCATTATGGAAATCAGAAGGCAGCTCGTATTAGTAGGTCAAGGCTTAAAGTTCTGCTCATCTACATGTCCAAACATATTGGCTCCCAAGAAACTCAAGTGACAGACACCAAATCAAAGCTTCCACTCAGAGTAGGAAGCAGCTCTGACTTCCCTATAAAATACCCAAACAGGAGTAGAAAAAGGAAAAAGTCTTGGCTAAAAGAAGTGGTTAAGCAGAGCGCCAACACTGGGTGTACAGTGTAAACCAATGCGGATGTGAAAAGTTCTAGAGTCTCATTAAACCCTCCCCAAAGACGTGAACAGGAAAAGGTGAGTCCAAGATTACAATGCTTGATCACTGCAACTCAGAGGGAAACGTAATCCCAAGTCAGTCTTTTTTTTTTTTTTAATTTAAAAAAGAGGCTGAGAATTTTCTCTTTCACCAAGCTCAAACTGCAGAACCAGCTCCTTACCATTAAGGAATGCTTAATAAGGTACTTAAGAATGCAGAATTTAACTGTGAAGTGTTGCAAGATTTTGAAATAAGTAGTCAGTCTGAATATTTGCACAAAGAGATTCCACTCAAGCATATTTATAGCTTCACAGGTACCAAATACAGCATCAACAGGACTTGGGCCGCTGCTCTGGAATTACTTCAAGGTTTTTTCTAACATGGCATTTGGTCAAACAGCCTATATCTGAGACATAAGTAGTAGGCAACTATATCCCTAAGAAAATAAAATGCACTGAGAGGTATAATCTTACTACAGTAGGTCACATTTTTAGTGTTACACAGAAAGTAGACACCACAATTGTCCCGGTTGCTCTAACTACTACTCAGGGACACAAACAGACCATCTTATAACCGTAAGGCCACAGGCACAACAATATCTGAACTTACCTTAGAGACTGCTTATTCTTCTAAATCAACCTCATCCTTCTCCTTGGGGTAAAGGACTGTCTAAATTGCTTTGAAAGGTTCATTTCAGCTTTAATTCCTATGATTTGAGGCATGATCAAGGAGACACTTAATTGTATAGCCAGTACAGATGCCCTGCTGTACATCAGAGCAACTTAAATGTTTGATGCACTTGCAGTACATCACCACAGGACTCTTGGGTCAGTAAGATGTTAAGAAAAGCTCATAGGATTCCCATCCCATGCCTCTATTTTAGACCTCGTTGATCTCTTCTGAATTCAAGTCCTATCTTTACAGTTGAATTTTGTGGTTTAGGAACTTCTGCATACACAGAAACCAACTCAAGCACCAATATATAGGTGGCTGATTTTTGTCTATAGCCACCTGTCTTTACTACAAACTATTTCAACTGCTTTCACCTGTTTCTACTTTGGCATTACATCATGTGCTTTAGATCTTTTATCCTCATCTGTTCAGTTCTTTTGCCATATTGCAGATTACATCAGTGTGCGAAAGCTTTGTCTTCACTTTAGAAAGCTCTTTGGGCAAGAATTAAGTGAAGCAATGATTTTACCCATCATCTCTTGCATTGTTTTCCACAAGCTAAAGCATGGCTCAATTTAAAAGTGCATTATACCCAGTTTAATAGAATCATAGAATGCTTAAGATTGGAGGGACCTCTAGAGGTCATCTAGTCCAACCCCCCTGCACACGCAGGGTCACCTAGAGCACGTGGCACAGGACTGCGTCCAAGCGGGTTTGGAAGATCTCCAGAGAAGGAGACTCCACAACCTCTCTGGGCAGCCTGTTCCAGTGCTCTGGCACCCTCACTGGCAGGAAATTTTTCCTTAAGTTCCTGTGGAACTTTTGGTGTTTCAGTTTGGGGCCGTTTCCTCTAGTTCTGTCAGTGGCCACCAGGGAAAAGAGGCCAGCCCCATCCTCCTCACTGCCTCCCTTGAGGTACTTCTAGACACTGCTCAGGTCCCCTCTCAGCCTTCTCTTCTCCAGCTGAACAGGCCCAGCTCCCTCAGCCTCTCCTCATAGGGCAGATGTTCCAGGCCCCTGATCATCCTCGTAGCCCTGCGCTGGACTCTCTCCAGCAGCTCCACATCCCTCTTGTCCTGTGGAGCCCAGAACTGGACACAATACTCCAGATGGGGCCTCACCAGGGCTGAGTAGAGGGGCAGGATCCCCTCCCTCGACCTGCTGGAGACGCTCTTCTTAACGCACCCCAGGATCCCATTGGCCTTCTTGGCCACGATGGCAACTGCTGCCTCATGGTCAATTTGTCGTCCACCATGACACCCAGGTCCCTCTCTGCAGAGCTGCTCTCCAGAAGGTCGGTCCCCAGCCTGTACTGGTGTCTGGGGTTATTTCTCCCAGCTGCAGGACCTTGCACTTGGCCTTGTTGAATTTCATAAGATTTCTCACTGCCCAGTTGTCCAGTCTGTCCAGGTCCCCCTGGATGGCAGCGCAGCCCTCTGGGCTATCTGGACTAGTTTGACAAATCTAAGCAACTTGTTCTGAAATTGTGTCAGATAAGCTACATTTTCAGAGGGACACGAATGGAAGACTTGTATTTGTAGCTTTGCAAGTTAAGGTAAAAGCAGTGGTCTATGTTTCAGACTGAGCAAGTGCCCCCACACACAGCTTACCTCAAAAAACCTTAAGTAGAACCTGCTGCCAGAGACTTAACAGAAAAGCAAGTTTATCAGTTCAAGAAAGGAGACTGTTTTTGTCTTTAAAACTATTTCTGGATGCCTCCCAGCATTGAATACTCATTCAACCTTCACTTCTGTAAGTATTCAGAATGTTTTTAAAGCTGTAGCTCTGGGGTCAGAAACTAGCAGATTTACAGATTTTTTCCCCCTGCGACATCAACATCATGAGACAAAGCTGAATAAAATGCTACAATAAAAACGTTCATGTCCAATTTAGTAGAAAGATGCTGAATGCCTTTTAAAAATAACATTTATTTACCTGTAAGTTAATGAATATTGGAAAGGCATTAGATCAGGCACACACAGTCAATACCACTCACACAGTCAATACCACTAGGGCTTTCCACACCATAATTATTGCACCTTTTGCTACTTCTCATCTGATGGTACCCAGTGAATTTGTTACAGAACAAAAGCTTAACATGGCTTTTTCCCCCCTTCACCACTTATTTCCAAAGACAGAAAGCAGAACAGCCACAAGACAGGAGCACAGCAGACTTGGCAGAACACAACTGAATCCCATTATTATACAGATAAAGAACTGAGCTTATTTCAGCAAGTACAACCATCGCTGGTCCCGATAGTGAAGAACCACAACTATGCCTCACACAGTACCAAGAGAAGGGGTAGTTTTGGGAATCCAGGCTTAAACCCATTGATAGAAAATGAGGATATGGCTCATAGGGCTCAGTGGCCCAAAGCAGATAAGATAATTCCCTGGAAGAGACAAGTTCCTGCCGGATAGGACTCTGAAGTATGAAGAGTGTATAAGAAGCAGGTTTAAGCACTTAAAGTTAAGCTATTCCAACCTCATCCCTCTGGGGGGACAAAGGAAGGAGCCAGGGTTTTCCCTTCAAGCCACCACATCCCATTCGCTCACTGTAAAGGAATGTTTTATCTAGAGAAAAAACTTGTGTTATTTCAAAAATGCTGGGATTTTCTAAATCCCAATAAACCGAACCTTAAAAACTTACCCCCCAACCAGCTTGCTCGAGACTCCTGTTCTCCAGGACACTCCTGATACAAGCAAGGGTCAAACAGGTTGCTCAGGAGCCCCAGACACCATAATGCCATCACTTGGCTGCATGCTGACGTTTGTAGCAAGATGAAGTGCCAAAACAGGCAAGATGACCACAGATCCATTTAAAAGCCTGTTCGCTTCCCAGAAAAGCTGCACTGAAGTTGTTGTAGCTTCACACCAGACTGGCACAGGTCTTCAATGACAAACCCAAGCAGCTGGGGCCTTGGTGGAAGGGATACAGGTAAAACCCAACAGTATGAAACTGCCCTCGAGAGCAGGCTCCTTAATCAGAGATGCAGCACCGAGCACTGCAGATCTGTCTAGTTGATGGCAGAGGCCACTAAGTGACCTTAGGGTGACTACCAGCCTCCAAGAAATAGCTGACTAGTCTGTCGGTGATCAACAAGATTTAGGAAGCATTAAACAAAAACATAAGATCCCTACCTGATAAGCAAAGCCAAAATTAAACAAAATTGCTGGAAAAAGAATGAGCCATGTACACCTTGCTAGGTACCAAATTAAAACATGGATACGAAGCTTAAATCAGAAATGACTTCAGATTTGATTGTTGTAGGGTTTTGGTTTCTTCAAGAAAAACAAGGAATTTGTAAAACAAAACTAGGGTGACAAATATACAGACTGCCAAGAGGAGAATCCATGAATTCAAGCTCGAATTCAAGGCTTTCTTTGTACACAGAAAGCTGTGATGGAAGCACGACGCAAGGGCTGTCTGTAAGGACGAAGCAGACAACTTTGCTATCAGAACTTCAAATCTTCCCGTCACTGAAGGATCATTTTTAACTAGAAGGCACTTGACACAGGTCAAGCCCCTCACTATTGAAAAATGAAGTAATGTTTTGAAAAATCATCGCATCAGGAGTACCGGGTTCCAAAGGGAGGGCGGCAGGCCGGCATTTCCTCAGAAACATTTCTCAGCTGTAGATGTCTGGGGTCAGTGGTCTCTTGTACTGCAATAAACAAACTCAGCTTTTCTCACACTGGTCGGGAGTTTGCAAACAAAAACCACTCTTAGCTCCCAGAACCACAGATCTGTAAGTAGGGTCTACACTTAAGGCACATCTTAAAAGTTAAGATGTGCACAGAAGTATTTGCAACTCAATGAAGGTAAAACGTGCTGATTATTTTTGATGAAGAAAAAAAAATAAGCCTGTTTTCTACATAAATACCCTCAAGAATGCAGCACATAAAAGCATAGTTCATGATAAGTTCATGGCAAAAAGCATTCTTTAAGCAATATAGCCGGACACTTAACACACACTCCATCTACCACAGAGACTTAACTTGACTTTGACAGCTACTAGGTTTCTCAACGAGGCATCTCCCTCCATCCGATTTAAGATTGCCAAGATTTCTTCCCAAAGCTGCTATTTTATCATCTCAGAGTACCCAAAGTGATTAAAGATTCCCCTGTCTGGTTGAAAGATGTCAACAAGTCAGGGAGAAGTTGCCTCCTCGCTTGCTTAGCACCATGGTTCTTCAGGGTGGTGGCAGATAAGGCGCTTGCAGCACAAAGCAGCAACCATCGTCTCCGGTTGTGGTAGGGTCTACTGCAACTGCAGCTGTCAAATTGCTTGTCCCTTGGCACAGGAGCCAGGACACGGCAGCAAGGACAACTTCTAGATGAAGCTCCTTCAACAAGTAGTTCCAAAGTTACCCACAGGTCTGCTCAGTAACACTTAGCTCCCATTGCTTGCAAAAACAGCTTTGGATAATAGGAAGTAATGCAAGAACTGGCTTGGGTACAATTATTTATAATAATTTAAAATATTTATAATAAGTGTTTTTACTATGTTGCTTAAGCATATACAGATTAGAACTACACCTGTCCTGAATAGTCTCCATTTTTTCATCCATCTACCCCAAAATTCGATCCTGTTTAATTAAATATCTCAAATTAGGGTAAACCAATGTGCCGGCTTGAATTCAAGAGTCAATCAGCAAGCACCATAAATATGTTAATATCCACTACACATCACAGGGCACTGCCTTTGACCCAACTTGCATGTTGGATTTAGCTAATAGAAGCAGTCCCAAAGTAATTCCATTCATAACTTATCACTATTGAGAAATCCAGGAGTTCTCTGATGATCTGACAGCAGTATCTGTGTTTCTGATGCGCTCACTGGTTGCAGGGAACTGCCTCATCCAAGTGAAATAGGACTGGATTTTTGTTATCCAAACCTTTATCACTTGCCAAGGGGACTACAAGCTTTCAGGACCTACAGAATTATTTCCAGGTCCAAATTATTGCCCCTGTGACATAAGATGTTAGATGCACTCAGGCTCTTATTCCAGACCAAGTTCAACCCCAGGCAGTTCTTTCTGACCACAGCTCCTAGCTGTTTTCTGGATGCTTACATGAAACAATATGAAAACTCTTCAGGTCTCCTGAATATTTTATTTTTCTGAAGTCCAATTTCAGCTCCCAGGATGGAGGTCTGACGATGAAAGGGGTCTATCCAGTTTCTCAGTGCCTCTGATGGCAAAGCCAAGTCCTTAAACAGCAGGTAGATCACAGCATACTCAACTTCCCTTCTCCTTAGGCCGTTTTGCATAACTCTGTGCTTCCTAAGTCACATAAACCATAGAAGATGATTGCAAAAAATGTAAGAATGCCTTTGAACACGTATGTCTAAGACACCATCACAGACGTTGGCAAATCCTTAGGTCTGATGTGTCTGTATATACCAAGAAGAGTGGAAAAGACCGTAAACCATCTAAAATGGTCAGAAGTGTAAGAGATCCTTAGGCTAAGTTATTGTTAGCTTAGGTCAGTTAATGCCAAATATTCCTGCAAAAATAGAAAAATGACATAAACTCTTGAGATTTTACTGACATGTGAAAAAATAAGACCAGATCATCTCCAAGGACTACATCATCCCCATCTTTCCACATGTCACCATATTACACATGCACACAGATATAGCATTTGAGAAGGATATCTCCCATAACGGTCTAGGGCTTGGGGTTTTTTTTTTCCCCCTCTTAAATATCTTAAACATATTTTTTGACCTTTACAATATTAAGTATTGAACTTATTACAACCTAAGATCCTCAAATAGAAGTGATTTTTTACGCAAGATATGTTTAAGATTCCCATACATCCTCCAGGACAGCTGTGCTTGAGCAAACTAGATTTTGCCTTTTCAATTCAAAGCCTAAGTAAAAATGTAGCCATTTATTTTTACTTAACCTAAAGTATTGACTAAGATGATGACTTTCTCACTGCAGTTACTTTTCTCATCTCCCTTTAACACATCTTGGTATGACGTGATGTTTCAATGCCAAATGTAGTAACTGAACATGGCTTTGAGTCAACACAAGCCAAATATCCCCAAACAGATGGTGCTTTAGTGGTATTTGCATTAAGAACAGGGAGAGTGATACTATTCCAAAAGTTTCACTAGTTTCCAGCCAGCAAAATACAGGTAGTTGCTTTGCCCTACATGTAGCTTAAACCAACATTTTAAAAAGCTCAAGTAAATGCTACCTAAAAATCCTAGGACAATGGCAATGCTAAAACAACTGAATTATTGCATATGTCTAGCTCCAGACTTAACACTCCTTTTGGTATGAACTGGAAGTTATTCTCCTTTTAAAAAAGCTGGAAGCAACCTAAGAGAAGCACCCAGTGCAGGGCAGGAAACAACATCAGAACATATCAGACATGTTTTTTAATTTTAGTTTCCTTGTTTACAAGGACAGGATAAAGCACTATTTCTGTTTCTCAGGAATAATGCCAAGGAATTTTAAGGGGTTTATTCAGCAAAGCCCATTTCACCCTGGAACAGAAGCACATGCTACTGTCCAAACAGCCTCAATTCTGGAGTCAAACCCCCATCATTTGCACTGGGTTCTTTCAGACTCCCAAACTTCCAGCAGAATGGTACTCTTTTTCCTTAAATACACCATGCACTCTGGTGATGCTGAAAGGAGAAGCGTTAATGAGATGTAACGGAAACAATACTCTTACCTTGGTAGTTGAGAAAGTCATAAAAGCAGATTTATGGGAGAAAATTTACAGCCTTTTAATAGCGCCAAGAAGTTTTATGAAATAAGAAGGGAATAGTTATTAACTAGACTATAAACACTAATGTTTCTGCAATGATAAAACTGGCTGTATGTTGTGTGCTACTGGCAGGTATTTTCTGTCTCATCCTGCCAAACACCAGCAGTAAGTTCTCACCACAACCTCCAACTTTTTAATAGACTCCAATTGCCACATAGTAGTAATCACAGCACACAGAATGGAATAGGTCTACTAGAACTTGGAGATTTAAGGGACCTGGATCATCCAGGTAAACAAATCTGAAGTACATAAAAAGAAAACATGCATTCTGAGAGGTGTCTGCATTATTTATGCAGAAAAACAGCTCTGAAGATAAAACAGGTAAAGGCTTTGAAAACCTGGCACAGCAACTTGAAAAATGTAAGAAGTAAATGTAAGATAACATTTAAACCATACGTGTTCTTAAGCTATTTGAGTGAAGAACATCAGTTAATCCTCCAATACACGATTTAGAAGCTCTTAATATGGATGTCAGGCAAACTTGTAGTCCAGCGAGAAAAGCATGAAGCCAAGAAAAATGTTTAGTGTATTTAATAATCATGATGCTATGTATTATAACAATTGACTATTGAGAAAACCTCACTGTAATTAACCAACAGTTTACATAGGAATTAGAAAAGCTGTTTAAGAACAGGTTACTGAAATAGAGAATTTCAATAATGCATATTAATTATGTTCAATTCATTTAGGAACAGATAAGAAATGCAAACTATTAATTTAGAAACAAAACTACTAGTTAAGATATTGAGTTTTTCTATAGGATCTGAAGTCCTTTGAGATTTTGTAGGACTGACTCTCCAATATCTGGGAAGGGAAAGTCTCAGGCAGGAGCTAATCCTGCAAAACTCTTGCAGAACACAGGTAAACGGCCCAAGAGGGACTAATATACTTAGCTAAACTTTCTCCTTTTCATAAATGTATTGAGAAATAAAGTATTAAGTCATGAAGGCTTGGAAGGCTACAGTCCGCAGGACTAGACCTTCCAATCTGTCTCAGACAACAGGAAATTGGTTTAATCCTTATACATCCACACACGGGCAGTGCTATTCCTCAGAAATTTCTTCTCCAGATATAAACGTCCTAATTTGCTACGCTCATGAAAATGATGTACAGGAAGGAGGATGATCAAGTGCCCAGAGCTCTGAAGTGAAGCAAAACCAGACTGATATTCTACTGAATTACTCAGGAAGGGTTTGGACAAGTTATCAAAATGGTATCAAAACTCATTTGCGAGACAGTTATTGTAATTCATGTATCATCATGCCCAAACAGCAACGTCTCGGTGATGGCTGAACTATCGGGGCCAATTCCCAGCTCTGTCCTGCCAAAAGTCACTGAACTTCAAACAGAAACGAGATACTCCTAAAGACCCAGATCCTCTCAGCTCTGCACAGCATGAAAAGGCCCTTCCATCTTGCCAGGGACTATTAGGAAATACTGTGGAGTGCTTTGATATAAAACCTGCAAAGCAAAAAGTTAGTTACGGTCTTTGTCACAGTGAAAACAGCCCCTGAGCATTTGGAGAGTGGATTTAAGGACAGCGAGACAATTTTTTATCCTACACGGTAAAGGACAACATTTTAGACAAGATGCAAGGTCACTGAATATTAAATTGATTCATCAGTAGATGAATTACAGTGTTCTGTTTAATTAGTTTAAATCCCCTATACTAAGCTATTTATTTTGTCACAGTTATCAATTGCTGCAGTCCCATGGCAGTAACTCCTCGGTGACAGCTACACTGGTACATGGCATCTACAGTCCATTCCCATGGCCAGGAGCCACACACAAAAGGTCAGTTTTCCATATTGCAGCCACAGTTTACTTTACAGGGCATTATTTACATTTTATACCATTTTATAAACATACTCAATGCCTGTCAGCAGGCCTAGACCAACAAAACAGGGCTAGTCTGCTAGAAAACAGAATTCCAGCATCAGACCAGAAACTGCTACTGATAGGAGTTATTTTATGCAGATATAGATGGACTTAGGCACGTTTGTATCACACTTACTCTCGCTCCTTCTCTGTCAGTTTGTCGTTGATGTTGTCTTTGATTGTAGACCTGGAGCCCTTGTGAATTATGGGATACCTGAGTGGCACTTGTAAGAAGTAGGATATCATTGAAACCAGATGAGCCGTGTAGCCCAGGGCAACGGCAATGCTCCCGTCATCTTTTGCTGCCAATAACAAAAATCCATTATTTAACCAGGTGAATCTCACTGAGAACTCGGTCAGAGTTCATTCTTACAGTACAAAGCAGGATAAAGCTACTGAAATCATCAAAAGTTATGATTGAAATGACTTAAATCTGAAAATTTATACTGTTTTGTAAGCGTTGGTATCTTTCATAAAAGGCAACATAAAACACATGATGGCCAAGTTGTCCTTCTAGCTCTACACTTCGAAATTAGAAGTTAAGGTCTGGTGGACAGGCAAGGGGAAGAAGAGGGAGAAGTGAAAGACTGTCTAAGTCAAAATTCAAGCTTTCAAAATTAAGCTTTCCGCATTTCTCTAGATGTAGCTGCCATTTCACAAAGGTCAGAAAAGACGTATTTCTCTAGCTTTATTTATTAGGGAGATCAGTTAGAGAGATACTGAACCCCAAGATCAGAGCTGTGTTCTCTGCCAGAAGCAGAAGAGCTTGGATTAACCCACTGTTTAAAAGCATCATCATCAAACTGGCATTTAACCTTCCAGCTTGAAGTTTCCCCTGCTGGGAATATACTACTCTTTTTTTCTATTGAAATTGCACCCTCTTCTACAGCCAATATGTTACTCAGAAAGACTTATTTCAGCAACTTTTAAAAGTTAACACCTTAGCACAAAGACAGCAAACATCTTTGCAGACACAAGGTCCACCAACTAAACTGAGGTCCTCTAAGCAAAGCATTCAATGAGGCTTAACGTATATGGAATCATATTGAGTTCCACATGTTATATGGATTTTAAAATTGCACCCTTTTCCAACAGGATACTCTATTAAAAGATGTCTAACACTTGCAAACCTCTTTTGGTGCTCCTTTTTTAAGCATAATTTTCTATTTGCAATTTAAACTTACATACAAGAAATCAAGTAACTGCTTTTCGAGTTTAACTTCATATTTCACTGAAATGAATACTAGGTCTTTCTTTCCTGTAATAGAATATTACTAGTTCTCAAGTGGTTTTAAAAGAATTTCTAAAGGCTGCAAACAGCAATAAACTGCCAATAGGTCAAAAAATGCATACTATGGTTCTCAAGAATTATAATACTGCAAGTTTAGTGCAACCAGCAAATCAGTGCAATAAACTGACCTTTGTTAAATTCATCCATATTAAAGTTTCTACCTTCATTATTCAAACTTTCATTATATACTCTATTATCACCAGTTAATTAATACAGAACATTTCTAGGAATAGTTAGACAATTCAGATTTTTTTTTGCTTGAGAAATCACCTGAGAGCAAACAACTACTGGATGCAAGACATTTACAAGTGGAATTTAATAAATTGCCAATTGATATCAAACATTTGTAGACAAATGCCTGCATGCAGTTACCTACACAACTGTTACACTGGCAGGCACACATATTTGCTTCTGCAACAGGATAATGTAGACTGTTACAAGAGTTGACTAAGGAAATACTGCTATATAAAGCAAAGAGTTGCTGCAAGACAGTTTTAAAATCACACTTAAATAAGTTACTTTTTTAGGAAGTCTACAAGCAATTAGAGCAAACTACATGGCAATTCTTGCACATCGGCTGATCAAGATCTGGGCAACCTGTTTCAGTGTCTGATTAAATAATCTTAAATAATCAAGAGCAAAATCCTCTGTGCTAGCTAGTAACTAGAATAAATAACGCCAAAATTATATTCTAGTCTATGTCTTTTCCAAGCACAAATTTGTATACTAATTTGTATACTCTTTGTATACAAATTTGTATACTCTTTTTACTTAATTTTAATGAGTTTTGATCAGTGTTAACTGTTAACTAAGTGCTAAATTAAGAATATCCAGATACCTTGAAAGTCTTCAGAATTGGGCAGCTTGACTCCACAAACAAAATAATCCTTCTGATCATTCTGTAAATTTAAAAATCAACAGCAGAAAGTGAAATGGGATGATTCCCAGAAAATAGAAACTTGTATAAAACCCTATGACAGAAAAGCAAGCACTTTTTTAAAAATAGAGTAAGTCAAAACCAAAAGCCCATCAAGGTGCTCTTTTTTTTCTACATTAAACTTAGAAATAGGAATACAGAAATGCATATTTCCCTAAAGAGAGCTTCATTTTAATTAACTCCTTATATAAAGGACTTAAGAGTTCAATCTTTCGGCAAGTGTTGTGCAATCTTCTAAAGTTTAGCTAACATACTGTGACTTTTGTTTTAAATAATTATATAAGAAATAGCACATATGCATTAAGTTGTAGCTATATATACACACACTCATATACTTTCTGCTTCTATAGTGGAGCCTATTTAAGAGAGGCTACAGGGAGATAGGTCTCTTAGGAGGTTTAGAAAGTGCCACATCCTGCAAAGATGGAAGAGTGACAAGAGTCGGGAGCACGTTTCACCAGGAAGAGCTTGGCTTTAGGTGCAAGAAACGTGACATTCTTTTCACTTGAGGCTGTTTTTTGGAAAATCTGAAGCATACCAAATCAATAGGGTAGATATAGGACAGCTCTGTCAGCAGTTGCTTGCAGCGAATTGTCAGCTGGGCATTCGTCTTCAAGAACAGCTCCCTTCAGGGAAAAGGAACCCAAAACCATTAGTTTCGTCAAAGTTTTGAGTAATGAAATCAAGCCCTTGCAACCCCTCTGCATCGTCCCAGACAGCATTTTCCCTGTCATCAGAAAGTTAGGTAACTTCACAAGGATAATTACAGAAGATATAGGGTGTTTTTTTTTCATTTTTGGTTGGTTGTCTGTCATCTTACAGGCATATTCTGGCTAAGACCATGAAATATTACAAAGCAGTGAAGGATGCATAAAAGTCTACAGCTACAACACAGCATCTGTTTTCTTCTCTCCCAGTCTTGCCATTGTTAATTCCCACTTTAGACAACAAGAAATTATTGCAGAAACTTAACTGAAGCCTTGGGGTGACAACATGCAGAATTTGGTACAATACAAATCCAAGCCAAATGCCTTATTTAGAAGCCTCTATTTCCTTGCCAATTGCAGGCAAGCAGGAAATACCCGTGAGTCCTTTTACCTCTTAGCAGTGCATTCCTTCCTTAATTCATGCAGGGATTCATTATGCTCCTGAAGCTTCTGGTATTCCGTCTCAAATACATTTTCTGTACAATAAGCAAAAAAAAAATAAAAAATAAAAAAATAAAATAAAAATTGGAGCAAGCATTTTCTTAACTATCTGACATTCCCACAGCAGATATTACATAAATTTTGGCATTGACCCTCCGACTATTCTTAGGTGCTCTTTTTCCATGTTATGCAGCCAAACTGGGAAGTGACAGTGCAGGATAAACATCTGCCTTCATGCACTGTTCACCATTCACCAGCCTAATCCCACCACCAAGACCTCATTCCCCTTTAACACCCATTCCCCTCATGTCTCCAACAGAGCAAGTCCGTTAAGGCAGCTCAAGGACTTGCACAGCAAACATTGCATCTTTAGTAAAAACTCTGTATTTTAGATTCATTTGAAAAAATTCAAGAGAGTCCTGCAATAAGAGCAAACATCTGCATAGCTCTGTTTTATACAACAGCGCAGACGAGAAGTTGAAATATTTCTATACCCACCTCTTTCATGCAAATTATTTTGCTCCTTATGCAGTAAGGCTACTTCTTGACCCAGGGCCTTCTTCTGCCTCTCCAGTTCATTATGTAGCACCAGGATCTTCAACTGTAAACATTCACTCTTCTTTTTCTATCAGAGGAAAAACTGAAGATTAATTCTTTAAAAGCTTTTCTGCACACAAGCTGTTCTATAACCAGGGCAATAGAATGGAAGGAGAAAAAGAAGAGTATGTGCAAAAGCATAACTGAACCAAATAGGTTACCAAGAGCCATCAATTACTAAATAAATAAAATACTGTCTTGCAGAACTTGTTCCTCCCATGGGGTGCATCTCCCATGTAATTCATCATTAGGAAATTGCATCGCTATGCGTGTAATAAAACTCTAATTAAAGAAAATTCCGCTTTAAGGGATCCATATTATATTTTCCAGATATTTGAGAGTAAGTGAAGATACTCAAAATGGACAAGAACTTACATGCATTCAGTCAAGTCGTGCCCCTGGTACAATTCAAAATATGAAGGGGCAGTCAGACATACCTGTAAGCAAGTCTTGCATAAGCACTAACAGACACTGTCACTTTGTGCAACTCAACGAGCTTTTCCCTTCCCAAAGTCTAAGGAGATATCGTTCCTTCAGCTCCAGCCGCATGCAGAAAAGTCAGTTTTGGCTGAGCTTTTCCTTCCATCTCATTTTTATTTTGGTTAACATATTCTCAGCACTCTGGTTCAAGTTCCCAGCAGGAAACAAGACTCAGTATTAAAGTATGAAGCTCCATGTCACACATTTATAAAGAGGCAGGGCAGCCTCCTGACTGCTGCCCTGGACCAGGTGCTTCAGTGAGGACCACAGAAGAGATGAACCCCACGGGACAAACAAGTCCTGCAGCACAAGGCCCATGGCAGCCCAGAAGAGTTTCTGCTGATAATCAAAGGAAAAGAAAAAACACATAATCATTGCTTTATACCATAAAGCATTTTATTAAGAAGTTGCATCACATGCGAGATCTTTGTCATTTTGGATTATTCATATAGTTCTGCCGATGCATATTTTTAAAGGAAGCCCTTTATCTGGAGGGTCAAAGAGATCTCTAATTGAGAGAAAAGTTAACGACCTTTTAAACAACCAAGATACCAGTAAAAAGTCAAATAAGCTCTAGGCTGCAGTTACTCAAGGGAGATGCTAAACTGCCCCTAAAGGGAGTTCACTCAGAGTGGGCAAATAAGCTCCTACTTTTCAATGTTGTCAATCCCTTAATCCAGTTTGAGACTACAAGGAATTATTCAAGTACTCTCAACCCAGGATCTACCTTTGAGCAGTAAGACACATCCCCAGCACAAGGAGTTGGCCCCTCACTACACAAGGCATCGGATGCATGCCAGTGAGTGCTAGGATACATTTCTAAATTAAATGACATTAGCAATTCAGCTCTATTAACTCATTACTTTGAGCTCAGCTCATCTCTTCTGTGAAGAAACTGGTGCCACTATTTTTGGTTTTGGTTGTTTTTGGGGTGGGGATGGCAGGAGAAGAGAAGACAGGTGGAAAAAATATAAAAAGCCATTGCAAGATCTAATACAATTAATATTTAAAATGAAGGTGTTGCTTCAGTGAGAGTTTTTGCATGAATCCCATTCACCCAACAGGCATAGGGTGCAAGAAAGCAGAGCTAGTAAATAAAATCACCCAACTAAATCCACTGGCAGTTCTCTTCAAGATGAACTCAAATCACTAAGAGGTTGTCCATCCTGGTAAAAACCTTTAATTCATTTTGAAATATCTGTGCTTTTATAGCAGAGGAAAAATGCTACAAAAAGGAATGTCAGAAACAGGACAAGCAATCAATTAATCTAATCTACATCAGGAACATATATAAATATAAAATCCATTATGCCACACTCCTCAGTAAGCTTCCACTTAAAGTGAAAAGGTTTAAAATTATGATTAAAGCTCATGAGTTATGTGCTTCAGCAAGACTACAGAAGAAGGTTTTGGATGACAAACCCACCAGTTCATTGCTTGTAGATGTACATCTCAGCTTTTCTTCAATCTCCCTTCCTATTTTTTGAACAGTTACCTGAGTCTGTTTAATTGCACACTGGGCTCTGTGAAGCCTGTAAAGAAAAGAGAAGTTAGAGCTCTATTAAAGACCTCCTAGATGCTTCCTAACAGCAAAGGTACCAGTTGCCTCAAAAAGAACAGAGGTAGCATGAATTCAGATCATCATCATCTAGTCTGAAAGGAAATAAAGGAGAATTATAAATTGCACTGCCTATAAAAGAGCATCCCAAGTGAAACAACAAGTCCAAAATCTATTAAGTATCAGATTCCATTTTTAAGAGCTAAATGCAACAGAGGTTGAAGATGCAGAGCTACAGGAGACAGCATGGGTAATTTATTATAAGGTTCTCATGAAGTATCAAGTTGTGGTATAGTTGATAACATCAAGACACAGCAGTTAGAGTGAGCACTGCTGACACCAGCCAAAAAAGAGGCATCTTTTAGATAAGATAGAGCCATCAGCATGAACCACCTTCAATATTTCCAGTATGCTGTGGTCCTCTCTGTATTGAAAATATGAACTTCTTATTAAATCAAGCTTGGAGTAGGGAATAGAAAATGATTAGGTGTTTATGATCATTTAGTTTGGCTTTGGGATGAAGAAAGAAAAGAGCAGTCACCATATTTGTCAGAAAGATACTCTGAGGACAGTACTGGCAAAACACAAGTAGAAAAGCATTAATGTATCCCTTAGGGTAAGGAGTACTGCACTGGGAACCTAGAACTCAGTATATTATTTGGAAGAACAGGAGGTGATCTAAAGATGTAGAATATGGCTTTTAAGGCATGAAAAGTTTACTTTTCCATTCATAGTTTCTTAATTGTTAATGTCTTCTCCTTTCATAACAACTTTCTTGCAGCAGCTTTACTATTAGAGTGAAAACTTGACTGCAGGTGTAGTCAGCATAGCAATAAGGGGTATGTTTTGTTGAGCAAATATCTACCTAGCAGATCAAGATCCTGAGCGTATTCCAAGGACTATTTCTGTTAATGAACATTAAAAATCGCTGCCTCTACAAAATAACTGTTAAGGTTACTAAAGCAGGGCTAAGAATCAAGAATCAGAGCATTACAGCATACAGAGGAGGATGCTCAGGGTCTTTCCTCTTATATTGCTTAATCTCTTCCAGTTTTATCCAAGCAGTGGAAGTGCTGCTATTTAAAATCTGTAATGCTTTGCATTAAGGTTAGAAAATAACACCTACAGGTAACAAAAGTCGTATTTTTTCCCATATCATCCCCTTTAAACATCCCATCCCAAGGGCACAAATATTAACGTCATTCTGCAACTTCAGCCATCTGAGCTCATCAGTCCAATAAAGGAAGATAAAATATGGACAAAGAAATGCTAATGTTAAGCAAGGTCATTATCATTTAGGAGTTTTCCATATTACAAACTCAAGGCAAATTTATTTCGAAGCAACATCTTTAGTTCCTTCACACTATTGCTTCTCCTGTACTTTCCATTCCCTGTAATAGAATGGAAACAAAGATCTTGTTTCAAATTATATTAAACGGTATCTTTATGGGTTTTTTGTTTGTTTTTTTTACAGCTTCTCAGACTGCTCATAGCACCATGGAGTCATCATTTCGCCATTTAAAGTCATTTAAGGTCGTCCAAATTTCCCTCCACCTCCTTCCTTGAACTGGTCCAAAATTCTTATTACCTGTAGGAGATTTGCTACACTTTCTGTAGCTTAGCACATTAAAGCTATTTTCAGATGTACTCAAAGAAAAAAAAAATCCACCATCTAAATTGAGCAGCATGGCTCTGCTGGCCGTTAACAGCTAATAATAATAATAATAACAATAATAATGGAGAACTGCTGAGGCCAATATCACAGGGTCACCCAAGGGCTCAATTTTACATTCCCTCTAGAGTAAGACGACCTCAAAATGCTGATGTCCTGCTGAGAACTGCTTTAATACCTACCACCTCGAGCAGTATTTCTGGAGGTTTTCAGCCACGGAACACGCAGCCCAGGTCAGTGTCAGGGTCTGCCACCCTTCTTGAACGTCACTGAACGCTCTGCTGTCACGTCAGAGCAGGCTCCTCATTTTCTTACTCCAGCAGTTTCCAGCTTGCTCTTTCCTTAAGGCCAGGAACATTTTTCTTTCCAGACATTACCAAGTCTAACTTAAAGCCCAAGGAGCTAAGAGTCATGGGGAAATAACAGTAAGAGTGAAATTCCCTTTTCCTTTCTCTCCCCTTCATCTAATTTTGTACTGGAAAAGTATTAGTATTCTTTATTTAGTGTGTCAGGTAATTAAGGAAAAGGTTCAGTAAAATCTTCGATTCATTCCACTCCAGCAGTTGAAAAAGTTGAAAACCCAATAAAAGGGCATTTATATAACTGATATAATTGTTATAGGGTGATCTGTTACACCTGCTCTTCACAGAGATTTGCCCAAAACTCAACAACCTACAACATTTTATAACAAGTTGAAGTACTTCTATCCAAGCACAAGGTGCAAGTATCTATTCAGGCTCTTATGCCTTAATTCCTTAGGATATTTCTTCAATTTGGTGAATACATCTTTGTAAAGATACATATCTCTAGTCTATAGTGACTGGAAGGAACAATTCAATGATCAAGACTGTTTTCATTAAGAAAAGTCTTTCTAAGTCAAATTCTCATCCAGTCATTCCTTTCAGGACAGAAAAAGCCTACAGCTAAATGGGGCTCTCTGTGACAAACCGCAGTACCATTTCCATCGAGTCAATCAGTGTCATTAAATCTTCATTCTTGTAACCCCAGCATGTTAACCAATGTCCTGGGAATTGAAAATGGTAACAGTAAGGTCATGTCCACACCTGAAGTTAAGCTTTCCAAAATCAATTCTGGGACATTCTGTTGCAAAAATAGGAAAAATCAATGAAAATTTGCCTCTCCCACCCAAAGAGCCCCCAGTAGAGCCACCTGGCAGTCCCTGCACATCCAAAGGGAATACAAACCAACTCAGAAGAACGTCAGCCTGGAAACTGTGTGTCTCACTTTTGCACGCACAAGACAGACCTCAGTGGAATCACGATTACACCAATGAATGGTAAGGGGCTGATTTAGGCTATAAACTTGGATTAAGGGTTGGATAAGTATTAAAGTTTGGATGCAATTAACGGATCGAAGCTGCAACACTAATTGCCTGCACACTGTTTCCATTGCTGGTTTGAACGCATGTCCAAAGCTCCAGCCTAAAGTTAGCACAGTTTGTGCTTTGAGCACAGTTCGCCTCAGTTTAGTAATTCAGTTATGAGCCAATTGATGGCATAATCTAAAAGCCAATACAGAATTCTTCCTATCATTCAAACTTTTTTTTTTTAATTAAAATTAGCACTTACAGAGCTCTTTCAGAGCTAATTCATGGCTTCAAGAGGCCACTGGCCTGCAACCAAATTTCCTTCAGCAGCAAGGAAAGCCAAGGCAATTACAGCTGAAACCTGAGACTTTTTAGAGATGCTTTAGCCAGCAGTGTCGTCATGGCAGAGTCTGCAGGCTGTTCTAGGGGCTCTGCAGCAGCCCGCAGTCCTTGCAAGCCAGGAGCAGGATAAATGAAGGTAACTGTGATAAGATTTACTGCTGTTGGGGTCCCCTAGGAGTGAGGATTGTCCAAGATCAGGTGAGTTTCATGCTGCTGCCTGGAGAAGCACTGGAAAATAAAGCAGACCTTCAAGTTTCTTTACAAAAAGGGCGTATCTTGGGTGGAGGCCTATGAAGCTATCGCTCTACCTCCACTCTCAAATCACTTCCTTGGTGGAGAGGGGGGCTAAGAAGCAACAAAACACTCTCCTGGTCCTAGGACATGTGAAATGCAATGGGAGAGATACCCAAAAACTTCAGCTATGTATCATGATCCGGGAACAAAAAAAAATAACCCAGCAAGCACCTACAGACAGAAATTCAACATCTCTCTCCTCTTTACTTGCTAGTCCACATCTCAGCAACTTGGGAACTGTTTGGGGGGGGGGGTTCCTTGTATCCAATAAAGATGGATTTAAGTCTGAACTAAAATCCTCCCCCAACAAAAGCTGACTTGGCAGACTTGACAATTCCAGCACACAATATTTGGCCAGGAAAAAGCTGAGTAACTTTTCATCTTTGCACATCCTTACAGCTGGATTTGCTTCTGCAATTAAACACGGGTACCAATTTGAACAAAGAGGCGCAAGAGTTCGGAGTTCGTTACGTGACTGCTTAGCAATGACCTCCTGGTCTTGTTTGCAGGATCAGGAGTTCTTTCAAGCTTCTCAAAGGCTGGGGAATGTGCCGTAACTTGGATCTTATTTCCAAATAACTTGGGAATGCGCCGTAACAACCTATTTGCTCTCCTTGAGCTTGTAATAAGGTTTAGGTAACACTGAAGGTTCAGCTGAACTACTTTAGGAAGCACTGATGTACCCAGCAACTAAGACATCCCCTCTAGATCATGAATTACTCCAGTGATTTACAACTTCATGTATTAAATATGTTCCTGGCTGCCATCTTTAAAAATAATAATAATAATAATAGATTGCCATCTGTGACAGATCAAGCTAAATACTTCATTTAGGGAAGCAACTGAAAGCTGGAGTGTATTCACAGTTGTGAATATTAGCTAGCATATGCTTATATTTATATTAATGAAAGTCTCAACTTTATTAGACATTTGACAAACGACTGTAGCTCTATCATAGAAACAAACAGATATTTGGAATACAACAGACACATCTGGATTTTTCATGAACAAAACTTTAAGCCATAAATACATCAATTAATTACAGCCGGCACATACTACAGCTACTTCTCACAAGAAAAAATAAGTGTCTATGGTCATATTTGCCAGAACAGCCTTAGTTTACAGTAAGTCTAAATTTAAACTGAGAATTACTACTGGGGATTTAGAAAATAGAACAGAACTCTTCTGGCAGAAAAAAGATGTAGCCTTCTGAAAGTACAATACACACTCCTATTATTAAAAAAACAAAGACTTTCCTATTAAATACAGAAAATGGCTGTATTTATTTCTTTATTTTAGCCCAGAGAGTAGATTATGGAGAGTGCCAGCCTGTTATAAGATGCACATATTTTACATGGCCTCTACAGCCACCATTTGCCCCATCCCACTTTCCCACAAGAAAGGTCTTCTTGATTTATGATCATATACTCCCTTTTGCAGTTTCTTCAGAAATCTAGGTCTATCATTTGTCAAAAGCTGAAGGAGGGCAAGAAAAGACACTAGAGAGGGAGGGTAGAATTGAAAAATAAGTCCCCTGACTTGCTCACTTACAGCAGTGACCTGCAGAGGCTTAAGAGAGTCTCATAACATGGTGCTATCAAAGCACAGACACATCCCAGTCTCTTTTCAGAGATTTGAATCGTGGCAAGCAAGACTTGAATGAACAAGTTTCTGAACAATCAGGCCCAGGAGGACACGGTAACGGGATACGCTTTGAGCAATTCGCACCCCACGGAACAGGAAAAGTGTTTATCAGACTAAGAGCAGTGGGTATCTCCACCTCCGTCTCGAGGATCATTTCAAAGAGTTGGCTAGAACACAGATCTCCTTAAATACATGGGGCACAGAGAGAAGAGAAGGTCTTAAAATTAAGCACAAACATTTTTTTTTCCCCAGAAATGAGGCTTTCTCAATACATCTCTAGTTCCCTTCCATTCTCTTGTATATACAAACACACCTTCACGCCAGCATAGACTTGTAGCTTGACAAATATTTGTGGCACACATGAATTCAGCTTTTTTCTTTCCTTTTCAGGGTTCATAGATTTGCTGTTATAGAAACCCTCACACTTGAGATGTTTTGTATAGCAGGAAGCTAAATTGCATACACCTTTCCTGAGGGCATGAACACATGAGGACAATTTCTACCACAAGCAAGGCAGTGACACTGGTAGACTCTGGTTCCCTTCCACTACCCCATAACCTGCTAAGAAGTTTTCGGATGCATTTTAATACTTTTCTTGAAGCAGTGAGTGACCCTGCTCCTTATGAGAAATTTAAAACGAGAATTAATGCAGTGAAATTTTAAGTGCAACACTGACTTTCCCCAATACTGTTCTGTGTTTTTGAGGCACGACTGATGTCTTTGCTCAGGCTAAAAGATAAAATGATTCGTAGCTTGATGTTCTAGGAACATTATGATCATAGCTAGGACAAAGGCATCACAAAGGTTGGGAAAAAGTATAATTCCTCTCCAAATCATGCTTTTAAAATACTTTCATGTAAGCTGCTATAAATGGGTTTAAGTGACATGCTGTTTTTCCTTCATGGTAGTTAACCTACAGAAAGGATGAAGATTGGGTTATGATTTTGGGTAAAATACAAAATAGGTCACCATTTCATCATTAAGATGCAAATTCTGCAGCTGAATTTGATTAAAAGTTAGCAATATGCCTACTGCACTCATGCTAAAATTTTGCTAAAACAGAAGGTTTTATTCAACATGGTAGCTATCGGGAAAGCTAAAGATAAGAGCAGTAGCCAAGGAAGACTCCCAACCCTGTGCTTGCTCCAGTATACACAAAAATACCCCTTCTGCTTCCTGGACTGTTTCAGCTTGCTTTGACCTGTGCTCTCTTCTACCAATTTGGCAAAAGCCAAGCTTGGAAGTAGACTCTTCTGCTGACTGATTAGCTTCAGCTCCACAAAGCTTAACAGAGTAAGAGTGAAATCCCTGGGAGCAGATTTGTTCAACAAATTTGACCCTATAGATTAAAGCCCCAAAGGAGCCTCAAGAAAACTGAAATACCATTTTCCACCCTCATCACTTCTTCCCAGGAATGTAACACACCCCGATTGCAAACCATTTGATTTTTGGGCCAAGGCAGATCACTCTTGTTAGGCTGTTCATCCATTTTAGTGTGGCTTATTAAAACACACAGGAGTGTTGATGAGGTCAGATTACAGTTCCTACCCATACTGGCCTTAGGCCACCTGGGGTTTCATGTCCCTGCCACCTCTTGGCTTTCTATGCAGAAAGGAAAGCCAGGCCATCCAGGTGAAAGACTTTCCTAGCTAAAAACATCAAATCTGGTCAGCACAGAAAAGTGTCACTTTAATTTCATCAGCAAAACCATAGCTGTAATAGGATTATTTAACCACCTCACATCACTTCTGTTTGCCATCTCTCTGGTATCTACACCACTTCTACTCTGTATCTGGGGACAACTTTAATAGCTAGAGGGAAAAAAAAGAGTCATTTAGAAGTTAATATAGGCTAGGTCACTCAATGGTCTTATTCTCCATAAACCTAAGCTAAGATTAGCCTTAAGTTAGGAACTGCTGCTTAATAGGCTACAGCAGAAAAATCTTACTGGGCTACTGGCCATGAGGACAGCAGATACTCCAGCATGGTCAAAGAATGACACATCTTGTGCTGCCTCTCCAGCTGGAAACAGGCCAACACACCCCAGAAAGACCCTGCCTGCTCCATTGCCCCTCTCACAAAGCTTATGGCAACAGCTTCAAGTGTAGCACAGTTTTAAATGTGACAAAAGAGCTGCCCAAAAGCAGTTACTATATTTTACACACACATTTCCACTACGTAGTCTGAGCGAAACTACTCTGAGCTAATAATTTCAAGGCTAAAACTGCTCATACTAACCCCTTAGTTTGCCTGTCATTAGTGTCAGGGAAGTAGTTATCTATTTATTAGTTACTTATGCAAGACTTCGGTTTGTTAATTAATACTGCTCCTAAAGGTGGAAGGATTTAAACATAGGCAATAACTGTTGCAACATTTCTTTCTTAGCATAAGCTAAACAGAAAGTGGTTTTATGCTGTCTTCATGTTGTAGATTTGGTATCTTAATGTGGTTGGTTGCTGAAGACAACTCAAAGCTTCAGACTGTGGACAAGGACTACCTAAAATTGTGTTCTTAAATTTTTCAATCATAAACACGCATTTTTCTTTAATTAACTCTCTAATAAAGTATAAATCCTAAAACAAAGTCTATAACTTTAAGGATGTCTCTAGCCTAAGAAAGGTAGAATGAAAGGTAGAAAATGTGAATTTTCAAGGCACTGAAGCTTAAAACAATTTGTAGTAACTATATTTCTGCTTGTCATGTAGGAGCTTGCCCATGTTCAAGAATATTGAACATCAGCAGAGGTTGCCCACAAGGCTTATGGATTCTCCATCCCTGGAGACATTCAAAACCTGGACGTGGTTCTGGGCAACCTGTTCTAGATGATCAGGGATGCTGGACCAGGATGACCATGCTTGACCAGGTGATCTGCAGAGGTCCTTTTCAGCACCAGTAACCCTGGGATTCTGTAACAGTGATAAATGAGCATGCGATTTGTTTCGAGAAAAATGTGTCTCTTGCAAGTTATTTTGCACCCTTAATCTAGAGAGCAAAAACCTGGTTCAGAGATTCAGCCCTGGTCCTCTACAGGGCAGTGTCTTGTCATTGGCTCATTTTAAGCCACTAAATTGCAAGCTGGGCCATCATTTCTGTGAAATGAAATACAGGGGAATCATTCACTTAATTTTATGATGTGGTTACCAAGGCATTTGCCTGTTCAGGGCACTGTAACTGTATTTATTTGCTTATCAGCAGAACAGAGAGGCCATGTGAACTCTCTGCAGCCTCTCTGCTTTTCAAGGCTACTCCACTCCACCAGACCCACATGTGGCAGCAGCAGTGAAGCACTTTAACACCGAGCAGTATTTAGCAATATTATATAAATCAACTTCACCTATGATAAACAGGACTGGTAATACTATGGTAGTTACTCATAGCTACTCTTTTACTAGCATCTCCAGTGCTGAAACAGTACCAATATCAGGTTTAATCTTTGGAATAACAGAAGCAAAACATTTTCAATTTATACTCTGACCAAACAGCCCAGACAGGCCACCACATCTGCTAAAGCAATGGTTAAACCATAAAGAAAGAGGTTGTGACTGGGGAGATTAAGAATGTAGGAAATGAAGCTGCGAAGAGCCAGGCTGCATTAGTTCTTACACACTGTTTGTCTCCAGGCAGAATTCAGGAGGGCTTCCTGCACTCATTTATTAGAGGTGAAAATGCTATCGGAGGCCCAATTGGTTTAAGTGCTATAATAAAACAGTTGTAGAATACAAGCCAGACTGCTTCAGTTCCTAAAAGCAAGAATAAAGTTTTAATACATTAGCTTTAAGTCTTCAGTGATCACCAGCATATCCCATCTTCCCAATGTCACTGGATACTTGAAGGTCTATTTTTCAGATTTTTTAAATAAAAAAGGATAGGAAACTAACAGAATGCTAAATATAAACCTATTCCTATCATTGCAACAAACATGCTGAGAGTCTGATCATGGAGACAGGTCCAAAACTCGACCTCACATTTATTTGGCCCATCCTGTTCCTCGTGTGTGAAGTGCAATGTGTCGCTGCACAACCTGTTACTACGAGCTACATCACACACAGAAAGCCTCAAAACCTCTTCTCAGGAAATCTGACCACATGGCCAAGGGGAGAGGAAAAAAACCTCAAAAATTTGGCTTTCCAGTCAGCCAAAGTTGCCAGTTTGCCTTTTTAAAACAAATGCCTGCAAGAATATTCGTCATTTCCATATGGCACCAACAACTTAGTACCAGCACAATGTTTGTCTTGAGGATTTTGTCTCTGCCCCAAAACAAGAAGGTTCACAAAATGCTGAGGACTTCCTTATGTGCAACTAAGCTGTCTGGGTACTTAAATTTTTCCTCCTACTTAATTAGCTTGTAAAACCATGTAATTAAGCATCTGAGCACACATGCATCATTTTAATCAACACTAGAAAAAAATTTGCACTGTTCACACTCCAGCATTCCTAATTGATTTTTTTAATAAACATAAATGCAGTCAAGCATATGCTTTTCATTAGACCTATTCATAGCCTTTAAAGTTTTAGCTACATACTACATCTGAGGAATATATATATATGAGTGTGTGTGTATATATATATATATATATATAAATATATATATATATATATATATATATATATAAAATTTTTCCTTCCAAAAGCTGTTTTGGTAGCTGATTCAAATCAGTGAGAGCAATTCTCATCTTACAGCTTCAAGAAATAGAAGCTGTTCCCTAAATCCTTGTGCTGTACAGCCAAACAGCAAAGCTGTGCAGAATGGCACCACCAGGATAACTTGGATGCAGGCACCACCATCACCCAGACTCACTTTTGAGAGGTTTCAAATCGAACCAGGACAAGCTGTTCTTCCTGCTCATAATACCCCGGGAAAACATTAGGAAACCACATGTGCAGCTTGTGAATTTTTACTGCAAGCACAAATACCGTATCCTGAAAAAAAGCCTTCAAAACATGGGATTTATGTGACCAGATGCAAACCTTAACAGTGTAGACACTTCCCTATTCTCTTTATAGCCAATGGACAGGAGCAGGCAGACAGCAATTCATTTCCTCCCAGTGCAAATGTCCTGTCAAACGAGTTGTAAGCAAAAGAGGGGAATAATTTGAGCTGTAAGTCAAACTTCCTAATAGAAAATATCTCTGGGAAGATTTCCACAGGATAAGTACTCAATTCTGTACTCCAGGAGGATGATAAATCCACAGACTGACAGGAGGGAGAAAAGCACCTGCTACAGACACCAGCAATTATTAGAAATAAACCAATTATTAGAAATAAACACTGTGAGGTCTTTTGAGCTGGATACCAAAGTAAATAGTGGTAGCAAAAGCTTGTGTTCAAAGTTGAGTTGGTGTGAAAGGGAAGAGAAAAAAATTCAAGACTACATGGAGGACATTCCCTCGATTCCCAAAGAACACTCACAGTTTGGATGGAAACAGGCAAAAAAAGGTATAAGTGTGGTCACAGATTATAATTTAACTTTTGTGGGAACCAGACAACGCAGTAAATATTCCTTGATAGGGCCATGGTTCAGAATAGACAGTTAGACAGGGCTCCAGGCAGTCAAGCTCATGACCAGCTGGTATAATAGTGAATATTTGAATGAGTGTGACACTACAGGAAGCATAAAGGAAATTGTTCACGCATTTTTTTATTTTATGTTCAAAGGAATAGGATGACTGGCAAACATTTCCTCAGTTCTGTTTAACAACAAATAAATTTTAGGCAGTATCAAAGTTAGTTTCTAATGGACTGTGTCTGAAAGGAGCCAGAACCACATATTACAACCCCTGGTTGTTTTCTCACTAGAGATAGAAAAGACAGACATTTAGAAGGGAGTCTTTACCTTAAAGATATTTTACAGAAACAAGAAAAAAAACATTTAAATTTTAAAAGAGCTTATAAAATAATAGCTTCTTAATAAGCAACCTGGAGTCACCTTCCCCTACAACCCCATGTTCCAGACACAGTGTTAGTCATATTTTCTACAGGCAACAGTGACATCTACTGTTAAGGTTACTAAATGAATTGGATTAATACAATCGATGAACCTGTTTTTCCAATGACTTGAAGGTATATTTAACATTTCCTTCAGGAGTTCTTTGCAACATTTCTACTGTTACTGTCACACAGCTGAAGTTAGCAGCTTAAAAGCCTATTGTAAAGTGCATTTTACATGCTCAAACCAGGTTTAAACCCTTTACTGTCCTTCATTCTCAAACTTCTATAATTAAAACTGATCTGGAAAAGGTCTTCTTGCTTACCATCCTTGAGCATTCTATGTTTTTCATAACATACACCTTAAGTAACCTCCTAAAAGTACAGGAAAGTCTTTCTTGCACCAAAGGCACTGGAGTAACTGGGTCCTGATTACACCTGTGGCTTTCCTGGATTCCAAGGGGATTAGGCAGGAGGTAAGTTCTGCTCAATGCTTTAACAAAAATCTTAGATTCATAACTTAAAATATCGCTTTCAAGGTTGGGTTTTGGCAGGGAGATATTTAGTTGTTTTCCCTAATGCATTTAAAAAAATCAATTTTCATTCTGCTGCAGAGAATGGAGTAGGGGCTTTCCACAGACTGTCTCCAGTAACGAAATTCCACGGTTTCCACATTCACAAGCTCATCCAGGGGGTAAATTCCACAACCAGCTCTACACTGAAATGGCTCAAGCTTCCATGTGGCAGAAGTCCAGAGGGTACCAAGAGAGATGTCAAGCCCCATCTCCTTGGGGGATAAATTGATGCTACTTAAATATTTTTCCTTGCAAATTCCAGTGTAGAAATTTTGTATTTGGAAAGGCTACCTCTCCATACACTAAAAACTAAAACAGCCACAGAGAATATTCTCAAAAGCCTTACCTAAGCAAAGAGAAGACATCGTAAGAGTTACGAACACAGCTCTGATCCACCTGGAGAAGGCTGTTCTTCAGGGTACCTGAGTGATCCTAAAGGCAAAGGATGGATGTTAATTTAAGAATCAATACATTCTTCCATTTTGACTAAAAACATGCACTTTCTGGAGAAGAATAGCTGATCCTGTATTTAATGCATTCTAATGCTGTCTTGATACAAGTTCACAAGCTGTAAGTTGTAAGTAGAAGCAATTTTTAAGAAAATGCAGCAGCAACTACATTAGTATTGTAGTCAGGCCTATAATAGCACCTACATTTAAAACATTACTACATTAGTAAGTGTTTGGCATTAAGGTTTGATTAATATTAATAAAACTTTATAGCATTAATATATTTAGCTGTGTTCTAGACCTGGCACACATTTTCTGGAACTGTAACACCCATTATTGCACAAGTCACTCCATGCACAGAAACACTGCAGGGTGCAATGGCAGTATTGATTATCTTCAGTTCCAGATCCACTGCCCATTCAGTGATGTGACTGCAGATGTATAAAACGCACAAGATGTGCAAGACTGATCGAGAACGCAATTCTTTGTGCATATTTTAACATGTTTAACAGTCATCTAACTTTTGAATTATGTCTTGAACGATCTACTCTTTTTGAATGAAGTGAACGAGCTTCAGGAAGTTATACAAAAACACGCAGCTTTCACAGAATTCCAGAATGGTTGGGGTTGGCAGGGCCCCCTCGGGACCCCCCCAGGCAGCCCCTGCTCCAGCAGGGACACCCAGAGCACGGGGCACCTGGGCGCATCCAGGCGGGTTGGAGATCTCCAGAGCAGGAGACTCCACAGCCTCTCTGGGCAGCCTGTGCCAGGGCTCCGGCACCCTCACACCAAGGAAGTTCTTCCTCACATGGACATGGAGCTGCCTGGGCTTCAGCTTGGCCCCGGCACCCCTTGTCCTGGCACCGGCCACCACCCAGGAGAGTTTGGCCCTGTCCTCCCTGCACTCTCCCCTCAGGTCCTTGTCCATGTTGGTCACATCCCTCTCAGGCTGCTCCTCTCCAGGCTGGACAGGCCCCGCTCGCTCAGTCCTTCCTCACACGACGGCTGCTCCGGTCCCTTCAGCATCTTCGTGGCCCTGCCCTGGCCCCTCTCTAGCAGCTCCAGGTCCCTCTTGTCCTGGGGAGCCCAGGACTGCACACATTTAAGTGCACAAAAGGGATCAGAACAGGCCAACAACAGTACTCCACGCTGCAAGTGTCAGATAAGCTTTGCCATATCAGGCAGTCACATAAATTCCTAGAAATGCCACAAACTTGCAGGGCAAAGTGAATTCTAAGCAGGTCAAATGACCCAACAGCACTATCAGAAGCTTTACAGTTCACAAGAAAAAGAGCCTTTTACTTTGTGGTAAGAACCTGATACAGAAAGTACACACTATCAGCAGCTTTCTAACAGCAAGATAGATTTACACTGGTACAAGTGTAACAATTTCTACCTGCATCTTCTTCACCTGCCTCAAGAAGCTGTTTCTATATAAAAGTTGTTGAAATGGACAGTTGCATTTCAACAGGTCATGAAAAAACTGCATTGGACACAGGTCATCCAGGAAGCATCCCTTTCCAGCAGAAAGGATAAAGATAAAATTATTTATTATTTTTTTAGATAAAATTATCTAAATTATCTGGAGATCTACCACATGCAGCACACCAACAGAGGATATCAGCAGGTGTCTCGGCTCTATTTCCTTTCTCTAGATGCTGGATTCTACATGATTAAATCCACACAACAGTCCCCTGAAAAAGATATTAATAGACAGACATCTTCACCCTTCAAAACCTGCCACGTGGCCCTGACAAACGTATCTTGTTCTTCCAGCCTCCCACCTCTGAGCACAACCAAGTGTTGAGTAACAGAATTGCAGAGAGCAGCTCCGAGTTCTCCCTTTTTAAGGGCACAACAGTAAGTTGGTCATTAGCTCAAAGCTGCATTTGTTTTCCCAAATGTGCTCTCTGAACATCACTGCAGGCAACTGCAGTGTTGGCCTTGGTGAGTAGCAGCAGGCATAAAGCAGATGGGAAAAGAATGTGAAAATTGTTAAACCATTGAGGAAAACTGAAGACACAGCTGAGATCTCCCAGCAAAAAAAAAAAAAAAAAAACAGCTGCCTGTTATTTTTCCCCTTAAAACAAAACAAAAGTCTTGAACAAGGTCAGAAGTTGGAGGTACAAACATATGAAAGTTGCATGTGGTCAAGGACACTGACAGAAGACAGAGCTGTTAACTCCTCTTCTAGCATTACATGAACACTGTCAGATACCCATAGTAGGCAATATATAGTAGTAATAGGCAGTAATACCCTTTGGGGGGCAGAACACACATGTAAAGGCATTTGAAATCTCCTTTCTCAACATTTTTCTCACCAACGAAACAGCTGGTGCTAGAATTTTTCCACATTGCTCCACTAGAAGACACAAACTTGCTATAAAGCAAGTATTTTTAGCACTAACATGCATCCTGGAGGTTATCTTAAATGAACGTGGGCCTCAATTCTCAATGTGCAAAGGCAGTACATGACTCAGTGCACCTGCACACTTCTGGTTGTGTGATTTTAAAGTAAACAATTTGGCAATTACAATGTTCATACATGAGCATGTTGCTCTGGCTAATGACCAGGAATACATTCACTTCACTAAGTATACAAAACTACTAGTTTAAATCACAAAAAGCTCATGACAGTGTCCAGCATCCCTGCCCTGCTTCAAGTTTATTCCTTTACAACTGCTTTTGGATTCCCACTTCTCAGTGCGGAAAATCCATAGAATAGAAAAAGGATGATCTGCATTTAAATCCAGATGGAGCAAGAAATGCTCAAACCTATCTGGACAGTGTGTTTTGAAACCGAGTCCACAAAACATCACCAGAACACTTTGCTTTCAACAATCCTCTTGTTTTGGCGCCTGAACAATCTTAGTTAATGATCGAGACATTTTAGAACTATAAATACTACGTTTCCTCACTAATAAAACATACAAGTTTCAGGGAAGGGCAAAGGAAATCTGTGCTCAGGCAAGAGCTGTTTCTCAGTGGGCATTTTCTCTCCAGCCAAACGCTCTTTTGCAACCTGCCTACAGTAAAGTAACACCAACAGCAATCTGGGACACAGACTATGTGCTCTGTCACTCACATTACATTTACTACACACATGTTAACTATACAGCAATGCTAATTAAGCTTTAGTTGCAGCCACAGTACTGATTGGGCAAACAAAAATTACAGTGGAGCCCTTGGAAAATACAGGGGATGAAACAGTTTAAACAGCAAATAAATAGCTTCCCCTTTAGAAACCACACATTCTGTTTCAAGATTGGTAACTACCACTTAATGTGCTTTCAAATTTGCTATGTAAATGGGTATTAAAATATCTTGAAAATCATGCAGCTCTTGAGTTTGAATTAAGTGTCTGGCTCAATCTGAAATATTTCTGTAATCTTTCTGGCTTTAAATGCTGTACATTAAATGTTCCATGAATAGATCAGGTGTCCATCTAGCAAGGGCAAGATGAGTCTTGTTATGTCAAGAAGTATTCCTTCCCAAAAGTAAGCATTTTATGTTCTGAGCAACTAAGTGTGCAAATTTAGGTTTAGAAATTGAATTTTGTCTTGTCATCAGTACTAACAAGGTAGAACAAATAGGAAATAGCCTTACCTTCTGCTCAAATGAAGCTCCGTAATAACCATCATTGAGACCAAAAATAATCTCATTGGGGTTTCGTGCATGTATCTGCAAGAGCAGAAAACAAAACATTCTCAGGCCTCCTTATGATTAAAAGCAGTGCACAGACTTCATAAGTTGCTCTATTTGATGATCAGCTTTTCAGTTTCTGTAACTCTAAAGTAGATGAAACTAGAGAAAAATGAAATTAAACATAGAAATCATATTTGTTTCACAGCGTTGAAGACAGTTGCTGAGGAAGCTTGACCATTCTACTCCAAAAAAAGCAAATATTGAATGAAAAACAACATAGTTGCCATATGATCTTTCCTATTGCTCTATATTTATCTGTTAAAAATAATTGAGCAGGAATTAAATCAGAGATCAGCCTCAGCTTTCACAAAAACTCACCTAAATTGATACTCAGCTGCACACTTTGGGGGTTATAACAAAACTCATTTTTAGTATTATGGCCAAGATACTATCAAATAAAAAAATATTTCAACTAAAAGCCTACTGTAGAGAATATTTTTCAGAGAATCCCTTGTATCCAGTAAAAACAAATGGAACATGAAAACGCTACATTGTGTGAAGCTACAGCAGTCATGCCCTAAAGAGCTTTTATTTTTTTGGAACAGCTTTTTTGAGGGAGATCCTAGCTTAAAAACACTAAACTCATTTTAAAATTAAGGAACAAAACACAAACTCTAAATATCCATGTGGCAATCTAAGACTACCCACTGGAGCTATGACCTACTTAAGTCAAAAAGCACAGCACTTTTTGGCACTTTCAGTATTTGTGATATAGGTTTCTTTTGCACCCACTCTTATTGTATGTTCCACAATAGAGTAAACTTTTCACTTTTGACCCATCACAAAAGGTTACTGGCAAGAGGAAAGAAACAGGTTTAAAACAAACTTCTAGCTCTCATACAGCAAACTGCCTAGACTGAAAACTTTTGATGGGGAGTCATTACTATGAAAAGTGATTAGAACTATATTATATGTGAATATTATGATGTATTTTATATACAATTCAAAGTATTATTTGATAGGCTTAGTCAGTAATGCTGATTTTAAGTATTCAGAAGGTCAAGAGTTAAAGATGTGCACAAATCTCTGCAAATTGTTAAAATGCTGATTTAAGAGGTATTCGTTTGCTCTTCAAGCATT
Organism: Tinamus guttatus; assembly: GCF_059628265.1. Lineage (NCBI taxonomy): Eukaryota > Metazoa > Chordata > Aves > Tinamiformes > Tinamidae > Tinamus > Tinamus guttatus. The sequence goes on from NW_028289136.1 coordinate 6,566,398, forward strand.
CTGCATTTTTGTTCAGTGTATTTCCAGTTTCCTCAAGCCAAAAGCTAAAAAAACCTGTTTTCACGTTACCTGCTGGCCCAAGTACTTTAATCCATCTAGATTAACTTTCCATTCTATCAGAAGCTGGTAGTGGTCCTTCTTGCCACCCCAGATCCTCACGACAAAACACGAGACGGACGTATCAAGACGGTCGGGCATTATTCCGAAGTCCAGGCTCCTCCATGTCGGGTTCTGTTGGTATTCAGAGGGATAAACACAATTCAAACAGGCTGAAAGGAGGCTGAGTATCACAGAAAGTAAGGTCTGTGTTAAATAAAGATTGAAAAATTTAAGTACAACAAACATGAACCTTTTTGGGATTTACCCAGAATTGAAGCCAACAGGCTCTGCAGCTTCATTTCTCTTTTTCTAAAGACTCCTGGGTTGAACACCGTATTCTGCAAAGCACTTCTGAAACTCAGTCTGAGTTCTGCCTCCTTCCATTACAAGATGCTGAAGAATTACTTTGCTAATTGAGTTCAGCCAAATCAAGAATTTAAAAATTAAGCAATTTTTCCTTAGCATTATACTTTGCTAGTGAAAATTAGGGTATAATTTGCATTGCAAAAGTTGATTTAAAACTCAAATTTGTTGCCTAATATTAAATTTGCACAATCTATTTACAATTTGTTTACATTCATCTCTCTTAACGGATGCTGATGGCAATCCTTAAATTATTAACAGTAACAAGATAATCCTCCTGTTACTAAGAACTCTTCTTCATTCTAAGAAATCAGCCTTGTATCTCAACTTTATAGAAGCAGCATATGCTAAGTTGAATTATGAAAATCTGTTGGAATGGCAACAGAACTCAGACTTAAAATACACCTAACATGAAGAACTTTGGCTCTGACAACATTACAACCAAGAATCTAGGGATACTGTAGCAACTGGTCCAAGCTGCAAACAAACCAAGTCAATGTGGATTGGCATCAGTGGTGGAAAGAGCCTGACACTCAGTTTTGGATTTCCCCAGGCTGTAAAACACGAGATACCCAAATGCAGATATGGGAAAATGCCTAATTCCAGCTCCCCTTCTCTATAGGGAGGGTAGCTCCTCCAAAATGAAAGCAAACAGCAGGAACACACAATCCCATGCAGCTGGACCACCTTGAAAGCACAAGCCTTTCATTCCTTTGCTTAAGCAGCTTGGAACAGGCCAGGCATCCCTGAACTGGTATTAGGCAAATATTCAGCAATTCTAAGGTATTAGGCAAGTCAGAATAATATGCCTCTAAAGAAGGGAAAAAGTTATCCATTAAATATCACAAAAGGATTTGCTCCCCATGTGCTTACTTAAATTTTCATACAGAGAAAGATATTTGGTAGCTACTTGGACAGAGAATGGCAGGATATTAAAATGGAATTTAAACAAGGCTGCTACATTCTTAAATCCAGATTTTATCGTTTCATCTCAATTTCCTTTGTTACACTCTTTCCATTATTAATTTTTCTGTTTTTCACTAAATAGAACTCAAAAGCCTAAAGTCTCAAAGAATGCAAGTTTGGACAAGGTGAAAACCTTGCAGTTGTGGAGTGTTTTCCTCCAGCCAGGAGGACAGGAGGACACATTATGATGTTCAAAGTAGCACATGCTGCAACACTGTTCAATTCACTTGAAATGCTGCTTGCAGAGTCTCTGCTTCAAATTAACATATGGAAACTAATTGGAAATATTGTTTTTAAAATTATGTATAATGACTTGTGTGTGTGTGTATATATAAAAAACAACTTACCAGAGAATTCTTGATCACTTCACTCTTATAAAATTCTAAGGAAAAATGAGTACAAAATCTTTAGATTAGCATAAATATTGACACTAATATTAATAACCAAAATAGAGAAAGCTAAAATTTGTAACATTAAGATAAACAGTAGAACTATTCTGTTAAGGACTAGATTCATAAGACATACCTTAAAATGCTTTTTGACTAGAAATACTCATTGGTACTTATTAGAAACCATTATTTAAATTAGGTATTTCATCTTCTTACTTGAAATGATCCTCATGAATTCCTATGAAATTGACTGACTGGTATTTGCATAGTGACTAGTTTTTCCATAAGAGCTTCCTGGAAAGTACAGGCTGACAGGCACACTAATTGCACTGCTTTCCTGAAGAGCAAAGGGTGACCTGTTTCAGGTTCTTGGAAAGCAAACGACTGAATTACCTCACAGAGTTGCTAAGAAACCTGTATTTAAATGGAAATAAGCAACAACTGACACAGGGACCTCAGCTTTTCCAGCCAAAATGAGACTTTGAAGTCTTTAGGTAGATAGTATTAGAGGCTGGAACACAGATTTTGGAGAAAAACCCTTAGACTGCTAAACTTTGAGGGGAAAAAAACCTTCAACAGATCTTTAAATGCATTCAGAAAAACAAAGTAAAAGTGAGAGGCAAAGGTAAGAATGAAGTGCTCTACATTCTGGGAGAGCATATACAATACTGAAGCAGCAAGGTGACCTCTCTAATGCAGCTCAGCTCCAGTGACTCAAGAGGGATAAGAGCCTTATTTAATTCGACTAGTTGGGGGGTTATTTAACCCATAGACTTGTGTAGGTTTATTCACTGTGGGACAAAGTGGAAGTAGAAATCGTTTGATACGACAGTTTTCTCCAGAGCACAGAAGATCTCTTCTCACCAACCACTGCAAAAGTAAATCCCAGGTTCAACCACCCCCATAAGAAAGTCCAGGTAGGGAACTCAAGTTATTTATTCTTACCCTTCAAAACCAGTGACCTTAAGCAGGCAAGTTTCAACTGCACTAACTGAAAATAAAATTCAGAAGCAACGAGTTTCATTCATAACACTAACAGTTAGTAAAGAAAAGAGCTTAAAACATATTTTTAATAATGTCTCTCCATAATGGAGTGACAAATTTTAAGAGAAAGCAAGGCAGAAGAAACAAATGAAATATTGCACTTAAACACAAGATCTACTAATGCCGAAAGACTTCAGGAAGTTCAGGAAACTAAAGAGCTGTTTTCCACTGTTAGAACAGTGGATGCAAACAGTGGCAGCAGAATATCAAGGCAGCAAAGAACACAATTAAGATCCTGAAATATTAGGACAGAATTATGAAAAAGAGTTTGTAACAAGTCTGTTTTACCTTTGTATATCTTGGTGTTATCACACAAGTGAAGAGTGAAGTAAGTATCCAGGAGGCGATAACCATTCTTATTGATGATGTTCCGTGCAGCAATGTTCCGCAGGTGACGGAGCCGACGCTGGAAACAAGAAAAAACCTGAATACTTTGAAGAATTTTGACAAAACCGAACCTTTTCGTGTTTGTTTGTTAAATTATAACCTTTTAACAATCTCCAAATCATGAGTGTTAGGGCAAAAAACAACACAAAAACTTTTGGCAGAAAGGTAGTGTGAAAAATAGGCATACAGCAAAGCCATAATAAAATGATAATAGATAATATAATAAAATTCAGATCAAGCAGCACTGATATATAAGTATATATATCTTGTGTATGTATATACTTATATATATTTTGTGTAGATAATTTTTATTCTATATATGCATCTAAATCATTCCACTGTCCAAGCAGTTTCCAGCAATTAAATGATGCTTTTAGCATCCTATCATGACAAAGACACATAGGTATGTGGCAGCATCATGTTTGGATAAGAAATGTTATGTAGCCTTAGAAGCATCTGGCTAAATCAAGTTTCCCAGATTGCCAGTAATCCAGGAAACTGCTGCTACATTCTTAAATTAAAGCTAGAACATGTATATACACAAGACATATGCAGAGGTATGGGGAAAATTCCAGGCACAGTCAAACTTTGAGATTTCTGCTGAATTTTCTCCAATACAGTAGGAAGTTCCCTTAGTCTGTCAGGTGTCTTTGGTTTGGATAATTGAGTCACCTTCTTTTGGGTTGCATACAGTGAAGCAAGACTTCACAAAATTTTGGCCTTAAAGTGCTCTGTTATTTAAATAACACTAGAATATGCTGCTAAAAATGTTACCTTGGGTGACTTCAATTCCAATACTATGTTTGATGCTACAACACATGAAATCTTTAACAGAAATATTCAGATTTCCTTTATTCTTTCCATTCTCACAGTCACATAGATGTGGCTACAATCCTTAATTTAAGGACACAATAGCCTCTTTACCTTGAGGAAATCCTGATCCATACCAGCTTATTCTTAAGTAAGCTATTCAGTAAAACAATGTAACTAGCAGAACTTCGTAGGACTATCCAGTCTCCCTCAAATTACTGCTGAGCATTAGTTATTTTAGGAGTGCATGGGTTTTAAAACAGACTACTGTGTATTTTCACCAAACCCTTCATATCCCAAACTGCATTCTCTCAAGTCAATCTCAGCCTACAAGTGTTTCTCCCATTTAACATAGGGATGTTTACAAGAGGCTCTCTGCTTTTTAGGATCACAAACCACCCATACACCTCCAACTGGCTTAAATTTTAAGGCATACTTTTCCCCAAAACCTCATTAGTTTGTAAGCCTGGATATCATAGAATCATAGAATCATAGAATGCTTAGGGTTGGAAGGGACCTCTAGAGATCATCTAGTCCAACCCCCCTGCATACGCAGGGACACCTAAAGCACGTGGCACAGGACTGCATCCAAGCGGGTTTTGAAGATCTCCAGAGAAGGAGACTCCACAACCTCTCTGGGCAGCCTGTTCCAGTGCTCTGTCACCCTCACTGTTAAGAAATTTTTCCTTAAGTTCCTATGGAATTTTTGATGTTTCAGTTTCCGGCCATTTCCTCTAGTCCTATCAGTGGCCACCACTGAAAAGAGACCATGACCGTCCTCTGCACTCCCTCCCTTGAGGTATTTATATACACTGATTAGATCCCCTCTCAGCCTTCTCTTCTCCAGGCTGAACAGGCCCAGCTCCCTCAGCCTCTCCTCATAGGGCAGATGTTCCAGGCCCCTGATCATCCTTGTGGCCCTGCGCTGGACTCTCTCCAGCAGCTCCACATCCCTCTTGTACTGTGGAGCCCAGAACTGGACACAGTACTCCAGATGCGGCCTCACCAGGGCTGAGTAGAGGGGCAGGATCACCTCCCTCGACCTGCTGGAGACGCTCTTCTTAATGCAGCCCAGGATCCCATTGGCCTTTTTGGCCACGAGGGCACACTGCTGCCTCATGGTCAACTTGTCGTCCACCATGACACCCAGGTCTTTCTCCGCAGAGCTGCTCTCCACAAGCTCAGTCCCCAGCCTGTACTGGTGTCTGGGGTTATTCCTCCCCAGGTGCAGGACCTTGCACTTGGCCTTGTTGAACTGCATGAGGTTTTTCACCGCCCAGTTGTCCAGTCTGTCCAGGTCCCTCTGGATGGCAGCACAGCCCTCTGGGGTATCGGCTACTCCTCCCAGTTTGGTATCATCAGCAAACTTGCTGAGGGAGCACTCTGTGCCTTCATCCAGGTCATTGATGAATAAATTGAACAGGACTGGACCAAGGACTGACCCCTGGGGGACCCCACTAGCCACAGGCCTCCAACTAGACTCTGCACCGCTGATCACCACTCTCTGGGCCCTGCCATCCAGCCAGTTCCTAATCCATCTCACTGTCCACTCATCTATCCCACACTTCCGGAGCTTGCCCAGGAGGATGTTGTGAGGGACGGTGTCAAAAGCCTTGGTGAAGTCGAGATAGACGACATCCACCGCTCTCCCCTCGTCTATCCAGCCGGTCATTTCATCATAGAAGGCTATCAGGTTAGTCAGGCAAGATTTTCCCTTGGTGAATCCATGCTGACTACTCTTGAGCACCTTCTTGTCCTCCATGTGCCTGGAGACAACGGCCAGTATGAGCCGTTCCATCACTTTTCCGGGGACGGAGGTGAGGCTGACTGGCCTGTAGTTGCCTGGGTCCTCCTTCTTGCCTTTTTTGAAGACTGGCGTGACATTGGCCTTCTTCCAGTCTTCCGGCACCTCCCCCGTTCTCCAGGATCTTTCAAAGATGATGGAGAGCGGCTTAGCTATGGCATCTGCCAGCTCCCGCAGCACTCTGGGGTGCATCCCATCAGGGCCCATGGATTTGTGGGTATCGAGGTTCCTTAGGTGCTCTCTGACCCATGCATTAAAAGAAACATTTTCTCATTCAGAAAGCAAGGCTGCAAATGGCTTCAAAACTAAAATAATTCATCTTTTTGCAGTTTATTAAAAAAAAATATCAAGGAGAGTGGAAAGGCCCTCATTGCATAAAATGAGGCTCTGAAAACATCACGAAATCCTAGCCATTTCCACAGAAAGGAAAACCAATTTAAGAAGGATATCAAATCTCTCCATGTGACAGACTCCCATAACCACTTGGGGATAAACTTCCACCTCATTCCTACAAAGTCTGTTTATAAGCTAGACTATGACAGAGATGGGATGTCCAGATATATCACAGGAAAACTTCATACCAGCACATACATGCAAGATAAATGTTTATAGAAGAAGCTCAACTGCAGCATTCTATGGTCTTAAATGGCTAAAAATCAATATTAAGAATGTCAACAAAAAGATTGAGCTTCTGTTAGAGTTACATGCACCTTACATAGTATTTCAAGACTAATCTTAAGCTGTTCCTCTTGCTGGCCTTTAAAAGCAACTTCTGTACTAGAACATTTAATAAGTGGTTTTGAACATACATTGTGCATCCTATAAGAGTGATTCACTGGTTTTATGCAATCTCTCATTCAGTAGCATTCAAGAGTCAAGCATCTGTCAACCACAGCATCCCTCTTTTTTTTAAATTACAACCTAGGAAGAATAGCCCACACAGCATGTAATAAGAGGATCAACTTTCTCCAGATGCTATTAGGATTACAAACAGTCACACAGTCCGTTTGAAGTGGCACACTGCAATGAAGTAATCCTCAAGCAATGCCAGACAGGTTTCTCCTCTTTCTCCATGCAGAACAAGATATGGAAGAAAAACCTTCTGGACTGTCATAACCTATGCCCACATACTGGGGGTCAATGCCAAGCCCCTATCTCCATGGTTTGCAGCTTCTTTGCACCCTACAAAGTCTGGATTTTCCCCCCTAGTCCAACATCTCACTCCTTACAATCCAGTTGAAGACCAATATTAAGATAAATTAAAGGCTAATTTAAGACTAATTTTTAGCTTGAAATATGGTCACAAGACCATAACACTCCAAATCTCAACACGCAGCATGTAAGGAGTGCAAAGTCCCCAATCCAGCTTTCACTCTTCCCCTCCCATGTTCCACCCCATTACTTGTCCTTTCACTCTAGCCAACAGCCAGGGAACAAACTTCCAATTATGCAGACAAATTTCTTGTCCCTGATCCTTAATATGAAGCATGAGGAACACAAGCAGGGGGGTTTGGATCCTGCAAAGAAAGCTTCCACTTTGCCCACTACATTGTCCTTGACATCATATTTTGTTATTGAAGTTTCCTCCCAGCTCTACAGAGGCAGCATTCAGAGCTAATTAGCCTCCTCTTCTGACCAAAGATAATTAGCATTAGCCAGGAGACCATAAGCTATGAAGGCAAGTTCAAAAAAAAAAAAAGAGATTTGAATAGGCTCTAAAATTAGTCACTGAGGGCTTGTGGCTGTCCTGGAGCAAAGATCAAGCAACATTTCAAAGGAATTTCCAAACTCTGCTCAGTATCACCTCCTGGATCCTTCGTACCATTTGCGCTTAGGAGGATAGAATAAACAATACGCTCAAAAGGCAAAATACTGCTGCAGTTCAGCTCTCCTAGGCACAGACAAATGTCACGTCCTGCCAACCCTCGCTGTCCCCCTCATCGGTGCCACCACAAACACTTGTGCAGCTGCTCAGCGAGCGCCACAGGGGAACTGATGCGGTCAAAGCCACCTCTTTTCTTGGCCGGGTGAATTTCCCCAGATGGGTTCCTCAATTTGGTTCACAGCACAGTTATATAAACAGCTGCAATAACGAAAGAGGCAGGGGCAAGTGGCTAGAAACAGCCCCAAATGCTTCAATGAAGCTGCCAGGTTCAAACATGAGATGAGCTACAGCCTGGCACTTGTGCGAGCAAAGTGAAAAGCAGCTCACAAGGAACTGGCACCTCAAACCTTAACAGCAACTCTAAGTCACTTAATGCACCTGACTTTGAACAAAATTTGAAAAGAAGCTGCATTTCAGTAGAGCATTGATTTGGGTGAACTTTGATATGTGACAGCATTATAAAAGGGGGGATTTACCTTTCCCTGTGAGCTCCAAAAAGAGCACACGTAGCCCAAATGCTGGGGACTGGGACCCCAGACCAGCAGCAGAGCAGGCTGAACAGCTGATCCTAGGGGCTGTGTAACACAAATTATTTTGACTACAACTGCCCTAGGCCACTGCACTGCCCCGGAAAGCCAAGTGAGCAGCACAGTGACAAGGTTTGATTTAACTACCAGCTTAAGCTGGAGCTGGGCAGTAACTGCTACTAGTGACTCTGCACTGGCCTACACGAAGGGAACTGCTGTTTCCTCCTACCTTTGAGGTGAAGATTTCAAGATATTAAAGGTAAAAGATGCTGAAGCTTAAAACAAGCTTCTGTTAGAGATACATGCAAAGGTTGATCTTGAAAGCTGAAAGATACAGCAGAGGGGATCCTAACATTAAATTGTGCTACTCATTTGTATAGAGCTACACAAGTAGTTTTCCAGGACTCAAAGAAATTCTACATCTAGCCTGATCTGCTGAGGCTTTCCATGCAGTAATGATCAGATTCCCTCAAAGGTCAGGGGTCTTTTTCATTTAAAACACACACTCAGCTTTCATCATTCTGAAGAACTATTATCAGTTGTTTAATGTATCTACTGTTCCCATTCAATGGCTTTCTGGGAACATTTCCAGATTTACCACAGGCCACAAGTCAGGCTGCTACAAGAATAAAGTATTTAGATCAAGATCCTGGTTAATATTTTGCATTTTCATCAGATGATCCCCAAACTCTTCTAAGTCTACTGAGTACTGTGAGATTCAGGACCAAAACTGCCCAGTCCCTTTGCATTTTAGTTCCCCAAACCGCAAGATATTGTGAGTTTTCAACAGCTGTGCCTAAAATACCACTTTTTGCACCCAGTCGCTTCTTCCCACCTCTGGGCAACTTCTTGCATCACCATAAGCAACTGTGTAGTTTCACATCAATGGTCAGAGAATTTATCACAGCTAAAAACAGGGAAATGAAAGTTAGAGCAGCTTGAGTTTCTCCAATTCAGTTCATCACAAAAATTCTGCACATCAAGAAAGCACAGAAGCACAGGCAGGAGCCCAGAGGAAGGAAGGCTGAAAATTAGTGCTGAAGTTCTAGAACTGGTCAGACACCCCTCACCTCCCCCTCTGGAAGGAAAAATAAAGCAACCAAACTCCACTCAGTTTTGCTGCATTAATTTAAGGAGTGATTAAATTAAGGAGTGATTTATCAGAAGATGGAAGGAGGTGAAGCAAAGGAGGGCCCTGGTAGAGCATAAGCTCTGGGCTGGTCTCATGATACCACAAAGAACAGTGACCAGCTAAAGCATGTGTGGAATTTCATAATTATTTGCTCAAGGTCACATAACGTGCAGCAAAAACAAGAATGGAAAGTTCTGACTCCTGCTCCATCTTAATCACTTTGTTATTCTCTGTAAGAATCTGACAACCCAGAGAAAAAATACATGTTCAGTATGCCCAAGTTGGCCAAGAACACAGTTAAAAACATTTTTCTATCTGCACTTCTGATCTATCACACTACTAGTTCGGACTCCAAGCACAATTTAGGAAGCTCAGGCCATTAGTGAGGGAACAGCTAAGCCTGTTCTTTAGCACACGGAGGATGACCATTTTACTAACATGCAGGATGATCTCCTGGCTGTCTTCTGGGAAGAGGCAGCTCTTGCTTCTCCTTTGGTCCCACTTCTCCCTCCTATGTCATCTCTCCCAGTTGTGTGCCTTGCACTCCAACACTGGCTCCTTCAGCAAAACCGCTCCAGATTTTTTGCTCACCTGTTTGGCAGAAACATTGGCACTTCGATGTGCTACATCAGCCTGTGAAGGCTCCCAAGGAGCATCTAAAGCAAGACCACCACACTGCCAAGGGCACACACGGGGAAGCAGCATCTCCCTTGGGCTGCAGAGAACCACTGAACTATCCTGGGCTACTTGGTGACACTATCAGATTATCCCTGTTAATATCCAATATAGCCCACACAAAATGCAAGACATCCTAAGAGTTCAAGAGTCTCAACTCAGAAGGCAAGAGTGTGGGTAAGGGGGATACAACCTATACTTTCCATTTATATTTCATACTTTTGTACAAAGTGTGAATTATAAGGGGTAAATGAGTGTAACAAGGCTGGGAAGCTGTCCTATACAAGCAAAGTATAAATTTACAGAAGTGACTTGAAAGGCCCAGACTTGCCAAAAGCAACTGACCACTTACAGCTGCCTGATCTCCTGAAGAGCAGTTTGCCTCTGAACAGACATACTATAGACAGCGTTGAAAGTCTAGCACAATTTCAGCATCAATTCTCCTTACTCGGCCATTAATATCATATCCTACTTAATAAAACAGAGTTTAACATCAGCATCAGTGCGTAGCTTTTGTCTTCAGCTGCCATCTCCAATTTTTGGATAAATTTAACTGAACTAAGCTGGCAAAAGAGTCAGCTATTTGAGTCTCTGAATACTAGCCATAATTAAGCCACTGAAAACAAAGGGTTTTGTGTACTTTATAACAGTCATGAATTTTTAATCATTAAAATATAGCATTTATGATTAAGAAAGTCCTTCAAAACATCAATTGTATTTAGACAAAATGAGCATGATTTATTTTCACAGTATGGCTCTATGCCTCAATATTAAACATTTCTGCTTCCTCAGATTTGCACGAGACTGTCTGCATTCACATATCTGCACCACCCTGAGCACCGAGCTGCAAATGTGTGACCCAAGTTCTTGCAAGTCAAGTGCTAGAGAAAAGAAGTCACAGTTAATGCAGTTTTAGGTAAGTTTAACCACCTCAGCTTGCAGGCCAATACATTCACTGTCAAAAAGGGAGCTTTGCAGGAGGCTGGGGTCTAGTTTGCTGCAGTGCACAAAGCCTTTAACAGCAAAGGAACATGAAGGGGGACATTTGGATGTTAATCAGATGTGCTGTTAATTGAAGTCACTGTTTACAGCACTTGCAGGAAGGCAAAGAAAGTGCATGGCCATCAATTTACACACTTGCTAGGAAGACTGATATTGAAGTTTTGCAATGAAACATTGGTTTTCCACAGCTCAGCTTCTAGTATATCTCAGAGTCAAGAGAATCACAAGCCAGGATCTACTTCAGAAGTAAAGCAGAAGTATTTGATACTCAATTTTGTAGGACATACCATCAAAAACACTTCAGGAGTCTATTTTAATGTCATTTCAGGATGCACTTGACGACAGCAAGGCCCTCAAAGCTACAAGGCCATCACTAAGTCAATAAGCAGCTTGTGCACCTCTTTATAGATTGCACTCCCTGCACGTCTAGACTTCCTCACATCAGGTGTGAGGATTCAAGAGCAGTTCAGTAACTTATTTCCCTTCTACATTAGCTAAATTAACATTTAACTACTTTCTAGCTATTGTCTTTAAGAAGCGATGCCAGTAATGAATCATAATCAAGGCCAACAACAGTTACAAGGATTTACTGTAGAAATTTTACCACGTTTCTTGCAAAAATGCAACTCACACACACTTTCTGTTCTTGCATTCATGAAGATTTGATGTAAGGAATGAGACAGACTGAATCTGTGCACTATGATTTAACCCAGACTAAATGACTCTAAGGAAAGTCAAGCTACTTTCATCAACATGGGCCAGCTGGTTGAGATTATCATGAATCCCTACATGTAGCTATAAACAGGCACCCACAATTCAGTTGTATCACTCGTTAGAAATAGTATCCATTTCTTAAATCAAGGTGCATTTAGGAGCACATGAAAGGTTTTTGGAAATTTGACCAAATCCACCTCCGACAAAACACATCTATAATGTTTTCACTTGAGCATATAAAGAGTAGATAAAGGTTTCCGATTCAGCCATATTCTGACATGTTTATTCCCATTTCTGCACTGCAGTGAGGGTTTCTACAAGAAAAGGAAAATACTGAGAAAACTTGTCCAAGTGAAAGTCTTCCATAATTCATATAGAGAGAAAACAAAGAGGAAGAATAAGGAACATCTCTGTATGTGGGAGGGCCCATTTAGAAGCTGTTAAAGAATATTTGTACTTGGAATGTGAAAGGGCCCTTTATTAGCTTGAACGGGAGTTGAAAAAACAGTGTGAGGTCGGTGCTATGTTTTGTCTAACAAAATAAAATCAATCTACAGCACAGCATACTCTAACACTAACAAAAATAGCAACACTAGCATCAAAAGAAATAAAACAGCCAGGTATGTAACAGCTACATGTTACACTTAAAGGGTGGCTTGGTCTATCCTCCCTTGCACCCACTCTTACTAGTCAGTCCGTTAATATCTTTCCTTGTTAAATAGATGAATTTTGAGTTCCTCTGCAGTATAAAATTACCTCAGAGCAATGAACTAAAGAGATGACAGCTGTTCATTGAGAACAAGATTTTTTTTTTTAAAAAAAAATAAATCATAGGCACAAGTAGCAAAACTAGAACACTTTCTTAGAGCTCAAAACCAAGGAAACAGCCAAGATCAGAACTGATATTCAGTGTATTCACAGCATTTACATTTTTCTTTTCACTATCATAATGTGCATCCTCATCCTTCTTTCCAAACATAATTCATGTTTATCACTGGTATTCGTTTAAGGTAATATAATAAGAGGTTGCATATATAGTATTTCTACCTTTAACAGAGGCCTTTAAGGAGCCAGAAATACCACCTTTCTCTACTGAAGAAAGTTTTCTTCTGTAGTTGTCTAAGTACTTTCTCTTCCGCAAATTAACAAGCAAAATTTTCTCTAATATAACAGGGGAAACATGCCATGGGTTTGAAGAGAGAACATGGGTGCTAGTCCCACCTTATTAATAACACACTTAAAAGTTTCTTAAACTGCTTATGTCACCTAGGGCAAAAGAACATTAGTTATATATATATTAGCAGTAAAAGTGACCTAGGTGCATGGATTAAGCCATGGAAACCAGGATGATTCAGAAGATCCAAAAAGCAAGAAGCGACTTGTTGAATCAAGCATCAAAGCAAAGACACTTTGGACCTTAAAGCATCACACAGATACACACTACATTACACAAATAGAAAGTACATGCAATCTTATAACCTGAAGCATATAAGCATTAATCTTTTTACTGAATGCCAAACCAAAGGCAGGCTTGGAAGCCAATCTTCATAGACAGCTTGAATCTTTAGCTACCAAATATCAAGACAGCACCACCATTCAGTTGAGAATATGTCCTCACCTCCTATATATCCCTTGACAAAGGCATAAAAATAAAGAATCACTACAATTTTCTGTCAGAACAATCTCTTTATAATACCTCTACAGATAAGTTTGCAAAACTCACTTGCATCTTTTAGATAGAAAGGAAAATGCACTGCAGAAGGGGGAAAAAAAATCCTCTTAAGTGTCATCCATCTATATCAAATGTTAGACACAGATACAGCTGCAGAAACCACTGTTACGTGATCACTACAGCGACAATGATTTTTATTTCTTGCTGTTTCTACCCAAGCAGCGTTACTCTCTCAGCTCAGGTTTCTAGAACTGTGCACGTCAAGGAAGTGAAAGCATTATTCAAATATGACACTTTCTGCTACTCAGATTTCCCCTGAATTATCTAGTAGGAAAGAGGAAGTAAAATATTTAAGAGTCAATCTCTGTTTTCATGCTACTCCAGTCACTTCGGGTATGTCAGGTGGCAAAATATTTACCTATTTTGTATTACTTTCAGCAATTGAAAATAACAATCCAATATGGTTTGATTTAGTAGGGGAACCTGGAAGTACTTTCATTTGTAGAAGGCACAAAAGCATCTTTGCCTTTAAAATTAATTCACTCATGATTTCCATTCCTCTGCATTCTGGATTCAAACAAATTTCTGAGGTATTAAACAAATTTCTGTTTATTAAACATGCACAATTACCAAAACGTCAAAAACTCTTAAATTCTTAGCGTGCACAAGATCTTAATATAGCTTAGAAGGAAAATTTCACAGAACAGTTTACTATCATAGCCCATGATGAAACACTCAGATCTTATTCATCACCTTTCAACTTCTTTAAAAGAAGGAACCCTAGAATAAGACTAGGGGAGCAGAAAGGCAGTTTGCAACCTCTGGATGCAATACCTTCCTACTACAAGCAACCAAAGTTTGAGGAAGGTAAATATTACACTGTGGTTTCATGTTAAATATTACAGTGTGGTTTCATGTTCCAAGAAGACTTTTGGGGACTTTCTTCCCACCACTTCAGAGTCTGGTCTACAACTTCCTTTGGCTGGCAGCAGTTTTTTCTATTTCTAGATAATATTTTCACGATCAGATTTCAAAGTCAGGGACTCTAAAGGTTTAGGATAGGGACAGCCCATTGCTTTTAAGCAGTAGTGGGAAAGGAGCAAACGTATCCTGCCCACATACTAGTTTTACTTGGCTACTAGAAATGCCCAGATGGTACCTGGTCTGACGAGTTGGCATCAGAAGCGAGTGCAAATAAACCAGCTGAGACTCCTCACGCTTATCACACGCCTGTCTCACCATCCTATGGTAGCTAAACTGCTGTCAGGGTAGCGTGGAAGCCGAAGGATGTGCAAAGCATTGCTTTTGGGCTAACGAGCCCCACCATGCTCCAGCTGGTTCTGGAAACCCATATATACATACACATATTATATAGCTTGGCTAATACATCTTACAAACCCACCCACGACATCCCTACAGAAAACACACTGACATCTGAATGACTGGCATCCTTGGGATTTCTTTGGAAAAAAAAGTATGTTTTGTCATCCTTACTACTGCCTACTGCAAACTGCACATGAGCACAGCTGCTCATGCACAACAGCAAGTACAACTCAGGCCCGAGCTTGCAGGTCTTTTAAAATCATCTCAAAGTTCATTAAAAGCTTCACTCTGCTCTAACACTGAGTTTTATAGTAAAAGCCTATCAATTTCAGCACGAGGAAAAATAAGCTCTAAGTACTGGCAGCACGGAAGCTGCAATCCCCAATGAGGGGCTTGCTTATTTCTAAATAACTACATATGACATTTATTCTGAACAGTAATTAGCACGGTAACATTCAACAGGTCATTTGACTGCAGTGTGACTGGCGCTCAAAGCATTTTTTGTTCATGTGTTTCCAGCTAGAATGCTGGAAGAGACTGAAGGATTCAACCCCCCACCCTTGGGTTCAGTTGCTCGTAATGACAGGACTGAGAAGTTTGTTTTGAGCTTTTACATATCAATAAGATAACTTATCATGACACTCTGCTTTCATTGCCAACAGCAGCTACCAAGAGATAATACTAAAGAATCTTCGCTTTTAAAATGCAGCTGTTTCAGGAGATATTTTTGGTTCTGTCAGGCCCACTCTTCCAGTAAAGGAAAATATTCTGCTGCACTTAATGTAGATCAGGATTAACCAGAGGCATTTCTTTAAAAATATAGCCTTAATTCCTCCAGTTACAGAGCAGGATGCATCTGCAAAAGGCATTCTCAAACCTGGTCACCCTGACACTGGACCCTGACACCAATAAGGAATAGGTTAGTCATAAAGACTAACATTAGTGTTGTCCTACTGGCAGGAGATTTAGGAAGAGGGGTGATGGGCACAAACCGAAATGTGCAAAAATCTACCTGAACAATATAAACTATATTCATTGTGAGGGTGGTTGAGCACTGGAACAGGTTACCCAAAGATGATGAGGAGTCTCCATCCTTGGAGATGCTCAAAACACAACCGGGTGCAGTCCCGGGCCACCTGCTGCAGCTGATCCAGGACGGTCTCCAGAAGTTCCCAACAACTCCAGCTATTTTACCATTCTGCCACAGCTTTTCACTCTTGCAGCTAGATCACGAGCAGGCGCTTTGTTTTCCATTTACTGAATTTCACTTTCGGCACAATTAAATTTAAACTAAATCCAAGTTATACCTTCAGGACCTTCAGTCATTAAGAGCATTCACCTTAAATTCGCGTTTGGGAATCCAGTCTTTTGACAGATTTATAATCATGACTCAGACCATCACCGCACTCATCTTTAGACTCCAAAAACACAGCACTGGGTGTTCTAAAGGAAATTGCCTACTAAAAGAAATCATTGAGCCGAGTTCTGCACTAGCAGGTGGAAAACCATTACCTTGCATGATGTAGCACCACACTGAGATCAACCTGATTTTTGCATTATAGAAGCAGCACATAAACCAGAATGACTTTTCCATTTTACCGCTCGTTTCCATAAGAAAGAATATGAAAAGCTGAGGAAGATAAGATCTAGAAGGATAACCAAGATTACACTCCTACATTAAAACATAGGGGAATGTGCCAGGGAGCTCAGACTCCTAAGCTTTAATGTTTTGACTGATTCTGTCTGCAGTTTTTGAGGGAAGCAAAACATCTGCAGGCTGACAGGCCCTTGAAAGCGAGAGCTTTGCAATTCAGGAGCAGACTTAAAGCTCTGGTAATAGAGCAAAAAATGATGAATTATCAACCACCGTAGCACCACAGCTTCTCAGTTTAATTGCAAACACTGACACAGCAGATAGTTCAGCACAGGGTCCTTGCACTTGTGCAGCAAAACTCCAGATTGCTACAGGCTTACACTGCTACAGTTAACATTTCTGCAGCAATCGTACAGCGCGCTATGTAACTCCTAAATATTTACTTGACTAGAATACCCTGTAACTGATGATTCAGTTTCTGCTCCTATAAACTCTTACAAGTGTCCGCTCCTGCAAAAATAAAGTTGTTTTGGTCCCCTTTCCACAAAGGAAACAGCATGACTAATAACAACAAACATTTATTTGAAACATTCACTTGTTTCTTGCACAAGCATCGGACATACTGAAATCAAGGAGCTCAGCAGGGAGAAAGGCCATACTTGATCTCCAGAGCAATCCAAACCTCTCTGTAAAGTTTATCCAATGCAGTCCTTGTGTTCACATTCACTAACACAGAACTGGCTCACATTTTACAGCGAGCACTTGCTCTGAAATTCAAGTCAATATTTTTGTAAATCTCATGGCCAGTGGCCATCTCCATCCCCCCTTTTGCCCCAAAGAGACAGGACCAGCTTATCCAAGGACCAGTTATCTCCTCGCTCCAAGTGGACACCTATTGATTTCCCATGACAGCTCCTCATCCTCACACCCCGAAGCGAGCAGCAAAGTAATCGGCAGCACTTGCCTACATCATATCAACATCGACTGCACCAAGGCAATGAACCCAAACTTCAAGTGCAGACCCATATCTCATGGTATTTCAGAAGAAAAGTAGGTCTTTGTCAAGTAATTATTCCCCCCAAAAACTACTTCTTGTTGTTTAGTAGAACTGTGCAGCAAAAGGCAACGTATTCACAAGAGGAAAGAGCAGAGCTTTGGATACAGATTGCTAAACTCTTTTCTGCAAAGCCTGGACTACCTCCCTTAACCTTGCGCCCAATGCTCTCCAAAATTAAAGTGCTCATGGAAGCAGGACGGCTGCCCAGCAAACCAGAAGCCAAATATCAGTAAACAAGGAGAGGAAAAAAAAAGCAAAAAAAACCCCACAATCCACTACACACAGAGTTATCCAAAGGAGGGATATGATGGAGAGGGAACGTCTCGCTACCTTTGAGAAAACACTCAGGTTTTCTCCAAATTCATTCCCTGCCCCAAACAACAAATTCAGCAGAGGAGGAGTCCAGACTCCTCACACCCCACAGCCCAGCCAGGACCCCATCCCCTCCCAGACCCCAAACTGGCCCCCTCATCCCTACCCTACACACAGCCCCACACTCCTGTGTGCAGGGATGGGGGTCCCCTCACAGATCCCCCATTCCAGACCAACTGCCCCATTTCGCCCCACACACAGACCCAAACCCCACACGTGTCCCCCCCATCCCCTCACACATCCCCATACGCCCCCCAACCCATCCCTACTCTTCACACAGCCCCACAGCCCAGCTGTGACCCCCGTCCCATCCCCTCACACCGCCCCAAAGCAGCCCTGACCCCGTCGCCACTCTTTACACAGCCGCACATCCCAAACCGACCCCTCCAGCCCGTCCCTAATCTCCACACAGCCCCATAACCCCGTGTGAGCGCACGGGGGCCCCCACACACAGCCCCACACCCCCCACCTGCCCCCACACAGCCCCATGTCCCACGCCGCCCCCTTCACCCAAGCGCCCCGGCCCCGCCGCCGCACTCCAGCGCGGACCCCGCGGCCCTCGGTACCTGCTGCGAGGGCAGCTCCACATGCCAGGCGCGCGCGGCGGAGCCCGGCGGCAGCGGCAGAGCGGCGGGGCCGGCGGCCAAACTCATCCTCGCATGAGCCCCCCGCGCCGCCCCGCGGCCGCCACCGGCCACACAGGGGTTAATGGCGGCGGCAGCAGCGACGCGGGGCCGCCCGCTACGGAGCCATATTACCGCAGTGCCAGGGGGCGGCGGCGCCGCCCGCGCGCTCATTGGTCCGCTCGCCACCGGGGCGGGGCCTCGGGCGGTGTCCACGAGACGCCATTGGCGGCGAGGGACGTCAATCACTTTCCCCTCTCCGCGGCCTCTGTCAAACCGCCGGCGCGGGGCCTGGCGCCCCATTGGCGCGTCCGCTTCCGGAAGGCGGGGCGGAGAACGAAGGAGCGGTCGCTGATTGGATGGCGGGCGGCCGTGATTGACACGGCTGGCCCGCCCGTCACGTGGGGGAGCTGTTTGTATCACGTGGTGGGACGAAAATATTTTGCTGGGGGGGGGGGCGCTGTCGCCATGGCAACTTCGGCGCGGCCTAGCGCGGCCTGCGTGACCTCGGCCCTGCCTTTTTTTTTTCTTTTTCCTTTTTTTTTTCTTTTTCCTTTTCCTTTTTTTTTGTTTTTCCTCTTTCTTTTACTTTTTTCTTTTTTCTTTTTTCTTTTTTCTCTTTCTCTCCCTCCTCTCCCTCCTCTCTCTTCTTTTTTCTTTTCCAGTAGCTTTTATTATTATTATTATTATTTTCATGGCAAATTAGTTATACTGCTATTTCAGTATTTTCAATAGGAAATCATACATGACCAGCAAGCAGAAGTGCTCCAAGCCATGTTATCTGAAATAATCCTTAAAAATAATATTTTTGCATCTGTTGGTGTATGTTTTATTCACCTCCCACTTTCTGGTTCCCTGGAAAACACAAGCTTCTTGAGCTGCAATTTTTTCACTCACATCCTGGAGATGGGAAACTTGCTTTTTAAAGTGAAAGCTGTGCTTCTCTGCCCAGCCATTATTCCAGAAACGAATGTGCTAAAAGTGCACTTGGAATCCCCCAAAACAGTCATAAAATCAAGAGATTTGTTAATGCTTTATACCTTTGAAGCCGTCTAGGTGTGTTTCATCCAATGAGTGCCACTAATTCTGGCTTAAAGTTATATTTGCCACTAGCATTACAGTATTAAGGGGATTTTTTTTTGTCACTAACTGTCACTAAAAGCCATTCAGAGGAACAGTGTGATTATGCCAATGCTTGTCTGCCCCCATAAGCCAGAGGAATCAAAATAAATAAATAAAGTGTCCTGGGCTACATTTGGTTAAGGAACAAGTGAAGAGAAAATGGGATTTACAGCAGAAATTTAGTATCTCTCTATGTTGATGCCAACACTATGGCACTGCAATGGGCTACAGAGAGACGCCACACAAACAGCGACACACAAGCTACCTTGCACCAAGAAAATTAATAATTTGGGAAGCTTCAGTGCTTTCCCTATTCTGTAAACTATTGCACGACTCTTCTGGGGTCAAATTATGCTGATTTTGAGAATTTGAAGTTCATGCTGTACTGCATGAGGAAGAGCATGGAGCAGCAGTGGGGCTTTCCTGTTGAATCCAGTTGCACAGCAGCTGACGACTCGCAAAACCTCCTTGAAATACTGATGTTGCTTAGAAAAGCACAATAATGAGTCAATTGCAAAATGATCTGTACACACAGTGCAGTTTTCCTGGTAGTACTGAGTTGTCCCTGGGGCAGGAAAAGGAAAATATTCATGAGTTTTGTCAAATCTGAACCTGAAGTGATCATGCACCAGGAAAAAGACTGTAACAGAGGGGGGTTAAATAACTTGTAATATGCATGAGTTCAAACAAAATTATCATCCCCTTTAGGCTTAAAATTATTGGTTTGTTAATTAGTAAGGATTGGTGGGTTGTTTTAACTGGAGTGTTTGCAAATGTCACCTGGGGAGGACTGTGGCTTCCTTTATGCTTCACTTATTAACAGCAATAATAATGTTGGAACAGTATTGCAGATCTCAGTGTATACTTGGCACCACGTAGATCCTATGTAATTTACTGGTGCCCTGGGCAGTTGCCTTTTGAAATTTCAACTAAATTAAAAAGGCTGATATTATCCATTTGCAAAGTTTTGAAGATCCTAGAATCACCTTCATTACTTTCCTGTGAATGTTGCTCAATTCATTCCTATCACAGAAGGTGAAATTTCTGCAGCACTCCTAGGATTTTTACCTGGCCCTTTTCAGTGCTGTCCAAGTGAATCCAGTAGGGTACCTGGAAAAGAAGGAGTTTTCGTAATTATCATCTGATTTCTGTGGAAAAAATATAAATAAATGCCTGCTGAGCATATGTGTCTTTGTGGTCATGTAAGGGCTGAACTCACACAACTAGCTACTCGGTTTGATCATACAAGTAGTCAGACACAATTTTGTCCTGCCCCCCCTTTTTTTTTTTTTTTTTTTTTGAAAAGAAAGGCCAAAAAAGAATCAAATTATTAATAACAGAATTTTTAGAAGCTTTTTTTTTTTTTTTACAAAATGTAGTAAATCATCTTGCAAAACAAAGCATCATATCTCAAAAAACTGTTGAGGAAACTTGGGTGATGCATCACCATGAACATCATTTGAAACACTGCTTAGAAATTATTAGGCGTTGTTTCTTGAAACACTAGTTTATCAAAGTTCTTTCTTGCTTGATGGCGCTGAATTTGAGACACAAGGAATAGCATCTTCTTAAATGCGATGTGGAGGAGAGGTAAAGCAGGGTGTTAGTAAGATTTTATGGCCTTTGGGGCATTTGGGATGCTAGAAGTTTGGAGAAATAATAAAGGAGGGGGTGACCTTGAGGCTAATTCCTACTTTTGCCATAGTCTGTGACAGGGACGCTGCTTCTGCCACTGCTGTGGAGCATTAGGTCATTGCAGCGTCCTTCAAGTGAGCAAATACGCTTTGCTGATGGGTGAAATGTTTGCCTGTGCAGAAGCTAAATACTCATTAGCCATTTGTACGTGTTCTTCTCTCAAATGCCTTGTTTGTTCTTACAGCTGCTTGTCCACCTAAGCAAAGGAAACAATGCATAAATGTGGAAAATATATGGAAATCTGAACCTGTTGGTTGGAAACCTGAAAAACACTCAAGTTTTGTGCAGTAACGACAGGAGTCTTTATTGAGATATTTATCAGCTCCTTTTGTTAGCTGTTATTTGCATGAGTACAAGGCAATGGATTTGTAAGTTTTACCCAATTCTGGTTGATTCTAATGCTAGTGTTCTCCATGCCTGTTCATATGAGGGTCTCTTTGGTGCAAACAGTCAGGGATCAGGCAAAAAATTACTGACAAAAAAGCAGCCTAGTGTTAGTTAAAGCATGGCGCTCTTTGGAAGATAAAAAGGGCATTTGCAGGAGGAAGAAAAGACGAATGCGACAAAGAATGAGACTATCCCAAGGTCTTAAGAGAACTGCAGCCCCACTGCATCTTGCACCAAAGAGCCATGAGCCTGCAAGCAGGGGCTTCCATGGAAGGCAACAAGCTGCTTTCCAAGATCTCATTTAAAGGAAGGAAAGAGGGTTTTTTTGCCTTCTCTCCAGCAGTTGTTTTAAATAATAGCAGCTTTATTGCAAATTGCAGCTCTTGCAGCTACCTGAGATTTTCTAGTCATAGAAAGCATAACATAGATGCTCACAGTGAGAGGCAAAGTAAAGATCAGGTCGTTCTGCTCTGAGAGCCTTGCTTTGAATTAAGAGCAATGTGTGTCAGTGAACATTACATTAGAAAAGGAAACCATTAACTACATGGGGATATTCAGAAAAACGCTGAAAATGTGTGAAAGTGCATAAACCACCTTAAACCACATTAAACTCCAATCTCAAAATGATTAGACCATTTCTAATGTCCATGGAGGACAAGAAACAGGTTTGGCTGTGCTTGAGAGTGGACAGCATCCATTATTTTAATGGAAAAAACTTCCCTCTCAGGCTCTCAGGGCAAATATATTTTTAAATAAGGGGGATTCACGAATGGGAACAGCAGCAGTATCTCAGAAAAAAAAGATGATCCTGCATCAGCCTTTCAAACTGGCCTTATTCCCATATAAGTTTGTTCACGAAGAATTTTTTTGTAATTCCTTTAGTCTTTCCACCGTGTGCATTTCAGTGTTTGGCACCTAGGCTCTCTCCTCATCTGAGTTTTCACAACACAGTTGCAAAATAGAGAGTAACAGCCCATAAAACAAACCTCAGGGCTGGGAAAGCACTTACTGCTTTAAACTATGTTGCTGTAAAACCCTATGTGTATTATTTCTTTTAAGTCTGGGACATACTCAAACATTGTGGCTTGGGGGAAGAGGTGTTGCTTGTTTTGTTGTTTTTTTCTGGGAAACTGGAGAAAAATGTTCACCCAAAGACAGGCAGATCGCAAATTCATTGGAGTCAACAGAAGAGTTGGAGCACTTTTTAATTGAGCTTATGTTGAGAGTTTGCAGAAAAATAAAAAGCTCATCAAGTGGTGTTGGTTGAGACAAGCTTTCCTGAATGGCCACTACAGCAGGGGTATGGTGCAATTCAGTTCATCAGACAGAATATCTTCACTGTGAACATCAAAATGCCAAATGCTGGGTCAGCTCATCCCCTTCCCTGACCATGACGGTACAAGGGTGAGCAGGAGTTTCTCACAACCTTGTGATAATCTGTCCCAACTCTCTTAACTATCCTCACTGCCAGAAGGCTGTTCTTTAATAGCAAATTTGATTTTTTTGTGTGTGTCTGCTGCATTTTAAATCTGTTGCTCTTCACCTTGTTTTCAGAGAATTCAAAATTGGTGGATCTCAGATTGACAAACCTTAGGGATGCAGCACTCAGTTCTGCTCCAAGGAATCACCCGCAGGTCAATAGCATAATATGAATCCGTGAACCTGATTTTTAAATTTCCCCCTGGAAAAAGGTGTTTCATCATGTTTATTCTTGTGAGAGAGTTGCCACTTAGTCTTAAATTTGTTTGAATTACCTTGCTGAAGAATCCAAATGAAAAGGGTAAAAGAGTTTTAAGGGTCAAGTGGCGGGGGGTTATAAAACCTGCCCTCTGAAGGATGCTTTACTACAAAAAAAAAGAATTTAACCAAGAAAAGTTTAAAAGTTTAAAAGTTTAAGTTCAATAACTGCTTAGAGAATCCCACAAAAGGCACTCAGTTGGAAAACAAGAGCTGCTTCTTGATGAATTATGCTTTTTAATGGGGTAGAAGAGATCTGCTGTCACATGAACTCATGCCATGATTTTATCAGGTTTCATACACTATACATTCTTACTATGTTATGTTTTATATTTATTTAATTAGTTTTATTTATTTTCTTCACGTCATCATATATATTGCATCACACATTATGCAATATATGTAATTACCAAAGGGGTTTAAGTGAGCAGAGACAGCGAAAAAGATAGATTTAACCAGGAAAATAGACAAATAATGAGAGAGTCCCACATTGGGAGATACCCATGGTCAGGATGTACGCTGACTGCTCTTCATGCTTTGCCAGCATTATGGGCCAAAAAAGCTCATGATGGACAAGATGGACAACATCTGTTGGCATTGAACTATCGAACTGTGTGACAAACTCTGGCTGGACAACTTAATATGTCGGGAGCTGAGCTAGTTTTCCAAAACTTCATGTTTTCAGGAGGAGAGAATAGAAATAGGTGTCGATCTAGTTCTTTCTGATGCCTGACTTGGAGAAGTTTATGAGATGGCGGTGTTTGTATTAAGGAACCTCCAACTGGAGCGGTTTTTGGGGGATGCCACCCAGAAAGAACAAGATCACAGTGCAGGAAGCCAATATTTGGGCAGATCAAAGATGATACAAGGATTATCTGGCATTGTGCAAACTAGATCGAACTGAAAGGGATATATTAAGAACAGACAGCAAGAGTGGATCAGATCTGAGAGAAACCAGAGCACCAGTCAGTGACCGGGCCATGAATAGAGTGCAAATAGCTTCTTTTATAGCACAAAATCCCCAGTGCAGAAGAAGAAAAAATAACCACAAAGCGGAGCAGAATGAGTTCTGCATCAGCCTTTTGCTTCCTGCCCTTCTGGCTGCAAAACGAAGGTGGTCTCCTCAACCCCTGGCAAAACCAGGCAGGAAATCACCCATTCTTGCAGTCATCAAGATTTTTTCTCAGAGGGAAAAAATCCTCATCTAACGGAGCTGTTGCCAGCTAGCGCAGTTTTCCTGAGGATCGCTTTACAGCGTGAAGCTTAGAAGGCTTCGCGGCGCAGAAATTCCTTTGTTATTCCTTGTGGTACTGCTCCTTGTGCTAACCTGACAAAATATTGATCCAGGGAGGGACGCATCCACTTCTGCTCTGTGTCCCCTCCGAGCGCAAAGGCTTTCCAGGCTGCTTTTGTGGTTTCTCTACATTGCTACCTGGAATTTCCCCAAAATGTTCTTTTTTTCCCCTAACCATGGAGTTACAGACAGACACCTCTTGAGGGCAGCATGTGCTCTTTTTTTTCCTTTTCCCCACCAGTTTTAATAGACATTGCTTCACTTTCAGGCTGAATCCAAAAGGCTATTTAAACCCACACTCCTAAGCAGCACAGATGACACTCTTGCACTTTTACTGTTTGAATTAATGTGGCTATCAAAGAAAGCTGGTGGGATTGCAGCATTTAACCTCTTGACATTCTACTGCACAAGAAAATATCACCACTTTAGAGACAGGGAAACTGTGGATCAGCAAGACCACACTCAGGACAGTCAAGGCAGGACTCAGTGCAGGTCACCTGCATCCTTTTGCCATGCTTTTTTTTCCCCACTAAGTCTATCATTTCTTGCTCTGGATCTAGTCACCAGGGAGAGCATTCTGATTTGAGGCAAAGGGGGCAAAATAGGGCAGAAACCATTTAAATGTATGAACAACGAGGGACAAGGGGTGACACTGAGGCAAGAGAAGTTGTAGAGGCCTAGAGAACTGCCAAAGCACTTTGATATCAAATGAATTGCAACTCCTCAATGCAAAAGCAGAGGAAGAGAGTGTTGCTCTGACAAGGGTGCATCAAAAAGCAAAAGTGTCTATTTCTTTAAAACAAGAAAAAAAAATCTGAAAGCAGCTTTATGAGCACTTGTCTATCCTGGTCAGGAGCTCATCTCTACTTATGGCCCAAGACACATGGGCAACAAGAAGGAGACAAGAACATAGTGATGCCATCTTGACACAGTACCTGCACCCCCAGCAACAACCATATCTTCTGCATAGGTGTTTCTGACTTTGTGTCAAGACCCACAGTAATAGATTCAATGTGCAATGAAACATACCATAAATCAAAAAAATAATGTTAAGTAAATATCCTTATGCTCCCGAGACTGGCAAGAGAAAAGAAAGTCATTGCTGGAAAAAAGAGCACTGGAACAAGCTGCCCAGAGAGGCTGTGGAGTCTCCTGCTGTAGAGATCTTCCAAACCCTCCTAGATGCCACCCTGTGCCCCATGGTCTGGGTGTCCCTGCTGGAGCAGGGGGTTGGGCTAGATGATCTCCAGAGGTCCTTTCCAACCTCAACCATTTTGGGATTCTGTGAAAACAGCTTGGAGGAAGCCCTTTATCTCACACAATCAGCTCAGAGGGCTGTTTGCTTTTGAAATGAGTATATCCTAGATTGGCATCTTGGACAACATATCAGATCAAAGAAAGGGAAAGGGCCCTTTTCAAGCTGGCACTAAGCCAGTCTGAGGGAAAAATCATTCAATGCCAGTCTCAGACCTTAGTTAAGGGAACTACAGACCCCATTCCTGCAGAGGTGTGAGCAGCACTAAGCCCCATCTTGCAGAAGGGATGGTTTGCAGGACTCTCTTTAGCAGAGCTCTTTGAAGGAATAGCTCCTTATTTAGAAGGAAACCCTCCCTTGCTCCAAGGGAGGTGGTTTGATAATTAAACACACTGCTTGGAGAAAGCTCTGCAGAGGGACTGACCTCCCCCAGCTTTGCACAGAGGGCTTGGAGCAGAGCACTCAAGGGCTCTGCTCCCAGCAGCACAGCTTTCCTTGTGTGCTTCCAGCCAAGGCATTAGAAACTTGATAGCTGCTAGCAAAAAAAAATAGAAAGGGAAAAAAAAAAATACACATTATGTTAGAGCAGAGGGCTTTGAAATACCCTTTGCCATGAGCAAATTTGGCTTTCACCTTGAAAAATGGATATGTCAGCCTAGCAAGTTTAAGCCTGTGAAAGTCAGACAACATTGTTGGACTTATGTAACCTGCAGCCCCCCTCCAAATGACAGTGACAAGTGAGTGTTGAACCCAAGAGCCTGCGTGAACTTTAGGGTGGCATGTGCTATTTCTGGAGTACTTTGCACCTCCAGCAAAAAGGACAGTAGAGGCTCACACAGGAGCTGGTCTGCATCTCCTCAGCCCAGGGGTCAGGGATGCAATTCCAGCTCCTTATCTGGGGGGCAGTGACAAAAATAAAGTAGTTTGCCAAAAAGGAGTGATAGGGCATGAACTTTGGAAGCCCAGAGACAGACTTCCTTAGCTCCTTGCAAGCTCACAGGGGAAAAAAAGAGCCCCTTAAACTGTACAGATTTACTTACCCCATCCAGGTTTTCCCAAATAAAACTGCAAAGCAGCTTCGTCCCCTTCAAAGGCAAGGCACAGCTGCTATTACACAAACAACTAACATGTCCCCCAGCTCATACACCACTACACAACTGAAGAAAAAGCAACCGACTCATTTTTGCTCCAGTTTATTTCTAGAAATTTGTACAAAAAGTAAATCTGTAATACAATAGTCTATCAAATATGACAGATGAACATTTGTCATTACAAGCAAGATTTCAGGAATGTGAAGGACCATCCTCTTGCATTGAACAAAGGCACATTTTAGAGCTTGAAACACACTCAACCAAACTGTTGAAAAGGCAGGTCAGACATGCAAGTAGTGCAGTGTTTCAGGTTTCTGCATAAACACACTGTACTCTGAAGAAATCTCACTACAAGCAGTGTTCACAGCCACGTAAACATTTTATAGATCCTTTAAAAAAGTCACTCGTTTCAGAACCTATGCATTAAAAAAGCTGTCCCTTTACATTCACTGGATGGAATAGTTTAAAAAAAGCCATCTTCAGGCAGGAATTACTCCTACCTTTCCCCAAATGCTTTTGGGATCCAGCAGGACTTTTTTCACGAACAGTCACACTGCATTTAGCCCTACAGACTAGCCTTAAGGGTCTGCAACACTAGGGCCACCTCATTGCACATGCCAGCACTTAGAGCTTTGCAGTACTGCAGCTATGACCAAGTCCAATATCACCTGCTACATGTCCCTTTGCAAGGGCCAGACCTGCTTATAAAGTGACATTAAACACAAAAGTGGCATTACAGCCACCACAATATCCAGTACACTGACTCAAGGTCCATTGGACTCCCATGTCCATTGGTTTTCTGGCACACCTGGGGGCTCAGCAACCTGCTTGCATTGCCTGTGCTTTCAGAAGGGGCTTTTCCAGACCAGGAATGCCCTTGTGCTGTGTCAGCATTTATCAACATGGCTCTTGTGCAACATGCCTGTAATACTGCTGTTCTGGTCAAATCAGCCAGCTTTTTGATTAAATAAACCAAAAGGATCCCACTTTCCCAGAATAGCTTATGCTGGTGGGTACAATCATAGGAACGCTTCTAATCCAGCACTGGCAATCCAACAGCATTATAGAGCAGATTAAAGGCAATCATTTCCCCCATCCAAATCCTCACAGCAATAGAGTTGTGCTCTTTTGGATTGAAAGAAGTTTGTAATGGGATTTATCCAAAGCAAAGCCTTTTTTATTATTTTTTTTTTCAAGAGGTGTAACAATGCTTTAACACTTCCTTTGAAGGACACATACACCCACACACACATTCAAATGTACGATGACAGCTTGGACTCCTGCAGAGGATGTGCTGATTCCACAAGGAGATGCTGCTGAGCCAGTCCCTTCAGTTGACTTCCAAGACCTCAGTCTCTGGCAGGCCAAATTTACTCTTGTACTTGTCGAAGAGTTTGATCAAGGAGTTCACATACATGCTGTGGTAGAAGTCTATCTCCTTCTGGGATGGATTATAAATCTTGGGAATGGTGATGGGCTCCCCAACTGATAAAAGGGAAAGATCCACATGTTAGGCTGACCATTCCTGTGCATCTTGGAGAGCTGTGCTCCAGGGCCATGGCTATGCTAGCTCAACACATATACTTTAGCACAGGATAGCTCTGCAAGCTGTCCTGGGCTTTCCCCCCAGTTTTGCTATATGAGGGACCACAACTGCCCCACCAGCAACAGTGAGTTCTAAAGCAAATGTGACTTCACCTGCACAAACAGCAGTAGGATTTTGCCAGTGAAAATGCAGGTGCTCCCACTATGCAGGAGGGAAGTGGGAATTTTCCTGCTGTTCATAGGCAAGCACTAAATCCCTGCTCAGTAACAGTAGCCAAGACTAAGAATTGCTTTTCTCACGCGTTCTCCTATGCACACTGCAATAGCATGGTAAAGCAGCACCTTCCTTTCCCTTAAATCCTTGCTGCTCACGGATGGAAAGCTTGAAGGTCCATTTTAGGGTTGGCTCCAAGGCTCAAGTGTCAAGCAGCACCACCCAACCAGTCCTAGAAGCCTGGTGGGTCAGGCTGCTTCTTAAGCTATTTGAGACCACAAAAGGTAGCAGCCACTGCATTTTGTCCCAAAAGAGCTCGCACGGGCATCCTGCAGAACCCTGCAGAGCAAGATTGGAGGCTTGCAGCCTCTGGAAGCTGTTCTAGTTCTCTCAGCTGTGCTTGAAGCTTTTAATATAGAAGGAAAAAAGTAGGTCCTAGTCAGGATTCCAAGACCAAGCTAGAGATATGTACGGCCCAGACTCAGGTATGCTTCTCTAGAAAAGCCTAAAGCAGCAAAAAAAACATGTTTATACCAAGAACTTACCAACAGTGGTGATGGGCTTGGAGTAGGGTAACAATCCCCATGTGTTGGAAGAGAAGAGGCCCCGGCCATGAAAGATGCACGGAGCAAAGCCAATGTGTTTCTGAAACTTCTTCTGAACCCATCTTCCCCAGGAGCCCTCCTCGAAGATCACCTGCTTGTACACTTCATTCTCCCCAAATGAGTAGACAGGAACCAAATCCGCACTAGAAAGACAGGAAGATGTTAGGACCCCATGCCAATGGACTGCAGTCAACACTGCAGCACCAAACTTGCTGCTGTTTGCTCTTTCAGGCTGTGCTTTTGCAGATTTTATTAGCTGGAGCTTTGTTTGCAGTACAAAATACTGACAGTAAGTCAGCCAGTCTTGGCATAATACATGATGGATGCACTTTAAGGTATAAACAAGAATTATCCTGCCACTGAATGCATTAAATTTAGGATTTGAACATGCCGTCCTTTTACCATATGCAATCATTTGAAGGAAGTCATCTCATTTACATGCATTTCTTTGCAGTCATAGATGCTACACAGGCAGTATCACTGAAGATATTTGTCACATTTGTGCACTAGAAGATCCCTGCTGTCCTCAGAAGCTTCCTACCACTCTCTGCTGTCCATAAGCAGGAGACAGACAAGGCTTTGGGCACAGACACATCCAATACAGTGAAAGCACATAGAGAATCCATCCAATTAGCCAATTTGGAGACAAGAGCACCTGTGGTAGGCTAGAAGCACTACACTAGCTTAGGGACAGCCTCTTACCCATGCTGTAGAGCCAGTTTCACAAATCCTTTCCGGTTTTTCAGTGTCACGGAGTTCTTCCCTGGGGTGCAATCCAGGGACTCTGCTGCACCTCCCACCACGATGATGATGGCATTGCCACTGCCATTCTTGGACAAGATGTAGTCTATGCTGTCACGGTTCACAGGACATATACCTGGATATTTTAAGGAGAGAGACATAAGGGTCAAGCTACAAGATTTAGAGCAGCCTGGATAATCCTGAAGACACCAGCCACCCCTGAGGCAGAAAGCTCATGCCTTGATTGAGTAGAGCTGCCAAGACATCTTGTGACTGGAGGGACCTTGTCAGGTAATCTGCTCTCTAAGAAGGTACTTAATAGAGCTGGACAACACTCAGCTAAGCCATAAACTCTGCCAGCTCTTAAATAATTTCCTTAATACAGGAGACTTGAACTCTTTCTTCTGAAGCTGGTAACCTGGTGCTGACAGTCACTGCATTTCAAACAAGATTTTGCTTCCATATTTAATATGGTCACAGGCAATTGTTTCAGAGCTCTTCTCTCCAACTTTGCACTAGGTGCTGGATTAGCTGTCATGTAGAAGCACAGCACACACTGATGGCTGTGACCAAACTGTTACCCAGCAAAACAAAGTGGTGGAATAGACCTCTGTTCTCATAAGAATGCATTAGTGATGCAAGGAGCATGAATGGACAACTTTCCTCATAAACCTCTTACAGTTATCTTCCAAACCAAGTTTCTTCCTGAAATCTCTCAACCTCTTGCATTGTTGGAGCACAACCAACTGATTTTGCTCTCTAGAGACAGATATGTAGGACACTGTGCCCTCCTAAGTTCCTACCCTCAGACAAATGGCTTGGAAGGTCTCCTGCCATCTACCCCATACTGAGCAGGAGCTGTATCACCTGTCAGCACTTAATTTTAACTCTGTTGCTCTAAAAATAGAGACAAGTCCAATTCTCTACTTCTGAAGCTCATTGTTTTATATTGCAGTTGTTGTCAGAGCTTGTTTAATTAGCCAGGATAAGCCTGACAACAGATCAGATGCCACCATTTACATTCCCATCCACATAACATGTCTGAGCTGTGCTGAATACTTGAAGAGTAACAGGAGGGACAACACTACCCAAATTAATTTTAGAAGCCAATTCTGTGGGTCTCATGGTTGTCATCGCTTGAGCCAAGAACTGAATGATCAATGGGCCCCATGGAATTGCATGGTGCAAGTCTGCAAGCCCTTCACACATACCCTGAAACAGTATGCACTGAAATCACATGTAGCCCCAACTCCAAGCCACAAGTGAGGAGATTTAATTCTATATAGGTTAAAGGGTTTTTTGAAGAGAAAAAACTCCAAGAAAATCCTTTAAGTACAACTACAGTTCTCCCTTATCACACTCCCTTCAAAAGGCTCACAAGCCAAGCTTGCTGCTCAGTAGCTCTCAAATTCTTCCTGCCAAGACCTTGTAGCCCTTGCTAACAGGCCCACAGATTTGTTCCCAGCCATTTCACTCCTGTGAAATAAGCTGAGTCTCAAAATCCTTCCCCCAGAAAAGGCAGACTAGTTTATACTGGGGCTCCTGAGCACATAGGCATAGCGTATAGGATTTTTCTGGCCATTTCCCAGAACCTCAGAGGATTCCAGCTACAGCTGAAGTCTCCAGCAGTAAGAAATGTAAGAAAACAAGTCTGCCACAGTTTACAGGCTCAGTATATACATCAGATTTAGTATTTACCAGGGTTTCACTTGAAATGATTCATCCACACATCTCAAGGATTGAGGGATCTAGTAACACTTCCAAAGTGATGTTAAAACCATCAGTGTCACCTGATCAATACAAGCAGACAGGAATGATCCTTTCATAAAGTTAACCTCAGAGACATCACATGCAGTCTTGCTTACAAACACAAAGTAAGCAGAATTTCTCACTGCTTTAACCACAGATATCTGGCATAGCCAGACAGACAGTGATTTTGTTAATGTTTATTCCCACTTTCCTTTCAAAAAAGGAACTGTTTCTATCTGGCATGATTTTTCTACCAGAGACGAGTGTTTTTGCACAGATTGAATGTGTTCCCCTCACCCAACCTAAAAAAAGCTGATGCTTTTTGATGCAACTTCAGCAACACATGAACTGAGTTGACAAGCACTTGTGCCCTGACAGAGCTCATCTTCTTGCACACTGCGGGATGCCCAGGAAACCAGTTTGATTTAGGCGTTATCTGCTGCAGATACAGCTTGTTTCAGGCACCAACCTCACTCTCATGGGGTTCTTGGGCAGGACAGACCTTTTCTGCATCAGATCCAGGTGGCCTTTCCCTCCAAACCCCACAAAACTTCAGTAGCAGTCTGAAACCTCACCTTTCCCAGGTAAGTCAGAGCCAAGTACAGATACTCCTACCCTTTCTCCCAGCCATGCATTAAGATTCAGCTAACGGGCTCTATTTAAATGCCTGTTTAGTCTTTGGTGGTAAATCAGCTCTGAGAGCAGCAAGCACAGTGGTCACAGCTTAAACCCTGCAATACCCCAAGCTCTCTGCTCCAGGAGGGCAAGCACAAGGAGCCAAACCAGTCACCACCATCCCTGTGATGCTGCAGCTGTCCAAACTGTCCCAAAGATGAAAAATTCCTCAAACATGTGCCAGGTGAGGGAACCCTTCTACAGGAAGGGACAGACCGATTCCATCTCTTATCACCAGGATAAAGCCTAGCTATATGGCAGTTCACATGGTAAGAGGAGCATATCTAGCCTTGCCATTAATTTCAGACACCAAGAACACCTTGCCCTTTCAGCCAGGGTGACTTCTTTGCCTACTAGCACCTCCAGATGTGAATTAAGGCTGGCTTTGCATCTACATCTTCTGTATCTACTACTAGAAATGATGGATATCCTTAATGTGTCTTTGGAGAAGAGTGGCCTTAAGTAAGGGCCTGCAGCTGAAGCAAGGCAATATTTATTCACTTCCTGTGACAACCAAGAGCAATATTTGCTGGATGCTGCCAGACAGAAGTGGTTTTGAGGGCTTTGCCACAACTTTTGACTTGAAAGGACAGAGACAACTTGGAAGCAAGGACACGGGAAGAAGCAAAGCACCCTTGCACTTACCACCAGACATTAAATAGTCCCTCAGGATGGGCATCCTGAAGTTCCCAGCCAGTGTTGCAAGGTATGGTCGGATCCCAGGGAATTTCTGGCCGACTCCTGTGGCCTCTGTGCTGAAGTTGCAAAAGGCACCCAGGCCCATGATGCCATGGGGGTGGTACCCAAAAATGTAATTCCTGGTGGTCAGCAGGTTGTGGGTTTTGACCAGCTAGAAAAGAAAGATGGAGTGAACTCACAGGCAGACAGATGTTTTCAGGTAATGACTAGAATCAGAGGGAAAAAAAAAATTGAGGTTCCCAGGACAGCTCTACTGCTTTTGTAGCGTTTACTACTAGGGAAAAAGGAACTAATGCTATGGGTTTTCTTAGAGAGCAGAAGTTGCAGTAAAATTAAATCTTAAAAACAAGGGGAAGAAGATATGCAAACTGATCTTAGATGTGAAGATGACCACGACAGCCAAGCAGGAACAAGTTCTGGGTTTCAGCAGCCTGCCTTTTGTTCACCCATGCCGCTTTCAAAACTTTTTGCAAGCCCTTTCACCCAAACCAAGTTCTTCCTGGTCTTCTAACCACAGCAGGGCCTCCTTCCAGAGGCTGCCCAGAGAGGCTGTGGAGTCTCCTGCTCTGGAGATCTCCAGCCCGCCTGGATGCGCCCGGGTGCCCCGTGCTCTGGGTGTCCCTGCTGGAGCAGGGGCTGCACGGGGGGATCCCGAGAGCTCCCTGCCAACCTCAACATTCTGGGATCCTGTGACCCCATCTCAGTACATTAGCAGCTCATGCTCTGCTGGAGAGGGCTTCAGTGTCCCATTACAGAATCAGGTTTGTTTAATACCTGAAAACAGACCAATTGCTCACATATCTGCAGGACACCTTCCAAGAGGGAAACTGAGGGCCTTGGCATCTTACTTGCCAGATACAACCAAAAACCTGGCCTGCCTTCCAAGGCATTTTGCTCTGCCTGGTCCCTCTCAAAATGCCAGCAGAATAGGTCTCAAGCCACCTACAGCAGTATTTGGATTTCTCAGGCCATGCTCCAGCACAAACTCTACCAGCAGGTGGTTGCACAGTCATCCTAGCCTTTTACTAATCTATTTTCATATCAGTGCCACACTGAAGTGTTCTCAGCTGGGCAAAACACATGTCCTGCTTCCATCAGGGCCATCTTTTTAAAAATTTTATTTTAAATAACACTGTAGCAGTAATATCCCATGCATCAGGCAATTCCAGACTCCCAGTAAAGATACAGCAGAACTGATGCCTCATCCTGCACTTTAAAGCCCAGCAGAGAAACAAACCACCTATTAGCCTCACAGTAGCATTTCTTCAGCTAGTGCAGGATCAGGAATCAGATCAATTTAAATAATAAAAACCTGCATAAAGCATTGATACTAATTCTTGCCAATACAAGCAGTACTGCAGCAGCTATCAACAGCTGCACCTTCATTAGATGCAGAGCTATATCCCAGCCTCCAAACTGCTTATGATCTGCAGTCACAATTTGTCCCATGTGGGAAACAGTGCAGCTTTCAAAGACATCACAGCAGCATTACACACCCCACCACCTTGGCCCAGGAGTCCTCTGGAAAGCAGCAACTCCAGTTTCAGCTGCTTGCAGCATGATTCAACAAAACCCATTGCACCACATTGAAGCAGAGTGCCCAGCAATTTGCTCCTCCTCTGCCATCACTGCCTGTAGACCAGGCAGCAGCAGTTGCATTTATTGCAGAGGCCAGCAACAGCCCAGGCATGACATGATGGGGTGTATTCAGCAAGCTGACTGCTCCTCTCCAGTTTGAGGCACACGGGGCTGCAGGAAGCATGCAGAGATGCTGGTGATCACATCCACCGCAGCAGCTCCGCAGAGCCACATGGCCCATATCACAGCACCGAGAAGTCCTTTCCCTTTCCCCTGCCACCCATTAACAGCAGATGACTTGGCCTTCCAGCCCCGGGGTGGAAAAAGCTCTTGCACCAATATGACCCATTAAGATAAACAGCTCTCCAGGAAAGCAAGTAGGAAAAAAAAAGCAATTCTACAATAAGCAATTGTCCCCTTAGCTTGTCAGCTCTTGCTCAGTGGTAGGAGAAGCTCAAGTCCCAGTGGCTACAGACATGTGGCTCAGCTGGATCAGCATTGTGCCTGGCAGAGATTTTTCTTTAGGGCAGCTCTCAGAGCAGGGTGGAGGCTTATGGGCTTTGAGCCTGATCCTTCACCTACAACAAGCTCAGTTGCTTTAAAAAGAACCTGGCTGAAAACGAGGTGTTTGTCCTTGCTGCCCCAAAGCCACAGCCTGCGCTCCAAGAGGCGCTGCAGAAGACATGCTGTTCTGCTGCCAGCCATGGCCAGCGTCCAGCTCTCACCCCCTGGCCACGTGCAAGGTCACCCACTTCCCATGTGGAGCCCATCACTTGCACAAATGAACCCTCATATGAACCCTGGCCAAGCTCCAGGCTTGTTTTCCATGGTCACCATCCAAGACCTCCTGTTGCAGAGGTGTAGGGTGACACTTCCCCTTCATGCTGATACCCAGCCCAGCTGCTTAAGTAGTGCAAGGGGCACACAGGGAGCCAGGACAGGGAACCAAGGGCCCATCTGCCATTTAGACAGGTGCTTTCTCTCCCCAAATACCCCTGCAAGCTGTTGCCCCATGATACTACTCTTAGCAAACTATCCCATGACAGGTGATGGGTTCACAGAAGGTGACAACACCATGGACAATCTAGGGGGCAAGTCTTCCCTCCCCTCAGTTGACCCAGGGGAGCCAAGGATTGCCAGAAATCCAAACAAGTTTTAATATCTGCTAGTGATGCTCAGGTCCATTAATACATGAACCCAGCACAGAGGCTGAGCTGTCACCAGAGACACAGACAGCCTTAACACCTCCCTACATTTGCTGTAGAAGACCTAGAAATTAAAGGGCCTTAAGTACCTACCCCTAGGTTCACGCCCAACACATAAGCAAGACTAAAGCTTTCCTTAGGAGGCTGATCACCCAGTCTTCTTGCACTTTTCCTTCAGAGAGAAGTTGCTGTCTGGCAAGCAAATACTGAGCTGCTGTGTCTCCAAGAGCAAAAGAAGCTGCTTTAATCAGCTAAGGAGCTGCTGCTCATCATTTGATGTGTGTTTTATAACTGTTCTGAGCCTTCAACAGGTTTTCCCCTCTATCAAACCCTTCTCCAGACCAACACAGGCACAAACTCACTGAAACCTTAATGCTCCATTATGGGATACAGCAGTGGGTCCTTGCTGCACCCCAAGCAGTGAATAAAGCTGGGAATAAAGCTGGATTCCACTGCACTGACACCTTTTCCCAGCTGCTATGAACTGCTGTTCAAGATGAGTCCCATTTCAGTAGCAAAGGTTCAGAAGCAGATTCAACCACTTGTTCTGGTAGAAACAGATTTCTTCAAACAGATGCAAAGTGGCTACAAAAGCCATAAAGCAGTTCAATTACAGTAAAAGAGCTAGAATTAATATTCACATGCCAGGTTCACCCTGGGAACAGAACTGCCAGGTTTACTTGTAGACACAGAATGAATAATCAGCACATTCAAGTGTGCAGAGAGACTGCTGCTCAATACCAGGTACCAGCAAAGAATAAGATCAAAATAAGGAGTATAGGTAGATGTTCATGTTCTCAGCCTATGTACAAGGGGAACACAGCAGTGACTGCAGAAACATGCAGGACTGAAGCAGCAGAAAACCTGCATTCAGGTTTGTAGAGCAGCTGAACAAGCAGTCTGCTGCATCAACCCCAGCTGCATTATAGAAAAAACTACTCTCACCTCCCTCCCAGCAATGCACTGCAGCTCCAGGAAACCCCTTCAGGCTCTGTTACCAATCCCCTACATTACACACTTCTATTCTGCAAGTCATCTGTAACAGTAACTTAAGGAAAAGGCTTGGCCAGGAGG
Source organism: Tinamus guttatus (assembly GCF_059628265.1). NCBI lineage: Eukaryota > Metazoa > Chordata > Aves > Tinamiformes > Tinamidae > Tinamus > Tinamus guttatus. The sequence goes on from NW_028289136.1 coordinate 6,603,502, forward strand.
GCAGCAAGCCAGACTGCAAGGCAAACACTGCCTTGCAGCAATTCCTCCTCTGGCCATAGACTCTCCAGTAGGAGGAAAAAGAAAAAATAAAACCTCACTGCACACACGTGGCACATGCTCAGTGCTTTACCTCAGTTAACCTAAGGTCTGCAGTCACTGCTGCCTGAAGTGCTGTTGAGCATGTGAACACTGCTAGGGCTTATCAAGGGCTGGCTTCTTCATCTAAAGACCTTTAGACCAAGGCATGTCCCACATTTTGTCCTCAGATTAGGAGGCTGGCTGAGACCTGGCCTGTATCTACAGCACTGGGGTGCAGTGGATTCAAACCACAGCACCATGCTCACCAGTGAAAGGTTAGGCCAGCGAACATGGGCTACTGCTGCTCTTGAGTGGGAATTCAGCAAGATTCAGGCTATTTCCCAGCCTCATACAGATCTGGGTATCTCCAGATAGTTACAGGATGCATCAGGATGTGAGACTGCTCCCTTGGGTGGATGTAAAGCCTTATTTGAAAAGATCTGAAGAGATGCCTGCTTCTCATGCAGGTACATGGTCAAAGCAAGCTGGATGCCACCATGTACAGCTGTAGAGTGATCAGCAATGCTAGCTAGAAGATAACAGCTATCAGAGGCTCACACTGCTGATGTGTCAATCCTGCTAGATCCTGCCTGTGCCCAAGTTCATTGCTCACCAGCTTGCTGGGAGTAAACCTTAGCCTTCAGAGTAAACCAGCTGCTGAAGAGCATACCAAGAAGCCTCTGCTCTCAAATACATCAAGTGTCCATGTCCAATGCAGGGCAGAAGTCTTGACAAGATTTGCTTAAGGGTTTTGGAAACATTCTGCAAAACTACTTCCCATTTCTCTTCTGGAATAGAAGAGTGAAATCTAGGCTAATAGTCCCAGTGCAAACAGTACCCGATATGCATGCAGCCAGCACAGCTATACATGCAGAGTCTGCAAAAGCCAAGTAGAGCATTACTTGGAAGTTCAGCATCACAAATGGTGCAGGACAAGGTGCTGCAGATGACCCTCCTAGCAAACCGTTAGCCAGAGTGAGGAACCAAACCCCTGTGAGGTCTTCCCCAAGGCTGTTCAGAACACAGCCAAGGTGACTGCTGCAGGCAGAAGATTCAGCAAACAGGTGACTAGATCAGTATCCCCCTAGCCCAGTCACCTCAATAGTTTATCTAAGGAATTCCCCTGCCCTTAGCAAGTTCATGCTGCCATTCCCTGCATCATATTGGGTTTATGCGTCATTCAGCAAGATCACAGAGAGCTTCTGGCACCTCCCAGCCCTCTGCTCCCTGGAGAAGGTTTTGTCAAACATGCAACCAGCTGGTTATATCTCCAGATACAGAAGCTACCGCAGCAGTTAACCCTCATGCTCTGCCCTTTGCATCCCATTTATCAGTGGGCTCTGAACCTTGGGAACTCTACTCCTTAGTGACAAAAAAATTGCAGCTGCAATTGCACTGCATGTACTAGCAAGTATTTATTTAAAAATAACAGAACTTCCATTTATCTACCCAGCTTCATTTCTAAGCCTGCTTCAGCTCAACTGTTTGATAGACTTCTCGAACACCCAGAATGGATCTGACCTGCATGGCCTGTGAAGAGCATGTTTCCATATATGCGTTACTAGGAGCACTGGGACAAGCACAGCAGCTGTTACAGGTGACACTGTCATATCAAGTCCCTACACAAAATTGTTCCATTTTAGCCTGCAGCAATACCAGGAAAGCAGGATTTGTTCCAGTACTGAGGACTTGATGCTCAGTAGTTGAGCAAACAACCCACACGAGACCCACCTTCACCACCACAGCATGCATTTTTTCCACTAGCTACAAGACCTGGGCTGACCAGCCTTTAGCAGCCTCTGTAGCTGTAATACTTTCCATGGATTCCTACGCTTGCCAAGAGCCACCAGCATCATTAACAGCACAACAAGCATGTGACAACATTTGTTCACCAGCCTCACACAGAGGATGAGCAACCTTGAAAGTCCAGCTTATACTGAAACTGCTCCCTTTGGAAGCCTGGCTACTTTAGGGCAGGCTGGTTTTATTAAAAGCCACCCCAAGGTCCCACTCTTGCTCAGGCAGAGAAAAAAGCCATGACTTCTCATGTCTTATGTAAGAGTCCCTTCACTTGTGTCCTTCCAAAGAGGATCTGAGCTCCCTCCCAAGTCCTTCAGGCAGTTGTGTATTCCCCAGTGCAGCCACATGTCCTGGGAGTCCTGTTTTCAACAGCAGGAAATTCAACTTATTCAGCACCAGCTGAATAATTAAAACCAGTCATATTGCCAGTCCTAGCAAACTCCCCCAAGTAGTTAGATTTGATAGAAACTCCATCACTTTAAGAAGTGCTGGGACTTTGAGTGCACTGGATTCCCAGCTGCTTTTCCCTGTTACCTTGCACTTCTCAGGGGGAAATAACTAGAAATTAGGCCAAAGCTAAGCTGCATTTAAAGGAGAAGTAGAGAGAGGGCAAGACTGCTTTAGCACATTCTATCTGGAGATTCCGGCAGGGGAGCCTAGTGATAAGGCTAAAAAACAGAGTTTTTGCAAGTGACAACGCTGCCATAACTAATGACGCATTTCAGATTTCACAACCGGAGTGACTCCACACCATGGTATGGCAATGCTAAATAACCATGTCCTGCTTACACTTCAGCATTGCGGGCTGGCTAGCACATGTCCAAAGTCATGTCCACGAGGGTTATTACAGATGCGTTTCTAAAATGGTTAGTCCTATTACATCAACCATTACTTACCCTTATTGGAAAATAGTCTCTGAAGTATCTCCATATAGCCCAGTTTCTGACCCACTGGGATCTTCTACCTCCTGAAGAAAAAACAAATCATATTTTAAAAGCTATTTCCACATGACTTTCCACCAAACAGCCTAGAGGACTTCAGATCAGATAGGCTTCTATCTTCCTACTAGAGAAAAGTCAACAATTTTACTTCAAGGGAGAGGGAAATGGGGAATCTTTTGTAGAGATCAGGTTAAGCAATCAGGGCTCAGCAGTTCAGAGTATTTGGGCAAATTATGCAAGGCCCAACTGCAAATTCAGGCTGGGATCAAACTTGATGCCCCATTGTGGTAGGGAACTGGCTAATTCAAACTAGCAACAGTTCAATGTTACAACCACATTTGTCCTTAGGGAAAGGAAGGAAAGTCCCCAAGCTGTACACATCCATTGCCACAAACCAGCAATGGCAAGACATCAGTGAATATTACCTTGCCCTGAGCATCAATAGAGCTTGCAGACACTCCTTGTGCCTAGCATACATTTGCATGCTTCACTGGCAAAAAATGCTCTCACATTCAGTTAAAAAGTCCCACCAAGATGAGAACCTCTTTATCCAAACACAGGGGCATTTGAACAGCAGTGTTCTGGTCTGGAATATTTACCTTTCTTTGGTGTATTCCAGTCAAATACCAGCCAGGCTAAATATAGAGCAGCAATCGCCCAGCAATCTGTGCAGAGTATGTACATGAGGATTAAAGTGCAAGCAATACCTGGGTAAGTCCAAGAAAAAAGAAAGACACAATTGTATCAGATTTTGGTCTGCAGAGGACACTTCCATTGGCATTAAGAACCCCTTGCCTTTTGACCCCTCCATACTTAAGCTATCATGTGAGGTCATTAATCCTAAATCAGATTGGATTTAGCTAAGAGCCCTTATATAGGGCTGAGAGCTTCCTCCAAAGCTACCTGCCACCCAATTCCTGCACCCCTTTATGTTTTTCCAGCTGAAACTCTTCCAGTCTCACAAGGCAAGGGACACTTTAGCACCAAGATTTGCTGTGAGCAGCACCATGGGGCTTTATTTCTTACCAAAACATATGACTTTACACCAGCTCTACAACAGCAGTCCTACCAGTTTGCCAGAGATCCTGCCCACAAGTGATTTTGTTTTAGCACAAGCTAAATTGTGATGGAAAAGAGACTTGCTCAACTTTGACTGCAGTCTATATGCCTCTCCTGTTTAATTATGATTAAGGATACCACCAGGCAGAACAGTCTGAAGCTTCTTAAGAAAGCAGCATATAGAGACTAATAATCCTCACTGCCTTACTAGGCCAGGATCAGAACACTTCATGCCCATCTCTGGGGTCACCAAACCAAGAGGAAGGACAGTGGTAGAGCACAACAGCCATGAAATGACCAGCAGTAGATCTTCCCCTAACTTCTATGATTGTCTAGATACGGACACAATTTCTTACGAAGGTATCAAGCCACATAAGTGTGCTCTACAATTATCCACCCCTGAGATGCCCCGTTGCTGTTTGGAAAACATCACTTATGCAAAAGCTATTTTATTGTATATAGAGTTAATGCTTTTACATTTAAATTCTAGAAGAATTTTAAGGAAAGTTTTTTTTCAAGCCAAAACGTTTTACTTACCCATGACAAGGAAAGTGAGAACCCATTGCAGCACAGAGATGATCTGGAGTTGTTTCTCTACTTTGGATTTTGATAGCCAGGATAAATCCTGCAGAGCAGAGAGAATGCTCGAACCTGTACCTAAGGACAAAATAATTAAGTTACATTTTCTCCATTGTGTGCAGATGCTTCCTTTAAAGGCGAGTTAAGCTTACACACTAGACTTTCAAAGATGATTTTCATATCAATGCATGTGAAGCTTGTTTTAGAGGAAGATTTGTCCAAAATCACCTAGGGAGCTTAAATATCCTAGAAGGGGAGGTGCTCTAGTCTGCAAACATCCAACTGTGAGGGGTGCTGGAATGGTGACATGAGTTAGCACCTGAGCACACCTCTGATTGACTTGTCTGTAAAAGCGCAGGGGACATTGCTCAGGTCACACAGCCAAGGCTTCTTCTAACCCAGTGTGAGAACATCTTGTAGCTCCAGTCCAAGCCAGTGACTCTTGAAGAGTAGAACCAGTCTAACACTGTTGAACACTGTATCCCTGTTTCAAACTGCCACTTCCTGGAAGTAGCTTTTGCTAACAGGGAAACCCCCAGGTTCACCACGACGGACAGAATCAGCTGTCCCAAGTCAGCGTGTCAACATGCACACAACTGTGGTCTAAGTTATTGCTCATCTGTTCTTCCCAGCCTGTTGCACAACTTCTATGTACATGCTCAGGGAAAGTGGTAAACTCCAGACTTGCACAAAACAGCTCGAGGGTGGATTGAACAATGTCCAAGACCCCTGGGATCCACAGGTCAAAGGGGAAGGAAAGCACAATGTTTCTAAAGGAGTACAAAGGGGAGGAAGTAATTGAAAGCCACTGTTTTAGAGGGCGAGAGCGATTCAACTGGAAAAAAAAAAAACACACAGAAGTAAAACTGAACGAGTAGATTCCTATGAGTAACCACCCATTGCAGCATTTTATAGATATGCTAGAAAACTTACAGGAAGAAGCACTTGCAAGTGGTTTTGATTTCAGTTCTCTTCATTACTTCATTTCACAAGTACTAAAATGCAAATTAAGCTGCTGACTTATGAAAAGCCGGGAGGTAAAATTTACATATTTCCCTTCCTGTTTAGGGGTTAGCCTCTTCCCTTCAAGGAAGTGGAGAACTGCACCTCTTGTTAGGTTAAAAGAAAGAAAATAGAGGTCAGGAGTGATTTTTCCAGGTGGGTTAAGGAGGACAGTTAGTCCTGCATTGGTCAAGTCCAAGTCCCACTCCTGGCCCACAAAGCTGCCCTGCTCCCTCCAGATCAGAGTTGCTGGTAACCTTTAGTCGTGCAGCTGCAGCACAGCCCTGCTCCAGCAAAACAGCAGAAAATTCATCTGTTTTCCCCCCCAGATCACATATACAATCAAGGCAAGAACTGCATTAGCACAGGACAGTCTCATTTCTGGATCCAGTCACACAGCTCTGTTATTGACAGGTTTGAAACTGCACCTCCTCCTCAAAGACTTCCTTTTGCATCTTGGAGCAGCACACTGGAGCATCAAGCCTTTATGAAAGTAACCTTGAAAGCTTCATAACCAATACATCCACCTCACATTTGAAGCAGCCAGCTTCCTCCTGGAGTGACTTCTATCTTTCCTGGGTGTGTTCGAAGCAATGACAGCCTAACCAGCCCTTCCTTGTCGCTGTGCATAGATCCCTCAATCTAGATTTCTAGCAAAATGAGGCATTTCCTCTAGCAGAGGCAGCTACAGTAACAACCCAAAAGTCAGAGGAAGTACAGTGCCTTTTGAGGACTACAAGTTATGTGGTTCCAAACATGCCTTTCTGACCATTTCTGATAGAAAAGGGGGGCAGAAGGGCTTGTGAAAGCCATTTTCCTCTCCAGGTCAGATGAGGGACACCACCACCACCCCCATTAAAGTACAGTTTCATAGCTTCATAAGTCTGATGAGATTTGACTAGTCAGCTTCCAAGCAAAGGGACTTGACATTTCCAGCAAGCAACTGAGTAGACAGAAGTTCAATAGCTACCCCAGGTAGACTAGGTTTTAGTGAAGGATATAACATTTCACTACAGCAACCAATCCTAATTGATAAGCTGAAATCTACAGCTCCAATCCATAGTTTAGAGAGACAACTTGGAGAGGCCGTGGACATCTGGCCTTAGATAAGTAGCATCAGTAGATATCATGGGTAAAGTGATATTAGCGTTTAACTCCTAGTTAAAACATAAGAAGTTCCCAGCCTGTCCTCAGCTTGCTTTTCACCATGTTAAGAAACATTATTCACATATTAAAAACCTAGAGTTAAGCATGGGAGAGTCAACATCTAGTTGTGAGAGGAAAGCCAAAGTATCACGTTTAAATAAGGCCTGTTAGACATACCCATAATTAACCTGTCAAGGCAGAAGGACACTGTCTACCAAGGCCTTGGGTGTCCGTTTCTATCCATCTCTTCCCAAGGGCTGATGTTTAATCCTGGAGGAACACAACCACCCATCTTCTGTTGATGAGGACAGTTGCTTGTGCCCTGGCCTCCTCACCCAAGCCCTGGAGTGTTTGCCAGCTGCTGTTATGGTCACCTATTCCAGAATGGGGCAAACTGGTCATCTAGGGTCACATTCTTAGCAACACGTACCTACACAAAAGAGATCCTAGCAACAGCTTTCTAAAAGGAGATACTGAACCCACCAACTCACATCACAGCTGAGCTAGACCTGACCAAACTGGGAGAACCATTCTTCACCAAGCACTCAAATGCACCACAGAAAGACTAGTTTCACACAATACCCCCTCCTCTCTACCTTGAGGCAAGGTCTCATACCAAGGTTGTGGGACCAGGTGCTTCCTAAAGGCTTCCTCAGGCCAGCTGTGGAACAGATCTAAACACACAGGCAGGATGGCCAAAAAGGGACTTCTCCAGAGGAGACCTCACTGCTGCTCACAAGAATCAGGTGCAGGAGATTACTAGAGGGATCTTGAGCCAATGAAAGACTGGATCAAGTTAACTGACTTGCACATGGAATATGGACACAGCTAGGGGCCACACATGGAGCATGTCCATGAAGATTTATTTTTGATAAAGTCATTAGACTTCAGGACTTATCTAGGCAGGCCCAAAGGTCTTAGGAAAGGAAATAAACAGGACTTCACGCGCAGGCAACAAAAGGCCCTGCTCACAGCTCCTAATTAAGCACCAGCCTCCCCCCCAATATATATATATATATATGCTGTGAGAAAGTACAAGTGCTAAAGGTAATTACACTGAAAGCTTGCTAAAGCCAAGCCTCATCTGCTACCTTTCCAAGGCAATTAGCACATTAACTCTTGGCCAAGAGTTACACAGCTTGTTTTAATGAAAAATAAATTTGATTCTTTAATACAGTTGAGTGCCTCAAGAGTACTAAGTGCAAATGGAAGTGCCAAGCCAGGTCTTAGGAAGTAAAGCTGATTTGGGAGGTGGGACAGCAAAGCTCTATTAGATAATCAGACCAATACTAGGATTCTTGTGAGGACTTAGCTTCCCATTCAAGAGCTGGAGTGTGCAGAACAAGTCACTGTATTAAATGTGTGACATCTGTAAGAACTTGATGAATGCAAATTATTTATGTCTAGGCTTAGATTCACCAACTCCAGCACACAAGCTCACTCTACTTCCCACTTTGAGGTATTTGAGCAAATCATTAGTTATAGAAGAGCAAATTAGCAGTGGGGCAATCATTACACTGCCCCATACACAGCAGTACAGCATTCTGCTTATGCCCTGGAAGGCTACATAATAATCCTGCATTATCTGCAGTAAGAAATGTCTCAGACTGGAGGTCAAGAGCATAGCTAGCAGCAAAGGCAGCAGCAACAGGCAGTAGCAGCACCATTAGAGAGAAGGGGTGTTTGGCACAGTTGTCCTAAGCAGTTTTGTCAAGAGGGGACCCTGCAGCAGGGGTAGCAGTGATGCTACTCGAGAGAGCAGCAGGTCCCCCTTTCCCAAGGCAAGGGGCCAAATCCCAGGTGCAACATAAGACCATCTCCAAGGTGGAGCCAAATGAAGCTGTCTAGTTTGTTCCTCTGCTTCCTCCCTCACTCTGAAGTTTTGTTCCATGTTGCTAAAGTTCAGAATTGCTCTAGATCTTCTAGCTATAATCAAGCCACAGCAAAGGGATAAAGAGTTCCCCAGCATGCACATAGGGATGGGTAGAGAAGCAGATGGGTGGAGACAAGGATTTTTGGAAGGATCATTTGCACTTTGCCATATTCAGCAGGGCAGGGACAGGTTTGTCTTGTGCCCAAACTCCAGGACAAAGCCACAGGGCAGATGAGATTTGAGACTGAAGGATAGCATGGCCTACACAACCTTCCCCATAAAAGATCAGGCCTTTGCATAGGCAACATGCACAGAAGAGACCATCATGAAGACAGAATAAGACCACTAGACATTATTATAACCCCAAATACTGATAGAAGTCAGAGATTCACCTTGTAGTCCTGTTCCTCTCACCACTCCACACTACGTTAAGGCATTTCAGCAGTCTGGTAGTTCTACCCCCAAAAGCTCCAGCAGCAGAGCAGGTAACTTAGAGGTGAGGAAGAGCTGCTTGGCTCGGCTGCATCAGGTCTGCAACCCAACTGGGATGCAATCAGGCAGAACCAAGATCATAGAATCACAGAATGCTTAAGGTTGGAAGGGACCTCTAGAGGTCATCCAGTCCAACCCCCTGCACATGCAGGGTCACCTAGAGCACGTGGCACAGGACTGCGTCCAAGTGGGTTTTGAAGATCTCCAGAGAAGGAGACTCCACAACCTCTCTGGGCAGCCTGTTTCAGTGCTCTGGCACCCTCACTGGCAAGAAATTTTTCCTTAAGTTCCTGTGGAACTTTTGGTGCTTCAGTTTGTGGCCATTACCTCTAGTTCTGTCAGTGGCCACCAGTGAAAAGAGGCCAGCACCATCCTCCTCACAAGATCCTGGGTGCTAACCACTATGCCCATCACCACCTTCCTTCGAGCCACAAGCCCCACTCAGCCATCTCCAAAGGTGACTTTCAGTAGGCTTTGAAGGTGCTCCTGCATTTTGTTACCCATGACAGGCTGCAGAGCTGTTTGCCAGCCTGAAGAGGGGTCACACTGCTCAGCTGTGCTCTTGGTAGATGCTGCAGTTACCAAGGCAATGCTTCCTGCTTCTCCAGGATGGTTCTCCAGGCAGACAGCACAGGCAAAAATGAGTAAGGAAACAAATATTGCTGGAGGACCCCTGCAAGGTGCCTCAAAGAAAAACTGACCTGAAGGGAATTAAGACAGCTTTCTATCTCTAAGCAGGATTAACTAGAGATGAGGCCAATCACTGTCCCTAAACCACACTATTTTGAATTATGCATGTGTCCTAGATCCATCATTAACATGCTAGCTCAGACTGGGTGGCCACAGAGGTCTCAGGTCAGCCCCTACATATTTTATAGGTCCCATGAATGATTTATTCCCCTTCCTTGGACTGTAGTTGAGCTCAACTCACTCAGTCAAGTAATTCAAACACCTTCATCCCAAAGCAGTGTTTGAAAGTCTCCTGGCTTTTACTAGGTGTAAAAGTGAGCTAAATCACTCTAAGGGCCAGAGCTTGGGATAGGAAACTTATGTGGACCTTCTTCAATCGGCTCATGGCTGATCCTAGGATCAGGCCAGCTGGCACAGATCTCCAGCCCAGTAAATGCCACTTCTTCCTGACAGAGATGCCCACCACCAGCTGCACATGCAGGACTGGGTAGGACAGCAGAAAAACAGGAGCTCAGGGGAATATATTAACCAGGTTGCTCATATAATGATTTGCTTATTAACAAGCCATTTCACAGGTTTCTTCATCTGACAACGAAGAAGCTATTTACTCTTTCGAGCACAAAGTCTTCTAGAGCACAGGCACCACATTCACTCAAGGGCCACTATGAGGTGGAGGGCAAATCCTTGTCCAAGTGCATTTTCAAGCAAAACCTCCACTGTTTACAACTCCCCCTCAAACATCCCTAGACAAGCATCCTTGCAGGAAGGATACAAGGCTCTAGCAAGCAAATATTTACTCTTGCTGGCTTTATTGCTGCTCAGTTGCCAGAGTGGCTTTTACAAGCGTGTGCTGCAGCTGCAACAAAGGATTTCTCGTGCTGCCACCATCCAGCAACTACAGCCCCAACCTGCCTGTTTGGGCCTGCAGGAGGAAGTGCTCGAGAGCTGCAATGGCTCTGCCCCTATCAGGGTGTCAGCAGCTAAAACCCAACCTGCTCCTCTCACCAAGGAAGTGCTTCACCAGGGCAGGCAGACTAAAACACAGAGCTTCACCTATATTTTCCAGTGCACAAAAAAATAGGGATTCAAACTGAACCCTTAGCTTGCCCTTTTAAAGGGGAAGAGCAATATTCATTTCTCACCCCACTTTCAATGTCAGCTTAAGGGTGACAGCATGACAAAACCAGGCTGAATTTGCTCCTGCAAGACAGGCCAATAAAACTCTTGCACTCTCCTTGCTACCCACGCAGGGCACACAATGCACAGGGACATTTCACCAACGCACAGACCCCCCCAAAAGAGAAAAGAGCAAAACCCACCCACAGCCATAAGCAGGTAAGAGGGAGGAAGGAAACTGAAATGCATCAAGCAGAGCTCATTTTGCAGGGGGAGGCTCTTTTCTCCCTCCTCCACCTGGCAAAGCGGTGCTCAGGGTCCCGCCTCGCACCCTCCTCCCCTACCCCTCCCCGTACCTCGCAGGACCCCCGAGTAGGCAGCAATGATGGTCTTCATCGCGGCGGGTTCCTTAGTGCCCGCTCCGGGCCATGAGCAGAACCCGGCCCAGCAGCCCCACTCCGGCGATTGGGGCCGGTGCCGCCTGCGCCGCCCTATATAGCGCGAGAGGAGGAGGAGGAAGAGGAGGAGGAGGGGGGCGGGCAGGCAGGACGCCTGGGCCCCGCCGCCCGCTCCCTCCCTCCGCGGACCTAGGTCCGCCCCGTGGATGCGGCTCGCTGCGAAAATCCCTTTCCCCGTATTTTGAGCATCGCGGAAAACATTTTCACCCCTGTTTTTGCTCAAGGGGCTTCTCCGCTTGTTGCTGATCCCGGCGCGGATTTGAGGCTGTGTTTAGACCTGGTTCTTTCTCGCTCACTGTCTTCCTGCATCCGGCAGCCTGGAAAGGGCTGAGGAGACAACCAGGCTCCCGCAGTGCATTTTAGTCGTGCTTGGCAATGCGAACGCGGCAGCCGGGCTTGTTTTAATCACCATGCTTGTGTCAGTCTGTCCATCCAGTAGCTTTTAACCTTGTCCAGCTCCTTTCATCCCATCTTGACAGCAAGGCAGTGGTCTTGAAGCAATTGATCTCCTGGAGACAGCACAAAATTATCAGAAAGTCATTAGCTGGGAGGTAGCCATCAGGTATACCCCATCCGCCTGCAAAGCTTCATGTGCTTCTCCCGGCTTGGGCAGCCAAGCTTGAGAGAGATAAATCCCTAACAAACCAGGTATCATTAGGTTTGCTGCTTATGCATCAAGGTATTAAGGCAGCTGCACTTTCCAAGAGATTTCTCTGTGTTTTTTAGAGATAAGCCGGATGGGTTTGTCCCAGCTCCTGCCAAATGAAACCAGACCCTTTGCTACGGGGTTTGACAGGCCCTGTGGCTGGAGAGGAGATTTATCCACACCACTGAGCAAAGGACAAGGGCTTCAAACCTTTCCAATACCAATTTGATCTTCTGTAATATGGAGAAAATGGAAGGAATTTGTAAGATCACTGTGCAATCCAGCAAGGCAAAACCTTTGAAAACATAGAGCATCTAGGAGCTCCCCATGGGTGGAGGCCAGGTAACCACCATCCCCACCCAAGCATCTTCAAAGCCTCAACTCTTGCCCAGCTTTCAGAGTGGGAGGAGGTTCAGGCCTTGCTGAGGCAGCAGTTTTTCTTGTTGCTCCTGGGGATACCATTGTAACGTCCATTCTGTAGCCCAAGGGACATGTCTGCTAGGCTCAGGCCACAGCATGTTTCGCAAAAAGTTCTATTTTCAGCTCACTATCAGCTGCGAGGAGCTTAAATTAGAGATGCAGAGGTGCAAGAGTAGATTTTTTTTTCTCAATTCCCTGCAGTATTGCTGTACCAGTCTCTCAAAGTCATGTTGGCATCAGGGCTCCTTCACGTCACCGCTGACCACAGGGCTCTCTACCAACTGTTGTAGCAGCCTGTCGAAATACTAATAAAAATAGAAAATTCTAAGAGTCTGTCTGAAGAATGCATCTTGCCCAACAGCTCTTGGATGCAAACTCTAAAGGGGAGCTCGGGAGAGAAATAAATAAATCACCACTAGAATAAAATAGTGAGCGAAAGGGGAATGGTCTCCTGAATGTCTGTGTCTACTGCTGGCTGGCTTAAAACGAGTTACCCTGAAGGGAAATGAGGACCACAGCCACTTTTCTTAGGGTTTCTGGAATAATAATGTGCAAAATTAGTCTTCCTGGTCTTTGTGAAGGGGAAAGAGCAGTAAATACTAGACGCTTAGGCTAGTGGAGAGAGGTCAAAGGAGATCCATGGTCTTTGGAGGACAACGAGGTACTGTGATGGAGTCAAGGGATTTGCGCCCACGGGTGCCGTGCCATCAACCTTCTGACCTCCAACCATCTGTTGTACAGGTTGGGTGCAAATTTGGGGGATTCTGATCACTGGGTCACAGTAGGGTTCCAACGTGGGAGGAAGCCTTACAAGAGCCATGGCAAGCATTAATAAGGAGTAATAATCCAATAATAATCCAAACTGCAGTTGAACAAAGGATCACAACCTGTAGGAATAGAAATGCAACCCCTGTTGCCCCTTCACGGAGGAAGGAAAAATCCAGCCTTGGATGCAGCCGGAGCCCCAACACGGCATCTGCATTCAAGCCAGGAACTGGCTGCAAGCAAGTGGGAAATACCTCAGCTCTGCTTCCCGCCCACCCCCGGGGATATTTTCCCCTCCAACAGCTCGACTTGGATAAATGTTTCTCCAAACTGCCCCAGTTTGTTTTGTTCCATGCTTACTGTCTTTGGGAGCAGGAGAAATACGACCCTGTCTGCTATTAACCCGCGTGTCAGGCATGATTATCCTTGAACAATAACATCCTGTTGAATAACCTGCTGTTACTGCTCATGTTTTTTTTCAGCATTGGAAAATACCATGTTTTCAAAGTGCAGCATGCATCAGTGTCTAGGGCCTTCACCCAGGGACTGGGTGTTTGGGCAAGCACATGGAACTGCCAATATTTCATGTTTTGGGAGGTGTGCGCTCAGGGTGAGCCTATCCACTTTAATGATTCACTTTCTCTGGCTTAAGAAACCCAGTGTTGCTTCCCTGCCTTGTGATTAAGCTTCTATTTGTGGATTTTTGAGTTTTGTGTTTCTGAGCAGTATTATTTTATTAGGCTCTTGGACAGTTGCAAATCCTAAAGATGGAGGGTTTACAGATGCCAGGGCTGTTTGTGTTAGTCCAGGCCATCTCTCTCCACCCAGAATACAACCATTGTGCAGGAAAAAGGCCTTTTTCCCCCAATTTCTTCCACTGGCTCCACTGCCAAGAACATGCTGGGACCACCACTATGGTGGTTATGAGACCATAGCTCAAGATGTCTCTTCTTGAGCTGGCCAGGAACAATGTCCTGGTCCTGTTCAGCATGTTTTTATTCCAGTATCTACAATGCAGTGAATCCAGCTTGAAAAGAAGAAGCTTTGCCTGGTCCTGTTGTAGAAAAGTACGCATGAGGAGTGAAGAGCATCCTGGTGGAAAGGACTCGACAAGAGGTCTTTGCAAATCTTGTGCTACCAAATCCTGCCAGCCCACAGGGACCTCCAGATCTCTGCTGCTTTCATCCCTGCATCTTCTCTGGAGCCACAATCATCTCCGTACCTGGAATACTGCACGGATTATCGCCAGTGATGCAAGAGGCAAGGTGAGTGATAAGGGCAGGGATGTAACGAGGAGTTTGGACCCAAGACAGCCAGCCAGCAAGATTTGCCTTGTCAGATTGCCAAGTGGGTGAAAAAGAGTAAGGGGTTACTCCAAGTAAGGCAGGGCTCTTCATCCTATGTGTCATGTGTGGCACTTGCACAGTGCACGGGCCATCTGCCCACAGCACCCAGGCTCTGTCCTCCTTCCAGGACCTTGTGTCCTCCTTCAACAGCAAATTTAAACCTACAGAGCGCGGGAGCCACTCACACAAGCACAAATGCAACCGGAGCCACCAGGTGCCCCTAGGGAGGCAATTTCTGGTGCTGGCCAAGCACTCGAAGCTCCCAATGAAGGTCCATCCATCACTGGCTCAAGGATATTTTTAGGATTTCATGCAGAGGTAGTGCAAAGGATTCATCTGCTTTTCTTCACCTTGATGGTTTTTTCTTCACCCTTCACCTTGATGGTTTTTTCTGTGGCCAAAGTTCATGGTCCATGTAACAGATACAGTGTTGGTTCGTGTGTTGCCCGACTGATGGACCTGGACTTTGAGCCAGGTGAGACACTCATGTTCAGGAGAAAGGGTGCATTCCCTCACCAGCGTGCATCACCTGCTTCTCCCCCGAGGTCCAAATCAAGCTGCGTAAGCCCTGGGTGTGGAGAGGGAAACTGAGACACCCAGACACCCCTTCGTATTCCTTTGGAGAAAATATTGCAAGAAATTAAAATCATAGAATGCTGAAGGTTGGAAGGGACCTCTAGAGATCATCTAGTCCAACCCCCTGCACACGCAGGGTCACCTAGAGCACGTGGCACAGGACTGCGTCCAAGCGGGTTTGGAAGATCTCCAGAGAAGGAGACTCCACAACCTCTCTGGGCAGCCTGTTCCAGTGCTCTGGCACCCTCACTGGTAAGGAATTTTTTCCTTAAATTTCTGTGGAACTTTTGGTGTTTCAGTTTGGGGCCGTTTCCTCTAGTTCTGTCGGTGGCCACCTGTGAAAAGAGGCCAGCACCATCCTCCTCACTGCCTCCCTTGAGGTACTTCTAGACACTGCTCAGGTCCCCTCTCAGCCTTCTCTTTTCCAGGCTGAACAGGCCCAGCTCCCCCAGCCTCTCCTCATAGGGCAGATGTTCCAGGCCCCTGATCATCCTCGTAGCCCTGCGCTGGACTCTCTCCAGCAGCTCCACATCCCTCTTGTCCTGTGGAGCCCAGAACTGGACACAATACTCCAGATGTGGCCTCACCAGGGCTGAGTAGAGGGGCAGGATCACCTCCCTCGACCTGCTGGAGACGCTCTTCTTAATGCAGCCCAGGATCCCATTGGCCTTCTTGGCCACGAGGGCACCCTGCTGCCTCATGGTCAACTTGTCGTCCACCATGACACCCAGGTCCCTCTCTGCAGAGCTGCTCTCCACAAGGTCGGTCCCCAGCCTGTACTGGTGTCTGGGGTTATTCCTCCCCAGGTGCAGGACCTTGCACTTGGCCTTGTTGAATTTCATGAGGTTTTTCACCGCCCAGTTGTCCAGTCTGTCCAGGTCCCTCTGGATGGCAGCGCAGCCCTCTGGGGTATCAGCTACTCCTCCCAGTTTCGTGTCATCAGCAAACTTGCTGAGGGAGCACTCCATGCCTTCATCCAGGTCATTGATGAATAAATTGAACAGGACTGGACCAAGGACTGACCCCTGGGGGACCCCGCTAGCTACAGGCCTCCAACTAGACTCTGCACCGCTGATCACCACTCTCTGGGCCCTGCCATCCAGCCAGTTCCTAATCCACCTCACTGTCCACTCATCTATCCCACACTTCCGGAGCTTGCCCAGGAGGATGTTGTGAGGGACAGTGTCAAAAGCCTTGGTGAAGTCGAGATAGACGACATCCACCGCTCTCCCCTCATCTATCCAGCTGGTCATTCCATCATAGAAGGCTATCAGGTTAGTCAAGCATGATTTCTCCTTGGTGAATCCATGCTGACTACTCTTGAGCACCTTCTTGTCCTCCATGAGCCTGGAGACAACAGCCAGTATGAGCCGTTCAATCCCTTTTCCGGGGACGGAGGTGAGGCTCACTGGCCTGTAGTTGCCTGGGTCCTCCTCCTTGCCTTTTTTGAAGACTGGCGTGACATTGGCTTTCTTAACCAATTAATTCAGAGGATGCTGGAGCAGAGGATGAGCAGCGTTCACCTTTGCACCCATCATCTTCAAAGATCCCCTTGGTCCTGCTGTTGGTGGCTTTTGGCATGATCGTATAGATCCTATTTATAATGTACATGAGGAAACATCTTGTGCCTGGACTAGATGTTCTGCGCATGTTTCCAAGTTTGGCAAATTTAGGATACTCACACAGCCCTTTCCAATGCTCCCTCTCCACAGGAGTCCTTTACCCATGGACTGAAACCGCTCATGATGCAGATGCCTGGAATAAACTGGGACTAGATACCCAAGAAAGACACCCCAAAACAACATGCAATTGGCAAATAGTATTGATTCACCTGGGTTCAAAGCAAAAAGAGGAGCTCTATGGGCATCCGCCAGGTTTTCTTCAGTCCTTTCTGCTTCTCTATAAACATCATGGTCCTCCATCTCATTTTCAGTATGGACAACACTGCTAATTTTGCTACTTTTACAGCAAAAACCTGTGTCCTGCACGACTTGCTGGTTAATGGTACAACCTGAGCTCAAGGCTGGAATCAGCTCTTTTCACTGCACTTATTTTTTGATTTGCAGAGTTACAAGTTCTTTAACATGGCAGTGGTTTTGAAGTGGAGCCACTTCTCCTTTTAATCTGCCCTTGTACCGCTTTTTTTCACAAGTGGAAGCAAAGTTCAGGCCAAAACTGCAACAGATGCTGCCTTACAGTAACGTTGCATTGGAAGATGTTAAAAAAATGATAATAAAAAACCACCACAACAAAAACACCCTCCCTTTTCCTTCCTTTCCCTCCCCAAAATAGCAAGGTTTATGCAAGTTGCTGGGCAAAGCCAGATTTTGGCTGTTGGCAGCTAGTCTGGGTCTAGTTGCCTCGTTACAGTCTAAAATTAGAGCACCTAAAAATTAACTGTGCTGCTAACGAACTTTGGTCCTTGTGCTAAGCAATGACTGGGGCATTAGTAAGAGGTACCTAATGTCTCCACTTTTAATCCTGTTGAGACTTTCCTCGGATCACAGCTTTGGGGGTTTCATGTTTTTCTCAGTTATTCTTGCTTTCTTCTCCAGAGTGTGTGAAAAGGAGCTGTGGGAAAAAAATGGTTAAATATAAAGGGGGAAAAGTAAAGTTTCACTGTGAGAAACTTCCATGTTCTTTTAGGAAGTATCTTATCTGCCTCATTTTACGTTTAAAGAAAAAAAAATAAGAAAAAAAGGGAGCATTTTCAGCTCTCTCCAGTAACTAAGGCTGTGTTTTCTTGGTAGGAGCACTATCAGAAAACCAACTTTGCCAAAAAGGAAAACAGAGCCCTGGCCACATGCCCCAGACTTGGCTGCGTGCAGAGGACAGCAGTGACCAGACTCAGCTGCCCTGGTGGAGCTCAGCCCCCAGGATACCAAGTTATTCCCTTTTTCCCTTTTGCGTGGGCTGCTTCTGCTTTATGGGATGAGATCTCAGGGTTTCTCCTTGGAAAAAGGAGCTGCTTTGGGTCTCCGCTTTGTGCATTCCACTGCAGGTTGTGCCTGGAGGAAAAGCTCATGCTGCTTCGATATTAAGAAGATGCTTCCAATCTTTATAAAATCCAAGATATTTCGTAGAATCAGAGCAGAGGGAGGCTCAGCGCCCTTGAGAGCTCAAGAATCCCATGTCCAGAGGTGTTGTAGATGGAATTTCCTCTGGAAGGGGCTCTGGGAAAGGCAGGAGCCCGCAGTGCCCATCCTTGGTCTGTGGGAAGAGCGGTGGGAGCTTTGGGCTCAGACCATGAGCATCGCTGGTGAGGAACCATCAGGAAGATGATCTTGCAGATCTCGTGATGCCCATGTGGTGTCCTGGTAGGAAGCCTGCACTGCTGCTCAAACTACTTTTCAGTGCTGCAAATTTCACCATTTCTACTAGATGTCTCTTATTTTCTCAGTATTTTAGACATTTTCCCATTCCACTAAAAGGGGCTGCACCTTCTATTGTTGGCTACAAGCCAGAATCAAATTATTTTTCTCCCCCAAAAATTGTCAACTGAATATGGTAGTCCTAACACTATTGCTGTAGCTACTACAACGCAAATCAGAAATAATGATCTTGCACAAGACAGATACTGAATTCACCAGAATGTCAAAAAAGTCCACATCTGCTTCAAATATCCATTTAGGAAATACCCATTTCACCTTTGAAAACAGTTGCTGCCATTTACATGTGCTAATAATATCTTGCAAGTGTAGTTTTGCCTCCTTTCAGTCCTGTGCCAGAGTTTTTCCCCTGTGAAGTGCAGGGAGAGTATCAAATACTGTTGCAAGTGCAGCAGAAGGCACGAATGCTCTTGCTCTAAGTGCCTCTGTGGGTCAAAAGCTGAAGTTTTTGCTTCTCTGCAATGCTGAGATAGCCTAAGGAAAGAAGGTTTTAGGGTTTGTTTGCAGTGTTTTGGGGGGCTGTTTGCAATCATGTGTGCTCACCAGCCACCAGATTTGCATGAGTTAACAGTAAGCACAGAGCAAACTAAGGGTCATTTTCACAAAGAAAAGAGTTAAGTTCTCAATTACAAAACTGGAAAAGCAGCTGCAAAGAGCAAAGGATAAAACCACTGGAGCAAAGACCTGGGACTTTTCCCCTCCTGCTCTTCATGCTCCTTGGGTTCCCCCTTAGGCCCTTGCTAGCTAAGACAGCAGAAGACCTTGCTCAGCCACAAAACCATATTTCTCTCTAGGACCTTGACTCCCATGCACGCTCGAGTACTTTCCATTCACTCTTGAATTTCAAAGCACATCTCCAGAATCTCATTACTATTGATGCTTAGCTAAAAATGTCTCCTGGTGAATGAAGATCTTGGAATAAAAATTCATTCCCGTCCTTCAGAAAGCTGGCTGAATTGCATAGATAAACCTCCTCTGCAGCAAGCTGTAGGGCAAAGGGGGTTTGTGAATGCCACACAAGAGTCTGCATTTTGGTGGCTTCTTGACCCAGCCACTTGAACCTTCCCTGCAATTTATGTGCTAAAGAAGAGCACGTGATTTCTACAACACTTGCAACAGTCCTGCAGTTCCTGATGTGCTCTGGCCTAGATGTGGAGCTCCATGTGCCCGATCAAGGGTCTAGAGGACTGACTTCTCACCAGAGGTCCCTCATTCCCACATAGCACTAAATTTGGGGGGTCATGTCACAGTTAAATAAAGGA
Source organism: Tinamus guttatus (assembly GCF_059628265.1). NCBI lineage: Eukaryota > Metazoa > Chordata > Aves > Tinamiformes > Tinamidae > Tinamus > Tinamus guttatus. The sequence goes on from NW_028289136.1 coordinate 6,623,140, forward strand.
CAACTCAGAATTAGCAAAGTCTGCAGGGAAAAGGTACCCACCTTGTTTCATAACTTGTGTGCGTCCCGAAGGAGCCATTCCACAGATGCATGTGGCCAGTAGGCACCAGACAGACCCAGTCCTGCAACCCTTCCCTCATCTACGCCATCCTGCTGACTTCAGCAAGACTGTTCACACACATATATGGAGAGAGAAGGAAGAATATCTTGACAGAATCAGTCCAAACTTATTGAAATTACTGATTATTTTAAAGCAAGCAGGCAGAATTGCTAAGTTCTTATTTAAAAATGAAAAATGAAAGTGATGATGACTAGGCTTGACAGGAGTTAAGTGTAAAACTGGCTTTCTTCTTTGATAAGTACAAGTAATGCATATGAAACGTGCTATCCATGTGTCTCAATAGTTCCTGCAGCCTCATCTCTTACTTGGATGGTCATCTCTCTTGGTCTCTGCTTCCCCTCTCCCTCCTTAACCTGCCGGTGTAGTTGGCATTAGCTCCTCTTGCAGAAGTGCTTGCAATCCTGTTGTGTCAGAGCACAAGGATGCCAGGGCTGTCCACATCTTTTGGCCGAGGATGGAGATGGGATGGATTTTGGATCTCGCTCAGAGCATTTGTGTTACCCTGGTGCACCGTGTAGATGGTGTCAGGTCCTGCTCCTCTTCCTCCCTTGCGAACCCTCAGGTCTTGACATGGCCCATGCAGCAGCACTGAGATGAGGAGGAACAGAGTATTTGTGAGATTTACTGCTAAAGACACCACCTGGTTGGATAGATGCAGGCTGCAAAATGGCAAGTGTTCTGAATGAGTGGGCCATGCTTGCCCCGTTCTTCCCAGACATGCCCTCTTGGCCACGAAGAGAGGAAAAGATGCTGATGCAGATGCACTTTGATCTCAATGGATAAAGTTGCCCTATGCTCCTGACCTGTGGCTGGGAGGAGATTTGGGAGGACAGATCCAAGGCTGGAAATGCCCTGCATGTGCTGGAGTAGTACCTTTTGAGTCAATGTCACCAACTCACAGCTCATCAGAGGGTGGAGAAAAGAGACTTGGACTTCAGACACTTTCTCTGCCGTCTGCAGAGAATCTGGGGCAAAGGGCATAACTTTGAACCTCGAGCAGTGTATATAAGCTAAACATTAGAAGATTGGGCTGCCTGGCTCTCACTCTATAAAAAACAACCTCTAAAGTTTCATCGAAAGCTTTATCTTGGTGAGGAGGCCTTCTGCCACCTCACTTTCTTCCGTATGTACCAGCCTAGAGCAGTAGAGTCACATGAAACTCAGTGACGAGTACAAGCGTTGGACACTGGTGTCAGGAGCAAGGAAGATGTATTGATGACTTCCTAACAGGTTATGCTGAAGCCAGTCTCCAAAAGATCTGCCAAAGCACATTAGCTAAGGCAAAGCCTGGGGAAAATCCTCTTAAAGCAGTATGGGTGGAATGCAGATGATATTAGGATTCCCAGGACTGCAATCATAGAAAAATAGAGCTGGAAAAGGGTATTCAGAGGTCAGCTGGGCTATGCCCTTTATCACAGGAGAGGGTCAAATCCATCAGGTTTCATAGTGACAGACAGAATGTTAATATACTCTTAAAGACTGTTGATGATGGAGATGCCACAACATTTCTAGCCAATATATTCCTGACCCAAATCTTCCTTGGTGTAATTAGGCCCATGGGTTTCTGTCCATTAACCATGAACATGAAGATAAAATTATTCCCTTTCCTATTGCTGTCTTCTATCATCATGCCTCTTCTCAGGCCACACTTATGAGGCCACATAACCTCATAATTACATATGTGAATATGCAGGTTAAGTGTATACATACATGTATGTGTGTCTATCTATATAGTGATGATTGTTTCAACACTTGGAGTTGGGGAATGTGGGGCTATTAGGACTGCACTGATTCAGAAAGCATTTCCAATGAAGAAGGACTGTTGGAAGTTGGCCTGTCAGAGCAACATGTACCTCTTCCTATTCATACCTACTACACCTTTACCTGTTCTTGGGCACTCCCAAAACACTATTCCATTCTTGACCAAGAAATTTCTGGTGTTCATTGAAAATGAATGTCACCCTGTGATCATTGAAAAGACCTGTGAAATAGAAATGCAGGTGACAGTTTCAGAACGTGACTGGGAGAGAATGAGGCAGAGCAAACAGGGTCCAGTGGCATTTTCCCATTTCCTTTCCTTGTATGTGTTTGTGAGCCAGATCAATCCCCGTTCTTGCTCAGAGCAGTCTTGGGGTTGCTCTGATTTCCCTCTTGGCCTGGGAAAGTGGAGACCGGCTGAAGCACAGCTTGCTGCAGCTGTGCATCTTCTCCTTCTCCTTCTTGGGGAATAGCCTAATAAAAGCAGAAGGGCCTTATTACACAGGAAATTGTATAAATTAATTTATTAGCATAAATTAACCTCCATTCTTTTTGTCTTGGAGTCGTTTTCTTGCTAACAAACCTTTTCCCTCTTTCTCTTAGGGCTCCATCCTATAAGGGAATAGGATCCAGAGGACCTGGAGAAGCGCCTATGCTACCTGTCTTGTTTTTTTTTGCCAGGTCTTGGTAATTTGGATACCCCGGATGCTGCAGTGCTCCTTTGGCAGTGGATGGAGCTGGGCTGGTCAGCCACTGTCAGGATGAGACCGTAAAATTACATTCAGGGCTAAGTGATGTCTCCCACTGGAGCAGCCTGGAGCGGAGGGTGTCTAAAGAGACGTCTTTGGTTGCAGAAATGGGCCAAGTCCCTGTCCCCAGCCTTAGCTCTGGGACTTAGCCGTAAGAGGGAGGTCAGCGCTGCCATCAAGATCTGGGGACACAGGATGTGGGATTCAGTTCTTAGCCTTGCTATGGGCTTCCCGCGACCTGGAGAAGATCATGGGGACGAGATTCACGGGGGATTTAGGCCATGGAGTCTTGGTTGTTTTTCCTCTCCGACCCGGAGACGCCGCTGGTGCCAGGTTCACGGCAGCCCAGCATCGACAGAGGGGTTAAAGGCACTGCTGCTCTGGGGATTACGGATCGTATTTGCTTGTAAAGTGCTTGTGTCATTCTCGGAAACAAGAAACACCGTGGGATTTGCAGGTATTGCTCTAGGCCTGGTATAAAATATATGGAAAAAGTGTAACCTCACTCACTCCTTCCCCTGGGAGACAGTTACTGTGAACGAATGATGACCTGATGATACCCGGGCTCTGGAGTCAAGATTTTGAGTTGCTAATGGGTAAAACGAGGTATCTAATCTCTCTGAGAGATCGCACCACAAGGCAGCTTAAAGGATCCCTTTTTTAGCTGGTATAAGCTAAGCACGAGGTGAACTCTGTCTCAAATCCTGACCTTACGCTGTCTCCTCGCTGGAGGAACCCTATAGCCTTGTTTATATGCTCTTGGCAGTGCCGGGTTGTGCTTGGAGTTCAAAGTACTCCATGATGTGGAGTCGAGTTCCTCCAGGGCGCACACACATGCACACCCTTGGCCATGAATCACTTGTTTTCATTTTCTGCAGGCATTTCTCACAACTGCGAGTGACTTCAGATAATTCAGATAATTTTTCCGCACGTAATTCTCTGCTTCTGGCTGGCTCTCCTGGTGCTTATTGAAAAATAAGGAGACTGAAGCACAGGAGACCTGCAGCATCCAAGAGTTTAGTGGAATTAGACAGCTTAGCAGCACTCCCACGCTGGCTGGCCACGATCTGGGAATGGGACATGGGTAGTGTAAAAATGCCACATACCCCAGGATGCAGATCTTAAAAAGCAAGTCAGACATAGCCAATATTTCTTTAAATCCAATATATAGAGAAACTCAGTAGCACGAGGGAGGGATTGCTTAAGGCACCACATACTGGGACTATCTTGAATTAAAAGTGGGAAGTCCTTCAGCCAGCCAAAACACACCAATTTTCTAGCTGCTTGGCACAACACCTAGCAACCTATGAACCCTGTTCCCAAACCTGTAAAACATTTTGCTTCCCTAACATGGAAAAGCTATAGAAAGGCGCGATAAATAAATGAATAAATCATTTTGTTCAGCTTTCCTTCTCCTGGGGAATTAGGCAGTGTTTGGTGTTCATCAGTTGTCAGAGGTTTTCTTCTGAGCCTCATGATCCGAACGCACTAAGTACAGCAAATCCAGATTAAATTCTCTCGTAACAGAACTGTCGGAGAGATGAAGAGGAAGGAGCAGACAGCGGATACAGAAATGTAACACTGCTATTTCTTAGAGCACTTGGTGATTTTGAGTATCCAAAAGTACTGAAAAAAAGGCTTCAATCTACTCATGCAACCTCCCCTGTTCTGGAAGAGAGGCGTCAAGCCCATCTGTTTGCATCAGGGCTGTTTCTCAGATCAGAGCCAACAGCAGAAATAGCAGGTGGAAATGCTGGAAGGGGATGTGCTCTGTCATTCCGGCGTTACGTGGGTCTCGTTTGCTTTGGCTGCAACTTGGTTGCCCTCGGTTTTTAGTATTTGTGCTTGGGACTGAGCCTGTCTGGAGATGCCGAGTTCAAATCCAAGTGCAGCTGCAGCCAGGGACAGAACTGCCCATTTCAACTCCTTCTCTGCATCCAGTTTGCTCCCTCTCATTGGTCTTCTCTTACGTTTTAGCAAAGGAGTTTCAATCCTCTGAAAAGCTCTACTCAAGCCTAAAATAGCACAAAAGCAGCTCTTGAGAAGACCTTGCATTGCACAGAACCCCCCGGATACTCCCAGCTGCAAGGGCCTCTATAAATTATTGTTATAATTAATGTCATGGTTAATGCAAGCCCAAGCACTGATCTCTCCCAGTTTATATAGGTCCCTGGGGAATCAAGGGCATGTCCCGGTCTTTGAGATAAAAAAGCTGACCTCTAATGAAGCTAATTATAAATAGCCAATGTCCTCCTCTGCTCCCCTGCATCCAGCTGCAGGCTATGCTCGCTCAGTCCAGTGCAATGCAATGGGCCAATGCAATCACACTGAAACGGGTTTTACCCAAAGGAGAGGTGACTTATCCCCAGGAGAAGGGCAGTCTTGAAGGAGAGTTGTCTCTCTTATGGGTTTTGGAGCTCTGAAGGGATCTGAACCTGCTTCTGGTTTATTGGCCAGCATCTGTATTTCAGGAGCACGGGGCAAAACCAGCCTGCATGGCTCTTGGCTTTCCCATTGTAGGCTTTGATGGTCACATTGGCTTTTGGGATGGAGCATGGACGAGGCCTCAGGCCCTCTGCAATACCCAAGGCACTAGGCCTTGGGAGAAGGCTCTTGAAAGACAATTTGCAGCATGTTGGGAAAATGTCCCGTGTTCAGTTCAGGCTCTGGCAAATGATAGTGCCCAGTGGCACCAACACTGCAGGTAGGGTCACCTCTAAGCAGGGTCTGACCCAGTCTGACCCACCTCTAAGCAGGGTCTGACCCAGCCTTGAGGTTTCATGCTCCTCGTGGCCCCTGCTTTTGGCTGTCTCTGCCTCCCAGCCTCGCATCACCCATTGGGAAAGCAATGGGCCATCCCATCTCCCACGTAGCTCCTTCTCCAGCACCTGAGACACCTCCACTCGGGTCCCCGAAGGGGAGGACCAAACCTCAGTGGTCAGCTATGGAGCCCATCTTCTACTGGGGCTCCTCCACCCGGCTGTGGCTGGGTCATGCCCCTCCTACAGATTTAATCCCACTCCTCTTATCTGACCTGGGATCCTTGTCCATGACCTGGAGAGACTCCCTCACATTCCTATGTCTGCACCATGCACTAGATGGCTTGGCTCCTCCATTCCTCTTCCTTTTTTCACTGCCGATTCCCACTACAACGGTAGCACCCAGCTACTCCTCCCATTGAGGGAGGGCTGGGAGAGCATTAGTTCTATTTTCCAGATCCGTAAATCTCCCTCCTGCTTAGGCATCTCTACTTGTAATTAAGGCCAAAGCAAAAGAAAATCTATTAATAGAAAAGAAGCAAGGAACGATAGCAAATGACTTGCTTTATTTGACTGGGTTAAGCACGGGATTACAGGAGGAGTGCTTAGAAATGCCAAGAAGAGCTCCATCTTTTTTTTTTTTTTTATTCCCCATTATTGTTTGTTATCTGGGAATGGGAAGGATTTGCAGCAGGTCATCCAGATTAAGAAGCCTGTGGAGCAACTTGATTGGGGCTGAGCAGGGAGGAAAAGGAAAAGAAAATAAAGCCCAATAGCAGGAGCAGCAGTTTAGAAGCAGATCTATATGTTTTCCCTCACTACAGTGATAAAAACCCCAGATATAAGAGAGATGAGAGATGAGAAGTCCAGAGGGACAAGGTAAAGCCGATCTGAGCAGATGGCTCCTGGCCACTTAAAACTTCTACGCTGCTAAATCCCATTAAGTGCAGAGTTTAATAAAGTTCTGGATATCAAGAAACAGCTATTTAAAGCCTTGATCACCTGCCAAAAGGGGCTTTATGAGGCATATTTCCTGTCCCAAATCACTTCTCTGATCTGCCATCTTCTGGCCATGTTATCTGCTCAAGAAATGCCCCAGTTTTGTGAACGACATAGCACTACTCCTTTTTGTAGTGTATTCTGCAGCATCAGTGGTGGTCACTGGTCCAAGGCCTTTCCATGGAGGGTGACTGGAGTCAACCTAATAAAAATAGGAGTCTTGGGTTCCAGCCATGCTCTACCACAAAGTTTGGATGTATTTTTTTTGGTAGCAGTTGAGGTGTGCCTTGTGCATGTATGCATTAAAATACCAAGCCCTCAGGGCCTCAGTTAACCCCGTAATCTCTGTAATCCTCAATATTTCACCAGGCCTAGAAAAATGCTGGTTTGTAAAGCTTGAGTTTGGACACAGCTGTAATATGATGTGATGAAATGAGGGTAACGTGCAAGTCTGCGAATGCTGCAAAGACATGGACTGCCTAACCCTTGTCTGTGATGAAGGGCTTTTTTCTTCTTAATTTCAGTAGGGTTCAGTGTCAGCTGTGAGCCCTTCACTAGGCTGAAGAAGGCTGAGAAATGTGAACTTTCTAAAATACTGCGCTTTTGTCAGGGGAAAAAGCCCAGCGTGATTAAAGACTCAAAGAGCAGTGAACATAGAGAAGAGTGATCATTTAATCCAAACAAATGACAATTTAAAATATATATACATTCAGCAGAAATTATGGCTCATTATCCCATTTCTATTGACTGGCCTGAGCTGAGCTGTCAGACAAACATTCCCATCTATTAGGTAGAAAAGACAAAAAACTCTGAATTTTTTATGAAGTCAGAGAACTGAGTGGGTAGCAAAGACCTGGTTACCCTGGTAGATATCTTTGAGGATATTTTCCAGAGTGAACCTTTCCTTAGCCAGCCTGAGAAAATAGCCCCTGAATTAAATGTGAAGGAAAGTTTCCATAATTCATTTCTCTTTGGAAATCGCTTGAAAACCTGGCCTGTAGGTCAGGCTCAAATTTTAAGTTGTCTGCAAGGGTGTTTTAATAGTGCTGAGTTGGTTGACTGGGATTTTTCTTTGTTGTTCCTATCTTTCTGTGTGTGTGTCCTACAGAGAGAAAATGAAAACAGGCTCTAGACCCCTGCAAAGGCTGGGAAAAACAAGTCCTGCTCCCAACATCGCATCGACCATATGTTCACTGTGACTAAGGCAAGATTGTGAATTAGTCCCAGAGACAGAGGGAAAACTTGGAGTTTGAACCGTGTGGCTTAAACTCACATGAGGGGCTCTAAATAAATTCAAGGTGTTTGTCTTCAGGGATGTTGTATTTTGCTTTATGCTCCTCAAAGAGCTTGGACAATTCTTCTAAGTATTTCTGATGCACTTGATCAACCTCTTCCTCAGAGGGGTTGCGCTTTTTCTGCACAGGAATCGGCTTTCCAACTGCAAAAAAAAAAAAAACACAGACATTAGAAGGAGACACGGCCTTGGTGTTGGGCACATCTGGCTGGTTTGCACAGCTTAGTACAGGGTTACTTTCCATGGGAGGATTAATGTGACCAGTCATACTTGTCCAGGAGGTTGGAAGGCAGCAGATAGGGAGCTGCAAACTCAAATCCCAGCTCGGCTTTTGGTGAACATCATCCTAACATCTGGGCTTGGCTTTCTGAGCCGTTCCTGTGTTGCCCTGGGAATCTCCATTGCAGATGGGGAAACGGAGGCACCCAGGCTGGGTTGCTGTTCTTGTTCTGGATCTCACTTAATTGTGTTTGTCAAGTGGCAATGGGTTTCCTCGCTAAGGCTGCTCTACGTTGGACTAATGAAGAGTCCTTGTGACACTGTGTGGCTTGTAAAGCCATCGAGACAAGGCAAACAGGTTGTAAAACAATTAGAAGTAATTGCTGGCTGTCAAACCTAATCAACAAGGGCCAGCTCTGACCTTTCCAACCAGCCTCATTAATTAGTCTCATCCAGAGCATGTGCTTGTGGGCTGGGTAGAGCAGTGCTGAAACCAGCTGAAACTTCTCCAAAACCAGGGAGTTTCCTGAAATTTGGTCTCCCACAGGCATCGCAATACATAGGAGTGCAGCTCTACAAGGGAGATGAGTTTTGTCACCAGGGTTGTCTTTACTCTGGGCTTTCTTACCCCAAGCCATGGTCCCAACCCACAGGTTGTCCACCCTCTATGTTATCCTCTTTACTTTAAACCTGCTGTTCTCCAACTGATGTCCAGTCCCCTCATTAAGCTGAGCTGCTGAAGTCACTGCACAGAGCGCTATGGTTTCGAGCTACCTGCTGGCTCAGGAAGTCCTTTCCCATCATGTTTTTAAGCTTTTACTTACATCTGCTGCCAGAGACTATCACTATCTTAACAAAAACCAAGATGTTTCTCCGGGTGGCAATTTAGCCAGGAGGAAAAGCAACTCAAAATGCATTTCTTCACCATGCAAAAGCTCTGCTTTTGTGGTAGGAGGGACTCCGTGCCGAGGAGGGACTCACCCACGGTGTAGACGGGTCGGCGGTAGGGGACGAGCCCGAAGCTGTACTGGAAGATGCCTCGCGCGTGGAAGAGGGGCAAGGAGACACCCATGATCTGCTGGAGCTGGTACTGCAGCCGCCGCAGCCAGGAGCCCCTGGGGTTGCTCACCTGCTCGTAGAGCTCGTTCTCGCCGAAGGAGTAGACGGGGACCAGCGGGGTCCTGCGGGGCGACGACACACGACTGCTCAGCACTGGGGTGCAAACACCTTCCCCTTCCTCATGCCGGCGCCAAACCCGCTTTGACCAGCCTCATGCTGGAGCATCCCTCCCTTCACCCTCCCCTTCATCACCCGTGCTCCATGGCCAAGCGGATGAAGCCCTTCCTCTTCCTCAGCAGCAAGAGGAAGGAGCCCGGCCGGGCGTCCAGCGCCTCCTGCGCCCCACCGATGACGATGGTCAGCGAGTTGCCTCCCTCGGGCCGCCGCAGCACGTAGGATGCGCTCTCCTTGTCAGAGGGCACCAGGCCTGGGTGGTAGAGAGGAAGGAAAAGCAAAGATCTGTAAAATCTGCAGGACTTTACAAGTTCAGTGTGCTTGGCAGCCTTTTTCCCGTTTCTCCAGCTCCAGAGGCTCAACACCTCGTTCTCCCAGTGTTTGTCTACTCTGGCAATCTCAGCCCAGCTCCTCCAAGAAGTGGAGCGCTCGTATTGTGTGAATATCCCATTTCCCCTTTGCTATCCAACCCAGAGGCGAAAGAGAGAAATCCCAGAAAAAAATAAAAAAAGAAAAGAAACCAAAAACTAGCTGTAGTCAAGTCCCAGGATGGAAATTTCCTCCTATTTGTTGTCAAATGAAGCCATGTCCAACCCTAAATCCATCCAGAGAGAAACATCAAAATGCAGAGGGATTTCAGGGAATGTGGATATGTTAAAGTGAAACTTAATGCAGATTTAGCCCCCGATTGCAGATAGTGGTCTTATATCTCACTGTTTTGACTCTTTGTTATCCATGCAAATATTTTGAGTGGAAAACCATGCAATGATCACAAGGAGGTATATCAGGTAGAGCTCAGTGCTGATGTTATTCTCAAATCCTGCCTCTGTCTCTACTATGCGACTAAACAAGATCCATGTTCATTTTAGGCTAAAAACAAAGCTTAAAAATGGTTTATCTTTAGCATATGAATAACCCCACAGCATAGGGCAAAGTTCAGGCTTGCCTGCTGCTGGTCTGGAGATTTTTCTTGCTGGTCACAAATAAATAAATGAGTAAAAGAACAGTATTTCCAATGGAGCGATCATCGACAGAGGGAAGAAGGCACCTCTGATCTCTCTGGCATATCTCTCCCCTCTCTTTCTGTTTAATTTTTACCTACTCTTTTGTATTTTGTCTTCCTTCTCTGTCATTTCCTTCGGAAAGTTGTGGTTTTGTCCTCGAGCACACAACACTGCTCTACCCGGATGTTATTCGGGTGAGAAATAAAGAAATAAATATGGAGGTCATGGCAGGTTATATAGGCAATGTAGACCATGGGGGTCTGGTATGTCAAATGGTGGGAGTAAATACTAGAAAGGCAGTTTTTAACATCAAATTGAGCATGTTCAGCCTCTGCTGCCACCTCCAGCAGCTGTGTCCATGCACTGATCTGAAGATGGAGGCAACCAGACCCCTTGGCTCCTTTTCCCAAGCCTCCCATTGGGGTATTCAACCTCCTCTCCCCAAAGCGCATCCCGCTTTCCTGCGCTTCCCATGTGTTGCTGGGGACATCCCCCCGTATGGCCGCTCCACTTACCGCCACTCATCAGGTAGTCCCTGAAGAAGGGGAGGTGAAACCACATCGAGAGCGTCATCACGTGGGAGGTGATGCCCGGGAAGAGCGTGGAGAAGCCCGATGCCTCCGTGCAGAAGTTGACGAAGGCCCCCATCGCCAGGACACCATGGGGGTGGAAGCCCAGCAGGTAGTTCTTGCGGGGGTCCAGCTCCGCTGTCTTCACCAGCTGGACCCACAGACAGGGACAAGAGGGTGCAGCATGTTAGTGCCATCGGCTACAGAGGGTTTCCCTAGGGGCCTTTTCAAAGAGAGGATGGACCGATCCAAGTGGTTTTTTTACTGAAATGCATTCTTTTGCCTCATTCCCCTCTACTGAGAATGGCCAAACATGTCATTTCCAAATGGCACAGTTCTTTGTGTCATTCTGAGCCAGCTTACATGTTGCTGGGAACCCCCAAAAACTCCTCCAGGACATTTTCTGGTAAGATAATCGATTTCACATTTTCCCCCCATTCAGTCCCCACCAGCAGCGATGGCTTTGGGGGAGGACCGAGGGAAGGCAAAGAGGGACAGTGTTGGGACATGACCCCTCCTGCCAAAACCCTGGATTTGCAAAAACTGAATCAGACCAAGGGAACCCCTAGCCAACACAGTGCCTCTCCTAGTAGCCATAATTGCACCCAGGGAAAAGTAATAAAAAAAAATATGTATAAAAAGAGAGATTTTCCCCTGTGACTGTGTTAACACTGCATGTGTTTCCAGCTCTGCAGGTTTGCTCAGCTGGATGTATTTCTGCTGGTTTAACTTGGCTGCCCTCTATGATTTAAGCACTCAGATATAAATTTCTAACAGTATCCTTTGGCAATGAGTCCCACAGATCGCTACCAGTCATGTGAAAAGCTGCATTCCTGGATCCTTTAGATCTGTTCCCTGCATGAGAGACGTTGTGATCCCCCCTGAGATCATCTATTGGAGGAGACAGTGAAGAACCAGCCTGACAACCCTCTAAGTGTCTGGTGTGACAACTCAGACTTGAGCTGCACCGTTGAGTAGACCTCAGTATCCAAAGAGTGGCCAGAAAGGACATGATGCTATCAGGATCAGTCAAAAATTGAACCTTGGCTGGCACAGGTGCCTCTACATCCATCCTGTGGATGTTGTGGGGTCTCACAGTGCTGAGAAAGTCAGGACTTCTCCAAGACTAGCTGTTACAAAGCCAAACAGCTCAAAGGGGACTTTGCAGAATCAAGGAATCGCAGGTGAGGTTGGAAGGAACCTCTGGAGATCGTGTACTCTAGCCCTCCTGCTCACACAGGGTCACCTCACTCTTTACCCAGGATCCTATCCAGATGGCTTTGAGTATCTCCAAAGACAGAGACTCCACAACTTCTCTGGGCAACCTCATGCATGAAGGTCTTGTGCTTCTTAACGAGTTGCTCCTTCCTCTGGTCTCTGCCATGAGCAGCTAATGGAGCGTATGCTTTCCTAGAAGCCACCAGAGCAGCATGTTAATCATGAGGGTGTATTTTACATTCGGGGCTAATATCTCATCTGTCCTAAGGCAATGTTGACTCTACACATGAGCCCATTCAAGCACCTGTTCCTAATGAGGACAATGGACAAACAGAAAGGCCTGACCTCAGTGCTGAGGTTTACATCTAGGAAGAGGGGCAGATGGCTGAATTATGAAGTATCCAGGGACCCTGCCACGATTTGCTCATTCTGCAGTAATCTCAGCTGGCATCAATGTTTGCTGCATTCATCTTCTGCTTCCAAGCAGCCTTTCATCTCTGTGTGATTTATAGTCAGGCAGGCAAGATGGTCAGACGTGTCAGACGTCACTAAGTCTGATAGCTTAGGTAGACTCTCAGAGCAGGACCGAGAATGGGACATGGGTTTGTTATGTTGGCTGAATGTGGAGCTCAGATTGTTTCTATATTTGCATTTTGATCATTATAGGCACACTGACTCAAGGGAAACAGGAAAGGGAAGGAAAAAATGACTAGGGGATGTATTAAGAAAAGCTGTGGGGATGATCACAACCAAGGAGCTGCATATCTCTTTCTGACAAATGGTGTCCTGTATTTAGAACCAACCTCAATTGGTCTTGGATTAAACTGGTCTTTTTAATCAGACTCACAAGTACATTTTGGAACCTAATGACATTCCGCACACCTAGCTCCCTGCTCTAATCCATGAGCATCTACAGTGTAGGAGTTTGGCCACTCAAGAATTGGTGGCTTTGGTCAATGCTTCTGCAAGTGGTGTGCCCTGCAGTAGTGCTGACCCCATCCCAGTGACATGGTTGAATTCTTTGCCTCTCTCAGCATTGTGAGCTGGGCTTGGTCCATGGCACAAGCAAAAGAGTGGAGGGAAGGTCTCATCTTTGCCACACTGTCTGTTCATGCCTGGGCAACACAGTCTGGGTGAGGATTTTGCTGAGAAATTCAGGTTGTAGCCACCTAGGCACGTTTTCCCGGCCAGCTTCAGCTGTGAGTGGAGCTTGCAGTGTGCACAGAGCTCCCTGTTTGGTTTGCACTTTCATCTCTCTGTAACACCTCTCCTATCACGGGATCAAAGGCTGAGAGTCCTTCACAGGTTTGCTGTCATAACAACCCAAGGAGATAAGGCAGCGGTGTTGTCCTCATGTGGCAGGTGTGAGACCAACACACACAGAGATCAAGGAATTTGAATAAGGCCAAGGAGGAAATCTGCAGCAGAGAACAGACTCAAACAAAATCTCTTGAACTCTGGGTCAGGCCCTTGGTCACAAAATCACCCTTCTACTGGAAAGTGTTTAACACAATAACTCAATCCTCTGATCTAGATTGTTCCCGCTGTTTATTCATTCCTTGTACCTCCTCTTGTCAGAGGTCAGTTGGTCGATGACGTGCAGTGTTCCCAATCTGTGAGGAAAGTTAATACCTGACACCGCACAGCACAGGTTTTACACCACCCAGCCTTGAACTACGTAGCTTGGCTTCTCCCAGGACTAAGGCTGGGGTTGAGGTACAGTGGGGAGGGACTCTCCTCCCTCCTGGGTTCGTTGGGTTACCATTTCCTCATCCGCACGGTGGCATTTGCTGCTCTTTTTTTCCTGGGTGAGTTGAGCTTTTAATGATTGCCCGAGGACTTAGGAGTCCGGCCAAGCAAATCTGTGCGTAAACATCTAAGCAGGACAACTTCTTGACCTAAAGTTTGCTTGGTAAACTAAGACCAGCTTCTTATCTCAGAGGGGTCCGAGGGAGGCCAAATGAGTGTGAATGACCTGTAGCCTGAAGACAAAGAGCTGCTGTCTGCTCAGGGCTATGGCTGTGCTTTCCAAGCTAAGCTGTGGGTTTGCTGGATTCCCCAAGCTTTCCCTTGGATGCAGGTTTGCGTTCTGCAGGTGGTGGCGTGGTGGAAGAGACTGGAGGGTGGAGGAGAGCCAGGGGTCTCCTCTTGCTTTCTGCGCCCTTTTGCATTTGTAGAGGAGGACAGCACAATTTGGAGATGGAAAGGGGATGAGATGGCTGCTGGAAGCAGCAGTAGCCCCTCATCAGTGGTGTTGTGAGGCCTGGCTGGAGGGTGCAAGGCTTTCCAGCTGGGTGGTCTTGGCCCTCCTAACAAATAAATTTAACCTTTTATTTTAAGGGATAGCATCTACTTTTTCGCTTGGACCTCGATCCATAATTTGAAGTGTAACTCAGGGTTTACAAATGGTGTCTGCAGCAGGACGGAGAAATCCTGCCCTAAAGGTCTAGGGACGTCTCTGCAGATAATAGAGGGAGCAGAGGGAACCAACCAGAATACTGGTGTTTGCACTGCAGGGATAATGGCATGAAGGTCTCCCAAACACTGAAGGACTATCCACTGCTGCAGGCTGGGAGGGACTAGGATACTGCTGGGATGTTGGGGAAACCTGGACAAACCTTTCCCTTGATGCATGCAAAGAAAAAAGCTACAGAGACTCTGGAAAGGAAAAGAAAATCACTGCTTGGGCCATCAGCAGAAACAGGGACTCACTCCAAGCTTGAGATGGAGATGTCTAAACATAGGTGTAGAAATCAGGTCCTTCAAGGAGAGTTTGCATGATATTTACAGTTCTTTAGCACTCCAACTAACTTCTTAGTAAACGAAACTTCCTTTTGCTCTACCCTCTTAAAGTGTCCATCCAAGACATGGTGGAAATCTGCCTCTGGTTACTTCCCCCAGAGACATGGCTGAGTGCTCCATGCGCTCATCTGCCATGCTGGAGAATATGTCTACCTTCAGGGGCTGTGATAAGAGCACATGTACTGGTGAGGCTTTCGAGCAAATTAATGCAAATTAATTTTAAACTGGATTAGTTAAACTGTATTAACACCCCAAGTAGATGCTCTTATCTGGAATTAAATTGGCCTTCTTTTGGTGTGTGTTTTGGTTTTTAATTCATTTTGGAGTGGAATTAAGCTAATTGGAATTAGGGCTTTGTCAGTTCTGCATGAATATATCAGCACAGGAATTCAACACTGATTTAATGAGGCTGCTTTAAGTCACCCTTTGAGATGACTGGGATTTCCTGCCCCAAAAACTGGGGGAAAGGAGAAGCCTTATTCCATGCATAAGGCTGGTGTACAGACACCTGAGGAAAGTTCAGTTCTTTGTGAGTCCAAAGGGCTGTAGAGCCAGTGCTCAACACGAGCACGCCCAGGAGATCAAGCAACAGCCAAGACTCAGCCAGTCCTGTCTGTTGGGCTGGAGGGGTTTAAAATTGGCTAACTAGGAAACTAGAGCATCAAGGTGAGATGGAAAGGGCATCACATGATGCCTGTGTACCAGGATGACCCATGGCGTGACATCCACAGGAGTGAAGGACTATGTTGTGAGGGGACACAAGGGCTGCATGGAGTTACCCCAACCGTCATTTGTCAAGCAGAGGAGGATGTGGTCAGGACAGCAGGTGAGCAGGCTTCTTCATTTAGAGTCTCCCAAATTCAACTGTTCTTAGATTTTTACCTCTTTCTGGCCCCAGACTCCTTTTCCAATGATGCTATGTTCATTAACCCACTCTGAAGCAAAGTCTTGAGCATCCAACTGCACTTCTCGCTGAAGGTAGCAGACATCTCCTTTAATTATGTGCTAAGCAAATCACTCAGATCCCTTGTCATCCACCTAGACCTCTCCAAAAGACATCTCATGAGGATGAAACATCCGGCTGGTTTCTCCATGGGAGAGCTCACAGATGAACCAGATCCAAGGAAGAAGAATTTGTCCTTTGGAGCAAAGGGCTGTACCAAGGAGAAGGAAAGCTGTCAACCCATTCAAGGGCCTCTCTGGCCAGGACATCAAAGGAAGGTCAAATATATCAGCACTGCTAGCAGCTGCCCAAGGAAATGGACTGCAGGTGCCAACACTGGAGAAACTCCTTGGGGAGAGAGCAGTGGCTTTGAGCCATTTGGCTATGTGCTGCTCTTGCCATAACAATCCCTCTTCTCTCCTCCAGGCAACGAAAGAGAAAAATGAATAGCCAAGACCGTCAGAAATTAAAAGTCATGTTTAGTGTCACGGGCCACGACACAAAGTCCCCACTTACAAATAATAATGCTTTTCTATGAAAACAAACAAAATATCCCTGGCAGGGCTTGGTTCACATGCACTTGAACCATCCCAACTCAGGTCAGGCACTCTCCCAGAACCGCAACACCCTCAAATAACCTCAGTCACTGTTTATGCAATTTTGAGAATGAATGAGAGTTAGTACAGGATGGAGCCACCCCAAACCAGAACTTCTAGGGTTCAACTAATTCTCCAGTGACACTTATTTACACTAACAAAAGACATCTAGCAAGTCCCTAAGCACGATGATAAAGGTTGGGACTCTGCCATTTGCTGTGGATAATAAGGTCCAGCTGGCACTTAGGTAATCCTAAGGTTGGTGAGAAATGTCTTGTGACTTTTGACAAGAAGAAAACAGTACAGTGAAGACCACAGGGACCCTTGAGCACTTCTCAGGCACTTCTCAGTTTGCCTTGGATGAAACTAGCAGTTGTAACTTTTCAAGGTTGTTCTGGATGATCACAGCATCTGAAGACAAGATCTGCCCTTCTACAACTTCAGTTTCAGCCTCCTGTTGCTCAGTTTAAGATGTAGCCTGAGGAATCTGAAGGTGACACATCCAGTGTAAGCCAAGCATCCAGCCTCCCTCTGTAGTCAGTGAGAGAGACATTTGGGGCAAGAGTAGGGATGGCTCTTGTCAAACATATCCCTTCCCCATTTCACCCCAGGCCTCACCCTCTACATTTCCATGGTGCTTCTGAGCCGAGGTCCCCAAATCACCCAAGACATGTCAATGAAGGAAGTTCAATGACAGCAGCCTTATGCTGACAGGAGGGGACAGGGAATGGGGAAAAGAAGGCATGAAGATGTGCAATCACTTGGCCATGTGATGATGGCTGAATTCAGGATTGGAAAGAGCCTCTTACTGTGATGTGGGGTGTATTGCTTCACATGGTAAATAATACTCCTTCCAGAGAGAAAGGTGCTGTCTGAATGAAGATAGGGTTTGAGCAGAGACCTGGCAGTGGCAGATACATCCTTAACTGCTTTTCGAACACAGCATAGGTAGAGCAGGCCAAAGCATCCAAATATCTCTCTGGATGCTCCATTCACCCACAGCAGAAATCACTGGATATCTCACAGTCTGCCCCAAACAAATTAATTCTGCACTTTTTGGGATATTTTCCCCGCTTCTAATACCCAGCTGAGCTCATTCATATATTGCAGGCTTATCATGCAGACTCACAATAGAAGACAGACTCAAATAAGGTCAAAATACATGGATGAAGCAAACATAGCTTTCCAGGGCATCCTGATGGATTCCTCATGAATCCCCTCTGCTTTCTTCTCTCCCTTTTAAAGCCACCCAAATGCATCACAACATTCCCAGGATCTGTCTTACTCAATACCTAATTAAAATCGGCTTAAGTCTAAGAGAAAAAAAGAAAAAAAAAAGAAAAAGTGATGAAAGGGTGGTATCAGCAGAGGGTGCTCCTCGCCTGTGTTGTGGAGATGCTGTTTGTATTGACAGGCGTTTGCTGCAGCAAGCTGCACAGTGAGCTCACCCTGCCCATTTCCTTGGCAAGACGATGCTCATCCCATCCTCTTGCTGCTCCTGCAGCACCAGAAATGCCCAGGGAGCTCCTAAAAGCAGCATTTGAAAAAAGCAGAGGGATGAGCGGAGCAGGCGGCTCTTCCTGCCTCCTCACCTCCAGGCACTGGCACTTGACCATGCGTCCTTTGCTGTGGGGATATGGGAGGATTAGGAGCCACATTTAATCTTCCCAGGATGACTAATCCTCCCAGGCTAAATGAACTCAACAAACACACAAATGCAGCCGACGGTGCCCGCAGCGACTGCTGAGCCGCTTCTCCCACCCCGTGTGTCCCCCGGTCCCAGTGGGGTGATGCCCTGCTTGGATCTCACCATGCTCCTGAGCTACAATTAACACCCATTAGCTTTTTATGATTTATTTTTTAGCAAAACCCTTCTTTAGTTGTGGCTGGAGATCAAGTTTCCTCCCAGTCAGACCGAAAACACAGCTCAGCATGACTTATACATTGATGAAGGGCTGTTAAATCTTATTCCGGCTTGGGAAGCCCCTGAGCAAACACAGCATCAAAGACTGAGAAGAATAAAATCTGGGGA
Organism: Tinamus guttatus; assembly: GCF_059628265.1. Classification (NCBI taxonomy): domain Eukaryota; kingdom Metazoa; phylum Chordata; class Aves; order Tinamiformes; family Tinamidae; genus Tinamus; species Tinamus guttatus. The sequence goes on from NW_028289136.1 coordinate 6,641,435, forward strand.
AAATTTTATGCTACATGGTTGCTTGCTTCTAAAAACCCTTCAACTGTTTTCTGTGGTGCTTTTGTGGAGCTCCCTCCAACTTCTCCCAGACCAACAGTGCCAAGAGCTCCTCGAACCCTCTGTCTGTACCAGTGAACTGCAGCCAAAACCAGTATCAACGCTCCCTCTACAGGTCATACTGGTCCCTCACACTCCTGCCTGGCAGTGACATCCTGGGAGGGAAGGATGGAGGGATGGAGGGATGAAGGGATGGGTGGATGGACGGACGGATGGACGGACAACCCAGTGTGGCCAGGGCTCCCGAGACCTGCTCCTGATCTGGTCCAGGTGACACTGTGGCCTTTAGGAGGAGCAAGGAGAAGGGTAATGGATTTATAGAGGGATAAGTAAAGAGGCATCTCTAGCCTTAGCTGTGATTTAGCAGACAGGTTGATCCAACCCTGTCCAAGCTGAGACTGACGGTTACTGATAACTTATAGAATATATAAAATATAAGTCATTCTATCCATATAAACAACTTACAGAAATACTAGCATTGTCTATGGCAACCTTGAGACTGGAGAATATTTTCTTTAGCACCTGCTTGCTGTTTCCTGCTAAACCTCACAACATCTTACCTATCCCTTACAGTAAAAGTCACCACTAACTTTGCTAGGATGTATTTCCATTCCTCCCCAGAGACCACGATATACACTTGGGAGCTTTTCTTTGAAGGTCGGCCAGAAGCCCTTTAAATCACTGTGAAAGCTCTGGATTAGAGCTCCAGCAATGAGATAAGCCATGATATAACTCACTGCAGGACCTCAGCCTCCCTCTGCTGCCAAAGAAAAGCAATGGGGCACTAAGACAAACAGCAGACAGGCAGTTTGCTAAGAAAGATGACCTTGTAGAGACTAAGGGAGATGCTGCTCACCTAGCTGAGACATGGGAAGATGTGAGAGCATTTGCCAGCAGAAAATTAGATAGATTTACTTCAATCATCTCCACAGTGGAGATGTAGGGCACTGGTCTAATTTGACCAGCAAAATACATTTTCTCTTCTGTGACCATTGCACTCAGGTCTGATGAGACAAAAAGGGCCATCTCTAGGAAAAAATAAATCTCAGTAGGCATTATGAAAGTAAAATTTGCAAATGATCCATTATGTTATGGCATCCTGGTGAAATATGGGAACATGGAGAGGGTGATACATGGAATGAATATATGAAGATGCATTCACGGGGCTTTAGCTGCTGTTAGCAATTTTTGGTGTGCTGAGCTCCAGACCATGCCCTGGGAAGCATTTGTGTGCATCCCAGCCTCTGCACTGGTCGCACTGTCGCTAGTTTTGGATCATCTGGAGCTTAATAAACACATGGCAACCCATTCAATGTCTTCCCCCACAAGAAGAAAATGCTGACCTTGCAGGGAGCCAGGAATTCTTAGATTTGGTCAAAGCTCCGCCCTGTATCTATCCCATAAATGCCAGGCAATGTTGCAAAATACGCACGAGAAATGGGCAAAGGGAGACTTCCCTAATTTCTGGAATACAGTGAGGTTAGATGAGTGCATAAAAGGCAGAGAGATGAAGAAAGGATGAGTTGTGAAAGCGCTGAACCATATTTTTGCTGGGTCATGCGGTAATTTTGAGTTGCGCGGACAGTCCTACCTCCTGCCTTCTGTGCGGGCATCCAGACCTCCTCCCCATGAGAGTACCAGACACAAAGGGCCAAAGCAGGTCCCTGGATCTCACAAGAGGCACTGGTGACACTCACCTTGATGGGGAAGTAGTCCCTCATGTGTCTCCAGACGACGCTGTTCCGCATGATGTGAAACCGCCTTCCACCTTTGTGGGGTGTTTCCCTGTCTATTAGCCACCAGACTGTGTAGAGGACACTGATCAGCCAAAAACGTGTGAAGAAGAGGTAGATGAAGAGGACTACACAGCATAGTCCTGAGGGAAAAACAAGGCGGTTAGTTGGCAACCCTAACAAGACAGGTCTTGGGAAAGGAAAGAGCTTTTTCTGCCCTTGGATGGAGCCCAAGTCTTCACTGGGCTCATTGCTTAATCATATTATCAACATAAAAATGCTGCAAAGATGTGATTTCTTTCCTATCTGCCCCAGGAACCCAGAGCACAGTTTAGCAACCTTTTTGTAGCAACAATCTACTTTCCCCAAAGCTGGTGCTTCTTCCTCCCCACTCGACACCAATGGATCCTGGTCCCTCTGGAGGTTCCTCATGGGTCAGATCTCATGTCTTTTCTTGTCCTGCTTTGCTCTGGAGTCACTCTGACCTCTGCAGTGCTATGACCGTGTTTTACCCCGATATTCCCATTTGTGTTCCCTAGGGATACCTGGCATTTTGCAGCATCAGCAAACTGTATTCTGTCTGCAGAGTCTCCTGATCATTTTGTCCCTACCTGCCCACCATCTGTTTTGGATTAGAGCCTTTGATAAGATTTGTATAAGATTTTGCTCTTTATCAAGTTTTGTCTTATTGATTTTGGACCATTTCCTCCCGTTCTCAGGTTCACTCTAAAATTTGATCCTGGCCTCTAGAGGTTTTTCAATCCTTTCAGCTCAGTGTCATCACAGCTTTTATAAGCATGCTCTATTTCATTCCCCAAGTCATTAAATGACTTGGGACATTCCCAAGTCATTAAAGACTTTCCTGAGTGGCTTCCAGTCAAGGCTCAATTTTGTCCTCTGCCTCCCCTCTCCCTCATGCATCGTGTTTTGACAGGGGGGAACAAGAGGAGAGAAGAAATGTCTGCATGAAAACAAACACCATTGGGCATATGGAATCCCATCCAAGCCCAACATCATCAGCCTGCGGAGAAAATGGGAAGCGCTGATGACCAGCAACAGGAGCCTTAAAAGAGCAACTTGGAAGTAGAAGTCAGAGCTGTGTCTTTTCCATCTGTTCCTCTAGAAGTCATGGCTGGCCCTAGTCCTTAGGACTTAGTCCATGACAGGCCCTGGTTCTTAGGGTGTTGTCAGAGAAAAGGGTGAGATTGACTGAAAAACATTCATCCAAATCCTGCCCAGCTTATGGCTATGTCATGTGTGGCAGGTTATGTACTTTAGGGTCTTCATCACAGAAGAAGACCAAGGGCTCTGGGATATGGGGCTGAAGATGCTTTTGTTCAGACTCTGCTCCAGTTGTGCGGTAGACATCATCAGACCTGTCATCTGAGACCTGGATTTTCATCTCTGTGGGCATCACCCAGCATCTACTATCTCCTGTTCATCTCAGCTAAGGCCCATTAGAGAAGAGGCACATGGTGCTCTCATGTGAGTCTTCCTTATACATCATGCTTGATTTCATTTAACAAGAAGGCATTGCCTGGTCTGAAGTCTTTTTTATGTGCTAAACATCCCCATCTGTGATACGTCACCCTGAAAACAAATCCCTGTCTTCCTTTTCAAACATTGGTTTGATGGCACTAGGAATCCCTATGGGGAAAAAAAAAAAAACAATAATCCAGCAAAATCTTAAATCTCCTTAAAGCTCAAATTAGATTTCATGTCCTCATGCATTCAAGCACACTGTGGCAAACAGCATTTTAACAGCAAGGCGGCATTAATACAGTGCTGCACAGCAAGGCCATCGTCTGCTACAAAACTGTGCAATATCTGATTTTGCCATGCACTTTGCCAAGCCCAAAGTACACTCTGCAAGCAGTTGTTGTGCTGGTCCCAATCCATGCACTTACCTCCAAGTGAGGTTTTATCTTGTGATTACATAATTATTAATTGTTTCTTTCAACTCATTTATAATTCAACTTTATGCAGGGCAGAATTTGCACATAATGACCTTCACTTGATGTTACTATTGCACTTTCAAATTTTATGGTGCCCTGGCTGCTGTGGGGCAGGAGTTCATTCCCTTTGTAACACAGATACTATGTGTGAAAGGTGCTGATCAAAAAGACAAGAGAGTATCAGAAAATGCACAGTGGCATCCTAGTGCCTGCATCTAAGCCAGTCCCAGTCCCAGCTTCCCTGCAGACCTCTATGAGTCTTGCCCTCAAACTCTTGGATGAAGGCATAGCAAAGGCAGGATGATGCCATGGGTTTGATACCGAGACTTTCTGGACCACGTTTGTCATAGAGCTGTGTCACTGCTTCCTAGGAGCTGCGTTTGGACTCCAGACTGAGCTCCAGCATCAGCTACCTGAGACTTCTCCACACTGACTGCAGGGCTCCTTCTCTGGTGCCACCTCATCCTCTTTCAGCTTGCACAGGTGAATTGTAAGTCCTCGAGTCTCCCTGTTTTCCAAGTCACTGAAAAAAAAATTCCTCCCACAGGAGGAAGCAGCAAATCCTTTATCCATTTATGTCAAGGGCTGGACAGATGGTTTCAAAAGTTTTAGGAGTGAAGATCTGCTTGTATACGTGTAAATCTCAAGTCCTTCCTGAAGCAGTAAAAGCAAGACCAGTTGTTGGTGGAAAACTCACTCCTTTTGAGTGGATCCTCTTTGTGCTCCCCAAAACAGTGCAGAAAACACAACCTAAAGCCATCTCCTTGCTTCTTCTGCTTATCCTCTTCAGGACATGGCAAGATGGATTGGTGACCAATAGAAATATGTTCTGTCCTGTGAGGCTATTTCCAATAAACATTGCTTTATTCCTCCTTTTCTTTGCTTCTTGATCCCTTTTCAAGAAACCCTATCTGCAACTGCAGCTTTAAAGAAAAGACACAGAGCAACATGAGTCTCTGAAGACATAATCCCCTATGTCTCAAAGGCCTTGATGGAATAAAACTGCTGCGGAAGAAATTAAGTGTGAAAGTGGTGGGACCTCATATAGCAAAACCGTGGACATTCTTGGAAGTGTCTTTCTGGAGTATCAGTAGAAGAAACTGCCATTTCTGAGTCTTGTAAAGATGCAGAGAGGACTAAGAGGAGACAGAGCCTAAGCTGAAGGCGGTTTGGGCTGTTCCTCCTATAAGCTGCAGAGAAGATGGAACTCCTTCATAGAATCATGGAATAGGGGCTTGAAAATGTCACCTCCTGCCAAGGCATCTGCTGAGATCAAAGCAAGCTTTGTCACAGGTGATACAGCAGCATGGTGGTACCACAGTCTTGGGAACGGGGTCAGCCTGATGCGGAAACATGAGAGCTTCTTGTCTGCCCCTCTTTGGAACAGGGAGCACTTCAGAGCTGCCCAGATGAGAGGCACATTTACCTCAGCATCTTCTTTCCTACAAGCAACTGTCATTTTCTGGGCTACTTGCCAGACAAGCACTTTAAAGGATATAAAGAACATGGCATTAGGCCCTTGGCTGGGGAAACTCAGCAGTTCTCTCCATTCTGGAGCCAAACTGCTGGCTATGTACAACCCACTGTGCCCATGAAGCAATTTGTGAAGGGTTATCAGGTCTCAGAAATGCTTCTGGAATAGGGTACAGTCTGAGTCATGAGGGGAAGAAATCTGCCAAGTCCATGGTTCATTAGAAACTGGTCTTTGAACCCAATTGGCTGCCTGTTTTCTGCAGTACTGGGAAATGTAGGGGCAACTGATGGGCTCTATGGCATGGATGGGAACTGCAGGCTCATCAGGCACAAAAATCACAGAATAGTTAAGGTTGGAAGGGACCTCTAGAGATCATCTAGTTCAGATGCCAAGGGCTTTCTCAGTGTCACCCATAGTAAGGACTGTAAGACATGGGATGAAGCAGTCATAGGATGTTCCTGGATTGCCAGGCCACCAAAGTCCACAAGGAGCTGCTGTCTGTGGGACCAACCATCTTACCGACCAAGGATGCTCCTTGTGGTGCTTCAGGATCTGGCACCTCCATAGGTGTCCATAGCCTTAAGGGAGCCAACAAAGACAAGGAACATCTGTCTGGATACAGTGGATTCTTTCACTGGTCAGGTCTTTTGCTAGGAGCAAAAAGTGAAGCATTTGAGGGAGGATCCTGCATTGAGTATTATCTTTTCAGGCCATGTTTTCTTCCCTGAGTGAATCCAAGTGGTGGAGGATGCTCTCCAGGATGTGTCTGCTGAGTGGGCAGACGCAGCAACTTTGGGATACATGAGCCAAGGGGAGAAAGAGCTTCACTGATGGAGTATACTATTCATCTGAGCAACTGCTGGTGCCTTTTTTTGCAGAGAGGTCAACCCCATGGCAGCAATAGCAGGGGCATTTAACGTGCTCTCTAGACCAAAGACTGTAATTGAGCCAGGGGCTATGAGCACATGGAATAGTCTTCTCTCCAAGTCAAAAAAGAATATGTCCCATAAAAGAGGAAAAAACGCCTTTAAAGAAGGGTTCTTTTGCCTTTGCAGCAGCCCTAGAGCAGGGTAGACTCGCACTGCACTTGTCAGGAGGGTTTGCAAGATGCAGGTTGCTGAGGCTGCCCATGAGTCCAGGGGCAGGGAAAGCCTGTGCAGCTCAGCACAGCCAGGTCCAGCAGCAAGACAGGGCTGCCAAAGGCTGGGAATTACGCTCCATAGCCAGTCCCGACTTACATGGGCACCACATGCCCTTTGAGCCAGCCCTGTCGACCAAAGGAGTCCAAAGGGTGGGTGTCACACGTGCCAGATAAGCTGGGCCTACCAGAAGAACACACATATGTCTCCTACCCTTCCAATGGAATCATTAGGGTGCAGCCAGATCCATCCCCATTCCCGAGCACACAGAGACAAGGGGTGAGAGAGGTGGGGGGAAGCAGTGGACCAGGCATAGGCACCATCATGCTGATCTTGGTGCCTGGACCAAGTTGCATTAGGAGGGAGCATGCTGAGATCCCACAGCAGGTGGATAACGCCCGGCAAGACTGAGTGCCTGTGTCCACTGCAGGCTCCGTGTGTCCCCACTGCCCTTTCCTCCTCTTGCGGGGATGTTTTTGCACAACCATCGTGGCATCTGCCCCAAACTTTCAACAGCCTTCGTCTGGCAGCAGCAAGACGAAACCTTTTCCCAAAGGAGAAGAGCAAACCCCGTTCAAATCGCTCCGCGTTCAGTTATGACCATGCTCATTCCTTTCCTATGTTTTTTTTTTTTTAATGAATTCGGTTTCAAAATGTGCCATCAAAGTCAAAATCACAGCAGAGGTGTTACAGAGGAAGACAGAGTCCCCTCACCCAGGAAGGCTCCGCTTTGGGCTTCATCCTTGCTCACTGCAAACTGCAAGCTTTGAGGAGCTCCAGGTTAGCAACCAGCTCTGGAGAAACTTCAGGGGATTCCTCCCTGGCCCACTCATTTTCTACCTTTCAGCTGACTCCAGTAGTCACGCCTCATTGCCATCACTGAAAAGTCAAGAGGCAACTTGACCTGGTACCAAGAAAGGACAAAGCTATGCCTACCTAAATGCAAGATGTTTTGCTGAAAACAAAACATCATCAGAACTCCAGGAGTCCCAGCTGTGCCCACAGTGGGGAGAGGGTCATGTTGTTGATGGCCTGGTTGAACACCACGGCCACATCTTAACTGTGCCCCGTTGCTCCCAAGGGCTCCAGATGGAAACCTTGGCCATGGTGCGAGGAGAGAGCCACAGAACACCCCCAGGGCTGTGTGGCTTCTTCCAGATCTCCCCTTGCCTGTGCCTTGAGGAAACCCATCATCCCTCCTGCAAGGTGGTCTCCATGCGTGGGGGTACCTAGAGGAAGATTCATCACAGCTTGGATGTCCCTATGAATGAGAACAACCTCAGGGCTCACAACATGAGTCCAGGATGTCTCCAGGTGGACATGAGTCTACCCAGCATCACCACTCCATAATGCCTTAGCTATGCTTGGAGGCAGCTCAACCAGCCATGCCACCAGTGTCACAACAGGATATCCCCCTCCGTCCAGCGAGATAAGACCTCTGGGTGGTCCTAGAGCAACCCCAAGGGCTCATGCTGATTACATCTCTCCTAGACATCTAGTACATCTGCTGATCCTGCAGGCTAACTGCATTGCTCAGCTCAGGTTTGCTGTGCTGATTCCCTGCTCTGCCAGCAAAGAGCAGTTTCAGCCATTCTCACTGCTAGCAAAGGTCCCTGGCCCGTGCCAGGAGCACTTTGGCACAGTGTGGACATGCCAGGACCTAGATATGCCCAACGATCTGCTGCTTCCATGTGTCCAGCACTAGTTAGCCACTGTCCCACCAAAATACAATTAAAGTTTTCTCCAGATACTGCAAACCAAGTGCTCTCAGGTTAAGCAGCAAACTGGCTGGGGGGGCAACAGCAAGGATGTCACCTGAGGATGTCACCTTCTAGCTTGGCTGTAAGTCACCCTGGACATTTTGCCCTCTCTGATAACCTGACCGCAGGTTGCCCATCTTCTGATCCCCTGGTGCCTCCTTCTCCAAAACTGCTTCCCTCTCATTTCCACGAGTACCCAGTGCCCTCCACAGAGTAGCAAGTCCATCAGAGTCCCAGTCTGCTGGTTGGATTGGGTTTTCCTGGAAAACGACCCTTTTGGGGTGGGTAGGATCTGTGTAAAGGGAGGTGCCTGTCCCCAGCGGAGCCTCTTCCCACCTCAGCATCCCTCCAGCATTTTTCCTGGTGACCCCAGAGCAGGACAGTGCCTTAGACTGAGAATTAAAGAGCGGGAGAAGTTGAGCCATCCCCGGCCACGGGTTCAGCTCCAGCGTCAGAGCACGGACGTGACCGAGCGCAGACACACGGACGGACACAGAGCACATCCCTGGTGCCACCAACACCAAAGCCAGGAGAAGGAGCCATTTTAATGAGACAGAGCCGCCCACATTGCTCTTCCTTAAGAGAAAAAGCTGCCACCATGCAGCGAGATGAGCAGAGACACGCGAGAACAACTCCCGTCTGCACAGTGGATGCTAACTGCTTGTCCCCAAGTGGCCTGGGACTCGCTGCAGCACCTCAGAAGATGCTTTTAATGCCATTTTCTTCATGTGCTGGCTTGGGGTGAGGGCAAAAGCTGCTCTGGTTTCTCCAGCAATGCCATCACCTGGCGTTGGCCCTAGTCCTGCATTGCATGCCCTGCTCTGGGGTATCACGGACCACTCGCCCCCTGACTCAGTTTCCCTCCTCAGCCCAAGTTCTTTGGGGACACGAGTATGTGGATATGTTGTCACTCCCCCAAGGAAGAAATAGTTCTGTAAATAAGCTTAAAAACTGTAAAAAAGCCAAAGGAGACATCTCTCACCTAGCGCCAGGAAGCTGAAGACCCACTGGACCACGGAGGCCGTCTGAAGCCTCCTGCGCAGCGGCAGGGAGAGCGGAGCGAACTCGACCTTCATCTTGGGCTCGGCGCGCACGTCCCGCAAGGAGAAGGAAGCTCCGCAAACAGCAAATGCAAAGTGCAAAGTTATCCGTCAATGTTTACCCAGGCTTACGCTACGGCAAGGGGGTTGTGCAACACGCAGCGGCGGTGGCGGCCAAGTCCCCACGCGGGGAGGAAGGGGACACCGCTGGGCATCGCGTTCAAACCCTTGCAGTGCAGTTTGGTGGCAACGATCTCATGCTTTCCCCTCCGTGCAGGGGAAGGAAGCTCCTTTCAGGACCCCGATTTGCCTTTCCATGTGGGTCTCTTCATCCTGGGTGTTTCTCCCTCCAAGTTTTCCCGTGTTTTCAGGCTCCCACAGAGGATGGAGGCACTTCCTGCATTCCTGCATTTAAGCCAGGAGTGACCACAGGTGATTTAATTTTCCCCCTTCCCGAAAATCCACTCTCTGCTCAGCAGGAAGGCATGAGCACGAGCATGTCGCCTGTGTGTGAAGACCATATAGAACTAAAAGTCCCCATGCAACGTCTGCTCTGGCATTGCAGCTTGGGCAGAGGAATTCCCGAGGGAGCCTTGTGCTAAAGCAGCTGCAAGGAGGGAGCAGCAGAGCACCGAAGGGGGGTTTTGGGAACAGTGCCTGCAGGGGAAGGAGGAAAAAGGCTTTTGTGGAGGAGCGGCTTTGTGATTCCAAACGTGCAATGTGTAGATAAGGCGGGAGGCTGGGCCTGTTTGCAAAGCTGGGCATGGAAGTCAGCACAGGAGGGGCAGGAGCAGCAAGGGGGTGATGCAGGGCCGAGCCCAGGAGTGCACGAAACACCGGCTGGGCTGCATGGAGGGGGCACACGTGTGTCCTTGCATGCACTCGTGAGGGCACCTAAGGGCACATCAGGAAGTGCCACCTCCCCTTTGCACTTGGACCTCACCTCCACGCAGATGCATGCGCTGCAGCCCTGCCTAGTTGCATTCAAATGCAGCAATTTGGGAGGGAAAAAAAAACAGAAACTTGGGGGAAAAATAGTCCTTGGGGAAGTGGGTCCAGCAGTTAAAGTTGCTTTAATTGGGATAACCCTAGCGGCACGTTCCCCATTGCTCTTGTCTGTTTTGCCTCCAACGTGGTGTTCCGGGTAAGTGGGGGAGGCTGGTGGCTGTTCCAGCCCCGTTGCTTGGAGACACGCGGTTTCCCGGAGTGATTCCCCAAAACGCGGCGCCAAGATGCGTGTCCTGAGCTCCTGGGTCCTCCCGCACTCCGCAAGCCCTGGTGTTATGGGAAGCCCTGGACAAGAATGCACCCAAGGACATAATTTTTGCTTTTGTTGCTGGTACCTGATGAGAGTGTATGGGCAAAACAGCAGCTGCTGCTGGTGCATCATGAGAGAGTACGGACAAAACAGCAAACACCGGTTGAAGATGAAGATAAGGACCACTATGTGCAAGGAACGAGCTGAAACTGGGCAGTGGGGCCAAAACAGGGCTCCTTGAGCCAAAATGAGGCCATATATAAGTTATCCTATTTCATCGGTAGGACTCCAAAAGATAAGCACCAGGGACCCCAAAGGGAGAGAGAGCACATGTGTGCGAGGGTGCCATATATTGAAATTAGTTCGAGGAACTAGAATGAATATATATGGTCATTCCAGGAAATTTAATGCATATGTAGATAAGCTCTGGTTAGTGCAACTTACTACATGCATGTTCAGAGGAGGTCTCTCTTGTGCATCCGGTGCCATAATAAAGAGAATGTCTTCCTCTTAATACTACATGGGTGTTAAGAGGTTTATTCCCGATTTTCGGTGACACTGGCATGGCCAGGGAGGCTCATGGTGGGACCGCAGAGAGGAAAGACCCACCAACAGGCATCTCTAATAGAGGAATGGGTGGTTGGCAGAGAAGAAAAGCAGAGTCTCTTGCAGGAGACTTTTCACAGAATCCCAGACTGTTTGGGGTTGGCAGAGCCCTCTCTGGATCCCCCCGTGCAGCCCCTGCTCCAGCAGGGACACCCAGAGCACGGGGCACCCGGGCGCATCCAGGCGGGTTGGAGATCTCCAGAGCAGGAGACTCCACAGCCTCTCTGGGCAGCCTGTGCCAGGGCTCCGGCACCCTCACACCAAGGAAGTTCTTCCTCACATGGACATGGAGCTGCCTGGGCTTCAGCTTGGCCCCGTCACCCCTTGTCCTGGCACTGGCTTCAAAGAAGATGGTCTAGTCTGGCTACCAACACTACTGGTGTGCCACTGGAGGGGTGTCCAGGATTATTTTTGTAGATCCCCGTACGAGTTGCACTGAGCTTGAGACCATCCTTTGTCAAGTATGAGAATTTACTGGTGATAAGAGGTTGTAACAAAGTCAGACTAGCAGGCTAGTCCTGGTCATTAGCAGTGTGTACATCAGTAGAAAACCTAGTGCTCAGCCCATAGCAGTGATCAGCAGGCATCTATGTGCCCATTAACAAGTCTTCTGAGAGGAATGTCTCCGCAGCATTGAGTTGTTTATGGTGCCCCTGTCACTCCTCCTTTGTCTGGATTTGTAAATCATAGGGTCCTTAAAAGATGTGTCCCCAGGCTTCAACAATCCCACTGTGTTGTCTCCAGCCATGGTGCACCTGCGTTGTTAACTCTTGGGGAGCACCTCAGAGCAAGGTCTTCTTCTGAGGGCTGCACCATCATCTTCATCTGAGGGCAGCATTGCCCAAGCATTGAGCCTCGATATCCACAACCTGCGTCCTGACACCCAGGACAGCCACATGCACATAGAGGTCCTGGTTACCAAGGGACAGTGGAGAAGCAAGAGGCAAAGCTGAGCATTGCCAGACCCCCTGAATCTGTTCAGATTCCACAGGTCTCTTGCAGTTGCCCTCTCCATCCTCCAGCCCTGGAAACCTCCGTTTCTATCTGCCTCCTCTGATACCTCAGAAATGAGTAAGAAAACAATCAGCCCCATCCCCACGCCACAGCACTAGAGCTGATGCTATATCAAATGCTCTGGCATTGTCCAGTTTAAAACCTAGAAGAGAAAATTATTTGCACAGTGAGGAAAAAAACATGATAAATACTGCAATGGGCACCGTGTCTGCGAGACCCAGGACCTTGGAAGGGGATGGTCTTACTGGATGCATCATCAGGCAGGTGACAAAGGCTGCAGAGTAGTTGGACACCTCTGTCAGCTTCCTTGTTGTCTTAATTCTCATCACCATGGCATTTAAACCTCAGTTTTGTCCCCCCCCCCTTTTTTTTGTAAGTTTTTCCCCATTTCTCCCTATTTCCCAGTATGCTCTGATGCTCATACACTCGCCCCCTGATTTACCTCCACCTATATTCTTGGCCTTTTAATTCTCATGCATTTGCAGTCACTGATCCACTCTGCTATGGCTTATGCTCAGTGCAAGAACACCAAGTTTCCTTAAGGCCTCAGTCGGTTGTCCTCTCTGACCCTTTTATCAGCAGCCCTGGCCACTCAGGCGACCAACGTTCATCTCTGAGGACAAGGAGGAGCCCATAAAACACTGAGTCACAGAGCCAAAGGCTTCGCCGACACCGATGGGCTTCTCCAGGAGGCCTCATGCTCAGAGCTGTGCAGGATGCATGTGCAGACCTGGTGACGCTGCAGAGTCACAGCTGAGAAAGCCTCATAGAATCATTATGGTTGGAAAAGGCCTCCAACATCATTAAGTTCAACTGTAAACCCATCACCACCACGCCTGCTAACCCATGTCCCTAAGGGATGCGGGAGCACGCCGGGGTCCTAAGGATACCGGGTAGCTCTTCTGATTTTGCCTCCTAGGAAAAGCTAGTCATGGCCTGTGTGGCCCTCATTGAGACCCTTGTTGAAGCCTCATCACATATAGACCCTTAAGATGAGGTGCTCCAATAGTAGAGCTGGAAGCAAAGCTGGGCTTTCTCCCTGTCACTGCTTCTCTTTCTTAATCATGGGTAGCCCTCTCTTTAAAGCCGGTCAGTCATTCCTACGTAACCCTGGAGCTCCCCACCAACCTGATTTCCTCTTTGGTGAGTTATTGGGAGAAAAATGAAGGTATCTCTTGCTTAATGCCTGGTGGTTTCTCCAGGTGACCCTTCTTCCTGGCCCATCACTCTGTGGGCAGTGATCTATGTCCTCTGTGAGGTCCCTCTTGCTGAAGAACTTCCCACCATACCAAGCCCATGCAATGCCCAGGCACCAGGTTGGTCCTTACCAGTCACTGGTTTTCCTACTCCAATCCCTCTTCACACTTCTCATTTGTTATGGAAAGTTGCAGAGACATCTGGTAACCTTGGGGACATCTGAGGGTTCAAGGAGTCCCTCTGCACTGACCAGGGCTTACTCCACCTTGGGGCTCAATCCTGTGACCCCAAGAGTGAGTGGGAAGGTCGTCATGATGCTGAGGGCACTTACATGATGGATGCAAAACAGGGGACCCAACATTTTGGAAAGAAGATGTATTTTGACCCATCTCTTGGTGATTTAAGTTGAGGTAATTAAGGAGAAGCAGGACTTAATCAGGGAGTTCAGCTGGAGCATCCTCATTTTGTTCAAGACAGATGAAATATTGAGTGGAGATGGGTCAAGAGCTGGAGGAGGCCCTTCCACTGAGGGACCTCAATTGAAACACAGAGGCATTTTTATGTATTTAAAGGCCTGTCCTCTGTGCAAGGGGCTCATAGCCAGGAAGTCCATTGGGCCGATTGGAGCTAATGGACTTGACTTGACATAAGTGATGGAATTATTCCCGTCACTGACTCCTGGAAGTGAATAAACAGCCACGTGCCAAGATTGTTCTCTATATATTAATATATGTGTGTGTGTGCGTGTATAGATGTCACTGCAGACATTAAGTGATTGCAGCACTGGAGACATTAGCAATTTCTTTTTTCTTTATTCTGCAGTTCAGGTGCTGCAGTGAGGAGGTAGGGGCAGCTGGACGAATGTGGGCATTTAATGCAGTCCCCCTTATAAAAGAGGCTATATATATATATATATATATATATATATGTATATACCCATCATGCAGGGATGATATGGATGTGCTGAGCAAAGCCTGGAGATAGCTTGGGACTAAGGTAAGAGTTAGTTGCAGTCATCCCAAATAAGTCAACAAAATAAATAAAATGTTCACCTACTCCGCAAAATGCTGGAAAAAAAAAAGTAGTTTCTTCATTAGCTACAGAGGGAAAGGGCATGGGAGTGACATGGTTAATTCCCAATTTCCTGCCTTCTGTGCGTGCACTTGGGGCTCTATCTGTGATGCTGTGCTGGGTCGGTGTGTGCAATGCATGTGCAGGTGCATTTGTGCATATAGTGTGTGTGCATGCACCTATGTGTGCCTGCACGTGAGAGTGTATGTGTGCATAAGCATGCATGCAACTGCATGCATGCATGTGTGTGCAGACATGTTTATATATACGTGCACGTGTGCGGATGCATATGTTTATGTCAGCATGAGTGTGCATGTTTCAGTGAATATATGTCCTTGCAAGCATGCACATGTGCTCTTGTGTACACATACGTGTACCTGCTTGCATTATGTGCATGCAAGCATGTAGATATGGCTGTCTGTGTGTACCCGTGTGCAATGTGGCATGAATATGTGTTTGGGTATTTGTGAGCATTTGTGCTTCATGTGTGTGAAGGTGCTTTTGCGAGCCTGAGCGTTTGTGTGCACATGTGTGTGAATGTGCATGTGTGTGAATGAATGTGTGAGTTTATGTGAGCTACAGAATTACATGTTTCTGTGCACATGGGTGTGTGTTGATGTGTGCATGCATGTGCATGCTTGTCTCTTGCTGTGCATTTGTGCATGCATCTGCATTTGTGTGCATGTATGTACCTGTCTGCATATACATAATTGTGTGCATGCATTTGGGTGCAGTTGCGTGTGCACATTTGTGTGCAAACACCTGTGTTCATGAGCATGCTGGTGTGCACACATAAGTGCACACTTCTGCAGCTCTGTGTGTACATGTGTTTATACATGTATGTGCAGCTGTGTAAATACCTGTGCGTACACATGTGTGCCCATGTGTGGCCTGGGATGCGTGCACATTTATGCCTATGTGACGGCATGTGCAAGCCAGTGTGTTTGCACATGCGTGTGTGCATGTTGATGTGCACATGTTTATGCAGGTATGAGTGCACAGGGGAGTGCATGCGTGTGCAGATCTTTCTGTGCCCGTGTAGGTGAACATAAATATGTGCAAGGGTGTGTTTGTTCGTGTGCACAAGTTTAGGCACCTGTTTTTCATGTCCTGATCACATGTGTGCACTTATGTATGCATAGGTGTGTGTGCAGGTGTGTGTCCACATGTGCATATATGCATGTGCGTGTGCATTTCGGGTGGGTATGCACAGCTGTGCATATGTGTGTGCACATGGGTATGGCATGTGTGTGGAGGTGCATGTGCATGTGTGTATGTGTTTGTACGTTCTTACTGCAAGTGTGTGTGCAATGTGCACGCAGGTGCGTGCTGGTGTGTGCACAGGTGTGTACCTCTGTGTGCACACGTGCATGCAGGTGTTTATACATCTGTGCTTATGCACGTTGCATGTGTGTTCAAGTGTGTGTGCACATCTGTGTGTGCATGTGCCTACAGAAATGTGCGTATATGAGTGTGCACGTGTGTGTACGTGTTTGTGTGCATCTCGGCATACATCCTTATGCACCTGGTTTGCATGTGCCTGCACATGCGTGTGCACATATGTGTGCAAATGTATGTGCAGGTACATATGTGCTCATGTGTGCACATGTGTGCATGCATGTGTGCATGCAGGTGCATATGTATGTGGTGTGTGCATTTGTGTGTGTACATATTTATAGCAGTGCATGCCATATGTGTGCACATGTGCATCTACATGTATGTGCACATGTCTGTGTATGTGCATGCAAGCATATCCAAGGATGTGCATATATGTGTGCATGTGTATGTGCACATATACATGCACGCACATGCATGTGTGTACACAGCCTGCGCACATGTGTGTTCATGTGCAAGCAGGTGTATATGTGCATGCAGGTGCATGTGTATGTATGTGCATGCAAGTGTGGCCAGGTATGTGTGCACGCATGCACACGTGTATGCATGTGCACATGTGTATGTATTTGCAAGCGCATGCATGTGTATGCACAACCTGTGCACATGTGTGTGGGAGCAGGTGTGCATGTGCACATGTGTATGTAAGTGTATGTGCACACGTGTGTGTACGTGCATGTGTGTCCTGGTATGTGTGCACATATGTGCACACGTGTGTGTATGTGCACATGCGTATGTTTTTACAAGTGCATGCATGTGTGTGCATAACCTGTGCACACATGTGTGGGAGCAGGTG
Source organism: Tinamus guttatus (assembly GCF_059628265.1). Lineage (NCBI taxonomy): Eukaryota > Metazoa > Chordata > Aves > Tinamiformes > Tinamidae > Tinamus > Tinamus guttatus. The sequence continues at coordinate 6,657,927 of NW_028289136.1, forward strand.
TACGTGTGCAGATGTGTATGTAAGTGTATGTACTTATGTGTGTGTATGTGCATGTGGGTCCTGGTATATATGCACACGTGTATGCATGTGCACATGTGTATGGTTTTGCAAGAGCATGCACCTGTATGCACAGCCTGTGCATGCGTGTGTGCGTGTGCAAGCAGGTGTGCGCACGCGTGTGCATGCAGGTGCATGTGCATGTGTGTGCGTGCATGCACGCGTGTCCAGGTATGTGCGCACATTCTTGCACACGCGTGCGCATAACCCGTGTACGTGTGTGTGCGCGGACACGCGTGTCTTGCACGGACCCGTGTGTGCGCATCCTCGCGTGCGCATGCGCGCGGGCGCCCCCGCCTACACGCGCGGCCTTCAGCGGTGCTTAGACCACGCCCCCTCACTAAGCCCCGCCCCAAGCAGGGTGGCATCACCCGCCTCCGCAGACCACGCCCCCCCCCGTGGCCCCGCCCATTGCCCCGCCCTCCCCGGGCGGCTGAGGCGGCGGGAGCGACCGAGGCGGCAGCGGCGGAGGCGGCCGGTGGCGGCGGGAGCGGCGCGGGCGCCGCCGCCATGGCGTGGCCCTGTATCACCCGCGCCTGCTGCATCGCCCGCTTCTGGAACCAGCTGGACAAGGCCGACATCGCCGTGCCGCTCGTCTTCGCCAAGTACTCGGAGGCCACCGAGCAGCAGCCGCCGCCGCGGCCCGTGGAGACGCAGCCGGGCGGCGAGGCGGCCGCGCCGGAGCGCGAGCGGGAGCGCGAGCGGGGGCCCAGCCCCGCGCCGGCCCCTCATGCCTCGCCGCCCGCTGACTCGGTGATGCGCCACGACTACAAGCCCTGGAAGGTGCAGCGGCCCGAGCCGAGCTGCAAGCCCAAGAGCGAGTACCAGCCCTCTGACACCCCCTTCGAGAAGGAGACCCAGTACCAGAAGGATTTCCGCGCCTGGCCCATCCCCAAGCGCGGCGACCACCCCTGGATCCCCAAGCCGGGCCCGTCGCCCAGCGCGGCCGCCCTCGACGGGCGCAGGAAGGCGACGCCGGGCCCCGAAAGGAGCCACGGCGAGGCCGAGGCGCCCGAGGAGCCGGCCAAGGCGGCCAAAAGCGGCGACGGCCGCGGCAAGGCCCCCGAGGCGGCCAGCGGGCCCGAGAAGGGCCGGGCGGCGGTGGATGCCCTCAACAGGCAGATCAAGCAGGAGGTGGCGGCCGGCGTCAGCTCGTCCTACAGGTGAGGCGACGGCCGGGAGGCCGCCGTGGCCAACCATCGCCACCACCACCATCAACACAACCATCGCCACCACCATCAGCACCAAAACCACCACCACCGTCATCAGCACCACCATGAATCTCCCTGTCACCAACCCCCTCTCCATCCGTCACCCACCCTCCATCCTCAAGCACCCTCTTCTCCTTTCCCACCACGTTCTTCTCCTCATCTTCCATCTCCAGAGCGCCTGGTCAGAGTGCTTGGACCATCCTATCTCATCCCATCCCATCCCATCTCATTCCACCCCACCATCCCGCTCTCCCCTGGGCATTGCACCACGGCAGGAGTCCCACCAGCCCAGAGGTGCCATCTCAGAGGCTTCCTACCACCGTAGGAGCCTGGAAATTTCCGCCCTGACCCCACCTTTCTCATGTCCTCTCTGCATTTTGGGGCTGCGTTGCAGGTTTATCTGCGCCGATCACAGGAGTGTTTTTCTCTGGGTGCATTTAGGGACATTGTCCGTAGGTTTGCAGGCACCTGCAGCCCCCAGGGCCTCCGTACACACAGGCAGACCCGGGTCCAAGTCGTCCTTTATGTTATTTATTTTTTTCCCCAACCTGGGTGGAATCGGAGACAAAGCGGGATGCGGGTCCGGCCCCCTTGGGTGGGGCAGCTTTGGGATGCTGCCATGTCGGGATCCGGAGCATCCCGCTGTCCCCAGCCCCCATCACCCCCCTCCTCTCCTCCTTCCCTCCTCCCGCGGCGGCTGCAAAGAGGAGCCCCGATTCCCCCCAAAAAGGGGTCGCAAAATCCCCTGCCCCGCGTGAAGCCGCTTGCGTTTTCCAGAGCTTTCGCTGCCGGGGTGGGAGCTGGTGGCTGTCTCCTCTCCCCCGGGTTGGGTGGGAAGCGCTTTAAGCAGCGAGAAGGTTTGGGGGTGTTTGTGGGGGGGCTGCTTTGAGTTCCCATAACGATATGAGGGAGAACCCAGCCCCGTCGCATCTTGGATTTGTTTTTTTTTGTTTGTTTGTTTGTTTTTTTCTGCTCGAATTTGGGGCCGATTTGGCTTTCGGAGGGGAGGGGGGTGACGCTGCGGACTCTCGTCTGAGACGTGACAAAGCAGCCTGTGATTTCTCAGGGTGTCTCTTTGGCAAGGGCAGAGGAGGTGGGGAGTTGGGGGAGATGCTCCCAAAAAGGGCTGAGTTGTCCAAAAAAGCATCACACAATCCTTTAATCCGCTGTGGGAAGCGGAGATCTTTGCCCCGTGGGTTTTTTCTCTGGTCATTTTGCCTTTCCAGCAGGGATCGGCAGGGCTTCCCTCACCGTGACTCGCGCTGCTGGCTCCAATAGGGTTAAATCCGAAGGGATGGGGCCACGGCACAGGGTTAAATCCAAAACGATGGAGACGGGGCACAGTGGGAGGGCAACCTCCATCCATCCTCTCAGCACAGGCTGAGATCCACCAGCTGCAATGAAACCCCATGCTGGGAAAGCTCCTTTCCCCTCCAAATTTTCTCACTTTTCCCATTCTAGGACCTTCTCAGCAGCATTTGGCCTGTGATTTTTAGCCTCCTCATTGCAGATATTAAAAGCAAGCGGAACTCAAAGGCCTCCTGTCTTTCCTGTCATGCTCCTCTCCTTCCAGGAGAGCTTCAATGCATGAGGATTTCTCTTTCCCCCGCGTCCTTGTCTGCCCTCTCACTTCCATGTTTCCTTTTGGCGCAGCATATTGTAAAAGAAGTGTTTGCTCTAACGCTGAGCCCTGAAACATAAGCACCTCTTCATTAATGCCTAAGTGGTGTTCTGGCTAATTGTTCATGTTTTCTGTTCAAACTAAGCATCTTTAAAATCTTGCTTATTGTTTGGGCTGTTTTAAGAGCCAAATTCTCCATGTCCCTGTTATTACTGAAAACCTTTCTGCTCATGGGAGTCCCCGATGGGTGTATTTAATCCCCACCTTGCCCTGTGACATGAAAAAGGAACAGAGCTTGCCCAGATACCTGAGCAGCTGAACTGTCATGGCTCTGTCCACTCAAGGGCATCTGCTCCAAGTATCTATTTTTTTTACACCTAAAATCCTGATTTAGATTTAAATTAACACCTGCAAAGAGATCCCAACTGAGTGGAGATTCTGCCAATGGTGAACTCCGCTTTTGTGGGGCTGGGTGAGGAAAACCTAAAAACCTGTTTTATAGTAGGACCTAAGACCCTGGGACAAGGTTTAAATCCCAGGATGGGACCCCACTAAAGGTGCTCACAGCACCCAGCATAGCCTGAAAAACACTCCCTGGGTGATGCTCCCATGGAGCATCCCTTGCAAGGAGGGAAGTCCCATTTGCTATTCTCACTCCTAGCAACCAAAATTATCTCCTAGATGCCATCTACCAGAGCGTGGCCAATGTGGGGCTTCTCCTCTGTGCCCTTTGCTGCTCTTCTGCTCCAAGGAAGGCTCCTGGCGAATTCCAGCTGCAGGCAACAGGGAAGGGGTAGATTTCCCTACAGCCACCAGTGCGGATCAGCGTAATGTGATGTCCTAGGGAAGGGGAAACAATTCCCCAGCAAAACCCAAGCTGGTGATGGTTTCTACACTGTGCCCGTGAAGCCAGCGAGTGTCATTTACAGGTGTGGAAACGCAGCCTGGGATATGCAGTGAGCCCAAGGTCACCGGGGGAGCCTGCTAAAGGGGAATTCAATTTAAATCTAAAGGAATTCCCCTTTAAATCCCCTTTATATTGAGACAAGGGAGTGTTGCAGATCCTGTGTGCCTGTTACCTCTGCCCGGGACATGCAGAGCAGAGGCAGGGCCTGGCAGGGATGGCCACGGAGAACCAAGTTTGCTCCCAGCTGGGCACAGATCCATTTTAGGCTTCTTGGAAGTGAGTAGGTTTGAGGATGATCAAGTCATGCATGATGGAGCCTGCTTGGTAGTCCATGCCTGACAATCCCAAGTCCAGTAACCCGCCTCACAGGGAGATTATCCTTGATTTAGACCCAATTTTGGTCACCAGCCATGCAGAGACAAGTGTTTGTAGCAGGCGGATAGCGATGGAGCCGTTCGGGGCTCCCTGCTGCCCAGCCTGCTGTGGAAAACTCGGTTTAGGGGGCATGAGCTGAGTTTTAGGAATTGGGACCCAGCCTGGAGAGTTTTCAGCCCCTTTGGTAGTTGTTGCTGCTGGATGGAGCCCTTTCTTGTTCAATTATGCAGTGTCATGTAAGAGGATATGGTAACATCATTAGAAGGTTTTATCTGTAGTAGGTACATGGGTGGCCTTGGTGGCACTAGTGCTTGAGAGCTGGAAAGTGTTTTTCCCCACCCTGATCTCTTGCACATTTGGGCAGAGCTTCTCCCCCTGAGAATAAATGGAGATGAATAAACCACATGGCCAAAATGCAAAAAAGGAATAGATGGTTTTCACTTCTTTTGTTTGGAAAATCATGGAGTATGTCATAATTAAGGAATTTCTGTTTTCTCTTTGTCTTGCTTTCTCCTTTCATTGCATTTTTTTCTGCAGGAGATAGGTGAAAAACAAGGTTGGGATTTTGCACCTTTTTTGCTGTCTGAATGAGTAATGATGGAATGAATTTTCCCCAGAGAAGTAGTGCTAGGAAACACAATTTTGAAATTCTTTATTCAAAAGGTTTGTTTCCTGAGCAATTACTTTTCAACCAAGAAAATCACTTTGGCCCACAAGCCATTTCCTATCAGAGGATGCAAAACCAGAAAGGCTTCAATGGAAAATGTTGGCCTGCATCTGGTATTAATGAAATGCCTGTTGCTAATGTTATGTCATTCAGCTCAAGCCCTGGAGGTAGTAAAGATGTGGAGCAAATGGGAATTTGTAGTAGCTATAGAGATGAATGACTCAGAGCTGGCAACTTGGTGTGTATTTCTTGGGGAAAGAGTAGCTCATTTTACGAGGGATGTTTGCAGCACATCCATGCGTGAGCGGTGGGATGGGCTGCACGAGGGTGGTGAATTCATTTTCCATCATGAAAATCATGGAAATGTAGGGCAGGAAAGCCCTCCAAGATTGTCTAATCCAAATCCCCATCCTGACCACACCAGGAATACTGAAACCATCCCTGAAAATCTCCAGCGGGAGATACATCCCACCGTGCTGAGATACCTGGTGATGCTGCTCCTGTCAAACGTGGAGGTTGATTTGACTTTCAGCTACTGTCTGAGCAGAGTTAGTGAAATCTCCTGGGTTTACATTCATATGACTGGGTTATAGATCCTTAGTGAAACTGTTTGATAGCAGTACAGAATTTTTCCTGCAAATTAGTTTTTGTGTTTTTTTTTTTAAGCATCTAGTTCCTTTTCTTCATGGTGGAATAAGCAACTGACACTCAGCTGGGTAGATGCCAGCGTTATCTGCTGTGTCTGTCACTGTGAAATTTTCCGTTGTCATCTGAGATTTCTGGTTGGATCCATAGGGTGAATCTGTATTAGCAGAGTGAGCAGTGATAGGGACATGATCAGTTGTCCCTAGCACCTCCCAGGCCTGATTAATTTGCTGGCACAGTTGTAGTTACCAACTATCTTTTTTGATTGTTAGTGTCATTAAAGTAACTCATATAGGTAAATAGATCCAATTTTGCTGTCTGCTGCAAGGAAGGGAAAGGCTCAGGAAGTTTTCTTCCATCCAGAAAAGGATGCTCAAAAAGGTGTTTGGCAGCTTTAACTGAGGGCTAAGTGCTCAGCAGTTACCTGATATGTGCTTTTAGCTGCAGGAAGAGACACTGTGACTGCTGATGCCACAAGGACCTGTCGTATGAGTATGTAATAACTGTAATAGCTTTTTCCAGGAAAAAATGTCCCTGAGTAACTATTCCTGTGTCCTGGGGGATTTATCCCTCCCGATTGAAACTGGATTAAGCTGGAGCAGAGCAAGGGATCCTTATGTTGTACTTGGAGCACCTACACGGATAGAGGAATAGCTGTCGCACTTTCCACTTCATCCAAATGGACTTCCATGGTCAAGGTCAATCCCTTTCTTCCGCTGTGATATCCCGATCCTCCTATATGTTGATTCTGCTTACAACTTTGTGTCATTAGCAGATCTCATTGGCCTTGTCCTACTTTCTCTTCCAGAGTCAACCTTAAAAATGTTAAACACTGCTGACCTGCTTGCAGCCCGCAGCTCAGCCCTTCGGTGCCCTGCATTTTCATTTCCCTCGCCCTGCTTCCAGCTCCATGCCATACTGTCTTAATTAATGATTTCCCACATGGCTCTCTATCAAATGCTCTGCAGAAATCCGGGTAGATTTTCCCGTTTCCTTTGTCTGCAAAGTCAGGTGCCCTCCAGAGGATGTGTCAAATGTTTCTCCTCCCCTCCTGGCCATTGCCTTGTCTATCTGGACCGCCAGCTTCTTGGGCAGAGACTTGTTTTTCCCAGATGCAGCAGCAGAGGCAGAGAAGAGACCCCAGTTACACCTGGCAGCTTCAAGGTTGTAACACAAGCAATAAATAAAAATAAGAGGAGATGGATCAGCTAATTTAGAGAGCAGGAGGCCCCCACACCTCCCTTTGCCAAGTAAATCATGAACAACCACTATAAATTTGTCTTGTGTCACGTTCAGAGCATGACCTTTCCTTTTCCTGTCTCCCACCAGCTGAACAAGCCTTCACTTTCTAAGTACTTCTCCACTATGTCTAACATCAATCTTGCTTTTCTTTGCTTTTAGCCCAACATATCTGCAGCTCTGAGTCTGATGCTCAGATAGGTCTTGCTGCCCGGGTCCAAGATTATGGATGTCTTCCTGATGTGGTGACAGCCAGGGATGGAAAGAAAGTCTTAGAGGGCTCTTACAGGATATAGGAAGTTTCATCTCTTTTGACTTAAAGCTCAGTGTTTTGGGTATCCTTCTGATGTCCTTTACGAGTGCGTGCACAGGGCTCTAAACCAAGTTACTGCTTTAATCCCTAACTCTTCTCTCCTCCTCAAGTCCAACATCACCACTGTGGTATAGAGAATACATTTTGTGTTCTAATAATAGTTCCTTTTGCTTAAATAGTGCCTTCACCTGAAAAGACCCCGGAGCACTTTGCAAAAAGGTGTATGTGCAGAAAAACAAAATATTCGTGCCAGGCAATAAAGGGGCTGGATGCCATCCCTGTGACAGTCCCATGGGCGAGGATAGGGACAGTTTTCCCTCTCCATGACCATGCCAGCCACATGGAAAGATGCCCTGCAGAGAGGGATGGAGCTGGTGCTCCCCGAGTGCCCTGTGGCTTCCAGTGGAGCAGCTCATTCCGGGAAGTGCCGTGCGCGGAGCAGGGATGCCAACACGTTTCACAGCAGGTCCGGGATGCAGCCGGGCTTTGCCTGCACAGCAAACATCCTTCCCACGCCAATTAGCACTTGCACGTTGTGCATCCGTGCAACCTTGCAGGTGTTTTCTTGGAAACCATCCAGAACTTCCTCGCTGAAATGCTTTGCAAGGTTGTCCTTGCTCTGCTCTTCTGCTGCTGCTTTTCTGTTCTTACTTTTAAGAGGGCTGAAGGTGTGTGCATCTGCTCGGATGTGTTTTGCTGCTCCTGCAGCTCAGAAGAGGAAGAAACGAGGGGTGTTTGCAGAGGACAACAGCCTTTTGGAGAGGGGGCAGAGGCTTCTGGAGCCATGTTAATCACAAGGGCAATGTTATCACCTCTGATCAGACCAGTCCTCATGTCTAGTCACAGCAGAGACATAGAGGGGCCAGGTTTTCTGCTGTTTAAATCAATAGAACTATTCCTAAGAGTACATGAGGATAAGCAGCATGCCTTTTGTGGGACTCCTGGGTAAAAGAGTTAATTGTCAAATAAATGATGTTTATCTGAAATTCCTTATTAGGGGATTAATTATCCAATATTAATGCCGTTCTCTGCTTTGTCCTTTTTCTCCCGATTCTTTCCCATTAATCAAGCTGCAGATGGCTTTGTAGACCACACACACAGAGGGGAAGATTGGCAGAGAGCTAATCTCCCAGAGAAGGGGATCCAACATTTTTCTCCCAAAACAAAAATGAGCAACGTTCTTAGAGAGCGCAAGCTTATGGGCAGTTCTGGATTGGTTAGAAATCCATTTAAAACAGCTAGAAAATGGTTTTAGGAAGGCTAGAGCTGGCCAGGTCGGTGCATATCAGTGAAGAAACCTCAGTTTTGTGTTAAGGTATGGGAGGAAGGGCAAGGGGTGAAGTTAATGGGGATGGTGCAGGATCTCAGGGGCTCCTGCCTTTCACCAGGGAGCGCTTGGAGGAGAAGCTGCAGGTGCCCTGAAGGTGCCGTTTCGCTTTGAAGATGGAGACTCTTTTCTCATCTACTCTGACTGTGGAGCTTGAAACCCTGAGCCCTGGGACCTGTATGAAGCTCAGTGTCTTGCAAACACTTTGGCAAGCCTGAGTTGCCCGCTACTACCAGTGTGATTGAGCAGCATCTCTGTGTGTTGGAGTGAGTAAAACTAGGGAAGGGAGGAATGAAATGCAGGGTGAGCCATCTAGATGACTAGATGATGCTTTGTGCTGTCTTTGGGTATAAAATTGATGTTTGGAAGGTGTGAGGGATGGAGAAGACAAGGCGAGGATCTGAGGTTATCCAGTCTGAGACCGATGTCTGGCCTATGAAGGCTGATCGCCGCAGGGAAGCAAAAACAGGCATGAAAAATAAGCAAAGAGGTTTAGATACTGCCAGGAACCCAATGCAAGACGCTACTAAGGGTTAGATGTGCATGGGGCCGATAGCAGGGAGAGACGCTGCGCGCCGGAGAGATAACGGCGCCCGCCACGGCCGAGCGGCAGAGCTCAGCACGGAGTCTGCGAGTAGCTATGGCAACTTGTGCTGAGCTTTGCCAAGAACTGAGGCTTTCTGAGAGCTGAGGTTTGCCAAGAGCCGAGGTTTCCCGAGAGCCGAGGTTTGCCGAGAGCTGAGGTTTGCCAAGAGCCGAGGTTTGCCGAGAGCCGAGGTTTCCCGAGAGCAGAGCTTTGCCGAGAGCTGAGGTTTGCTGAGCACTGAGGCTTTCTGAGAGCCGAGCTTTGCCGAGAGCTGAGGTTTGCCGAGAGCCGAGCTTTGCCGAGAGCCAAGCTTTGCCGAGAGCCGAGCTTTACCGAGAGCCGAGCTTTGCCGAGAGCTAAGGCTTTCCGAGAGCTGAGGTTTGCCGAGAGCCGAGGCTTGCCGAGAGCCGAGCTTTGCTGAGAGCTGAGCTTTGCCGAGAGCTAAGGCTTTCCAAGAGCTGAGGTTTGCCGAGAGCCGAGGCTTGCCAAGAGCCGAGCTTTGCCGAGACCCAAGCTTTGCCAAGAGCAGAGCTTTGCCGAGAGCTGAGGCTTTCCGAGAGCTGAGGTTTGCCCAGAGCTGAGGTTTGCTGAGAGCTGAGGTTTGCCAAGAGCCGAGCTTTGCCGAGAGCCGACGTTTGCTGAGAGCTGAGCTTTGCCGAGAGACGCTTTGTGCTGGCAAGTGGCCAGAGGGAGCGGGGACACGGCAGCATGGAAAGAAGGAGGGGAAACCACACGGTGCCACCGAGGAGACATCCTGCAAGGCTGCGGGACAGCAGCTCCCGGAGCACCTGGGACACAGGCAGGAGGTGCTCCCTGCTCCGTGCCGTGGTGTAAACGCTCCCTGCGCCCGCCTCGATGCCAGGGTAGCAGTCGCTCCCGTATCCGCTACGGCACCGGCGCGGATCCAGCCCGTGGTTCTGGCTCCTCTCTGCTCCTCGCCAGTGCGGACGCTTGGCGCAGAGCCCTGTCTCCCAGGAGGGATGAGGGCATTGGGTGCAGCAATGTAAAGCTGTAAAGCTCAGAGCTCAGCACAGGATGCTGCAAGAGGGGAAATGGTTTCGTTCCAGCCTGGAAATGTTGTCCCAAGGGCTCCTTCCCAGAGGAGAAGACATCCCAGGGGAGGTGCCTCACCTCTTCAAGGCTCTCCTTACCTTGCTGACCTTATGCTGCTTTTGGATGAGCCTTTTAAGCCCATTATTGCCCAGTGTGGGCCTGGAGCCTGGTAGCCTCCAGGTTCGGGGATATGCCCTTGGCTTACAAACTGTATGGATGCATTAGGCAGGAAGTCACGCAAGGGGAATCAGAGCCCCAGTTGCTATGAACACCAACGTCCCTCTTCTGCATTTGCAGGAGTGGAGATAACCCCCAGGAAGCCCGTAGAGGTGCTGAAGGTGTTGGGGACTTCTGCTGTGGTAAATGAACACACCTCAGTGCAGCTCCTGTGCTGGGAGCCCTAGGAGATCCTATACCCATGAAACAAGATACTGTAGGAAACTCGTGTAATAATACTCAGTGCAAGATCATATGGAAGACTGTTTATCTCTAAGGAAGGTATTTTTTTAGTGCTGCTTCTACATACATTTCCGTTTGTATTCCTGCACGTGCTCCTGTGTTGAGGCCATAACTTGTGTTTAGCTAAATTGTTTTTGCATGCTGGAATTAGCATTCAAAGACTTCTTGACAAATTGGAAGAACAGCAGGAAATGAATGGGATGCAAGTCCAGAAAGGTGAGGGCAGTGTGTGATGGAGAGGTGGAAACCATCAGCTGTACCCGGGCAGATGGGAGCAGCTGGTGTAGCAGCAATTCTGCAGTGGATCACAAATCAGATGTCAACTGTACTGTCAAAGCAAACAAAAACAAACACAGACTTTTGTGACTAGTAACATACTGTGATATATGTAGAGGAAAGTCATGTATAAGAAGCAACATCCCTTCACTTTAGGAAAGCCTCGGGTAGAGTGTTGTGTTGATTTTTTGGCTTTGTGCATCGCTAGAGTCGTGGACCAAATGGTGAAAGTCCTGAGGGGACCCCTAAGAGGGGCCAGAAACATGGAATTTCACTGCAAAAAAATGAAAAACATTGAATTGTTTTTCTAGAGAGCAGAATACCCCAGAGAAGTGGATCCTTCTCTCTGCATATATGGAATGTAATGGTCCATTGGAATGATCCAACCCGTTGTAGCCACATTGAAGAAGAGGAAGGCTTTGATATTTAAAGTTAAAAATGTAAAGTTCAAACTGTGCTAAGTGCTTTGCTGGAGCAATTCTGAGGTCTCAGGGATATTGTGCCTCTCTGGCAATGCCAGCATGAGAGCCCCACAGTTTCCCTCTGTGAATCTAGAAAAAAAAACCCACATTACCATTCATTCCCTGCATTGATTTTCTGTCTGCAATGACCTTGGTACTCCTTGCTTTTCTTTATGCTCCCCAGGGCTCAGGTTGGACCAAGCAATTACAGTTTTAATAGAAAATGCCTTGGTGGATGTGTAATGATGTTTGATTCATAATACCTTAATGCCTCCTGCTGACCCTCAGTTATTACCCCACCACCCTCTCTTCTTCCCTCCGGTATTCTCATCTCCGCATCCGAGTGTCTTGCATCCAGCTGAAATTTGGGCAAGTTTCCTTGGTTCAGGATTTGGTCTGAGGTACCCTGTGTGGTCCTCGTAGCTGTCCATAGTTGGCATTTTCAGGTGCACTTAGTGAATTTGGGCACCTCTCTTTTGCGAGACCCAGCTAGAGACTCCCTTGAGGGACTTATTGGGCTTTTCCTTTTTTTTCATGACAACAGGATGGATGCCTGGAACTTGCTCATATCCACCCTTTTAATGTGATTTGAAATGTTGGGACACAAAGCCAGACAGGAGCATGGAGCAGCTCCGTGCACCCTTACCATGGAGCATCCCTTGGACATCAGCCCAAGGGACCAAGCCATGGTGGTGTGACATGAAAAGTGGCCCTAGAGCTGCAGTGTCCAGGGAGTTGGCATCTCCCAAGAAAACAGGGAAGGAAATGTGGCTTTGGATGCAAAGCAGCAACCCTCTGCCCTGACGGAGGCCTGAGACTCAATGGCAGAGGCTGAAAAGGGACTGAATGTGCCCTGCACACCTAAAACGCACTCCATGGTTGCCAGACAGAGTAAAAACCAATAAAAAAACCAAGAGTGTGTCCACCCGTGCGAGCAGACCCTGCTCCTCTTGCAGAGCTCGGTGGAAGGAGACCCGTGTTTCAAGACTGGACGTGGATTCGAGGTGACAGAGCAGAGGGGAGAAGTGGTGTAGTGAAAACCCACATCTTTTAACTGCTTTTACGCCGAGTTGCTCTCAGCGGAGAAAATGCAACGTGACAGTTGCAAGACGAGTTCGTTTCCCCTCCCTCGTTCGGGATTATGTTTTTCGCTTGGCTGTAATGCTCATTATAATTTTTTTAGAGCAATATTTAATTATTACTTAATATAAACATTTTATGAACTGTTACAAGGAGTGAATTATTTATGGGAGAGGAAGAAGTGCTTCTTCTGAGCCTTTCTGCTCTGCCAGCTGCAATAAATATCAATCTAGGAGTGTGTTTAAAACATGCGGGCTTTGCCTGGGAGACAGGAGCAGCGTCTTCTTCTCCCGTCTCATCTCTCAATTAAGTACCTTCTTAATGCATTTGTCCCTAGCATGTTTCATTTCCTGATTGAGATTGGAACAGATCCAAAGGCAGAAGTATTTGCAGCTCAACTCGTTTCTAAATGCATATTATTTACCCAGTGGATACAAATGGCTCAGAGAGCTTGTAAACATTTATTATGCCTACAAAAATGCGTATTAATAACTAATCCTCCATCCGGCTCTTTGCAGACGAGTTGCAGAACTTGTGCTTTGTATCTTTATTCCCTGAATTTAATACCTGGGAGGCGTGGGGTTTCATTTTGCTTTCAAAAAGGCATTGCAATGCACACTTGCATGTGCTGGCAGCCTGCTCTGCGTTTTGGCAGGTAGATCTGGGATTGCAGATCCTTGCAGAGCACATGCAGGGCTAGAGCCAAGGAGAGAGCTGGTACCAGAGTGAGGACAGAGATGCTAGCAGAAACAAGGCAAATAATTGAATCAATCATTGGGAAAATTTTTATTCAGTTCTAAGTTAACAGTATCCTTTTTGGGAAGCAGGTTTCTGTGATCCTGTTGGGTTTTTTTTTTTTTGGTTGGTTGGTTGGTTGGTTTTAGGGCTGCTAAGGCTTGTGATGATTTATTTTTAGGGAAAAGACGTTACTGTGTTTGTGGAACAGCCAGGACAGCTTTGACACCCCCCGAGGAGAGGGTAGCACATTTCTCCATCGCTCTCGAAGACCAGGAGACACAAACCCAGCCTGAGGAGGGGTCTGGAGGTGCCTGCAGAGCCCATGCCCTGGGCACCAGCGTTGATCCCGCGCGGCTACATCCCATGCATGAGGACGGGGTATTTCCATGATGGTTTCATTGTGCGGAATCCCAGAGGCAGGTGCTTAGGGTGACACTTCTCATCAAACGCTTAAAGAGGCCTCTGTGAACGTGAGCACCAGTGATGTAAAGGGGCAGCCCGTCTTGTCCCTGCTTCGGCTCCAAAGCGTTTCCCTGCTTGCAATGCAAGCTTTGGAGCAGCCCTTGAAAGCACCAAATTAGTTATAAAATCACCTTCTGAAGGCTACATTTGTATCATCTCCTGTATGCAGCTTTGCAGCAGTTCTGCTCTTTTATTCCTTTGCACGGGCAGCGTCCTGGGTACCAGCAGCAACCAGTAATTGCTTCATGCACTTGCATCGTGTTGTCCCTAATTAGGATGAGCTATCACAATATTGCCATCTGCTCCTGTGTTTTGGGCTGTCTCCTTCCCAGACTCCCCCGAGACAACCTAGATGGTCCCGGTGTTTACTGGGCCAGTACCATGGGACTAATCTGGTTGTTTGGGAGGCAAATCCTCCTCATTTTTAATTACTGATGCACTGGGGATGCTGGTGGCTTTCAAAGCTCGCATGGAAGGGGAGTGAAGTGGAGGGCAAGGGATATTACTCTTATTTTCTATAGTTCATCTCCTTTTGTGCCTTTTTGAGGACTGGGCAGCTTCTAAAGAAAGAGTGAACTGGAGACAGAGTAGGCAGAGTATTAAGTCTGTTGTGTTAAGTGCAAAACACTTGGATGGGTGCAGGTCATCCTGCTCTTGGTGACAGCCACGTAGCCCCAGGGAGCTGCTGTGACAGGTTTTGCTTTGGTTTTACCAGAGTGGAGCGGGAGCTCCCCGATGTGTTAACTCAGCCTCTTCCTCTGGAGCACAAATCACATTTACTTCTGTATTTTGTTGCCTTGAAGTGAGACAGCTTTAATGATAGAAGTAAAGAAGTGGGGGAAAAACTCAGTTTTCATTGCTTTTCCTAATCTCAATAATCCTTTAAGCCAAGATCTTTACTCAAGTCTCAACTCTTCTATATATGTGGTTCACACCCATCAGGTCTCTTGGTTAAAAACTATTACAGCCTTGCAGTTTAAGAAGGCTTCAGTGGGTGCATTTCTTGGCGGTAATGGAAAACAGACCAAATCTGGGTTAATCTTGCCTTTACCCCCTTTGTGGGCTGTATTCCCTGCAGCGGCGTTGCTGTCATGCTGCGTGTGTCGAGTACAGCCTGTCTCCTGTGCCCGACCTCACCGACTCGTTTAGCACGCCTGGGACATTGTGGAAATGCAGCTTCTCCAACTGGAATGAAGGAGGAAGTGGCGCTGATTTGAATTCCCTTTCCCTTTCTGAGAACACCGCGTTGTGCATCCAAACATCCGTGCGTGCTGGATTTGGATTATTTATGTTTTTGTAGCCTGAAAGAGGATAAAATAGGCTAAAATGCTGTGACGCAAGAGCCAAGCTTCTCTGTGCCATAGGCGCCTGGGAAATCTATACATTAGTGTGCACAGGTCCAGGCTGTGACCTTGCATCAGTAGCATTAGCTCTGCTGGCACTTTGGTGGCAGAGGGGACTCTGCCAAGAGACCACAGGGTCAGACACTTTGTGTTCAGCTGCCACCAGCAATATGGGTGGAAGAAATAAGTATTTCCTTTGCAGTGGCCCTTTGACAGCCTGTTAGTGATCTCAGTTTAGTATTAATAGGGATTGACCGTGTTGGTGCAGCTGGGGTGCACACAGGGAGGATGTGGAACAGCGGCCTGGATGGAGAGGCAGAGAGGGTGAAAATGAGCAGATTGATCCATGCAGCTACAGCCTGCACTGAGCGTGTCGATAACAGATTAAGGACACTGTCCCTTTGGCCACACAACAATTTTGCCTTATTACCTTCCTGGATGTGTAAACCTTTTGCAGCCTTTGGAATATAGGGCATATATTAGAGCCTGCACTGGGATTGTATCCTTATAGGATCTGACACGGAGACCATGTCCCTCAATTTTTGAGTGCATGGTTAAGCTTTAGAATAACTGGTGCCCAACTAGTGTATACAAGGAAATCAAATACAGACATATAGAAGATACTAGGGTGATAAGTGTAGAATAACGATCCAGGTTTTCCATGCACTGGCAGAGCAGCACCTGCTGTTTAAGTTTCACCGTGTTCCTCCTCTGCCCCCTCTAGTGCCCGTTCTATTTCTGCTCACACATCAGGACAAGCAATTACGCTGCGGGGCAGGCAAGGAAGGAAATCGAAGAGCAGCACTGCTTTGGAGCTGCATTAGGAACACAGAAAGGAGGGAAAGGAAGGAGTCCCTAAAGGGAGCAGAAAAATACATCCTGGCAAATCATCGTGCAACAGCAGAGAGCCCAAGCTTCTGTTTGACATCAACTGACCTTCCTTTGGAGAGACGTGTGATTCTGTGCCTGTGATTTGGGTGATAATTCGAACAAACTTGGACAAAATCTTACCTGTCCTCTCCAGCACCGCCCCTCTCCATCTTCTGCCTAAAGGACAAACCCTGCAGTTCCTGTGCAGCTAAACTGCAGCATCATTAAAGCATCCCCCATCCTGGGCCAGGGCCAGGATCTGGGCAATGAGAGCTGGCAAGAAGCTCAAGGTGCTTCACACCAGAGCATCCAAGAAGGTCAGGACAGCAGGTTTTTCCCCAGTGCACCTTAGTGCACCTTGCTGTGTTGGATTCCCCTCTTAAACTCACATCTCAGGTTCCTGAGTAGCTTTTTCAAAGTGGTCAGTAGCAGCTCTGATGCAGGAGGTCGTTAATGCCCAAGTTTACATGGGAGGAGCAATAAATTCATTGCACTGGATATGAACGGACCTGGAAAACATTTGCACTTGAAGAAAAGCAGAATTTTCTGTGCTGCGTTGTCATTGCATGTTGTTCCACATTTCCTTTATGAAAGTTGCTTACATTTTTTCCCCTGGGGCCTTAAGATATATTACCAGTTGGATATATATTACCAGGTGAGCCTTGCTGCTTCAGATGGAGTTCTCAGGGACCCAGCAGATCCTCGCAGGAGCAGTTGGGCTCTCCCAGATTCCTGCAGCCCGCTCAGATCTGACTAGGACGATTCTTTTCCAAACCCTCATCCCACAGTGCCTGGTCAGCAAGGATTTTCCTCCAGCAAAGCATCCACGTTTTGAGCTGGTTTGTTTGTTTAACCTTGTGGCCCACTGAGGCTCAGTGTCCTGGCTCGGGCTGAGGAGGTGGCCCTGGGGTTCTGGTCACCTCAATAGGATGCAATGACCACGCGTGCCCTCTCAGTTTGAGTAGAGTTTGGGCTGAACAGAGTGAGGTGAAGTGTGAATAGTAACATTTTAGACCCTTGGCAGATCAGTCACTACAAAGCAGATGTTGAAATTGCGTTTTGAGTTGCAGCTTTCCTCCTTTCTGCCATTTCTGCAGGATGGGTGTTTACCCTCACACCCATGCCCATGGGTATTTACCGACCAGGATGTAGGGAGAGCCTTGGACTCCCTTCTGCCGTACTCATGTAATAATTATGCATCCTTACAAGGCTGCGTGGGCAGCACTGACCCTACAGCAGCGCAGTATTCCTGATTTATGGGCAGCTGATTCGAGCACCTTTCAGAAATGAATTGTGGCGTGGGATCTTCTTGCCAAATCCACTAGATTCCACCTCCTTCAGTATCTTAATCACATTTCACTTACAGCCTGGCTCAATCCGTACTGCAGCCACCTCCTCTTTTACAGCACTGCTTCTTCTTGGTGGGCTGGAGATGCCCATAGATACTGTGTCCCTCAACTGCCTGCTCCTGTTGTGCGTTGTTGAAGTTTCACATTCACATGTAAATAGATCAAATTGTTCTCATTTTCTGGGCTCAGCTGATTAGATATTGGCTCATTGATTTGCTCTGTGTGTAGCGGAGGGGTATATTGGCTAGAGGTTGACTCTTAATGTATGGAGAAAAAAATAGTCTTGGGCACCAGGAACTTCATTACACCATTCACAGCCTCAACACAGCTTTACAATAAATTACTGTTTGCAAGATAATAACAAGGGTATTTATTAGAGAATAGAGCTGTCTAAGTATATGCATTGGAGTCAGACAGGAGCACTTCATGCTGAATGTAGCAGAGAAATAGGAGTCGTTTCTTGGGTTTGTGCTGGCAGTTCTTGTATGTCAACAAGACAGTTACAGTAGGAGTTGGTTGGAATCGACCTTCAATTCAAAGAGGCCGAGGAGATGTGCTAAAGTAATAAAATCCATGGGGTTTTGGGTATGGAAGATAACCTGTGTTGCAGTATCTTGTCAGGGTCTCAGAAGCAGCAAAGAATCATGTGGGTCCAGAATGCTGGACATTCTCCCTCTGTTTAAGAGAGAGAAAGATTAGTTGGGAGCAAATAATGCACTTTCGAAACCAGTAATTCTAGAATGTCAAAAATGTTTTGAAAATTCCCTTCAAAAACACTATATATATTCACCAAAATATAGTTATGTTTTCACTTTTGTTTGGAGGAGTATTAAAGAGGAAGATGATAATTTGAAATACTCTTTGACTTTTAGCTTCACAAAGGGAGTTCCCAGCCCTTTCAGATTGTCCTAAGTAGAATCAGGAAAAATGGGACGGAAAAGACTTAAAGAAACTGAAAAACTGAAAAACTTGCAAGATGTGAAGGCCATCGATGAAGCGAGTGTTGGTGAACACCTCCAGAGATGGTTGCTCATGGTGCTCAGCGCTCACATCAACCCCGTGTCCTCCAGCTGTTGTGAAGGAGGTTGTGCAGGACAATATCGAGGTCACCTTCACCTGCAGCCATTTCTAACTCTTCTGTGCCAAGGAGAAGGCAGGACTAAAGTAAAATACCCTTTTGGGGGTGAAATCATCCCCATGCAAAGATGCTGATGGACATGGGGACCAGCTTTTGCCTTTGATAGATGGGGATCATCTTACAAAGCTGGGAACCGTGGTCCAGAACCCTCTGGGATGGTTTCCTCTCGAAACACACAGCAACAAGCTCTACCAGGGTCATCTCACATCCTAGCCAGGATCCTTGACCCTCTGGCATCTTGCCTTAAAGGTTGGTCTTGAGTAATAGGAATCTTAAATACTAATGGAGGAGGTTTCCCAACTGCAGGACCCTTTTCCAAGACAGGGTTAGTTTTAGTGTTACAGGAGCAACTGATACTTACAGAGCAGACATTTTTCCTAGTCTAATACCAAATGAATCAGCACTTAAAGGTGTCTTCTTCTCTCTCACATCTTCACTGCATGTAATGAGTGTATAATTTTCCAGAACAGCATCTTTGAGATACATTACTATCTCAGAGCTTGAGGCCAGTTTCGAGTAGAATGAGAGCTAAGAGGGTTTAGCTGTGCTGAACCATTTGGACAACATGAGTAACTAGTAGCTACTACTTTTCCAAACCATTGCTGGGCTTTGTTCAGGAATTAGTACATTCCAAGGGCATTTCCCAAGAGGAACTGTCTCAGGTAGGTCACCACGCAAACGTGGCCCATGCTCGCTCTTGCTTCAAGGGCCTGGCTCTTGGGTTGTAGTTGAGGATGTGAAATCAAGCGTTTCACATCCTCAGGAAGGATTTTGAGATGTTTAACAAACCCCTGTGCTGTTCTCATCCTTCCCACATCTGGTATCTACAACTTGCTTGTCAACACTGCGAAGCGTGACAAGATCAGTAGGTTTTTAATGTCCATTTCTGGAGAAGATCTTGGCTGAGCTATTGCAGGGGATATCAGTAAACATTCAACAAGAACCAAGGCTCTGCTTTGGCTACAAAGCGGGGCTCATCTCAGCAGATGCAGAGAAGTCAAGGGGCCTTTTGAGCTGAATACTCACAGACTTGTTACTTCTGCGCTGAGCGCAGCAAAGCACATCAATAAGGAGAATAACCGAGCAAATCATACTCATTTTTAACTGATCACAGGCTTTTTAGGGAGCAGCCCGTCTCTTGCTGCACTTTTGCTTAACGCAGCACATAATGAGGCACTATGCTAACAAATCCAAGCTTCCGAGCTCACCTCCATATCCCAGCATTTTATGAGCAGGGGGATGAACTAGTCTTGATTTGTGTCCCAAAATCCACCCCCTACTCCAGTCTCTGTCCTTTGTCTCTGTCTTTTTGGCTGCATAAATGATGATTTGTGCTTATAGCTTGGCTCTGACTTGCTGTTTGGCCTGGCAGAAATGTTGCTGTTGGATTGTGGCCTTGGAGTGATTAAAAAACATGTTGTACCTGGGTTTTCCCTTGGCTGGAGGACACCTTTTTGATGTTCCTCCTCTGCCTAAGTGCTGATTTTGAGGGAATGTGTTGGAATTTTTTCCTGCAGCAAATCTGACTGAAAACAGCAAATGGGTTCAGAAGTTGCTAGGGAGGGACCTAAGTGACAGAGAGTAAAAAATTGCATGACCTTGTTTCCTTTGGGAAAGCAGTTGAGAATATAGAGTCTACTTAAAGAACAAAACTGGATCCTAGAAAGACTCCTCCTGTCTTCCGACAAATTTGGGATCATCTTTTGAGTTTATCAGTAATATATTCTAGTGAAATAGCATGTATTTACGTCTTTAATCCAGATTTTTAAAGGCATTTCCATTCCTTCTCTCAAATCTTCATAGGGAAGAGATCTTTTAGCGATGGACAGCAGAGAAATGACTATAGAAGAATGGGTGACGTTGGTGAATAGCCACCAAAGGGGCACGGATAAGTCCATTCATGTATTGCCCATTAAGGTGCAACACAGTTTAGGAAGAACAGCACCCTTCAAAGAGGCAGTGTCCCCTGGTCCTTGGCAGAATTACTGAAGCCCAAGAAGGGCTGAGTCGTAAGTAAGAGGGAGGGAAATACCTAAATAGACCTAAATATGTGTGTTGGTGTCTTGGGAGCAGAAACTTAGAAGAGAAGGCTTCTCCATCACTTGCAGTGGGGCTGATAGATGGGCTAAATGTGCTGGTAGATGGGGCAGGGAGACCCACCAATCCTGCACATGAAGGACATCCCTTGTCACCAGCCCCGGGGACAGCAGCTGAACTTCTGCAGCCCATCTGCATGGTAAGTGGATCATCTGGTGACTAATGAAAGGAGCAAGCCCCAGTGGAGGTTTTCCAGAGCCTCTGGCTCTTATCGGCCTGTTTTCATAAAGGCTAAAACGGAGCATCTTCAAGATCCTTCTCTTTTGGCCAATCTGACTGATACTGAATCGGGACTGTCAGAGCTGTTACAGGAGGGAACTGGTTGGCACGTACATAGCACCCTCCCCCGGGCTCTTTTCCCTAATAAACCACGTTAAAAATGTGTAGCACAACCTGAAGGTGGTCAGGTGGATCTAGGGACAGGGACTGCAGACCTCCCATTGCACCCCAGGACCCAAAATCCAGACAAGGGCTTTGTTCCCTGAGGGAAGTTCACCATCGTTAGGATAATTCCTTGCTTGTGTTGGAGTTTTCAGGATTTAAACTCTGCCTGGAGCTATATCTGAGGAGAAATGAACTGTCTGAGGTAGCAACACGCTTGGGATTTCTCCGTTTCCGTTCTCATAAAATAGAGTTATTTTCCCAGATGAATGGCAATTTTCAGTGAGCAAATGCAACGTTATTCTTCAGTTCTAGAAAGATGTTGGTGCTCTATTGGGAGGAATTTAAAAAATCAAGACCTGGATTCTGTGGACAGGAAACCAAAAGTGTCCATCAGGTGCTAAAAATCTTGATTTAAAGATATATATGTAGAAATATATGTTTTTCAGAAGTCACTGCTGTGGAAAAAGAGAAAAGAAAGATAGTGTCATTTTTTTTCGATAACTCTGAAATTCACCCTCAGCAGCTACTAAAAAGAGGCCATAGCTCGATGCTTGGTAAACATTGCATTTCCAGTCCTTTTGGGTGTTAACTCTAAGATGGCTTTTTTTTTTAATTGTTCTTTAGCAAAAGAACAGGCTACTGGGTATAAGCTGGTGCTTTAAAGGAGGAATGATACAACTCGCTGCTTAGAGGCTTGGGTAAGGGGAGCCTATAGGAAATCTTGGTCCTTTATGTTTGTTTATATTTACATATAGGAGTGCCTGTGTTGCCTCTTCTCTCCTCTTGTTTTGATTCCTGCACTCTTTCTTTTTCCCTCAGAAACGAGTTCAGACCTTGGATAGATGTCAAGCCTGTGAAAGCTATAAAAGCTAAGGCCCAGTACAAGCCTCCAGAGGAGAAAATGACCCACGAAACCAGTTACAGCGCTCAGTTCAAAGGGGAAACCAGTAAACCTGCTCCAGCCGATAACAAATTCCTGGAACGCAGAAGGATACGCACCCTCTACAGCGAACCCTACAAAGAACCTCCGAAGGTGAGAAACACAGCACAGGGCAACGAGGGCCACCCTGTGGAGTCCCACCTTGTGCTGGGACGTGTCTAAAGCAAAAAGGCTGGGCTCGACCCTACCTGCTTTCATTTCCCTTACGTGCTATCTTCGTTGCCAACATCTAGGGATCCACTTTGGAGATGGACTCTAGGACAGGTTGATGTATTTTGGGGTCTATGTTGCCCTACCTCAAACTGTCAACAGGGGACGGTAAGGCCCAGATTAAGAGGGGTTTTTCTTTTTTGGCATTGTCATTTCCCAGGTCATTTTTATAGACTGGTATCTCTTTCCAACTCCAAATCTATAGACACCCATCATTACACTTTATCCCAGGAACAGCATGGTAAGAACCGTGTCTGCGGTGACTTCAGAGAGCTTTTGGCAGTAAGCTGATTTGTCTTTGATTAGATGGACACGGGTCAAGGATAGCCTGGACTGAAATCTCTACCAGCCTTGTTTTCTAGGAGCAGCTGAGGATCTGCAGCTAAATGGAGCCAGTCTGTGCAGTTTTTGAACCTAGGACCTTCAGTCTTCCCCAGAGTTTGTAACTGCTTAGATTGGTGAAGTTTCAGAGGGCCGGGAGGACCACCAGGGAGGACCTGAAGGCTTCCTTTCCACCTAAAGCAGCCCTCCTTGCTTTGAGGGCTACAGAAACACATCCTGGACCCTGTTCTGGACTTTTCCTCAGGTGCCACTTGGTGTCCTGGGCCCCATCTATGCCTAACTGATTTTCCTCCATTGTCACCATCCTTCAGGTGAAGGAACTGATAAAATGCTATTAACATTGTATCCTGGTCACAAATCTGCATTCGGAGATTTTAGGACCAGAACAATTAATGCGATTTTATTAAGCCCATGTAACGATGAGTCAGAGGGCAGCTCCTTACTAAGGGTATGCCCCAGGCTGCAAGCTCAGTTGAAGTGCACGAGCTTGGACCTGCTGGCACTGTGTCCAGCACCACTGGGAAGGAGTTGCCCATTTGCACCTCCACATACAGCCCTCTGCTCCCTTCCCTTCATGGCAGAGTGTAGCTAAGCAGAAAAGTAACATTCACTGTCTCTTGGATGATGTTTCTGATCTAAATCCTCTTTTCCACCTGTCCTTGTGTGTGTCTCTTTCTCCCTTTCTCTCTCTCTGTTGGTGTTTCGCATGTTGCCCTCCATGCAGGTGGAAAAGCCTAGCGTAAAGCCTTCTAAACCAAAAAAGACCACAACAAGCCATAAACCCCTGAAAAAGGCCAAAGACAAGCAGATTGCATCTGGCCGGGCTGCCAAGAAAAAGAGCGCCGAGACTTCCAACACAGCAAAGCCAGAGGACAAGGAGAAAAGTAAAGAGATGAACAATAAACTGGCTGAGGCAAAAGAGTAAATGTCACTGCACTTTTCTTTCTCTCTTTTCCTTTCCTTTCTTTCCTTTTTATTTTTTTCTTTGATTAAATAAAGGCCACAAAATTAATTAGAGGCTTCTAATCTGCTTTTTGTTCTGATCGTATTAGAAGCTTTTCTGTTTTATTTCCAAGGAGGATTAGGAAATCCTTTTTTTTTCTGAGGTCAGGTTGTTCTGCTTTGCCTGCACAACACAGCTCTACACAGAGTGAGGGGGATCACAGGAGGGAAATGGGAATGCCCAGAAGAGGTTGTAGGATGCAAAGGTTATGGATTAACTGTGCACTGTGAGGGTGTTAAACAGCCTGACCCTTTCCTTGGGCTTGATCTTCCAGTGCTTTGGCAGTGTGGAATTGCTCGTCGATCCGAGGATGCTGAGGATGGGCTGTGCTCTCATCCTACAAGGCCCGTTTGGGGGTCGCCGTGTTCGGTCACCTCCCACCGGTGCCAGCAGGCCAGGAGAAAGGCTTTGGAGGCGGAAAGGATCAGAGGTTAATCCACAGCGCCACGGATGTGCCATGAATCCGCTGGGACCCATGGTGCCACTGAGAGCTTCTCCTGGTGACACTGGTGGGAGTTCTGCTTCCAGGAAGGGACGTGGTATGAGATCCCATGTAAATAAAGACGTTGAGCCAAATCCTCTACAAGGGTGGCTCTACTTGCATCAGGGCATCTTCACCCATCAGCATCGCTCAAAGGCCTTGATTCCAAAATCCTAAGGAGCGAGGGAAGGCACAAGGATTCCCACGGATACGGCAGGTCAGGACAGGTTCTCTGCAGGCTGTTCTCCCCTATTGCTTCCCCTACGATAGTCACCTTCTTAATTGCCCCGATTTCTTTTGAATCTTGGTCTTTTTTCGTCACTTCTGGGATGCCAGTAGACAAGTGTGTGCAACAAGAGCTAGATTTCAGAAGGAGGATCAGTTTGCAGATGTTGCCTTCCAAGAGGTAGAAGGAGATGAGCCACCAGCGCTGACTAAAGCTGGTAACCCCAATTATTTAGAATTCCAAATCTTTGGAGTTCATATTGGCTCATAAACATGGCAGTGGGGCCATAAACCAGTTGTGGGGATCCTCAGCCTCCCATTCAAGCAAGATCTCAGGGTTTCAACTCTTATTTACTGTGCTTTTACCCCACAAAATCTTCATATTCAGCAGGATCATGGCCCAACACCCAACATGATGGGAGCAGGCAGATTTCTCTGAGCTGATGGGCCAGGCTGCCCTGCACACTTCAGAATTCGGCTCTGATTCAATGAGAGTTGAGGGAGTTGAGAGTCCCAACCCAGATGTAAGTGCCCAACTCCTGATTCTGGACCTCAGGGTCCTTCTTTATTTTTGCAGCTCAACATTTTTGTCCCACCACACAGTCCAGCCTGAAGCTTTCAGAAAGAACGAAGGGATGGGAAGTAGGGCAGGGAAGTGGTGTAAGAGGAGAGTTTCGGAATTGTGTTGCTGTAGATACATTTGAATGAAGCAAGTCTTGCTGCTAGGATATTTTAGAGATGTGAAACTGTGTAATAGAAAAGAGATGAGCTGGGAGGGCGAAGAGCTGTATTGTTGGAATCTCACCCCGTTATAACTGGGTGTCTTGGAAACGTAAATGAGTGCCGGACTAAAAGGCTGAGAGGAGGTTTCCAAAGATGAGGGAAGCTCCGTGGTCTACAGATAGTGACATTTGCTGGCCTTAGTAATGAATAAATGCCAAGTTCAGTGTATTGTGTGATGTGTCCTGTTTGCCTTGTGCTAACAGCCTAAAGCTTTGAGTATAAAGTAAGTGTAGTGTTCCGAATTCAGTGGTGTATTTCCAAGCTTAGCTGTGTTAGAACTGTGTGCTATGAGCTAGTCAGGTTGTGTATGTGGAAAATATATATTCATATATAGAAATATATATATTTAAACCTCCGATGTTTAGGAGGAAACCAGGGAAATCCTCCAGGAAGTAAAACTGTGGAAATCTTTGCGAATGTAATGCATTTTTGATGTGCATGCTTCATGGAGACGCTGACCTGTCCATAGTGCCCGTTGCTTTTCTGAGTGCTCAGAAGCCCCTGCTTGAGTGCAAAGCTCAGCTCTGTCTCCAGAGCAGCTCAGCCAAGGGCTTGCGTGGAGCTCACGAAGGGGAGCCCCACTCACAGCTCCTCCTGCCCCTTGGCACGAGGGGTGGCCATCCAGAGAGACCTGAGCTTTCCAAGCCGTGCGATTTCCTGGAATTTAGATGCTTCCTCCATCTTCACACTCCTCAGTAATGCCCTTTCTTATCTCAGGATAGAGCAACAGCTGAGAAGATGACGTGGCACAGCAGGCAGAAGATGTCAGGAAGGCACATAGGGACTTAAGAGTAGCCCAACACACCGATCTCACGTAGTGGGACACCAGGCAAAATCATTCTCCCAGTTATTTTTGTCCCCAAGCTTTGCATTCTGACAAACAGTGCACTTAACACCACGTCGCCTTGAATTCAAAGGGAATTTAGCCCTTGGCTTCAACAGGAACCAAATTCTGCCCAAGCAACATCAGGATGAGCCATGCTTGGACCACCAGCTCCAAGCATCTCAGTAACTCCTGATCAAGCACCCACTATTCCAGGGCTGCTGGATTGCTTCTTCTCAAAGGAGAGCATCCACTGTGGGGTTTGAATCAACCCCACACCAAGACTGGTCAGAATAAGGCCTTGTATTTCCTTAACACATGAAATGTTAGGTGGCATCTAACTACAAAGCTAGATACGAAGTGCTAGCCAGTGGTCTAAGCTCCCATTTCAGTGGGAAGAGAGAGAAACCTGCCAAGGATGATCTATCTCCCATTTTTCAACATTACCTTTGGGATGGGATGAACGTTCCTTGGAAGGTTTCACTCCTTGCAGGGAGAGCCTGGAAGACCCACAGGGCATGGGAGCCTCCACATCCATAGCTAAAGTCAAGGGAAGTCAATTCTGACCTCTGCTCCACATGAGCTGGGCGCTTGACATACATCTAAGTGCACATTTTAGCCTTGCATTTAATGCCAGGAGCAGCTGTAGAGTCAGGCCTTAGGCTGAAATCCCGCATTGCTGTATTTTCCACAGACTTTATGCCAACCCACTCAGGTTATCAGAAAGGAGCCACAAATCTCTGCTGTTTCCAGTTCACTTTGGACTCTGAGCTTTTCAATCCCTTTGGGAAAGAGTGCTCGGCTGTTCTGTGTTTCCAGCTACCACAATGCTGATTCTGTCTCACCGCAAACTTGTAATTATGTTTCGCTCTCCTTGTAAAAAGAAAAAGAACCATGTTTTGCTTTTTACCCTGTCAAAGTTGCTCTGCTGTCGGTTGCTGGCTTTCTCATTTTCACTGTATTGTATTGTTACTCCTTTCTGCCAAATGGTGCTAATTGCTTCTCGAGCTCCTGTTTTCTGACTGCTTTGCACACCGATCACCTGCTTGCTCATCTGCAATGCGTCTGTTGTAAATACGTGGCTCCCACGAGTTCCACAAACTCTTGCCTCTTGGAGGCGGATAGGAAGTGTCTAATTAAGATTTTGTGGCCTGGGTTTGGTTGCATATCACGGATTGTCTCTTTGTAATGTGTTTTCATTCCTGCTGTTCGTATGAGAATGACACACACCCACACACACCCACACGCACACCCACACACACGGATTAATGTATAGCCAATTGATTGTGACGTGCTTGTGATCTTTGCTTGCTCAAAGGGTTTTTTTGCCAATGATAAATAAATGCTAAAGACAAATACCACCTCCTTGAGCTTGTTTTCTCGATAAGAAGCACATTTAAGTGGAAAGGAAAAAAATACCCTTCCAAGTGTAATCAGATTTATGTTGCTAGAGCCTCCAGTTCCATGCAGGGACAACCGAGCTGTCGGTCTGACTACCTGTAGATGCCCTTTGAGCCTTTGCAGATGTGAAGATGGACAGAGATGCGATGTGAGCACAGCAGGTAGTTTCACTTTATTTCCTATGCACGGTGCTGAGCAGGGGGTTCTTGCGGTGCGTTCCCCGCGTGCAGGCTGCTGCTGCACCACGTTCTGCACCTTGCCAGTGTCCACGTTGCCCTTGACCAGGGAGCAGAATGGGCCCCGTGGAGAGCTGCAGGGAGACGAGGTGCTGGCGACCAAGGTGCTTTCGTTACAAACCTCATCCCACTTCACTTTTAACCAAAACCGCTCAAAAGGCCCGTTTTTTGACCATTAGGTGCCGGGGACTCCAAATCCTCACTGAAAAGAGGTGGCAAATGCTTGGGTTGAGCTTTCTCCTCATGGAGCAAGCCCAGCCACCTTTGAACAAGCACTTGGAGTCTTCGTGCGGCCGTGTCTGTGGAAGTGCAAAGCACTGCTTTATATATCACATAAACATAGCAAGTAATGACAATTCGGTTTCAAATGGTGAACCTTAATCTTAGCTTTGTCTTTTTTTTTCTTTTACCCAGCTTATAAACTCCTACTTTCCATCTTTTTTTTTTTTTAATTATGTTTTCTCTTCCAATAACATCCCCACCAAATCCTTAACTGAAAAAAGATTTGTCTGTCTTTGGATTATATCTAAATTTCTCCTCTAGGAAAGCTCTGTTGACTTCCATGTCACATTGACCCTTTTTTTCCCCTTTATTGTTTCTGGGTGCTATTTCTCATTCCTGCCTGAATTTATTAATCATCCACTTTCTGAATTTATTCCACCTCTGACTACATGCTGATAACAGTGCTGCATCCTCAACCTGCCATGTCTCTTCCTTCCCTTTCCCTTCCCCTCTTCATCCATACATTGCTCACACTTAACAGATGTACAAGTTTATAAATGCTTTAACTGAGCTATAGGTCCCGGGGTTTGTCTTTTGGCTCATCCACAGCTGGTTTGGGAGGAAATGCTCGTTGTTATAAGACTGGGCATAGATTGGGCTGGTCAACAAGATGTTTCCCACAAGGCACAAAGGTCCCAGGTCTTTTCCATAGTTCATCTGCCCACTCTCAGTGCTGGAAAACATGTTGTTCTATATCGCTCCTTGAGCTGACCCTGAATTGCAAAGCTAAACACCCAGAGGGACAAGATGTGTTTCTAAGAGCAGAGCCTGCTGGGCTGATTTCAGTCCTGGGAATTCACTGTGCACATCCTGGGATTATAGAGTGACTCTATAATCTCAGCCAAGTCATTTGTGCCTGGCAGTGCCCACCTAATTCCAAGGGCTGTACAAAGCGCTGAAGGCGAGTTACTAAAAATGAAAGAGCATTTAATGTGGAGGAGCTGGCTGGATTAGCAATAGTTTTAATGTTCATTAATCCTGTCTGGGTGAGGGGGAAAAGGAGAGAGAGGAAATACTGAGATGTTAAAGTGCTGAGTCTGTTTCTTGCACTCTTAGGAGCTGAGCATCTGAGCGTGACTTTGCTTTGACCACATAGACTACAAGCAGACTGATTTTAATCATTTTAAATCAAATTTCTGGTTTTAATCAGTTGCTTTCAAATGCACGGTTTGCAGAGGGCTTTGGTGCTCATACCCTGCAGAAGTGCATGGGTGGATGAAGGGATCCATGCCTGATGCTCTCCATCCCTCCTTTCTTGGGAGGTTGTTATTGCCTGCATCCGATGAGAACTTGGAGCTAGGCAGTGCTGAATGTCCCACCTTGAGCAGCTTGGGCACCAGGCTGAGATTTACCATTTGGCACTTGCAAGACTCCGAGCTTCCTTGGAAAACCTCAGTTACCATTACTACATCCCTGACAAGCAAACCAAGATCCAAGGGACATTTCAATGAGCTGGTATGTCAGCCCTTATCATCTGAATGCAGCCTCTTTTGTCACAAAATCCTTAGGGCTCATTTAGGGATGTGCCAATGCAGGAGAGAAAGGGACTTTTCTAGGTAGATGCCTCTGTATCATCTAGGAATATCCACAAGCCCCGGGAACAGCTGCAATATGAAATCATGAAGAGGATCTGTATGGAAAGAAGAAATTTTCCCTAGTGTGAATGTGAAGACGTGGCCATGTTCATCTCTAAGAACAATTCACACTTGTGTTGTTGCAAAATATTGCAATTTTCAGACAGCGGCTTCAACTCTCCCTGTTTCCAGCAGTGTCTTGGTAAGTCTGATTCTGTTGG
Organism: Tinamus guttatus; assembly: GCF_059628265.1. Lineage (NCBI taxonomy): Eukaryota > Metazoa > Chordata > Aves > Tinamiformes > Tinamidae > Tinamus > Tinamus guttatus. The sequence continues at coordinate 6,687,106 of NW_028289136.1, forward strand.
GGATTTAGGATGATGCCTCTATTTGTCCTTGTTTGTGTGAGCCTTCTGGGTTGGGAGCAATTCCACTAATGCAACTGGGTTTACTCACAAGCCCAGATGTCTGTAGTGAGCAGCAACACAGCTCTGAGTACTTCAGGATGGGTGATTGATCGTGAACTGTGGAGTTTGCGTGTAAACAGTCTTAATTTCTGTTGCAGGATGCCTCAGAAAGAGCTTCCTAATCATGGCCATCAGTGTGGAGATGTAAGCCCAAGCCTGCTAATGGATTGAAGAGATCTTTATGCATGCAAGGAGCCTGCTGCACAAGGCCGACAGCAAGGAGCAGCCACCAGAAAATGATGGATGAGGAATAGTCACAGCTCTCAGGGACGTGTCAGAGCACTGACAAATGACAACTCTTCCTTCCATGTCAACAGTTCAATGGTGTGAGAAATGGACAGGGAGAAACGTTTATGGGAAAACGCTGCTGTCATCTGCCTGCCTTCCATTCCGCCCTAGCCTGAGCCTTGCTGAAAGCTCAAGTCCTTGAGCAAAGCTGTTTCTTCACCTGTCTCCCATGGGTAGCCTGAGAATTATATGTCTTGCTTGGCCCTTTCCTCAGGAGAAGCGTTGGGTGGCCAATCAAGTGGCCACGGGCTGCTCCTAATTCTCTTTAGGCAGTGGATCACCTCTGACAGAGGTGGCTTTAGAGATAAAACGCCTGGTGCAGGTCGCTAAACGCACAGCATCGTCCTGGGGAATGAGATTTCTTTCTGATTGTCACATAGCAGGAGCAGAAGGGCCTGGAGCATGGGTCACAGGATGGGGTGAGGAGCACGTGCTCCACGGCACGTGGTGGAGGAGATAGCAGCACCCAGGGACTCTGCTTAGTGCTGGGACCTGATCATCCAGACCGGGAAATCCTGAGATCAATCCAGGCCATGGCACTTAACTGCTGCTGGGTTTGGGGATTATGGCCCAATTGAGGACCATTTTCAAAGGCAGTTTATCTATGGCCACCTTGTTCTCAGCTGAGAGATCTAACATTAGGGATACCAGCAGGCATCCACCACCAACATATTTAATTTACTAAATTAAATTTAATTGCTAAATATAGCTTTGAGGTTCAGGACCAGGGAACCGAGTTGTTCCTGCTTCCTACCCCCTCTCCAAGTCCCATCACTGATCCGTTCATGCCAGCTCCTTCCCACTGCAGAACATAGGGCTGCTCTCACTGCTCCAGCAGATCCCCCATCTCCACCTGACACCGCTCTTCCTTTTGGCTTTCCAAACCATTCATTCCCTCCATCTTCCTTGTCAGCTTCCAAGTGCCTGTCCCACAGCCCCTTTCCCAACCATTTGCTTTCTCCCTCTTTGCTGCCTTTTCCTTCAAGGTCGTCCTAAAAGGCCAGTTCCACCAGGAGGCTTTCCCATCCGCCCTGAGTTACTGTCTCGTGTCAGGTCCTGTCTCTCTTGGACTGTAAGCCTTTTCTGTGCCTGTACTGTGCTATAACACTCACTGTTTAGAATAAACAATACCTCTCGACTGCCCTTTCTCTCTCTCTTTTCTTTGTATGGCTTCAGTAGCTGTGTCCTGTCCGCAAGTGCGTTGTGTGTCTGTCCTCATGGCCAGTTCTGCAGTTGATCTTGCTACCACAGCTCTATCCGTGGTCTTTTGGGGCTGGCTCTGCGCTTGTTTTTGTTCCCCAGTACCCTGCTTTGTTTCTTACAGCCACGGAGACAAGCTTTGCTGCCTAAGTAGGAGCTGAGCACATCCAGACCTACATGATCTCCTGCCCTTTGCGATTCTGGGGCATCTGATTCAAGGCTGGCCTTTCTCCACCTTTGTGCAGAGATGTCCTGGGCTGGCAAGTGGCTGAACTCACGCAGCAACTGAGGAGAACAAGGGAGGAACCTTGCAGCCAAGAATGGAAGCAGCTACTGTTAAAAGATCTGCATTTCCTAGTGCACTACAGAAAGCAGAAATACAGAAATGCAATACCAAAAATGAGCAGAAATGTGTCATCGAAAATCCAAGCAGAGGTACCTGTGAGGAGAAGGCATGGAAGTTGGCTTAGCAGCAGGACACGCTTCAGAGATGGATGCCCAGGAGACTTCTACAGTTTGAGAAGGTGCCCTGAATGTGCCCATCCCTTGCTGGGACTAGACCTGCACATGATCCTTCCATCCTGTGAGCACAGCAGGGACCAAGTTCTGACTGACCGAGGCCCAGGTGGGTCCTAACTCCTTCCTGGCTCACTGTCAGCCATTCTTGTCCTAATTTTTTCCTTAAATCTGCTATCCTGGTCTGTGTTTTTGGCACTATCAATGTACAAGGTGACTGTGCTGCTCCACGCTCACATGGAAGTTGCAGGACGAGCTCAGTTTTTCCACCCTTATTGTGACCCTTGCTGCAGGACCACCCTGCCAGAGAGCAAAGGAGACTCCTTTCCGTGCTGGATGACCAGCTAAGTTAACGTTGTTTTCATGGGGCATTTGCAAAAGTTATGTCTGCAGACAAAGATAAGGCCAAATTGTGGCTTGTTGGTAGCCAGGAAGATCAAACATCTCTCAATCCCTTGCGTTTTCCACAGTGATGCCCTTGGGTGTGCAGGAGTAGACAGAAGAGAGGAAATACAAGAGGAAGGCTGGTCCTCCTCCATGAGGAGCCTGGAGTTTTCATCGAAGACAAGTGAGACGTTGCTGGGTTGTACTTGGCATCTCTAGGCTGTAATGATTTGAGTGCAGATACTGTGGAAAGAAGTGGGAAAGGGGGTCACATAGCATAGGTAGAGGCTTTTATCCCTTTTCATGTGTCACCACAAACTGTTCCTACCTGGCATGCTTCCATGGTGCCTCCTTCTTCTCCAAACTCTTATTCTAGCATCCAAGAATGAAAAAGCAGTAGAGCAACCTAAAATAACACCCCAAATCTCTACTGCAGGGTGTTAAGAATTGAATAATATTTAGGAGAAGACTCCTGGATGCCACTGGTGTCCCTAGCTGACCTTGAAGATGCCTTGAAGTCTTTTATCATCAGTAAAATCTAAGTATTTGTGTATCTGCTGCTTGGCAGATGGACAGTTTTTAGGTTCTGAAGCGCTGAGCTGCTTGTTGCTCATCTGAGGCCTAAATCAGGTTAGATTTCGCTAACAAGCTTCCTTTTCCTTAGGCTTTATTGGCTTCAAGCTGATGCACATTTCCAGGATATATTCAATCTATGCAACTCCTAACAACCTCTCTGCTTGCTACATCCAGAACCAGGCTGAAAACCTTCGTTTGCCTGAGGGAGACCAAGTCTCAGACTTGCCAACCTCATGGGAATGCACTAATTCCTCACGTCTTTTTGGAAGGCACAAGACTAGAGCCATAATGTACAGCTTTTATTTTTTCATGCTGTTGCCTTTTCCAAGAAATGGAATTGAGATTAATTTTGAGTAAAATGTTAAGGCCATTTATCAGGGCAAAGAAGACTTTGGTGCACAAAGGGCAATAATGTACTCAGAAGAAAGAAGTGACTCAGCATATCCTACAACTTAATCGTTAAAACATTTGCCAAGGAATCGATGAGTTCATATCTTCTAAGGAAAGTGAACCTGGATTCTGGGTGAGGGTCCCATTCTTCCAAGGTCATTCTTCCAAGGAGAACAGTCATGTCCTCACTTGAATTTCATAAAAAAAGGAAGGACAAAAAGGACAAAATTCTCTTGTTGCTTTGTGAAAAATGGACTTTCTCTTGACTTCAAAGCTAAGAAGTCTAAGCAGGGCTGGATTGCTTTTCCTAAGGTACTGGAAGAAAAATTTCTGCTGCTTTTAGTTGCTCTTGAAGGCAACTTTTTATTTTCTTATGCCAGGAGTTGAGTCTGTTTACTCTGGTTCAGAGGAGCTCCCAAATAGTTAAGCTAATTTGAATCAAGATATTTTTGCACAGAAGGGTAAATATTATCAGCCATATTTTGATAAGAGGTCACCAAAGAGCAGAGTCCAAAATCCACAGAGGAACTTGGATCAGGCACGAGCAGATCCTGGATATCTGTGCAGAACAGAATAAACACTGCTGAGGCCTGTTACCATCAGAGGCAAGGAGAATTTTTTGCAAAAAAAATGAGACCACTGATGAATTTGTTATCATGACTCTTTCTGCAATCCTCTCTCAGCTGCAACCTGGGTGATGATCTGTCACCTCCAATCCATCCGTTCTCCATTTTTCACCTTGTCATGGTGCATAATTAACCTCTCCTGAGCAGAGACCTGGGTTTCATCAAGACAACGATGTGCCGCCAACGGTCTGTTTCTGAATGCAAAGCTCTACAAACCCACACCTCCTCTGGTTAAGACAACAATTTGTAAACACTGTCACTTTTGTGTTATAGGGTCAGGATCCATCTTTCCGTTAGAGGATCCGTATTTCCATCCTTGAGTGCCCTGGCAATAGATTCCGGGTCCTCCCCGCTCATTTCTCGCATCGCTGCAGGGCTGCTGGGGCACGGGCAGCTGGGGCTGGTCCTTTCCCAGCGGGATGTCTGCAATGTTGCTTTATCCCTGGGCTTTCAGGGGTAAAAAATAGCATAATTACCTCCCACCCACCCCTTCCAGCTCAAAACAGGTTCTGAATGCACTTAGCTGGAAAGACAATGGTGTGATTATCTTCAGCCCAATCTTGAAATGCAAACAAGGAGGAAGCCAAAGAGGACGGGGATGGCACCAGCTTCTTTCTGCTCCAAGAGGATGACTCCTAACCAGGCTGTGGGATGTGGCTGAAGGAAGCACTCCTAAGAGAAGAGCCAGTGGATTATATTGGGGAAGTATCCGTCGTTCAAACGCACACACAGCTATCGTGGCTGTCTCAACAAGGATGTGTTGCATTGAGGCTGCTGAAGGAGGAACTGCCCTGGATTTGCCCCTGATCTCCTGGATCTGCAGTGCTGGGGACACCTCCTTCCCAGGGACAGGAACCAGTAGTGGGAAAACTCAATGTTTTTCTGCACAACTTGTGATCACTGGGGACACTGGGCTTGCTGACCTCTGCCAACAGCTTCTGGCAGCAAGTCTCTCTGTACTATGAGCATGAAGGGCAGGATGAGGGTGAGTATTTGAGCACAAGCTGTGCTGCGGTGGCTCTCCACACTGTCCTGGCTCATGAGCCTTTCAACGAGGAAGGTTAATCTCACATGGCTGGGTTGCCCATGTTTGACATGGCAGGGAAATGGTAACTTGCATCTGTTCTCCTGGGCAGGCTGTCACACTGTGTCAGACTTTACCCCCGTCCTTTAAGCTCCAAGCTGGAATCATTCCTGACACAAAGCCAAGGCGAGGTTAGAGGAAGAAAGTCATCTCCACAGCCCCTTCATGCATTTGCCATGCAAAGCTGCCATTTGAAAGCTGAGCAGCTTTCTCCTGCTTTTCCACCTGCTTTCTGCAGCCTTATACATCCCTCTCCATCCATAACAGTTCTCAGCCCGGGAGATCTTCCTTCTCTTTCTATCACCTAATGAAGGTGGATTCCTTCACAACCCACAGACCTTTCTTTCCTGGTCTCTGCTGCACTTCAGTAAGACCCATCCTTCTCTCCAACACTCATCCAGAGACCCTCCTAAGAGCACCCACCCTAACTCTAGGGCCATGTCCTGTGCTTCTGCTCATGCCTAGAGCAAATCTACTCTCCAGAAGTTGTAGTTTCCCTGTAGCATGTGAAACCAGATCCTCAGCAATTGAAATGTGATGCTTACACTGATGCACCTCTGTTTACCCTAAGAAGAGAACTAGCCCCAGAGCTGATCCCAACATGGATCCAATGCTTTGGTTCCACCATCCCCTCCTGATGTCTCCTGGGGACACTGAGTAGGAGGGGTGCTCTTAAGTGAGACCTCAATATGTATTAGCTGGGCTCTCTGTCATCCTTGTTGCTTTAATGGTCACAGGGCATTTGCTGAGTGGGAGGACACGGCTCTCCTGTGTTGTAGGGCTGCCTTGAGGGAGACCAACTGCTTCTTCTTGAGACAATTTTACAGCGAGGTGCTCTTTCAATGCAGGTTATAATCAATTGGCAAGCATTTTTCATAGCTGACCAGTGGGCCTGATCCTGGTCCAAGATGAACCACTGGCTGAGGAAAAAGTCAAGAGCTTTGGCCCTCTGCATTCTGTGGCCCTCAGCCCCATGACTTCCATGGGTTTTGGACCTGCTCCTTATGGGGACCAGAACCAGGCTCATTGGTCATCCTGAGAACACACGAACACATACGGGCTGCATGGGGAGCATCCCTCGGACTGAGGCGCCACGGGGCAAATTCTGGCTCGGGAGATGCACTTTGCTGCCTTAACCCAGCGCGTTGCTCTAACAGCTTTTCAATGATGCTCTTTCTCTACTTGCAGAACCCCTGAGAAACCCACTGGTGCTATAGACCAAGAACCGAGTACCTTAGAGCAGGAGCAGCGCACGTGAAGTCAAGCGTTTTCTTCGGAGCGACGGTTGGAGCAAACGTATAGTCTGCATGAAATGTGTATCGTCTGGCTGGCACACAATAAAGCTGATGAGCAGAACTGCACAATATTTTCTCTTGTCTCAAGCACTGAGAAAGTTACTGTCATCTGGATGTGTGTGATGCAGTTAGCATGACTGTGCCTTGATTTATATTCAGTAAAGTCAGACAAGGAGAATGGGTTCTGTCGTTCATAGCTGTGAATTGCCACCGGTTTCAATGGTGTCTCTCGTGTGCACTGCCAACAAGGAGACCAGGTTCATGTCTATAACTCATGGAAGTGTCAGACTGGACTCCAGAGGTTATCCTGGATGCCTAGTTGATGATAGGATCAGCCGCTCTTTGCAAAATCCTTGGCATGTTTACAAGCACTCTAATTTCTTAACCACTGTCAGGAACACACATTTGGATGTGGCCAAGTTAAGCATGTCCCGTGCAACATTTGGCAAAGAAACTGGTCTCCTTGTCTTCATATGGTAGCTAAGAGCATCTCAGGCATTTTTTTCTGAGGCATTTAATAGTTGATTTGTTCTGCTACTTAAAGCAAATTCCAGGCAAGGCACCAAAGCTTAATGGAAAGCTGGCATTTCTCCTCCATCTTTTTCAAAAAGACTTGGTTGAAAAATTGTATAGAACAAACTGGGAATGTCACAGGAGTAACGCAGCCAATTCCTGGGGTTAGTTACTCTGATTATTTTATATCTCCATCCTTTTTTTTTTTTTTCTGAGGGAGGCTTTCTATGTCCATACAATGAATGCAGCACATTATGGAAGATGTGGTCCAGCCCTTCTGTCCCTTCCCTGCAAATGGACACAGGTATGAGGTATCCAGACTGCAGTTCCAGCAAAGCACTATCCCTGCACACTCCAATAAATATTTCTCCTTTTAGCTTGAAGTGTTGTAACACTTAGTACAGGGATGTTGCACCTTGTGAAGAAACGGACTCAGTCTGGGGTGCAGAGTGAGACAACTTTATTTCCAAACCAACTTCTTTTTATACTTTCTTAACACAAGTGTTGCAAAGCGCACAACCAATCAGCATCTGGCCACCTGCGCGGTTGTCTGGCTTTGTTTCTTTTCTTCTGGCAAGACACGTCGCACACGAGGCAGGGGGAGGTGTTCCTCAGTCCTCGTCTTTCTCGGCTCTGTCCCCCATCTGCTGCAAAGACTGACACCCTTGTGGTTAACTATCTGCTAACAAGGTACTATTGTCTTTGAACAAGCCTCCACATCTCACCCTTCTTTATTTGTTTTTGTTTGAACAGCCATGACTTAATTAAATGATCAATCCTTAAACACATAACAAGAAACAAAGCAGGCACACTAACAATAAACGAAATATGCCAAACATCAACAGGCTGTCCTACTAGACAGGTTACGAATGGATTTACTGGACTAGATAATCTTCTGTGGAAATCCCTAAGGAGGGATGGATCCAATTAATAGTTCCCAAAAGTTTTTGAAGATCATTCAAAGTCCTTATGTCTGTCTTTAGGGTCAATGATTGTGGTCGAATTTGATGATCAGAAATTCTCCATCCTAAATATCGCCAAGGCGGACTTTCCTGTACTTTATCTTCCGCAATTCTTAATCCTGCAGCTGATGCTGCTCGCGTAATCTGATGCAGAGCCTCTTCTGCTGTTTCCTTTTGCTCTGCAGCAATCAATATATCGTCCATATCTTCCCATTGGCACAGTACAGGGTGGTATCGGAGTCCATACCATTATCTTAATTTCTCCTATGAAATCTGCATTGACAACTCCAGGTAACACAAACAGCCCTTGTCTCGTGGTTGAAGATCGCCCAATTAACAGTGCTGCCATTCCTCGCCCCAGGGGGCCGTGGACACCAGTTGGAATTAGCACAACTGATGTATCAGTAATTAGCACTTCTATTGTGGTGGCCAGGTCCACCCCGGCGCTGCCGCTTGTGCTGGCGCACAAGCGGCGGCTGCTTCCCGGTGGGAGCCACTCCGAGGGGTGATTTGCCGTCATGGCGCGACCCCTTGCCGCGCTCCGCTTGAAGTTTCCCGAAGGGGCTTGCGGTCGACCTTCCTTATCAAATTTTGATCGACACTGATTAGCATAGTGTTGTCCTTTGTGGCAGCGCGGACATAGTCCAGGCGCTCCTTTGTTTGCTTGTGTTTTCGGACAGTATTTACGAATATGCCCAAATTGGCCACAAGCAAAACATGGCCTTTTCATAGACATTGTTGCAAATGTTTCGGCCATCAGTGAATATTCATACTGTTTGGTACCGACATTAATACATGCTTTTAGCATGTCATCAATAGTAGGATCCTTTAGTGGCCGCAAAACTCTCTGGCAATCAGGGTTAGCATTCTCAACTGCTAGTTGCTTAAAAATGTAGCTTCGTGCTTGTTCATTATCAATTTGTTTCTCCAGAGCCTCATTAAGCCGATCCAAAAACTTCATATATGGCTCATTCGCATCTTGTCTTATGCTAACAAAAGGTTGTCTTTGTTTACCACTCTCCGGAACGGCCTTAAGGGCGCGGAGAGCAAGTGCCTTAACTTGTTGCAAGCCCTCAGGGGGGATTTCTGCTTGTGCTGTTGTAGCACTGTGATCGCCCTCCCCCATTAGCACGTCCACAGTAACAGCCCGTAAAGGACCTTTTTTCGACAGCCGCTGGTTTTCCTCCCCCTGAGCTCGAGCAAGCTCTCTCATTTTCGATTCCCACATCGTGTATTGCATATCAGTCATAATGAGGCGAAACAAAGTTTTAAAATCATGGGGAGTAAAAACCGAAGAATCACAAAGAGATTGTATAAGGTGGGTGGTATATGGTGCGCCAAGGCCATGATCTGTCACCGTACGTCGCACGTCCTTAATAAGATTATACGACAAACCTTCCCAACGCGGATTCTGGTCTGGTGCACAGATAACGGGAAAGGCTTTCAGCATGCCCACATCCCCCGCCTGTTTTGCTCCTCGTTTTACTGAGGCCCATTTATCGTGAGGATCCGGGGGGTATAGGTCTGGCTCCTTTCCAGGGTCAATAGGACCCGGACCAAAAGGATCATCGTCCTGTTCATCAGGTGGCAGTACCGCAAAGGCTTTTGCAGCACGTTTTCTTTTCTGATTCTCATCAGGACACGATTGAGGTAAAGGAGGCGCGGAGGGGATGGCAGGGGCCCCGATCCCGTCATTTATGTTCGACTGCAACCCACTATGAGATTTCAATATTTCGAGTACAACTCGCCATTGTGGCAACAGGTTAGCAGCAGCCTTATCACCGCGCGTGGCACTATCCCACAGTCGGACCCCAATTTGGTCCCATCTTTCCAGATTAAAAACATTCTTACTATTCACCGAAGGATCGTCTTTAGAAGCCCATGCAAGAACCTTTTGCAGCTCTTCTTCACCTAATTTTTTTCTTTGCGGTTTCAAGTTTTTAGGAGAAGCTTCTAAATCGTCCTTTTGTTCCTTCATTAGGTATGAACCCATAGTTCCCAGCCGCTTACCTCTTTCCTTTCAAGAGGCTTTTAGTGTGCACACAAAGTAAGCTTCCTTTCAGCTTGATCCTTACGCTTCCTTTCAGCGTGATTCCCGGGAGTTCAGCTGGGCGGTGCAACCGGAGAGACAGCTAGTCTTCGAGCCCCACGTTGGGCGCCATTTGTTGCACCTTGTGAAGAAACGGACTCAGTCTGGGGTGCAGAGTGAGACAACTTTATTTCCAAACCAACTTCTTTTTATACTTTCTTAACACAAGTGTTGCAAAGCGCACAACCAATCAGCATCTGGCCACCTGCGCGGTTGTCTGGCTTTGTTTCTTTTCTTCTGGCAAGACACGTCGCACACGAGGCAGGGGGAGGTGTTCCTCAGTCCTCGTCTTTCTCGGCTCTGTCCCCCATCTGCTGCAAAGACTGACACCCTTGTGGTTAACTATCTGCTAACAAGGTACTATTGTCTTTGAACAAGCCTCCACACAGGGATTCACTTTTGCTAATGCCAAGCACAAAGTTACTTTTCTTCCCAAATCATTTACCCAAGTCAGCTCCTTTACCAAGTTGAGGAGAGCTGGGCAGCTTCCATGCAATACAATGGGACCCAAAGCCAGAGGATTTAGTTTTCCAGGTCTAGCTTATAAGGAAACTATCTTGGGCCTGGACAAATTCCAAGTATTTCCATGGGCCTGATACATACTCTCTTCTTATACATGTATTCCTGATGGGTACAGGTGAAAAATGAGAGTGATTCCAGCCATGACCACCATTGAAAAATGAGTGCATCCCTTGCAGAGACCCTTGGTTCCTGCCTCTATTTGTTTTTAATTTGTATCATTGCTAAATCACCCAGTGATGGCCAGGGCAAAAAGACTGAATCCCACCCATGAGGTGGACCATGACGCCAAAGTAGGAACTCCCCCAAATCCCTCAAATTTTGACAATTGCAATGCAGCGATTTCTCTTTGGCAATGGGGAGGGTGGAAAGACTCTCATCTTCTTGTTAAAGAGATAAAATACAGTGCAATATTCGTAATGACAGAGTTTGAACAAGCCAAGAAGAAATTAGAACAAATCCAATCACTGAACCATTGCAAAGCACCTCCGAGAAGATGTGAATAGCAGCTAATGAAATATTCAATACAAAGAGAAGTAGATTACATGCCTGTGAATAATTGGACCAAGTCTGTGCCTAGTTTAGTAGCTAAAGGGTCTTCGTTACACATGATTAAGTAATTAATTTTTTTTTGTATGCATAATTACTACAATTGCACAATTATTAGAGAGGAGCCCAGCCCAAAGCTCCAGTTGCTCGTGGTCTGCAGAGGTCTTGCAGATCCTGGAGCTGCCCGTCCTGGCCAAGTGGGACCTTGTGGCTTCTCTGATGTCTTGAGGCCAATGGCTTGTAGGTATCTACAGCTCTGCTCACGCTCCTGAGCCACCCTGGATCAAGATTTTTGCCTGTTCAGCTCCCAAAGCAGCTCAGCATAAGGAATAAGTGTCCAGGGCAAGAATTGTGCATTTGGGTGGCTGCCAGCTCTTAGATTAGCTTAGCCATCTCACAAAAAATCACACCCTAATAAAAAGCGTCCAAGAAGCCAGAAAGTGCAGTGCTCTGCGTATTCTAAAAATGTAGGCATTGCATATGGGCCAAAAAAAAAAAAAAAAACCCCTGGAGTTTGTATGGATTAAAAAGACCTGTGAAATTAGAGGGCAATTAAAACCAGGAGGAAATCTTTCCAAAATAGGAATGTGAAATTTCACAGAGATTGGTTTTGAAACAGCAGAGTTGATTTCAGTGATGATCTTTATCAAAGCAGCAGATGCCCACTCTAGAAAATATACATTTAACTCATGACCACCTTTTTTTTTTTAAAGTAAACTGGACAAAATGTTTCAGACCGAGCAAAGTGGGGTTTTTTTCTTTTATTTTTCATATAAAAATGCATCTTCAGACTTCCCTTAACATCTCCCCCTTCTCATTCCCACTTTTTCGCTTTGCCACAAGCTGGAGTATTTATTGTTTATTAAGAGATGCTAATAAATCTCAGTATCTTCATGGCTTCTGCACTGCTAATATCCCCCTCCTCCTCCTCCTCCTTAACTCGTCGGCTGCTGCCCTCTGATTCCTGCTGCCTTTTGTGTCTCTCAGTTTAGCCTTTCTTCCCCTATAATTCCTCCCATTCAAATTCCTCCTATTCTCCCAAATAATCATATTATCAACCATCATAATGCCCACCCCAGGTATTGTCCATGATTTCCTGCCTTTCTCACTAACCCCCTAACATAAATGGGCTGTCATACAAAATTTGCAGGAGGAGCTTCGCCCACGGGAGGCACTGGCTGCATTAACATCGATTAATGCTGCGAAACGCCTAATGTGACAGGTTATTTCCATTTAATGAGTTAGCAACCGAAGGAGCTCGGTGGCTGGGGACAGACAAAGCCACTGAGCATCAGTGGACCTGCCTGCTGGCCTGAACCAAGGGGAGATGCAAACAGGGTTTGAGATCACAAAGTTCTCTTGGTATAAAGTGGGCAAAATTGCTCGAGTTTTGTGTGTATGGGTGATTTCTAATTCGCATTTGTTTGTTTGTTTTTCCAAGAAACTCCTCAGTTTCTCAGCTTACGCTGCCTTGTTTCTTCAAGTCTCTTAAAAAATCCTGACCTGAATTATTTAACCTCCATTCACTCCCTCTTTCCTTCGCTGTCTTTCCTCTTTTGCCTCCTTTGCCTTGATCTGTTTATCACCCACTCTGTCATTCCAGTCACTTAATTCCTCCTTCTATCCTCATGCATCTTTCATAGTTTACCTCTCTTTGCTCTGGCGAGGGGCAAGATTTCCTATTTGGTGGCAATCAGTTTTTGTGACATATCTAGGTTACTATCAGGACGCCTGTCTGTGTAAAAAAATCTTTCGTTTTTTATGAATCTGCTTTAATAATTTATCCCCCATCAATGATTTATAATGAAACCATCGTCCTGAAATGGCTTTTCTATGTTGAGGTAATGGAAGAGAGGTGGGCTGAAAGGTTTTATTCCCAGATGGTATTTTGCTGTAAGAGAAGTCACAAATAGCTGAGAAGACCTGTAGTTTAGAGTGTGGGTCAGAACTAAAAGGGATGGAGTTGCTCCTCTTTGGCCTACAGTGGAAAAAGTCAGGAATCAAATGCACTGCGTCGTGATATTCTCACTCATGGTGCCAGGTTTTGGCTCAAAACTTACAGGCATTGATTTGGACCCCCAAAAATACCAAGAATAGAAAAGACCTGTCCATCGAGTCGTAGCATCACGTCTCAAGAGGGATAAGAGGTAGCTGAACTTTATGTCCTCCACGTATTTAACAGTAGTAGGAGAGTTAGTAGTAGGAGAGTCCTGAGGTAGCTCTGGTGCCCTAGGGATACCCACAAGGAAAGACTGGGAGAATGGGCCACCTAAGACAGCTGGAAAGAGAGAAACGGAAAGTTTGAGGGCCAAATCTTGCTGTAAAAGAAACTCAGATCCAGCCTTGGCAGCTGGATCCATCCCTCAGGAGGGCTGCACTCGAAGCAGAAACACCAAAACCCCCCCAAGCATTTAAAATTTTTATCTCACTTGTCCAACATTCATGAGTTATTAAAATAATGAAGTTCAAGTGGATATTGGCTTATTTTCTGTGAGTACAACCTTTGTTCTCCAGTCATTTTTTAAAGCTTTCCTCTGTAATCACAATGTTTTTAGCATATGGAGGCAGAGGTGTTTATCAATCCAACTGAGCCCAGCAGCTGAAAAAATGAAGGGTTCCTTAAAAGTAATTTCCCAATTTGCCCTAAGCGAAAAACAAAAAAGGATACTTTTACGTGGAAGTAAAGGCAAAAGGAATGCCTCTTTTATGCCTGGTTCCTTAGCATTTATTATCTGAATATTTAAATATTCACAGAAGTCATTAAGTAAAGCAGCTCGAGGAAACACACTTGATTTTCCTTTGTCCTCTGTGGAGCATGTTTCTGCTTTACAGAAACTCAATTATACTTTTTATGGAAAAAATAAAGATGAATATGTGTTCCTGATACATAAAACTACAAAATCACAGCAGTTTTTCCAGAGGTGAGCTAGTTTTATACTAATCATGAAGGTATTACACAGGACACTTGTGATATCCATGACTGTCCATCAGGAATTACCATGATTATGAGAAAAGAACTCAATTTTTAGTTCATGTCTAGCAAAAATATCATAAAACAATTATCCAGAAAAAAAAACCTCAAAGCAGTAGCAAAAACCAACAAACAAAAAAAAAGCAACTCAAACCAATGCAAACTAATAAAAAACTAACAAAGCTCGTGGCAAGATGTGTGCATTTCAAGAGGAAAATTTCTGCAGAAATCCTTTTAAACATTAACGATCCTTATGACTTGTTACAGAAGATGGAAAAGAGATGGAATTGTCCTCTCTGGGTCAAATAAACCATTCATATAAATAAAGCTAAAATCTCTGTGCTCAAATGCCAAATATACCATTTTCAGCAACATGAAATTCCTGAGGAAGTTCTGAAAATGGTTCTTAGTGTAGCATTTAAATCACTTTGACCCCTGCACACTATCCCTTTACCTCACATTTTCCTGCTGTCTCCTGCCCTCCTGTCCCCATTCCTCCTGCTTGAGCAGATGGAGTCAGGAAGGGCTGATGTCTCTCAAGAAAGGGACCCAAAGCCACATTTTATTCCAAGTCTTCTTCTAGGCTTCCATTGATGATCACAAGCACCTTTGTGGGTCCAGCAACATCTCTGTGTTTTGCTTTGGTATCGGTTGTTGCACCTAGTGATGGAGGCAGATTTGCTGTAACAACCAAGTGAAGACCTTTTGTGTACAAATTTACAGCTCCCTCCCCAGCCCCAAATGATTCCAGGGCTCCTCATGAAGCTGTGAACACAGTATTGGGCCACCTGCCCTGATCTTGCAGAAAAGCAAAATACTTCTTTTTTTGTTTGTTTGTTTGCTTTTTTGCAACTAAGAAGCTGAAGTACGAGAATTTGAGTATCTCCTAACAATTTTATGATTTTGAAACTGTAGCATGTCTGAAAATCCAGCATTATTCATGAGACACCTTATCTCAGGAATTATCTTTTTTGTCTTCAGAAATGCACAGTTGTCCTCCCTTCCAAATGCAACCCAGCAGCTCAGAAATGAATGGCTGATGGATTTGTTGCTTCTGTTTAGACACACACGCACGTTATTCTTAATTCCTTCGGCAGCCTTTTCATTTGTCTTAATTTGGGTCAGCATAATGAAAATCACATGCTGAATTTTCCAGTGAAAAGCGCAAGGGAAAAGTTAAAGTGAAGCTTTGCTTCAAAGCAGGACTAAGCAGGTTGGGAAGAACACGGTGCTCCTTGCAAATCCATACTCTCTAGGTTGCCCACCACTTTTTTTTGTTTTTTTTGATAGACATTAAAATCACAACATTAGAAGACACCAAACACAATCTTGGACACAAAAATACATGTTCCAGCTTTAACTAGGATAGTCTATCTTATTTTAAAGACTCTCTCAAAGACTTCCAAGATAGAAGTTAATAAGTCACTTCCTTTCATTATAGACTATTCTTGGAATGTCCTTTCTAGGCAGTCTTCCCCCCAGTTTCCTCTGAAATGGCAGGTGTTCATCACTAAAGGAGTGATAGTGGAAAAGAGAGGCAATACCGTCACTTCTAGCATTAAAATTTATGTTTCTTTCATGGTGGATTTATAACTGTCTGAAATCTCTCTTGCTCTTTACCTAAAACAAAAGGCAAATGGGATGCTAGATTTCTGGAGTGGGGTGAGGACAACCCACTTGTTTATCGCATATGAAATCCACGTTCTCTGCCCAGTTGTCTGGATTTCAGGTTGAAAGGGTGAGGGAAGAAGATCCTGCCCACAGCCCCTTGTGGTTCTACAAGGTCCTGCTCGTCTGCAGGATGTGATCATCCAGCCTTGGATGCATCCATGCATTGGTTGATTATTTTTGTGGGAGGCTGCTTGTTACAGGACTTGATCATTGTTCATTTGTGGCTGAATTGGTGTCTCCATTACAAAGCTTGAACCCTGCGGTCCTGAGCTTCTTCAGCTCATTAAAATTGTTCTCCATGGAAACTTGTTGATCCTGAGAGTTAAATACACAAGGAAAATGCTCTCTGTCTATCTCCACCATGGCCCACACCTCCGTCACCTTCTGACTGGATTGCTGCAGAACATGATGTCTGGAAGAGCAGGAAAACTTATAGCTTATACAGGGCATGAATTCTTTATTAAGAGGATTAATTTTTGGCATAACGAGGATATAAAATTGGGCAGGTTTCAACAGGTTTATCCTGTGAAGGAGACTCCACACCTTCCACTAGTCCATGCTGTCCCAATGGCAAGAACAGGGTGTAGAGTCATCCTGTAGCTTTTGCTACTTCTCCCCTGCTCCGTCCAGTCCTGGCCCCATCAGCACCAGGACACTGAAGAGATGGCCAGTTATTCTGTTGTAGCAAACCAGTGGTTGTCTCTGTCCCTAAGAGGACATGAAGAGAGCAGAGCTCCATCACTCAACTGGACCATCCCTAGATGCGGGTGCGATAACCATGAAACCAAAGCCTCCGTGCTGGAATTCCCACTCCTGAGGGGCTCTCCTGTCTCTTCTAGAAACAGTAACATTCCTCCTTGTATGAAGAACGTCTGGTAAAAGAAGAGGAGCCTGCTCTGCTTGGGGCAACAGGGCTCAGGTGTTGGAACAGTTACGTAAGGAGGAAATGCGGCATGTGGGCAAGAGCACTTGTGGTTCAGCTTTCCAGGCAAGTATGAGTAAAATTAGGTTAGTGGGTAAGCAGGAGTAGGAAGCTTCCTGCACGCCCAAAGAGTCCTGAGGAATCTCTCTTTGGGCAGGGCTCTTTGGTCCAGGCTTTTTCACCCCTCTAGTGATGATGATGATCCATCTCTTCCAGGACGGCATCCCATATTGATCTGGGTGGACCAGGAGTCAGAGGAGCCATACATTGCTTTATTATATCCAAAAACAAATAGTCTGTTAGAATATCTAGGATATTCCTTCATGTCAGTGCTTTTACCTGTTCAAGGATGGCACCAGCCTTTTTCCCTCAGAAAATCCCACAGATTTTCCATCTGTGGTGATCCCACAAGCTGATTCAGAGCCCACATTCCCCAGAGACCTTTGTTCAATCTCAGACCACGATCTCCTGCATTTGACCATGTTCTGCCTTGGCATTTGGTGGCATTGCTCTGCATTTTGGCTGTGTGGCCCCAGGCAACCCAGATTGCTCTGTGACTCATCACGGTTTTATGTAGGCTGCCTTGCTGCTGTCTGCCAGTTATGTCAACAATGATTTTATATTTATTTCCAGATCATTGAGGAAAATGCTGGACAGCATCAAGCCTTGTGGCAGTCTCTGTGGATCTCTGCTTGAAAGACCCACAGGCCACTGCTTTTCTGTCCCATTGGCACCTGCTGAATGAAGCCTATCGGTCACTTGTATCATTGACTAACATCTAATTTTGTTACTGATGAGCTAAAATACTTGGTCATTGTCAGATAGGAGAAACACAGCATCCAGCAGGTATCTTTAAAGGTTTTACCATCTCCATGGCTCTCCCCCATTTCTAGAATTTCGCCTTTCCCAACACCACTCTTCGTTATTCTTTTCTCAGTCATCTTGTATTTTTCCCTATGGTTTTCATCTTCATTTTCTGACACTTTTTTTTTGCCATTGTGCATAATGGAAGGTGCCCACTAACTATCCTTTTTAGCCTTGCTTTTTGTATTTCTAATTGTTGACACTCAAGAGAAAAAGCTTTGACCAAGGGCAGTCCTCTTCTGTGTTACAAAATACAATATTTTAGGCATCTTGTTGGGTCTTCCTGAAAAGCTCCGAAATATCATCCACTTTTCCCAAGCTGAATTTTTCCTCTTGGTTCATCTCATTAACCCTGTTTCTCCATGTGAAAGTATGTCTATGTGAAGAAAGGAGACATTTCAGAACAGCTGACTGCTAAGATAGAGAAGGAAAAAGAAAAGGCAAATTGCTTGAAATCAGAAGGATGAATTTAGTGATCCTACTGTGCTTAAAAATACATGACAACAATTTATATCTTTGAGCTCTTTCATTAACCAGAGGGATCACCCACCAAGCGTGGTTTGGATTTCTTTCCTGTGCTCATGGAAAACAAGCCAGGAGTGGGTCTGCACATACAAGACTTAATTTTCCAGTGAGCTGTCAAGGGATGCTGATCTGCTTCGAATAGACAGCTGTGGGAAACACATGGGGACCCGGGCACTTCTGAAAAGTCAGTCTGGTCCCTTTGGAGAAACCGTTCTGTCATGTTTAATCATGGAAAGCAAACACAGGATGCAGGGGCACCAGCTGAGGCTGCCTCAGCGCTTTCTAGGAGCTCTTTAGAAAGAGCCCTTCCAAAATGCATCCTTGCCTTGGGCAGCATTTTAAAAGAGGGGGAAAATACAGTCAGAATAGGCTGTTCCCAGAGCGTGCATCTTGTTTGGAAGCCCTGGGCACCAGGGACGGGGAAGGAATGAGGTGACATCAGAATGGACGCCGAGGAGCAGCTCCCATCGCATTCCCTGTTCCCGGGATGTCAAGGTCTATGGACAGCACCAGCTCCCTGCAACACGGTTCCTGCTCCCTCCTGGACCAGGTGGGACTTCCCCGTGTCCCCAACCCCTCTCTTGTCATGGTTCTGGAGATGGTCTCCATCTCCTCCTTCTCTACCCCAGGGCTCTCTGCCCTCTCCCCTGGTGCCTACCTTGTCAGATTGGGTCACCCAAAGAATTCGGAAAGTAAGGCAGCACGGTCCCCTCCAAGTCAGGATAACATATTTAAAAAATGGGAGGAACTGCAGTTGTTTTTTTATAGAAGCATGGAATTCTGTATGATCACTCGTGAGCCTTCCCTGTCACTTCCACAGGGTGGCTTTTGAAGATGTATGTGTGTAGGATGCAATGCCAACGAAAGGTAAAATCTCATAGGATTCCAGGAACTGGGTATTAAGAAAGAAAAAAGACACTTTTCCCAAAAGATCTCCATAGAATCTTCCTTCAGCTGTCCAGCATAGCATTACCACCTAGGATTTTTTCTAGGATTTTTTCTAGGATTCTACCCCCAGTAGAAAATTATGGGTTTGACATTTGAGGCTGTCCCAGCTGTTTCAGTTGATAATCATTTGGATTCCTTTCCAAAACCCTCCCTGATCCCAGCCCCTCAGCATGGCAGCCGATTTCTGGGAATACTCAAGCCCAACCACGACTCTTTCAGTTTCTAGTAAAACCAGAAATACTGGAGAAAATTTCTTTTTCTGGCTTCTCAGCATTTCCCACTTCCTTCCCAGCACAATATTTGTCTTGCAGTTCTCCTCCCAAATCGATGTATTTTCTTTTTCTAACTCTGAAAAAATGATTAGGCCATAAATATGATACCAAATATGATCCAGAAGTCAGAAATCCCATAACTCTGTTCCTCACTCTCCATTGCTTTTATGCCTGGTCTCAGGCATGTCATGTAATATTTTTTTTCTTCAATAGTGATTTATGTGTAGCAGAGATTATTAATTTTTTCTCCCTATTATTAGATGCTGTTATGAGGATTAGTCAATGTTTAAGACTGATAATTATTCTGAGTTATTCATGAGAAAAACACATCAGGCTGCATGAAGACTGCGGCAAGATTTCATTTAAAATAATGTAAAAAATATTTATATATATGCAGCTGCAGTAATTAGCCATCAACATCAGCTCTCATCAGGCTGATAGCAAGCAGCTCTGCTTCTCTGGTGTTACCTTCCACAAATGCATCCCATACCCTCTCCCAAAGAGGATTCCCAGAGGGAATTTAAGAATTGCTCCCATAACACAAAGTCTTAAAAGTTCATATTGCTCCTGTCCCCTTGGATAGTCCAGGCTGTATCAGCTTGAGTAGATGGATGCCCACATTGTCCTCTTCTCATTTGAGAAAGGAAGGAGATAAGCCCTTAAACCAATGTTATTGCTTAAATTTTGACTTTGTAAATCCTTGTGAATCTCTCACAGCCTTGGGAGTTTAGGTGGAATTTATTGCATTTCAATTTGTGACCATTCCAAAGGTAACATCCTCTTGCACATACCCTTTTTTGCCTTTGGTTCTCCACTGAGATCCCCCATGTCCTCTTGTTCTCTGCTCAGCAGGAAGGTAAAACACCTTGTAGGAGAAGGTGGATTCCACCTACTGATGCTCCAGATCCAGGGCCAGACCAAACCCATGAAAATAATTACTGTTTCATTAGTAGACTTGGACTTACCCCAAATACCGTATTATCCATTCTTTTGCCAAACATTATAGTGACTTTTATGACATATTTTATTACATTGTTAGGACTGGGATGCATGCACATGGCTGTGGGGAAGGCTAACGTAATTTTCCTTTTTGAAAACTAAGCTTAACAGAATTTGGTCTGGAGATATATAAAATTATCTTTTTATAACTGTGCAGTTAAAGAAATTCACTTTGTAAACGTCAAAACAAAATAATCAGAATAGTCAGTATATTTTATTTTGCAAAAACCCAGCCTAGCAATCCCCATCACTCTAACTTGGCTGGAGCATTCCCCTGTGGTTTTTAACCTTGGTAATCCTTAAAATTGCAATTTTCAGCATGTAAATTCTATGGTCCGCGAAAGTGTCACTGAATGTTTTGTGGGTATTTTTCCATCCACTGATACCAACTGTAACAAAATAGATTTGTGTTCAAACACAAGCAGCATGAGGGTAAGCTAAATCAAAACACCTCACTTTTGAGGTTTTATTCTGAATAGGTCTTGGATCCTACCCAATTTCCAAAAGGATATTATGGAGGTATCTGATAGGGTCAACAATTACTTGGTGTGTAATTACAGAGGTGATGGAGCCAAACCATTTTTGGTACAGGACAACGATATAAGAAGACATAGTCAAAAAATTGCAGCTCTGGGGACAGAGTTTGGAAGACTCTGCATTGGAAGAGTCATGCAGCCATGGAGCTGGTCACCAGGGAGGTGGATCTCCATCCCGCAGTGTCTGAGACACAGCTAGACAAGGACATGCTCAGACTGATCTAGCGTTGGACTAAGGACTTCCAGAGGACCCTTCTCCCAGCATGTCTAAGAACCTTTCGTAGACTTTGGCAGTTCCTATCCAGTATCACTCTAGAAAACCAGGTCATAGAATCATAGAATGCTTAAGGTTGGAAGGGACCTCTAGGCATCATCTAGTCCAACCCCCTGCACACGCAGGGTCACCTAGAGCACGTGGCACAGGACTGCGTCCAAGCGGGTTTGAAGATCTCCAGAGAAGGAGACTCCACAACCTCTCTGGGCAGCCTGTTCCAGTGCTCTGGCACCCTCACTGTTAAGAAAATTTTCCTTAAGTTCCTGTGGAACTTTTGGTGCTTCAGTTTGTGGCCATTACCTCTAGGGAGGGACCAAGATGTGGGTTTTGCTGATTCACGGAAGGCAGGAAGCTTAATGAGGGCCGTGCCTGGCTCTTATCTCTTCCCTGTTCTCCTCACCCGCAAGCAAGAGGCAGCCTGTGGCTCCTCCCCTGATGGCCAAGGAGAAAATTTCTGCAAAAGCAGAAATTTTAACCATCTCTTCAGCACTTTGGGTAGTGAGTAGTGGTTGTTTACCAGGGGAAAAATATGAGAGGTTGGGTTCTTCTCTCTTTTCCCCTTGATTACCTTTCTGTTTTGCATAGGAAATATTTTCTTTTTGGAGAGCTGTTGTTTACTATTCAAAGACATTTAAATGTCCTCCAAAATCGCACATGTCCTCCAAAATCGCACAGTCTACAAATGAAGAAGGAACTAATAGGTGGTCCAGTGATATTAAGCTCTAATAGACACATCCACCACCCATTCCTGTAGGATATTTCCTGAGTCTAATTTCCAAATGAGTGCCTTCATCCCTCTGGCCCTAATCTGTGTGAGTCTTTGGCACAAATACATTTGCAACACATGGCAAAATACATTTGGCACAAATACATTTGCAATTCCAGGCACCTCCTACATGCCTGAAATGTGGAGATTTACACAGACTGTCGCTTGTATACGATAAGGAGGCAAATCCTTTCTAGCTCTCACTCCAAAGTAAGACAACACTCCTATCCCAGCTTTGTTGTCTGATATAGTTAGTAGGTCTGCGTCTTCCCACTGCAGCTTGGTGCTGTTGAGAATATTTACATTTCATTAGATTGCATTTGTGTACTGATGTGGCAAACTAAAATGACTCAAAAAGGAGGGAGTTCCTCAGCTTTTCTTGGCTAGGAGATGACCCAGATGTCCCACATACTTCAGCTATCAAGGCTGCACCTTCTCATGGCTCTAAGAGCATCTCTCAGCTGTGGCACTTACTGGTGGAGTTGAAGTGTCTTGTCTGCTTGATGGATATTGGAGGAGAATCATCAGATGTCTCCTAGTATAGGCTTTCCACCAACCTTTGCTTCAGTACTTGCTCCCTCGTTGAACAGTTTGTCTCACATTTCCGCAGTGGCCTTTGGCCTTTGATTAAATTTGGTCCCATGAGCAGCCCTGCTGAAGGGCAGGAGAGGGCCATAAGAAGGCACAAATACAAGGAGTAAAAAATGATTAGTTCCAACATTAGGTTTCTTTTTCTGGCAAAGCTGGTCTTTCAGTTACAGTGAAGGTCATTGCTGAGGGCTTTGTAGAGCTTTTCTTCATGGCTATGAGAAAGTCACTTTCTGTGCTGCAGCTTATGCATTTAGCTTGTCTCAGGCTGTTCCTGTGCCTCAAGAGTTACTAGTTCTATCTCATGTACCTAAAAAATGCTTCATAACGATGTGAAAGGGCTCTGTAGCATTTAATTTTGGGATAGTTCATAGAATCATAGAATGCTTAGGGTTGGAAGGGACCTCTAGAGATCATCTAGTCCAACCCCCCTGCATACGCAGGGACACCTAGAGCACGTGGCACAGGGGTTTCTGGTCTTGGTGATGTTGTACAGCAATGAGTCCCCCAGATTGATTATATCTTCCTTAAAATGTTTTCCTTTGATGAGCTGGATACAGATATCATAACCAGTATTTAGAGGGATTGGAGCCACATTGTCAGGATTAAAGTTCCCATGAGCTTGATTTTTCAGATCCTTCCCTTCTTTCCCCCTGGATTTCTGCAGGGCAAAATTGGCCACCCCCTGAGCCTCACTTTTTTCAGTTTTCAGTATTTAGGAATATATTTCTGCATGTCTCTTCCCCAAAGGCCTCCTGGTTTCCCCCTCAATACACTTGGTGCCTGCTCCCTTACAGAGATGATGCGAAATGGGATTTGTATCTGCTCTTCCATCCAGCCTGCAGGTTCATTGCACATCCTGATCCCCAGTGTGGATAATTACTTCTCTTCCTGGTTTCTGTGAGTGTTTGGTGGTGCTAAATAGCCTTCATAAAAGCTGTTTCTAGGGCATTTTACAGAGGCAGCCAATGCAGGGTCCCTAGGACTGGTGTGGGGCTGCAGCAAGGGGACCATTAACCTCAATGGGGCTGGGTGAGCATCCCTGCCAGCAGCCGCTGCCTCCCCAGATAGAGGCACCACGTCCCTGAGCATGAACCTCCGTGTGGCCCGGGTTGCTAATGGAATGGGAGGGATGATGCTGAGACCAAAGCCCAGCTGCCACCACGTCACAGCTCCATGGAGCAGCCCGGCACATCCATAATTCATGGTTTCGGCTAAATGCTTCCCCTTCTGGGGAGGGCCACAGAGGAGGAAAGGGCTTCAGAGGAAAAACCAGCTGTGCCATTCGGACCCCAAGCCCCAGCTGTTTGGCCCTGCAGAGAAGCAGGGTGCAATGAGCTGATGCTGCAAAACACAAGGTTTTGCCATCTGGCACCTGGTTGGCCCCGATCAGCCTTTGGATTGCAGAACAGGAGCCAAGCAACAGCACTGCATGATGCAGCTTTCTGGCACGGGGCCATGACCAGAATTTGGGCTGGATTTTGAACAAAGAAGCTGCAGAAGGGAGTCCTGAAAGAGAAGGAAATAGGAGCATGAGGAAGCCTGGCTTGTAGGGCTGGGAACCTATTTGTGACGGGTCTGCAGGGAAGAGTGTCCCTGATGAGACATGCAAGGCCCAGAGGGTCCGTATGTGGTCATGCACTCTGACACCATGAGTTCCCTGCACGCTGCAAGACCCTCACCTGTGATGAGCTAAATGATGTAATTTAGAAAGAAATAACCGTAATAGTGGTGTGGGATCTGCCACAGAGGGGAAAAGAGTGAGAGGCAGAAAGAGTCAAGTTGTCAGGCCTTGAGACCTCACTTGGGCTGTTTTGGCCCACACACTCTCCAGCTGGTCAGACTCAACAGCAAGGGCTGACTATGGTTCCTAGAACTGTCTCATTTGGATGTTTTATTCACTCATTTAGACAATAAAAAAATGAAAGACCCACTGACCAAGTGCAGACATCTCCATCTGAACCCGATTCCATCTCAAAGCAGTAGAGACTGTGGAGCTGGGCACTTGCAGTAACTAACCACAGCACAGACATCTCACATAGGTGAAAATTGCTCTGGTTTGTTGACTGGGGGGCAATCAGCTCAGGGGAGACCTCTACTTGGTAGCTGTTTGTTTGAGGTTAGGTGAGAAGAACTGCAGCCAGTGTCTGCTCTCAGGGCATGACCACGTGTATCTCCAGGGAGCCCTGGGGAGATCTTTTGCTCCAAGAAAGATCTCTGAAGAGATACTTCATGTGAGAAGTACCAAGGAGAAAGGTCTGAGGTGATCTCAGAGGGCCTCGCATCCAGTGTGTCTCTATGGGACAGTTTAATGCTCCAGGAAGCTCCAAGAAGGGGAGAAAAAGACTCCTGTGAATGCATGAACGTTCGGAACGTGCAGACAGGTCCTTTCTGAGACAGCTACAAGCAGAATATCTGGAACAATAAAAACAAGCCCTCTCCCGGGGTGCATAGGGCCAACCTTAAGGGAAGGAGCGGGAAGCCCTGTGTTGCACTGCTGCATGGCTGGCTCACGTCCCTTTCTGAAATCATTTATTTATACTCCTTTCCTTTATCAAAAAGGACATTTCTGTAAAACATCCTATCAGTCAAAGATCTGGTACTTGATCATGCTGGCTAAAATGTATTTCAGGTAGATCGTTTCTTAAGCCATTATGGTCATGACTCATTTCCTTATTATTGGTATGATTCACTAATGAATATTCGTGGTCTAATATCTGCCTGGTTTTGTATTCAGGTTTTGTTTTATTTCCCTACATTTCTGTTTTCAGTCTGACTCCTGCTCAGCATAGAAATCAAATCTGAAATGCTAGCAAATGTCTTCAACTCAATTAAACCCAGCAGAACTTGATTTATGTGGTGTTCTGCGACTTCAAGAAAGCAAGCCGTATATTTTCCTGATCTTGAGGGGAAATTACTTCGAGCCTATGAAACAGCCGAGTTCAAGTTATGGTTATTGCATATTTCCATTAGCAAGGCACTTTGCAGCCATGAGATTTCCTTCTCCATCTTTGCTTAAAAAAGAGAAACTTGAATGAAAACGCTGGGATGTTTAGACTCTTACACATAGAAAATTAGTTTTTCCCTCAGCCCACGGTGCTTTTGGTCATTCACTAATTTTCAGTGCAGCAAATACTGTCTGTTCTTCCCCTTCTCAGATTCTATTTGCTAAACAACTTTAAATGTTAACCGAGATTTCCAGGCTCTTCAATCTTCTTTATTTTTTGCTTAATTTCAGCCTGAGATACTCTTGAATTTCTGAGGGAAAAGCAAGGAAAAAGATGCAGTGTCAACCACCTTGCGTCTCTCACCAACCTTTCCTGAACCTCTCTATTCCCTTCCCTTGACCATCAACCTTTGAGTGTTCATCTGGAACCTGGCAGGATTTTCTGGCCTTGTCGGTGAAAAAAAATAAGCCTGGACTTGGATAAATCTGGCAAAATGGGGGCAACAACACATGATTTGGCGTGGACATGCCTTAACGCTGACTCCATCTCTACTTGCTGTCCTCTCGTAACTCCTGCTCATGACATGGTGGGTGGAAGAAGGTGCTTCCCTCAAAAGCCAGAGAGGAGGGAAGCAAAAGACATGGTTATGTATGAGCAGAGCATTAGAAATTTATATTTTTAAGCCGCTTTTAAACCTATAGAGAATTTGGAAGATATGCTCTATGTTACATCTGCTCTTTAACAATCCGTAAAAGCTTTTGCTTCTATGTGGCGGGATAAACTGAATATTCTCTGTTGCTGGGAAGAAATGCTTATTGCTCTAGATAAGCACATCTTTTTAGAGATGACTGCCCAAAAAATTAAGAAATAGATCATAAAAAGATAATTAATTCAACCCTACACCTGTTTCCAGGTACTAAAGTTGGCCAGAAAGAGCCGTTGATGATGTCTTCAGACCTTCATCCATTGCATTAGTGCACGTGCCTTGGGTTTCTGCTGTCATGCTTGCACTTTGCAACACCTTGTGATGAGTTTATAGCTCATTATTGGGCCGTGAACTGCAGGTCACCATTGGATCAGGGCAGCAGGGCCTGTGTTTTACCACCTGAGTCACTTTTTAACGGATCCATTCATTTCTGGGGGTAATTTCTTTGTTGATGCCTCAGAAGCAGGGCCATAAATCATTTCCAAAGTCTGTTAAACCCAGGTGACATCTCCATGAGGCCTTTTGCAAGCTGCCCACTAGCAGTTTTAATGACTGCAATGGTTGTTACTTTTATAGCCGGGATTTTCCCTTGCCTTTGAAGAACAACCAATTCCAGACTGTTAATTATTTCTCCTGACACCACAACAGAAGGTGGAAGGGGAGAATAATTTCCTCATCAGGATTTTTGAGACAAAAATTTTCCCCAAAGTCCAACAAACTGCAAAAAGAAAAAAAAAATCTGCAAGCAAGAGAACCTTTATGCTTATGAACAGGCCATTTAGTGCAGCAGAGACCCAATTCCTATGGAAATTCTTGTTAGAAACAGCTGAGCTAATGCTATAGGAAGCAAGACTCAAACAAAGGACTATTTTCTACCTCTCCTTGTGAGTTAGTTAGAAGTCTCCATCCAGAAGAGGCTCAGACAAAAGCAGGAATCTGATACCTGTGTTTTTTTGTCATTCTTCAGGTGTATAAATCACACAGGAGTTTGTGGACAGCTGGGTACAGGTGCTATGTTGATATAAATGGAGTTACTGTAAGTGCTTGTCATCAGACATTCATGTTTTGGATGCCACAGCAAGGGAACTGAGCGGAAGGAATAGCCTTGTTTCCTCAAGAAAGTGAATGAAAAGATGCCCAGCTGTTAGCAAAGCAAGGTTTAACCAGATAATGCTATTGAGCATTTCCCTGGAAAGCCTGTATTTACAACACTGTTCCCTTCACAGACACAGTCAAGAGTGTCCCTGCTCATTCAGAGGCAAAATTCATCTATCTGCTCTCTATTTTGATTGTGGACCATATGGTCTTTGCATCTCTATTCCCTAATATAAATCTGCTCAGACTGCCTCAGCTGCTCGAGTATTTGGTCATTTGCCTTGATATAAACGCCTGATTGTCCTCCTTTGTCACAACTCTTCTGCATGAGGCTTGGTCTTGTCAACAGCGGAGAGCGAATCCAATAAATCAGAGCATCTGTCAGAGGCTGGAGGGAGAGGGATGTCAGATGGGGAAGGGACAGATGTTCTCTCATCTCTAAAACCATGATTGGCTGCAAAAAAAAATCCTTATTCATTCCCATTACAGCAGTCAGGGAGCGGCTCCATCCGTGCAAGAGAACAGGGATACAAATGGAAAGCTTGCCATTCCTCATTATACAATTTTCCTTGATTTTTTCTTTTGCAATTTAAGCTGCAGCTATTGCAGCTGGGCAGTCAGCACGGCTCAGATGGCAAAATCAGCTCAACTCTATTCACTTTTTGATAACTGGAATGGTGTGGAGCCCACACACAGATGGAACAGCCTTGATGCTCCCTGCAAGGGGTCAACTCATCTAAGTAAAGGCTCATCACAAAAAAGCCTGAGAGAATTCTGCTGGATGCTGTAAAACTAGCAGGCCCACACCAAAAGGTGCACAGAGAACTCTGCAAGCTCTGCTAGGACACAGGGAAACCATGCATGTTCACACAGGCGTATGCATGTGCAAGGATACTGGCAAGTGCCTTCCATAATTCATCACCTGCATCGTTTCCATATGAATATTTCACCTTCCCAAGGGGGAAGACACGTGCAGTTGTTTCTAGGACACAAATTCTGCCTTATTCTCTCTGCAAGTGGTAGAGCAAGAGCTTGGACATCTGTTGTTTCACCAGTCTGAGCCCTATAACTTCCTAATGTCCTTCCAGAACCACCCCAATGGGGTATGGGACCATGTTTGGGTTCTGAATGTCCATCGGCTGAGTGTAGATTTAGGTTCAGTCTTGAGTCATCGTCTGGAAGGATTAGGCAGCAATTACACATTTTGGGGGGATTTCAACTCATCTGACCATTTTCCCATTGCTGGGAATGGTGTCTTCAGAGACAAACAGCGATGCATTTCAGCCAGCTTGAGAACTCATTCGCTCAGCTCTCCTGCGTCTGTTCACAAGTGAAGAAGTTTCCCCATCTCCCCGTTTCCTGACTGTGAGATAGTATCCTTTTTACCATCTGAATAACTCATCTCGAAGAGCGATTTTTTTTTTTCTTTTTTTCCCTTGTTTTCCCCATGGAGCAAAATTACATTTTTTCCTCTGGAATTCAGCCCTGCAGAACCACAGTGCAGGTACAGACACGTGCAGGTGAACCTCCACTGACTATGTGAGCTTAGCTGTGACTTCTCTGTATTTACCCAGAATAAATGCAAGCAAGCTGACATCACTAGTCCCTAGGCAAACATCAGCTTCTGATCTGTAATTTGTCTTCATCCTCCCTCCCCATGGCCGGGGGCACAAAACCTCTTGTGTAAGAAGACAACTATTAACTCTATATTTTAGGAACCTTCCTGGTGATTTCTAGCCAGTTCTGTGCCTGAGTATATTTTCCAAACCCAAGGCTCCTCTAATGCATTATTCTTCTATATTCATTTTCATACAGAAGAACTTTAAAAATAACTCAGGCTGATAAGAGGCCTCCGAGCATCGCCTGCCCCTGGACTGAGCTCATCAGCAGGCTGCTCACATGACTGACAGTCTATCAGTGCCTCTTAACGAACCAACTATAATTACGTGTAATATCTCTAATTATGTATATAATAAATATAGAATTATCTAATAATATATCTATGTGACACTCCCATCATCCCCTTCTGCTCACTGTGGCTATCCTGAGGGGTTTTACATGCCGCTCATGCCAGTAATCTCAGCAGGATTTAGGAGGCTGATTATAGCCAAATGCTCAAGAAGAACCATGGGCAGTGCCTCCAGCTTGGTTCCAGGCCATGGGGTTGATGCATCTGAAACACCTTTTCAGGTGTCCCTTGTCAGACCTGTTGGCATTCAGGCTCTCTCACCAGGACGTTTTTGGGCCTTAGACCTTCTGACGTCTCAGCTAGAATAGATAAATCCAAAGTCTTCCCTTTGAACTCCAGTTTTCACAACTGGTAATTTTCATCCCGTACTTAATGCTTCTTTTTTTCTTCTTCTTCTTTCACACAGGTATTTGAGAAGATTTAAGGAATCCCTTGGGCCTTTGTACCTTTGTACTCTCTCCTCCAGCGGATAACATTTCCAGGTCAGAGCTCTTCACCTTTATCCAGTATAGTTTTTCTCCAAGAAGATCTCACACCCCTGCCCTTGAATGCACTGTTGAATTCTCTGCCATCCTCACCAAAATGATAGTTTCCCTCCCAGAGTGGTGAATCTCTTTCTTTGTTATTCTTAGTTTCTCTCCTAGGGTGGTGAATCTCTTTGTTATTCTTGACTGCAAAGGTCTCTCTCAGTAAGGTATGATCTTTGGCTGAACTTCTACTAGTGCATGTCAAGGCAGGCTTGCAATAGGGGGAAATGCCCCGTTCACTGAAGTCATGCTTGTAGCACACATTACCTTGGAGGCAATACAAGCGCTTTGGAGTGTAGGTTACCTTATTCATTTCTAAAGGTGAGGATGACTGGACCATCTACGCCTCCTATGATCAATTCTGTCATCTCCTGCCTAAAACAATTTGAGGCACCCTCATGTTTCACACCACAAATTGCTCTTAGAAGTATCTTCAGTGCTAGCGCAAGGAGATACCCTACCTGCATGAGAAAGCAGCACCCACCCTTCCTCCCCTTCCACTCCAGTGTGAAGGAAGAAACTGAACCTTTATCTGAGGAAGGAGCCTTCTCCAAAATATAAACATTAGCAGCAAAAACATAAAATAAAAAATAATGTCAAACACTCTTGGAGAGGCCTGTTTTCCCATCTGTCAAACTAGCTGTCAGTTCCTCAATACAGCCCTTGCACCAAACAGCTGCTCGAACATCTGTTCTTCAGTGGGACACCCCTTCAGATGCTTTAGGATTCCTAGACATGCTTTTATTTATTTATTTACTTATTTATTCCCATCTCACTGGAAAGAAGAGCAATTTGTGACTGGGATGTGGCTCAAGTGCTTATGAGCGTGTGGATTAATGCAGGGATGCAGTTGCATGGAGACAGGATTGTCTCCTTTGGGCCCAGCACTGTTTTATGAAGTTTTCAAGCATCCATGAAATAACATCTTTAGTTATTTAGTTATATTAGTCAAGGGTGAGATGTGCTGCAATACCTCACTAGTGAGTGCTTGGTTATCTACCACTACTTTGAAGATGGCAGGTATTTTCTGCATTTCCACATGATTCAGAAGGGCTAGCAGTCTAAAAAATGCAATTCTGTGTGTAGTTTTTCTAGATCAAAAGAGAAGAATGGGGGGAAAAAAGAAAAGAAAGAAAAAATGACTGTTTTTCTTCTGAATGCTATCTGAGACTTTTAGAAGAAAGGTATAGGATTAGCAGGCTGGAATTGAGGTTGTGCTGAGGATTTTTTTCTCCAGATCCAGGTCAGAAATTCCTGGAAACCTTGGAAGCAGATACATAATGCCTGCATGCAAAACCACTGTGTGCAATCGGTCCTAGCTTGCTGTTAGCCCCAGAAGGATGCAGCCTGCTCTCCAAGCTCACAACTACCCATCACTTAAGCCTAGGGAGATGCAAACAGCAATTGCCTCCTCTCCCAAAAGGTCACAACCCAGAGAGGCAAAACAAAAAAATGCCCCAAACACTTTTGCTGCAATTTCCAGGCTGGGGTGTAACACCGTGCTGAGGGTAACGGAGGAGATGGCATGTTCCCATTCCCTACTATGCACCCCTGTATCTCCATCCTTGCAGCCCCTCTTCTTGCATAGATCAGCATGCGCAGAAGTAATTAGAGAGCAGGGATGCTGCTATTCACTATTCTCAGCACCGCTAGCTGTGCTGATCAAGATGGATGGGTGGTGATGGGGAGGAGGAGCGCCCAGAATGCTTTATCAGGAGCAGATGGCAAGGGGAGGAGAGGAAGGGGGAAAGGGGTATCCCGGGGGATACATCTAGCTCAGGAAAAAACACTCATTTCACTCCCTGGCCCAGCCAGCTGAATTAACATGAAGTGCAATCGGCCTCTCGCCCACTAACAACGTGCTTTTGAAAGGGAAGACAAGAGAGGAGTCCATCAGTTGAGGGGTAATTGAGAGATGACTGACAGAAAGGCCCTGATGCAGGCGTTGGCTGCATCGCGGTGAAATAATATGTTGTGGAAGGACTTCCCTCCCTCGTAACCGCCTGGAGAGGAGGTTGAGGGAACTGAAAACCACCTCTGCTTCTCTGGGGAGAGTGACGGCTCCTGGTATTGGGGAGAGTCAGGCTGCTCCGGAGCTGAGCGGGATGAGCTGAGATGGAGCAGGGCAGGATGAGCCGAGATGGAGAAGAGCAGGATGAGTTGAAATGGAGCAAAGCAGGATGAGACAACATAGAGCAGGTCAGGATGAGTTGAGATGAGGGCAGGACGAGTTGAGATGAGGGCAGGATGAGGTGACACGGCCACGGTGTGAGCCACGGATTTGCAGCTTGTAGTCTTCGTGAGGCGGAGATCAGAGCTGACCCCAAATCTGCTCAAACATGTAGTCCTCTGATCTAGACCCAGAGACGGTGTCTACAGGACCAAGGGTTGCTCCTCAGTAGCGTGGGCAAGCAGCATGGATTGGCTTAGGCTTTGTCTCACAGAGAGCAGGTTTGCTGTTCGGTGAGCTGGCATGGGTCACATGGAGAGGGGGAATCACCAGTCCTGTCCTGGGACAAAATCTTGGCCACCTTCTGCAGTGGAAACATGTCCAGCTGCCGCCACAGGATGTTGAGTGCTGCTTGCATGACTGATGAGGGCTGTTCTCACCCAAAATCACCCCAGTTTCAACAGCATGGGCCAACACATGAGTAAAAAGTCCTGGCAGAGCTTCCTCCCCCAGCCAGAAGGAATCCTGACTACATTTTCCCCTGCATGGGAATGAGGGAATCTGACATACACTTATTGCCTTGCTAAAGCAAGAGAGATATGGCTGGAAAAGGGGATCAGATGAAAAGGACCCCATTGGCAGGAGAGGATGAGCACTCAGACCCATCCCAACAGGCTAGGGGACAAAGGGCCCAGCCTTTACACAGTACTCACATTCCCATAAATCTTCATGAGAACATCCAGGAGGTCAAAGGGTGCCATTTAATCTTAGAGAATAAATGGAGAAAGGGAGAAAAAATAGAACATCAGGGAGATTCATTCATCTAAGGCTCCCAGGCATAATCAGGTTGGCCTTCTGCTGTAATATAAGGTACTACAAGACATGCAAAGACCCCCATCAATTTACTAGTGGATGAAGGACAGATTGTAGGCAACGGCCAGGACGGTGCTGTAAAAGCTGTCGGAGAACCGAGTTTCTTTCAAAGACAACCAAAGATACGAAGGAAAGCCAGGTCCCCTGTTGTGCTGCCAGGTAACAAGGAGAGGCACCTTCAGCTTTTGGGACAAGCAGACTCCAGGCCAACCCAAAATGTTGCCCTGAGGTTGCTGTAGGGCACCACAGTGCACCAGAGGTCAGAGACATATGGCCACCTCATCCTCCCTGCCTTGGGTGCAGTTTAGTGGGGCAAGAAAGATGGGAAGTGTTCAAAACCCAGGTGTGCTCGTCACAGACCTGATACTTAATTGCTGGAGGAACAGAAAAGCACCGAGACTGCTTTGAAGAGGGAAGTGTCGGGTCTGCCCTCTGCTCCTCCCTCGAGATTTGCACACTGTTTTTGAAATAACACACCAGCAGATCTCTGTCTCTTCCCTGGGGTTTGAAGGTTTCTCAATTCTATTACTTTTCTCTGTTTTCTCAGTTTTGGCTGGGAGGTTTCTCCCATAATCACAGGGCTCAGCATCAAGGGCTACCGAAGCCATAAGGCACATGAAGATCGTCCTGGCTCAGGTCCTCTCTCTGCTCATGGGGGAACATTTCTCCTCCCAGCATTTCTCCCCCAGTGACCTGGTGCCACATGCGAACACCATTCTGGAACATTCTGCTTAAGCCCCTTGCTGATGGTATCGGCTCAGCCGTTGCCATGGCAAGAGACAGTTTGATGCTGTTAGGGGCTCTTGCTTCCTGTCGCAGGGGCATGCTGATGAGAACAAATCGGGAAGCAGAGGCTCTCTCGAGATGGTTACCTGCCTTTCCCACCAGACCACGCTACGAGACCTGTCCCAACCCAACTGCTGTGGGATCCTGTGCCCAGCAAACCTGCTGCTTTGGCTGGAAGAAGGACTCTGCCTAGCAACAGAGGTCTTTTTTGCAAGGTGCCTATATGCTGCTGCAGTCATCCCCGCTTAGCAAATGGAGCCCAGCTGCAGCGAGGCTGAGAGTTTGGGGCAAGGCGGTTTGTAGAAGCGCTAGGTGCTGAGCTCAGATGCGGAGAACCTTTACACCACCTTGTTTCCCTGCATGCCTTTAGATGATCCAAAGATGGACTTGAATTGACCTGGGGGAGGAATCTGGACCAACCCCCCTGCACACGCAGGGTCACCTAGAGCACGTGGCACAGGACTGCGTCCAAGCGGGTTTGAAGATCTCCAGAGAAGGAGACTCCACAACCTCTCTGGGCAGCCTGTTCCAGGGCTCTGGCACCCTCACTATAAACAAATTTTTCCTTAAGTTCCTGTGAAACTTTTGGTGCTTCAGTTTGTGGCCATTTCCTCTAGTTCTGTCGGTGGCCACCAGTGAAAAGAGGCCAGCCCCATCCTCCTCACTGCCTCCCTTGAGGTACTTCTAGACACTGCTCAGGTCCCCTCTCAGCCTTCCCTTCTCCAGCTGAACAGGCCCAGCTCCCTCAGCCTCTCCTCACAGGGCAGATGTTCCAGGCCTCTGATTCCAGGCCCGCCCTGAACTCAATTATATGGATGGTCATGGCAGCAAGGAAAAGGCAATAACATCTAATAGCAAACTGTACTGGAAAGGATGTGGGTTGGGAATACGGCCTCCATACCGCCCATGTAGCTCAGGGCGCTCCAAACCCAGGGAATGGTGGGTTTGAGATGACACCGTCTGGCAAGGAGCAAGACTGCAAGGAGGCCGAGCCATCCTGGCAGCGCTGTAAGGAGACAAGCACATTGCCGTTGAGCCAGGAGAAGGGAGATTTAACTAATATCTGAAAGGATACGCACCAAAAAGTGGCTGCACACTTACCCATAGCCTATGGCTGATATGGGACTCCCGGTCCATTCCTGCTCCAAAAGTGCATGGGGTGGTTTTATAGTGGTATTTTATGCATCATCGTAGTGTTTAAAAGGCAAAGTTATGGAGAAGTCCTGCTACACTCCCACTGTGCGAGTGCAGCATAGAGAAGGGTCTCCTGCCCCAAAGAGTTTATACTCAAAGAGAAAACAAAGTAATCAATTGCTCATGGTTTAGAAAGAAAGGAAATAGGGTGTTCCATTAAAATAAACAAATAGATAAATAAGGACAATGTTTATTGGCTTCCAGCAAAAGCAGCTGCTACATGTGAGTATAAAGTGAGGATTTTACATATTTGGGAGCCTCAAAATTCCAAATGCAAACATGGTCAAGTGGTAACGCACTGGAGGGAAGTCCATGGTGATCCAAGCAGAGCTTAAAACCCTTCAGGTCACAGGCAAGTGCCTCGCTGAGCCCGTGGTCATCACCCATGTCCTAGTGTCATCCTGCCACCAGTCCCCTCCTGCATGTCCTGTTGCCTTGGAGGGAGCAGGGTGATGGCAGCCAGCATCAGAGCAGCAGGTTAAGGCACTGAGATCATGGTGCTGTTAATGACCCTGGAGAATTAGGTGGAATTTGGAGTGTGAAATTGCACAGTGTCAAGGAGGGCTCATAGGCACGGGGGCCTGGCAAGTGGTCACTGTTGCTGTTCTCTTGCTTATCTTCTCATGAGCCTCTCATGCCTCAGTTTCCCTTTTAGGTCACGATATGATCAGAGTGAATCCCTTCCATGTTGGGACTTCCAAATCAGCAAATATTAAGCCAATACCAAAAAAAAAAAGAGAAAACTTTGGCCCTCCCTGGGACACTTCCTCCATCCCTTCTTGGACAAAGCTGGTCTGACCCTCAACCTTACATAGGATGAACATGTTGTTATACCAGCCAGATATCCTGCTCAAATTGGCAACCCTCCATGCATCAGAAAAAGGGTGTTGAGCTCCTTCGGTCCTGAGGGGACACCCCAATGTAGAGAGGGATGCACATGCACAAGGAGCACAGTGATTTTTGAAGTGGTCCATCCTCCACCAGCTCTGTCAGTCAAGGTGTCCTGTCCCCATACGCTCCAAGAGATGGGCAATACCTTTTCTTTTGCCCATTTTTTCCCCCAAATCAGCCAGATACTGGGAAAATGTTGAAGGTTTGGGATGGAGAAGTGTGGAATTTGCAGCAGATGGCGCTTCTGCCTAGGAAATGGGATGAGGAATAGGGTGTCTCAGCAAGGAGAGGAGCAATGACAGCGGCTCCCAAGGGTCATCTCTGGAGAGGGCAGGTGTAGTTTGCAAATACCCCAGATTCAGGCTCGATGACATTTCTTTACTGTGACATTTAGAAATCCTTCCCCACGGTATTTCACCTCCCCTTGATGCATTATAAATGCATCATTCACCCTCAGCACAGAATATTTGCAATATTCTGCAATTTGCAGTATTTGCACAGAATATTTTGCCAAAAAAGCCTCAGTTTCAGGGTGGTCTTTGCGCAGGTTTAAGGTAGATGTTTGGAAAAACATATATACTGAGGGAATCATATGCCTGCAGTCAGTGACATCCTGAATTACCTTCTTTTAGTTTGAAGAAAAGGGAAGGTTTCAATAATATCAGAATATCCCTTTTAGCTATTTACACTTCAAAGAAAGGTCTTTATCATGACAACCCAAGTGGCTTTGTATTGAACATTTTTTCTTATTTTTGTGCAAGCAGCATAGCAAAATATTTCCATAAACCAAAACCATGAAACATTTTTTTCATGATGATTTTTTTACACTTTAAGGTCTTGTCCCTAAATAGAAACAGAAGTCAAAGCTCTGCAAAACAAAAGGTCAGCTCTGCTGACAGCTTCTGATTTCATATTTTGTATGAACTAGTCTCTGAAACAGTGTTTATGTATATATAGTATGCACCCTGCATTCAGTATGGGCAAGGTTCAGAGCTTTGCACCATTTTAAGGTTCCTTATTGTTCGTTTTTTTGTTTTTCTCCTCAAATTATTTAAGTGCAATCGTACAACTAGAGCATGTGGATTAAAAACAGAGTTGCATGTCATAAATTAGCTTATTTCCTAAGGATGAAGCTAAGTGTACTGTGAAATAATGCATTGAGAACCCATCAGATGGCAAGCTCATTACTTGAGTTATCCAACTGATCATAATAGCTTAAAGAGGGAAAAAGGAGAATAAATGTGTTCTGCGTTGGGTGAACAAGAGGACATCAGGGGTTTCTCCCAGGATTATATGCACACAATAAGGATGGATTTTTCCCTCTGGGAGGAGAAGAGGGCAAGGTCAGGCACAAAATGAAGTTCTTGAGCAACCACATAAACATCTGTTTGCACGGCAGAAGCGAATAAAAGGCTGAAACTGAACTAATGTTCTAATGCCCAGGCTGGGATCAGGAGGCTGCGTGTGACTGAGGGCAGCTGGACTCTAATATGTTCCTGTCTGTTGCCTCTGCCCACCGAGTGACCCAATCAAAAATTACGATTTTCTGACTTTTCGCTCTTTTTGGAACACCACTCTATTGTAATTACCTTTCTCTCCCTCTAATAGTCATTCTTCGAGGGACGAGATTTATTTTAAAATAAAGGCTTTTTCTTGGTTGAATGCAGGTTACTGAATTACTCTACATGCCTTTGATCAGACACGCAATCAAATATTTATACAGTGGGAAACCCATCTGTTAGGATGAGTTCTCAGCAGGGTAGCTCCATTCCTGTCTTATTACTCACTTCATTTTCCTCACTTGCTACATTTTTTCGCAGAATAAATTGGTCAAAGGCTGACAGCAAAGGGGGAGGTGAATATTTCTTGCTCCTTCTCATCTACATGCCTAGGAAATGCAGCGCTTTTGCTTAACTCAGGCATGCATTTATTATTTAACACTGGGTTTTGTGCAAAAAGTCGTCACTTTGGCTGATTTGGCTCCTGCTTCTGACTGTGTATGTGGAGGCCTCAAAAGGGAAAATGCATCCGCACTGGTGTGGAACTGGTTTAGCCAGGGTGGTTTAAAAATAAAATAAAATAAAATAAAATAAAATAAAATAAAATAAAATAAAATAAAATAAAATAAAATAAAATAAAATAAAATAAAATAAAATAAAATAAAATAAATAAATAAAAAAAAAACAAGGTAACTGCAGCATGATTATTAATGCTCTTCCAAGACAGATATCCACCTGAGCTCCTCCAAATCCCACTTCTGAGGCAAGAGCATCCCTGGTCTCTCCCAGCAGATCAGTCTCTTGAAACAGCTGGTCACCCCTGGACAGAGGGGACTTCCTAGGCTCCTAGGCTGTTATTTTGCATGGCAGTAACACCACAGGGTTGGTCAAACCCATCATTCTGCCTCCACCTAGAACAAAGACACCAGAACAAAGATCTGTTGTCCCCAACCTGGAGAGCTGGGTGAGATCGAACAGCCCAGCAAGCAAGCAAGGAGTGAGACAGAAAAAGAAAACATATAGAAAGGTGTTTCATATCATTTGCTATGTGCTGATCGCATTCTCATCTGTGTTAGAGGCTGGGTGCTGACCAAGGCACCAGTAACATTTTAGTAGAGGGGAAATTCATGATAGGAACAGCTAAAATACAGCACGATCTGGTATCAGGCATTGAGCTGGGGACCAGAGAGGAGGACAGGAACATCCTGAGCCACTATCATCCTTTCTCTCCGCTGGTAGGAACTGGCTTTGCAGTCAGAGCCAGCAGCTCTCCTCTCTGATTCCTGCATAGGAAGAAAATTGCCATGAATCAGGTAAGCACAGACAGTGACCAAGGGACAAAGTTTCACCAATTCATAGCTGGAAAAGCTCCTAACCCCTTGTTTCAATCTGCAGCCAAAGGAAATCCAGCCCTGCCCTCCGCACCGGGCTAGTCCCGACATCTGGATTTATAGACCCAGTTACAGCAGCATTAATGACCTCTGGAGAGCATCCGCTACCGGCTTCATTACAGATGGGTGGAAAAAGTCATCCTGGGGAATCTCCCAGCTGCACATAAATATTTAGCACACAATCAGCTGCTCTGTATTCCCCTGACCTGAATTAATCCGTGTTGTTTCCCCAGTCTCCAAATAAAAAGCATGCAGTTAGAATCATTTCCCTCACTTATTTTTTGATGCTTGTTTTTGATGGGTGCAGTGTAGAAAAATACTTTAGATCTATTTTTCATGTATCTAGTTCACACTACATATAGTGTAGATGCTGCTAGTCGCACGGGCTAACACAGAGGATGCTGGTGGGTCTTCCAGCCCGGAGCAGGGGCTATGCTGCACCTTGGTAAATCCAGTCTTTTACAGCTCCAGGCCACTGTTTCAAGACCAGTAGAAGACGTAAGTAGATATTAATACTTTCATTGTATACACCTTGCCTCACTGGACTGCAGATAATGGTTTTCTTGAGATAGAAATTGTATTTTTGTGTGTGTGTGTGAAAACACCCTACTGTTCCTTTCCTGCAGTGAACTTTTCCCAGTTGCTTTCCTGAACCCATGTTCATTTTTTGGCACCTTCAGTATCTTGCAGAAAGGACTCCCATGGCTTAATAGCATGCAAGAAAGGCCCTTCTGCTGCATGTACCTAGCTTCCCACCAGATAATGCAAGCTAAAGGTGCACCTACTCATGCACATAAAGATGGCTTTTTTTTCTTTTTTTAAACTCAATACATTATGAGAATAAAAGTAGAGCCAGGATTTTAAAGACAACTTTTGTATTCCCTTCATAGGAGGGGCTAAAAGGGAACTTGACCCTGAGGCTGCTGCAATCAGGCTTTTTATTAATTCACCCATATGTTGCATCAGGACCAAGGGGAAACAGTGGAGGGGGTTGAATAGCTTTGATACCATTGCTAACACCTCCTTTCATAACTTCTGGAATTCCTTAATCAGAGGAAAAGAGAGTGGTATCTCTCAAAAGCATAAAACTTTGCCATTATTTATAATCTCTCCTTGAGACAAAGGCTCTGGGAGTGCTCTGGATGAAAGGGGAAAATCTCCTACTCCGGGAAAAACAGGCTCTGTTGTGTTTATTTTATGTCTCCTTGGCAAGATCTTGGTTCTGTCTAGGCTTCTATTCTAAAATGCTCTTAGCCATAGTCTCTCCAGAAGGGAAGAAAGACAGTGTAATATTCTAGAGAAGAGGTGGACTTTCTGGGGCAATTTTATCTTGGGTGATGTCTTTTAACCAGGTCTCAGAGTTTTTTGCAACCAGATTGCAGAGTGTTTTGCTGTAAATCATGCACACACTCTACAAGAAGCCTGGACTAGGTATTGCAGAGCAATGCTCACTCAGGGCCATGGGACATCTCCAAAGGCTACATCCTCCCACCTCATGGTATTTCCGATCCACGTGAGCCTTATTGACAAAAGAAATTGTCACTAGGAGTAGGATAGGTCAGAAAAGCTGAATATCCCAAACCTTGTTGCCTCTCTCCAGGAAAAGTGGGGAGGGATTGTCTTTAGAGGGATGGGGAAGGTGCACATGGGATGTGGACTCGAGACTGTCAAGCCTTGCTGCAGCTCAGGGTCAGAGCTTCCTGGAGAGCATCTGGTCCAGACAGCCCAAAAAACACAGAGGGTGAGTGAGGGGTTTCATGCTCACCAGCAGTCATAGCTGCATGTGAACATTACCTAAGATATTACCCTAGGGAATCCCTAAGTAATTCTCTCCTGGTAGCTTTACATTTCATTTACACGACAGAATAAACAAGTGCAAATATAACTCACACTGGTGAAGAACACAGCAAAGGCAGTCACAGATGGTTATACTAAACATCAGACTTGGAATACACCATGTAATGGGTATTAGACTTTTTCTTTTCATTTTACTTCCTTTCTCTACAGGTCTCCAAAGCTTCGCCTCCACAGAACCCACTTCTTTTCTCTGCTGTTAAGAGTCGACACCATCATCTTCAGCAAATGGCATTTCAGGACCTGGCAGCTTTCAACCAGGTGTTGAGAGATCGAATATGGGACCTCAGAGATCTGGTCGCTGACCTCAGCACAAGAAACCTCGAGCTGAAGGAAGAAACCAAAAACCTAGAAGTTCTGAACAGAAGCTTGCAAGCCAAAAATTGCTGTTTCAAGACTTTGGTGAAAGAGTTACAGATCGAGATAAAGGACATCCAACACCAACTGCAGGAAAGAGACTGGAAGCTCAGAGAAGTAGAATATAAAAACAAGACCCTGAGCAGAGATAATAAACTATTCAACTTGCAAATCAATGACATGGCTGACCAGCTGTCTGCATATGAAGGGTATCAAACTGCAATAGACTGGCTAGGTGAAAGAAGAGAAGATCAAAAAATCAAAAAAATTGCTCAGCGCCTTGAAGGCAAATTGGAAGATGTCCAGCAGCAATATGAAAAAGAAAAGAAGCAGACTTCCCAATTAAGAGAGGCTTTGAGGGAGATCTGCCAGATATGGGAGTGTCAGAGAAATAATATAATGCAGCTGAAAGGAGAGCTGGAAACAGCGGAGAAGCAGCTAGTTCTCTGGAGACAGGACCCTAAGGGCTGGCTCCTCATGGGCTCTTCATGGCAGGACAGAAAAGGAAAGAAAATGCTGGCGATCACCTCAGGAGACACCGAGTTGAAAAAGCTGCATTGGCCCTGGAGCCTCAAGAAGACTTTGTCCCCTCTGATGCCTTGGGTTGCACTTGGCGCTGGTTTGGCTCTGTTATACAAATATTTCAGCACTGACATTCTTCTGCTCTTACTTACATCCTCATGATGTAAGCGATATCCATCTTTCCTGCAAAAGTAGTGGCCTCTTGTCAAACCCAGTTTGCCGTAGCCCTTTCTTCAGCTCTTCATGCTTGCCAATTCTACTGATTTTTATGGCGTCAGTTCAGATTTGCCTATAAAGATATTTATTTCAGATGTATTTAATTTAAATAAAGTAATCAAAATAGATGGTCACATAGTATTCCTTATAGTTATTTGTTCACTGAAGTACACAAAAATAGAGACAACAGAGAAAGGTTTCTGTTATTTAAGCTTTATTCTGGCATACTATTTTGCCTTTCACTTGCCTATTCCTCAAATGAAGGCTGTTGTGTGGTAATTCCCCAGGTCTCTCACAGCACAGTTAAGAATTCAGTTTAAGCCTATTGCCCAGAGCCCTGGGGATGCCCGGCTCCACTACCCTATTTGTATTTCACAGAATCACAGAACAGTTGAGGTTGGAAGTGACCTCTAGAGATGATCTAGTCCATGGTTGGCTCAAGGCAGGGACAGGTTTTGTGCCATGCATGGTTGAAGGAACGATGGTGAGCTGTAGTTTGGAGTGAAGCAAGCCCATGGTTGCTGTTTTGTGTTGATCAGGGCCAACAGCTGCTCTACAAGGACATCTTTAGAAGATCTCACTACGTATTCTGCCCCTTCCAAATCTTCCCTCCTACACAAACACCTCTGTCTCTTGTGCTTGCCATTAGCAGCAGGGGAACCTTACGCAGCCTTCCAAAAAACGAGGACACTGTAGGCTTTCACCCCAAGGGTTTCCATTTCAGAAACAAAAAAAGAATCAAACTTGTTTAATTAACATATTTTTGCTGTAATCACAAGAAAACAGTATCCAAAGGCAAAGACACTCATAACAGTCTCTTAAAAAATACGCTTGCAAATCACGGTTATCCCTCAAGTCTTTATTGTGCTCAGAATGAATGTAAGGAAAAGTCCTGTGTGCAGCATAGGTAGCTTAAGCAATAGGCTCCTCTAGCCAAAAGATTTCTGCAGGTTAAATACTGAATCTGATGGAGGAAATGACTTGATTACTCTTTGCCAGAGGAGAGTTCTGTAGAGATCCAATTAAAAAAAATCACAGAAGATAACAGAAGAAAAGAAAAAAAAAAAGAAAGAAAGAAAACAATATTTTTAAGCAGAGCACCCAGAGATTTGAGGATCAGTGATTAAAAATATATGCAAATCAGTGCAAAGAGAGAGCATAGTTTTTGCTGTTGCTTTTGGTCACCTTATCTGGCATTGCCCCCTTCTGTAGTAGGGGAAGAGAGAAAGGTGCCACCAGAAGGTGATTCATGGCTCGTGGTCTCTTTATTGACCTCAGGATTATTTGAACACTGGGCTCACTATCAAGGATTGCAAGTCATGTGGAGATACATCTAGCCGGTCCCACCTCTGCTTCCCACCCAAATCCTTGGAAAAGTCCTTCAGGCCAGTATCACTTAAACCAAGGAGAAGCTTAGAGGCACCTAATGACTTTGCAGAGCTGGCCCTTGGTGTAGCTCTGTGCTCCCAGTCTGGTGACTGGGGCATTTCCTCATCTCACTGGAGCGCTGAAGGTGGCAGAGCACTGAGATACTCCCATAGCAGGAGCCACACACAGTGAGCTGGACAGACCTACTTAATAAATTAG
Organism: Tinamus guttatus; assembly: GCF_059628265.1. NCBI lineage: Eukaryota > Metazoa > Chordata > Aves > Tinamiformes > Tinamidae > Tinamus > Tinamus guttatus. Next base: position 6,730,117 of record NW_028289136.1, read on the forward strand.
CTGAGTGGCCTCAACTTACCTTTTATTGCACTTTCAGACAAAGAACCACCAGCTCTGCTCCACATCCTGCATTTTCCCTTCCTCTTCAGCCTTCGCATCCAGCTCTTGGCACTTTTTGGAGCACCTCAACCCTGCAGAGAGGGCAGAGCCACTGCAGCAGCTTACGTGGGTGGAATAGCTACCTTGAATGGCTGTGGCTTCTCAATGCAGAGCGGCCGGTGTTTCCTGTTGACGGTAGGGCTGGTTGCACACAGAGGCATTCAGTCTCCTTTCAGTTCTGGGGGAGTCATTGAAAAGAGGCTCTGCCACCAAAAGCGGTGAGCACAAAGGCTGCTGGCTTCACACCAGGCTTGCTTCTGAATCCCCCTTTCTGCAGGGATTAATGGGAACCAAAAAGGGAGACCTAGCACAGACTGCCAATGACCAGCGCTTTGCGACATCCGGGCTGGATGGGGGCCAGGTCAACCTTCCCATGCAGAGAGATGGGGCAACCTGGGCCAGCTCCATGGGATGGAAAAAAAAAACCCTTCCTCGGGGTTGGCATGTGTGGTAACCCCCACCCACTCACAGGCCCGTTTGTCCTTGGGGCCATCTCCTGCTCCAACCATCCCTTCTGCAGTTAGTGGCCTTTGAGGGTAAGATGCTCGTGACAAGTTCACATCAGGTCAGAGCTGCAAGCCCAATGTCTGGTTGAGGAAAATGTCTTCTTCATGCCCCCTCACTGCCCTGCTCTGCAGATCAGAGCTGTGCACTACACTGTGCTTTAGGGTTCACTTTCGCGTGCCGTTCTTTAAGCAATGCTTGTACTTTGTGCACCGACTGATGACTGCTCTGTAGTGAGACACCAAGTTCCTCAGCCACCATTCAGGAGACACTGCCCTTCTTTCTGCACTTTTGTTTTTTTGAGCAAAGTCTTTTCGAGTTTGATCAGCCCCTAAACTGCTAAGGGTGTTAAACCAACCTTTCACATTCTTCCTGTTAATCCAAGGCACATTTAGCTCTGAGGGAGAGGGGGGATGACTGTTAAGCCTCAAATTGCATCTATGCTGTCTCAGTGTAAACATTTGTTTTAGAAGCTAATGCATATTCTGCTAGGGTTGAAATGTTCAAATAGAACACAAAGCTCAAAATTTCAAGTCAAAATGTTCAGGATTTTTAGGTCAACAGGCTTTGTCTGGTGTTTGCATATCTAGGAACATCCGTTTTTCTCCGCTTTGCAAGTCTTACCTTCTTAGTCTGCCTCCTGATATTGCATGAACCACAGGGTGAAAAATAGTAAATAGCTCAGAGAACTTCAGCTGCTGCCTAGTCCTGGGATTAGTGCCTTGAGAAAGTGCTCTTTGCATTCAGGGCAAGCTCCCTCACTGAACACTGAAGCACTTTTGAGATAAAACGTGTGGAATCCAACATTTGGACAACCTCTCTTGTGTCCACAATCACATCTCAGTGCTTGCACCCTTGAAGAGCTGCAATGTGCGCATGGGTCCAAAAACTAGGCTTCCACCCTTATCACGTTACACTGGAAAACAGCTTATTTTACATGAAATGGGAATTTGCAGCCAGGTACTGGCTATGAATGACCTTCATGATCCCACCATTATTTGAATGTAAGGAAAAAACGAAACCAGCCACATCAACCTTGTAATAAATCTAACACATTTCTCCCCCCTCCGCTCCACTTTCTCCTTACAGGATTATTATCTCTGCCCACCAGTTCCCAGCTGGCTATTGTGACCCTTAATCTGAATTAATCAGTGTTAGCTCATCCTTTCAGATGGGGTTTGCCTCCCTGAGCAGTGGTCTCCTGTGATGCTATCATCTCCTGCCAGCTGAAGAGCTAAATGCAAAGATAAATTCACTGTCTCCAGGGGCTGCAGCACAGAAATGCCCTGCCACATCCATGCTGGATGTTTTTTCATCTCTGTGCACTAAAAACAACAATTACCATATGTGCAAATAAGCCTGGACTCATCACAGCAAGCTCATGCAATAAGCTGGAAATTATAGGGCATGTAGGAACAGGAGCGAACCAAAAAACCCCAAGGGGATGATGCTGGGTAAGGGATATATGTCAGGAGGAAAATGTGGTCTTGAAAGAGTGAAAGGGCATCTTGAGGACAGATAATAGGGAATAGTTGCTATAACCAGTGATAGTTTCACAGCACTGGATACCCTCCAGGTCCACGCGCAAGGTCCTTGTCAGCTCCAGATTCAAGTTCTTCCAGGTTCAAGTCCTCAAGCGGAGGCTGCGTCAATGTGTGGCAGCTCTACGTGATGGTGAATGAACAGCGGTCTTAAAGGTGGTCTCTGCCTGGCTTTGTGGAAGCCAGTGGTGTGCTTAGCTGAGCCACAGTCCACATCAGAGCACTGGGGAGATGTTGCCATCTCCAATGGGCAAGCACTCTTCTTGCTCAGCCCTCCAAGAGAGGGAGAACACATGAAAGCTTCAGCACTAGCTCTGTGCTGCATTTTTCAGAGAGCACTGGGTGCTAAAAAAATATTCTCTGGGGTGACTGTTGCAAAGCCTTGAATCATAGAATCATAGAATGCTTAAGGTTGGAAGGGACCTCTCGAGGTCATCTAGTCCAACCCCTAGAGCACGTGGCACAGGACTGTGTCCAAGCGGGTTTGAAGATCTCCAGAGAAGAAGACTCCACAACCTCTCTGGGCAGCCTGTTCCAGGGCTCTGGCACCCTCACTGGTAAGAATTTTTTCCTTAAGTTCCTGTGGAACTTTTGGTGTTTCAGTTTGTGGCCATTTCCTCTAGTTCTGTCGGTGACCACCACTGAAAAGAGGCCGGCCCATCCTCCTCACTGCCTCCCTTGAGGTACTTCTAGACACTGCTCAGGTCCCCTCTCAGCCTTCTCTTCTCCAGCTGAACAGGCCCAGCTCCCTCAGCCTCTCCTCATAGGGCAGATGTTCCAGGCCCCTGATCATCCTTGTGGCCCTGTGCTGGACTCTCTCCAGCAGCTCCACATCCCTCTTGTACTACGGAGCCCAGAATTTGAGGTCTCTCACCTCCTACCAAAGCACACATTAATGATCTTTCCATGATGTCTTGGTGACAGACCAGAGATGGAGGCAGATAGTTTCACTCCATGGGACAGCAGGCTCAAGCCTTCTTTTGAACCGCCAGTCCTTCAAGGCAAAGCATTCACTGTGGACTCGCAGGACGTTCACCACTAACGGATGACAGCCCAGCATGAGTGCATTATATAGCTGCAGTTTTTGTCATGTTAGGTGAGCACAATACAGCAAACTCACAAGACATATAGGAGGGAGTTATTCACTCATTTCTCATCCTACGATCACAAATCTGCTGCATAACTTTTGGGAAAACTCTCAGCGCCTTCCTCCTTTGTTCATCCCCATATCATACAGTCTGTGAGGTCCTCTGGACATGTACACAGTGAACTTCCATGATTTAAACATCAAGGAGCACTGTTAAATCATCTGTCATTATCGCTATGATCATGCTAATTCATGCTGAACTAAATTATCTCTTCCAAAAAGGCATCTATCTTTGATGAGGACAGATGATGTTTCTAATGGGTGAAGCCGAAGGTTATGAATCTCAATGTAATTATATGAACTCCCAATTAGATTTATGCAGCTTGATATTCCCCACCATGGGTTTTTCTTCTCTGTGGAACTGATGATCCCACCTGTGTATGGGAAGGTACCCACATGAAATCAGGTTATCAAGACTTGGTATTAAACATGTCTATGCCTTTCTTCTGCTGAATTTCACAGACTGAGTGCTCCGTGCTTCTCATCTATGAGGGTTCTTCTGCTCCCGAGGATTTTCACATGCCTTCCCAAGCACAAACTCTGGATCATTCTTTCTCTGTCCTACCAATGACACCAACCTAGTATAGCCCTCCTTGTCATCTCTCTCCTCTTATATCCAAGTATCAGATCTCTGATAGCAACCTCACTCTGGAAACCATCTCAGCTACTTTTTCACCAAAACCATTTCAAAACGCTGTTCCACAGGATCCTTTTTCAGATCTGGGTGGAATTTTTTTCTTGTCTCTATGAAGAAGGCATTTTTTGACTATATAGTCAAGGTTACTAAGCAATCCATCTTGCTCTCCACAAGAGCACCATCTTCCAGGTTATTCATCCTTCTTCCAAGCTATGGGTCATGGACAAATATTACCACGCCTGCAGGTCTTGCCATCTGTGCATCATCTATGTGATTTCTTCCCCAAAGCTTTTTCTTCCCTGTGGTTCACATCCAAAATGCAAACATAACAAAAATAATGCAACTGCTGAGAGAAGGAACAGGAAAACTGAAAAGATGGAATGAGGAAGGGATGTTTTCAATACTATTTGAAAACAACTGAGAGTTACTGTTTAGGAGTGAAAAAAAAATCATTTATTGCATACTTAAGAGCTTAAATACATAAAGTTGAATGACTTCAAATGCTTTAGAGATGATCACTACTTTCCTCTACATCTTTTGCTATATAGAGTTCCCATAGCACATTTGTGTTGTACTATAAGCACACCAAGGCAGTCCAGCAAAGGTCTTCCCCAAAGCCTGGAGCAGATTGTAGCAGCAGCCAGTTTCATGTTCTTATCACACATCAAGAACAAAAATCATGCCAATTAATCTTTCTCTGAAGATAATGTTTTCATCACACCAAAATATCAATAAAGGTTTCCCAGCTCTTTAGCTGAGTTTGACTGATACAGGCACCTGCTCTACCTCGACTTGGCCATGACCCCATATTACTTTTAAAGATACCATCCTTTGCAGACCAATAGCAGTACCTTGAGGTTCTCACCTGCTTAGAGTGACCATTCAGATATCCCAATCGGAGGCCCAAACCAAAGCCTTCAAGCCTTTCTGCTGTTCTCAAGGATGATGTTCCCAATACTCTTCTGATGCTCCATCAGCATGTTTTGAAATACCATGAAGCAATATACACAAATGAAAGACAAGCAATCTGAAAATTCCTGTAAGAGCACTTAGAAGTCAATGAAAACATTTATTTCTAAAAATAATGAGTTAAATTCCTTCCCTATCCCTCCCCTGCATTCCCACAGCTCACAGACATTATAAAACACAATCACAGTTCAGCAGTACAATGAATATCAGGGCCAAGAAACAAGGTCAACAGTTTAGTATCTATGCCACAACTTCCACCACCATCTTACACCTATTGCAACACACATGTCAAATGCACAAGGGAAAGCTGACCTGAACACCCGATACTGAGTCTACCTTTTCAAGAGCGTTTCTTTCTACAAGTCTAAAAAGTGTGAGGTACAGCAAGAGATTCATAAGAGGCATTAGGAAAATCAGAAAAGATTCTGGAAGAAAAGAAGTTGTATAAAAGAACAACAATTCTGTGTTGTGACAATGTCTGAGCTTTCCTTGCAAGGTTTTATTTGTCACTGGAATGAAACCGCTATGAGCACAGACTCTCCTTTATATTGCTCAGATTGGCTACTAATGATCTGATAAGAGAGTTGACCCTTGTGTAAAATCTTAAGGAGATTTTGAGGCTGAGAACAAAAGTGGTGCAACTTTTTAGACAAAATCACCACCATAACACCACAATATTTCAAACTTGACTATGAGGAGTATAGAGCATGGTCCTTGCAACAAAATAATTTGTTCTCTAGAATGATGGAAAAAAACAGGCACTTCCTTATGAAAGGAAATCATCTTGATGATAGGTTCCAGCCATTTCGGCTTCTGTCAGCAGTCATTTCATTATGCTGTGTTTTAGAGGTGGTCATGATATCATCATGAGGAAGAGGTGAACTACTTAGATCTCACAGAAGACATAAGTACTGGTCAACTAAAGAGAACCAGAAAAAAAATCAGCTCTATGTAGGGAAGCAGGAAATAAGATGAGGATTAAGATAATTTAATGTCCTTGAAATGGGAAGTATCTATCTGGACCAATGTCTGTAGTAGTTTCCTCTGCTTGAGAAAGGTCACCACTGAGTTGAGGACAGGAAGGTAGAGGGGGATCAGCCGCCAGCCAGCAGGGTGCTGTTAGAGGGGTATACCCACAATGTACAAGTAAGGGGAGTTTAAGAGACCCCACTCTATATTTGACAGTAGCCAAGTTCCTAAATGATCAGCACGGACGTTCACACGGACCCATCCAAAATTACTGATTGTCCTGGACTAAAGACAGTGACATCAAAAGCTGTGGCTGTTCTACCAAATCAGATGTGCTCAGGATCATGTCTTGACCCTGCAGCCACCTGGCCTGGATCAGCACAGTCTGTGCTACCAAACTCACCTTCCAAATGGGCTACTCCCATCTGCACATGGAGAATGCTCTGGACCATGACAGCTCCTGAACCATGCCTGTAGACTGTGTGGAAAAATCTGAGTTGAAATTGCCGAAAGCTGTGACAAGATCCATTTTAAGAGTATGGTAGGTGTATGGGCTGTCAAACACTCTGTATCCATTCCATTAAATATTTTTTTTCGTAATTGCCAGCATATTCTGGAGCCAAACTGAGCCAGATGCAATTCTGTGGCTTCCATGCTCCAGATCTTCATGTCATTGTTGCTATCTAAGTGATGGCTAACTTCTCCATGTTAATATTGCCCCATCTCTGCTCTCCAAAGGAGGAACTCCTGGCTACACGACTCACTTTTCACTGACAAAGATCCAGTGAAACAACAGTCCAACCACAAAACATGCATGAAAAGAGACAGCACCCTGTGCTATAGGGGGATAGGAGGAAACCTTACACAATATGTGCAAAATGGAGTCAGAGCGTGCGTTATTTAACCAGGGATTTAGGGATTTAGTCTCAGCCTCCCGCTGTCAATGGGACTAACACTTCACGGCTGTCAACCACCATCCAGGTCAACGCCGTGGTTTGAAAAAGAGCTCTACAGAGTTAAATGCACAAATATCTGACAGCTTTAGCTAAAGAACGGGATTCTCTAACTGTGACTGCAGCAGCATCAGGAGTCAGAGATCAGAATACATGTCCTTGTAGGACAGCGAGCCTTTGTTTCCATCATAACAGAAAACCATAATCTGTAGCCAGAAAAAAAGAAAAGAAATAAGAGAAGATCAGATTCAGCAGTTTTAGAGGTGCAAAGACACTAGATTCCTACAGTTGTAAGGTCCATAGTGCACTCTTTCACACATCCCAGCACCCTTCCCTCCTCCCACTTGGATAACATCAAAAGTATTGGTGTCATTAGGCCCTCAGAAACAAAACAGAGGTTGGCCAGGCCTGGTGAGAGCCCATCTGTTCTGATAGCTAGGATTGCCCTTCCTCACAGGAGAGGAGGTGGGATGTCCATCCAGGGGCTGGTTGGCCACTGTCTCCAGAGCAGGATCTGGCTGGTGGGTCATCTGTTCATGCGCTGCAGGATGGTCACGCAGCCGTGATAACTGGTGCAGCGCTGCAGCGGAGGCTGCTGCTCCACGATGCCCGTGGCAGGGTCGAACGTGAACGCTTTGTCTGTGCCTTCCCCGTTCTCATCTCGACCACCCAGGATATAAATCTTCCCTCCGCACACCGTCAGACCACAGCTCTCCTGGAAAGGAAAGAAGGAAAGTGCAAGATTTGGTGAACAGTCCTCAAAGTGAGGCTGAACATGGGAGAAACTGGCTCAGCTCTCACCTGTCCAGCAAAAGGGAGGGAAGCTAGATAGGAAAACTGGTTCCAGCTCTTGGAAACTGTAGGTTTTTGGAGAACTACTTCATGATGTTTGGGGAATCATTATTTTTCCTCCAATTTGCAATGATATTAGATGTTACTACCTCACTCTTTCAGTGAGAGCTTAAGCATTTGAGATGTCTCAAGTTGATAATGTGACCTTTACTGTAGCTGGCCATTCTCTGGAAAGGTTCAGAGTTTCTCTCTCAAAGTTTTTCCTTACCAGTGGTCCAGGGAGGGTGGCCACATCTTGCCAGCTGTCTTTTTTTGGATCGTAGCTGAAGATTTTACTGAGGAGTCCACCTACAACATAGATGATGTTCTCCAAGCATACGGCACTGATGCACCTTTGGTAAAAAGGGGTAGGGGACAGGAGTGTCCACTTGTTCTCCTCTGGATCATAACACTGGACCTGGAAGGAGAAATACAGCCAGTGGAACATAAATTTCCCTTTTTTTCCCCCCCTTCCCTATGATTTACTCTAACCCTAGAGGATTTGAAGAACATGCAACTTCTTCCCTTTATGTAGCAGTTTCTTATTTTGAAGACTTACACCATCTCCCTTGTAGCTTAGACAAGCCCATTTCTCTATTTGTTGCCTAGAAGACCGAATTTTTCTCATTTAGTGCCAGGCAGCTCAATCATGGCCTTTGCTATCACATCCTCTGTCGCTCCAGGACCTTGACTGGAAACTATAAAGATTTTCTTGGTCTCTGTCCATTTTTGATGTTCCTTTCTGGCCTTTCTTTGAAACCTCATTGTGAAATCACAATGCTCAAAACTAGACCTATACTAAGCTGATGCCTCCCACTCCTGAGCTACCTAAAGGTTTATTTTGGATGTCTCAGTCTTGAATAGAAACTGTTGTCATCATACCCTCATGCCAGCAATACCTTGTCTGTGTTTGCGCTGTCGTCCACGGCACCACCCAGCACATACAATTTGTTGAGGCAGGACACCACGGCCGCTGAGCTCACAGCTTGAGGCAATGGGGCCAACGTGGACCAGCTGTTGGAGAAGGTGTCATAGCACTCCACGCTGGAGAGGCGGTAAAAACCATCAAACCCTCCCACGGCATAAATCTGCCACAAAAGGAGCAAAGCAAGACAATTAGAAACTCATGGGCTCACCCAACGGGCTATGATGGCAGAGTACATGGAGTGAGGCTAAGGCATGTCCAGAAGGACATCCTTGGACACCACACCAAGGTAAAACCTTCTCCTTCAATCAGCAGCTGGATACATCAGTTTTAAATGTCCCACACTGCATAGTTTTCACCCAAAGTCTTTACACAGTCGTCTGCAAAAGTCTTGCACCATCCCATGATAGATCTTATTGCTGTGAGCTTCAGATTTCATTTATGGCTACTTCAGGTGACAACAGAAACCTATCTGAAAACAATGAGACCTTGATTGCATCCCAATTGCTTTCCCGTCAAAATTATCTCTAAATGATCCAGAAGACAAAAAAATAGTAACAACCTTTTGTTATGCTTGGCAGGGGGAGAAGTGGAGGACAGCGCTCCATACCCCTTCTTCCAAAAATCAGGCCAGCGCCTACCTTGCCCTGAAGCGTTGCCATTTTGTGCCTCCATCGGCCTTTCTGCAGACACGCAACCTTGATCCAGACGTTCAGCTGGGAGCTCAGCACCCAAACGTCATTGCTGCTGATGTGTCCCCCTGAAAACCAGAGGGATGGAGGGCTGGTGGGATCCCAAGGACAGTCCCATCACCTCACTGCCCAATAATACTTGGTTTCTCCATGCAATGATACAACCTAGACCAGACTATGGTTACTGGGAAGAAAACTAGAACTCTGCTAGGAACCCACAGGACCTTCCACCTTCCAAAATGACCATTAACATTCTAGAGAAGCCTCTAGTTAGATGGTTCAGCTGTTCGGCTATCAGACATACACACACACTTCTAGTGCGAATAAGGAAGCTTGTACACAATTCCTTTTGCTATTGATAGCCACGTGCCTAGGTTCCTTATTTCTACTGTAACCAAGCCTGAAAATTGTCTGGGTCCTTAAAAAGCTGGCTAAAAAATTCTTGCTCACCATAAATCTCTTTTAGTTTTGGGGGATTTTTTTTTCCCAATAGGTAATGTTCCTTCCCACAGGGACTTTGTGGTTGTGTAAACTCAGCTTCCTAAGGGAGAGATTCTCTGAACTTCAAGGCATTTATTACACTTCTCCCTCCCTGCAGCTGATGGCCATTATATTTTAAAAGAGCAGCTGAAAGGAAACCCCATAGTTAAAGAAAACCCTCTCTGTCTGCATGCACCAAATTCAGCTCATTCCAGAGCCAAACGCTTGACAGATGTCCAGAGAATCAGGAGGGAAATATTATCAACACTTCCATGCTCCCACAGAAATGATGGGTGTTCCTTGGGACATCCAAATCCCAATCACATCATTTTCACCAAGAAGAAATGACTTTCCTACCAAGCTGGGATGCACCTGAATCAATCCCAATCAACAGACCTGGGTCATGGCTGTCCAAGCAGAGGTCACACTGTTCCTCTTGCTAACCAGGAAGGGACCAGCTGGCCCGTGGCATCTCACCTGATATGTACACATCGTTTTTCAGAGTGCAGGCAGCAAACTCTGACTTGGTGTAGCCGGGCACACTGGAGAGGGCTGTCCACTGCCTGCTCTTGGGGTGATAGAGGTCCGTGAAGGGCAGCTTCAGAAGACCTTTCTTATCGCATCCCCCAATAATGATGATAACTTCTGACATCTCCATGAACCTAGACCAAGACAGACATGGGTAAGTCCATGGGCAAGGTCACTCCTTTCCACATAGGATCCTCCAAGCACAGCCCAGTAGAGCAGGCTCCTTTCCTGCGTTTGCTCCTGATTTCCTAGGCAAATCTTTTCACCCCTGCATCTTCCCTCCTGGCGGCGTGTGCAAACCAAAAGCATCTCCCAGCTTGTGTGGGAAGGGCTCCAAGCTGCAGATGGAAGCAGAGGGACCTTTCAAAGCCCTTTGTGAGACTGGCTCCTGCCACTCGCCCTCCCCCTTCCCACAGAGCCGAGCCTAATCCTCAACATGCAGCCAGGAGCGTGGAAAGCCTTTCCTGGCAGGCGGCCTGCGACAAGCTCCCTGCCTGGAGAGAGAAGTGTTTCCAGGAAATCTCACGCTCTCCAGCCGTAATAGCAGCAAGCAGACGAGACAGCCATCAGGGAAGGGAAAATCTTGCCAGCCGGTCGGTGGCAGGAGAGGAACAATTCTGCAGGAAAGGAGGAGAGGAAAAGGAGCAGAGCGGAGAGGGATTTGAAAGACTGCGGACCAGTTTGTGCAGCTTGAGACAATTCTTTCATGTTCAAAGCTGGAAAAGAACAGAGGGTGGCATTTACTCCCATGAATTTTAGCCATCTACCTCCTTGTGCTGGTCACCACAGATCCTTTTATTGAGCAGTTCTTTATATAACGGCCTGTTGTGGCAATCGGTGCAGAGAATATCCTGCCTCAAGCATCCGCTTTGGTCTGAAAGGATTCACATCCCCATTTCCTCCCTGCCAGAACAACATCCTAAACACTATGATGGAACTTCCGAGGTGTTTTGGGGCAAACTTCGCCTTTCATCGAGGCTTCTCCACTGAGAGGTCACAATATTTGTCTTCCTGGGCTGCAGGGCAGGAGTACAAGGGTACAAGCTTAATTCCTGACCTTGCAGCAACACTCATGAGCCAGGCACTGTGCAGATGGCCAGGAGTCAGACTGTGTCTGAGCCTTTCTGCTAACAGACCGACTGGGGATACTGGGGAAAACACCAAAAAAGACAAAATAAGAGTAGACCACTGGGAGAGCAGGAATGGAAATGCTGTCTGGTGTTTCTTCATGGTGGCTTTAGCACTCCTGGCTGCAAGAACATGGAGCAGGGACACCTAATTTGGCTCCGTGGGGAGCTGAGAGCTAACAAGACTCATCAATTTGTGCCCACGTTGCAAAAAAGTTTCTGTGCTGCTTTATGACCCAAGTGACTTGAAGTGTTGGAAAAACCACCTTAATTCGCCTAAGCTGATCACTGTGAGAAACATCTCATCTATGCTACAGTCTTGTCTGTCTAGGAAGAAAAAAAAATAGCAGAAACATGACTGCTTCTTTCATGCTTTAATTTAAAACTTAAAAGAGTTTTTTTTTACCGAGTCTATAGTTTGAAAAAAAGGTTAAAAAAAAAAAAGCTTCAAAAAATAGCAAGAGCTGCCTTTTCCTGTCACAAATTCACATTTTGAAATAAATTTCACATCAAAGCACAGATTTCAAAAGCACAGGGTTGTTTTCCTCCTCTTTATAGAACTGTGAGCCTCAAGTGATCTCTGGTAGCACAGCTGCTCTTGAAAAGAGGTTTTCCTGGGCTCTGAGTAGAAATGAAAAAGCACAGGAAAAGCCAAGTTCCTCCCTGACCCTGAGACAGAGTCACTGGAGTAGCAGAGGCCAAAATATCTTCTTTGGTCTTGCTGTAAAGCTAGGTTCCTCATATTAACATATTGCTAAAAGGAGAGCTTCATAAGGGGTATGAAAGAACGTATTAAGTCATAAAACCTAGAAAAAAAACCCAAGAATCTTCTTCTCATGGACATAGGTCATACAGGTCTAGGGAAGAAGGTGCAGGGTTTTACCTTCTGGGCCTTGACCGCAAAGAGCTGGCCTCATTCCCAAGGATGTAGTACTTGCGTGCTTCATGCAGTAGAGGAATGCACTCCTTGGAGTCCTGGATGAGTCCATCCATTTCCACCTTCTCCAGGAAGTATGTGGGGTCAAGCAGGGGCAGACGCACGTGCTCGAGGAGGTCCTTCAATGCTCCCTTCCTGGCAGGTATATCATGCCGTACCCAGCGCATCACTGCTTCAAAGACCACTTCCTCCTTGGGGACCACCAGCTGCTCACTGGAAAGATATTCAACCAGCTCCTTCACCCCCATCTCCAGGAACTCTTCATGACATGACACCTCCACAAAGCACTCCAGCATGAACCTCTTGCTCTTCTCCGTCAGGGAAGTGATGGAGAATGAATCAGCAAACTTCATGATGCCCAGGCAATTGCATGGATGAAGCTGATCTTCGAGGAAGGTGACACAAGCATCTCTGAGCTTGGAGATCTGCAGCAAGTCAGACAGTTCCAAGATGTCTTCAACATTGTCCTCCTGAATGATGATATTCCCTCCATACATATAGTCAAGAAGGAGAGACATGGTGGAAGCAGAAATCTTCTGGATGTTGATGATCTCCTGGTGGCCTTCCTTGAGATTGCTACCAAACATGGCCCGGAAATATGTGCTGTTGGCTGACAAAGTGGCCCGGTGACAGGGAAATTCCTGTCCGTCAATCGACAGCACCACATCTGTAAAGATGCCGCTTTGCCGGTAGGAGTTGAGTGTCTGCAGGATTTGCTCAGCATGGCAGGACCCACTGCAGAGCTTCATGTGCAGCTGTTCTTTGCTTGAGTCCCGAGATGCATTTTCCAGGCTGCTTGTTCTGTAACTCGATTCTTCCTTCATTAGCCGATGCATCCTGATCAAAGAGGAGTGAAGGAGACAGGAGAAGTGCAATATGCTTATTAAAATATCAGGCTGCAGTATACAGCATCATCATGAGTTTTGGATGTGTGGCAGTGCCATGAGGACGGACAGCCTCCAAAGAAAATAAAACCAGACTCTGCCCCTTCATCCTCACCCACAACTCATCCTCAGTAGTAAAACGTTTCCTCCAAACCACTGAAAAATGATGTACACTAGGATAATTTCCATCCAACCTTATCCCAATAGACTAAGCTTTCTTTATTTGCCACCTCTAGGTGACCATGCATGTGCAGGAGGGTTGGACTAGATGACCTCCAGAGGTCCCTTCCAACCTTAAGCATTCTATGATTCTATAATTCTATTTTGGGAAATGTTTTCTCCTTAGGCAGTTATAGTTCATCATGACTGAGGGAGATCATTACCTTGCATACCAGGAATGCCATGGGAGCTCCTAAACCCATTCTGCAAGGGACCATTGAACGCATCAAGGATGCTGAGCTTAGGTGTGAACACATCAGGCTGCCTGGTTTCCAGGATCAGCTCAGGTCCAGCACCATTGTAAGAGAAATGGCATGTGTAAACCCAGCTTGCCCTGTCTAGATGGGCAGTTGGGTTTTCCAGTATGTAGCATCCCCAGCTTTTGATACCCAGCTACGAGAGCTGACTGCACAGATGATACGTGACTGTTTCCTAAGGTCACATAGAGGGTTGTTGTCAGAGATGGAAACCAAATCAGAGCCTCCATCTAACACCTCAGCACCCTTTCCTTTCCTGCTGACACTTTGCCGTTTTTGTTGGACAGCTTGTCAAATACAAAAGCTCTATGAGACAGCCCAGCCCAAAACGTGCGGGATTTTGACTTTTTGTAATCCAATACTGTTCCCCAGAAGATTTATTCCAGGAGAAAATCCAGTGGTAAACTTTAAAGACTGGGATTTGTCAAAGGTACTTAAGAAACAACCTGTCCAAAGGCAAGGGTGATGTCTATGCCTGGGTATATCTTTCTGCTAGTTTTGTTCTCTGGGTGTTTTCAAAAGTCGTATGTTCAGTGTGGAGTCTATGAGCAGCCACACATCCAAAGAGGTGATCCCTGCTCAGATGGGTCAGGGAGGCTCCCCTGGGAAAAGTATCCATACTCCCCTTATCCCTGTGGAGAAGGGCCTCTTTTGCAGAGGGGCTCTGAGAAGGACAGGAGCATGGTGGCCCTGAAAGAGTGACAAGAACTGAGCATTGCTGACAATGTCGAGTGCACCAGAGACGCCAAACTTGGACTTCCAACCCCCTGTGCAGCTGCCTCTGCAGTCCAAGGTCCCCCCCAGCACTTTGGCTCTGTTTCCTCCCATTCTGCCCAAAAGTTTTGTCTGTCCCACAATTACCATTGCCCATTGGGCATGAGAGGAGGGCACCGAACCTGGATCACTGCTCACCTGGCCCACTGGACTCTTCAACTGTGCTTCAAATATGAGGGACAAAGCAGTGCCACCATCCATGCATTAAAGCAGGGCAGAGACCCAGCACTGTTTTTGGAGAGGGTGGTATCAGTGGGGGCATCCAGCAGAGAGAGGACTCTGGGCTCAGGAGTAAATCGAGATGCTGCATGACAGCTCCCACATTGCTTGTACAGGTTTTAGGTTGCTCTTCTAAGGCTTTTTAACAGCAAAGAAGCTGGTTTGGGGACATTCTGGGGCTCCAGCCCCCAAAGGTGTTCAGATTCTCTCGTGCTCCAGAGACACGTCCTAGCTGTACTTTACTGGGATAGTGGCTGGATGTAAGACAGGCAAGTCTGGTCCTCAGGATCTTCTTCCTGCCCCTCCATCCCCAAAAAAAGTGTCCTCATTTCCTTTGTGCCTCCAAAAATTGCAGGGGGAAAAGCAGCCCTGCCCCTGTCACAGCAGCGTTGTGGAGACTTAAGAGCAGTCAGAGCAGCGTGACAAACATGACATAAATATCTAAGAAGCCCTGGAGGAGTGGGTGAAAACTCCAGCTGCCCTGAATACCACCGACCTCCCCTCGGGAGCTATGCGGGGACGGGGAATGCTCTTATCCTGCCTGAAGTGATTTAGGGAAGTTACAACAAAGCCGAGTCTCTGGAAATGCCTCCTGCACAAGCTCTGCTTTTTGCAAGTGCACGCAGCTCCGGCAAAGACAAACGCATCCCTATCTGCACTTCTGCCCCCGCTGTCACATTTCCAAACCGTTGGGGCCAGCAGCAGCTCCCCACGGCTGGGGTCTCCTCCGTATCAAGAGACCAGATGCCCCTGCCCAGCTCGCAGCCCTCCTGTCTACCCACAGGGCAAGCGATGAAGAGGGGTTGGTGTTTCCCGACCACGAATCTCCCCCTTCCTGGCTCCCACAGCAGAGATGGGCTTATTTCTCTGGTTATCCTCCCCGAAATGATCATGCAAGAAGTTAAATGTTACCTGGCCAGCAAGTCGCCTCCTCCAGGTGGGACCTAGAGAAGCTTCGGTTCCCTCTCTGAGCGCTCACATTCGCGGAGGGGCTTTTCACAGACGTAAGGAGCATTCAGTCCCACTCCGGCAATGCTTGGGAAGCACAAAAGCATCCGCTTTATCCTCCCTGCTGGAGAGGTGGGGGAGAAATCTGCTTTTGTTTCTCTTGAATGACATGCTGGAGAGCTACAGGGCATTAGCCATGCAGCTGTCAGTAACAGCCAGCCAGGGAGGAGCCAGGAAACAGGGAAAACCCATAGCATCTTAGGAAAAAAAAATATATATATATTATATATATATATATATATCACTATATATCACACCAGGGCAGCTTAAGGGGGCTGATCCATCTGGAAAGCAAACTGGAGTCCAGGTGGAATGATGCATTTGATAGAGTCTTCAGCTTATTGAAACCCACACAAAAGAGGGTAAATAAAATACTGCTCCTAGAGCAGAAAGGCATAGGGAGCAAAGAAAAAAAAAAAAAAAAACTGGAACGAGTTAGAGCTGCAAAGCCCCTCATTAACATGCAGTAATTAGGTTCATGAGAAAGAGGAGGACAGAAGGGGAGGTTTGTCCCATGTGGCTTTCAGCACCCCTTTCTGCAACCCAATCCCAGCGTTGGCTGTTGTTTTAAATGCTCATAGCATAGATCAAAGGAGCCCTTGGGACACTGGCATTTTGCTCCACAAAGTAACTGCTGTCCTGAAGACTGTCCAAACCCCAAGTGTGACACAGACCACCTTCCCTCCCTTGCCCAGCACTGGTTTGAGCAACATGGACCATTTCATGGCAGGCAGCAGAGAAGTGTTAGGAATAACCAACTCCTGCGTGTTGTCACCCCGGTGAAACCACCACTCTGCTGTGGACATTTGCTGGCTCCTTTTTGCTCCTGTCCCATCACCCAGGCAGAAACTGGCATCCCGCTTGCTCCCACTATTTGCATATGGATCACCAGCATCCTGGAAAGAGCCTGTGGTTTCCCAGCCAGTGCAGGGGCCTGAGGGAAGGATTTGTTCTTGGGATCTTCTGTTCAGACAGCATTGGCACTGGCCAGGGCTTCCACCCTAGCCAGGCACGTGTGGAGCATGGGGTGCCTGACCATGCAGGATGGCCTCAGTGTTCATAGCACAGTGCTGATCTTGTCCCAGCAGGTCTCACAAGCATGGGGGACCATCCAGAACCCTTCTGTGAGCATGCAAAGCTGTCCTCCCCTTGCAACAGGAGCACTCCAGGCTGCCCATAAGCTCAAAGTCCATCCTTGACTTCAGGCAGGGAGCTACAGCCACAGAGGAAACAACTATCAAGATGCTGTAAAGACACAAGGTGTTTGCAATGAGAAGAATTTTTCTAAGGTGAAGCTGTCCCTCTTGCTCACTTAAGCCTCCTGGTGAGAAGTCAGCCTAGTCACGCTGCATGTGCTGCTGGATCTCCTCTTGCTATGACGCGATGCCCCAAAGTCCCTCTCACTGTTCAAGAACTGTGCTACATCCCAGACAGTTGGTCTTGTGTGAAACCAGGGTGCTAAGTATCCCAGGGGGATGCGTGAGGACATGGGAGCTTTTAAAGAGGGTGTCTGCCAGACTACACGGAAGGAAGGATGCTCCGTGCAAGGGCAGGAGCCAACTCCTCATCCCTCCCATGCGCCCTGAGTCTCCACCACTGAGTCCTGCTCTCCTGTAAAATTTCCTCTTCATTAAGGAATGAGGAGGAAATCCTTTTTTTGAGGAGGAATATCTTTACTGCAAGGGTGCCGGAGCCCTGGCACAGGCTGCCCAGGGAAGCTGAGAAGTCTTCTTCTCTGGAGATCTTCAAAACCCACCTGGATGTGGTCAGGTGCCCGTGCTCTGGGTGTCCCTGCTGGAGCAGGGGTGGTCGGACTAGATGACCTCTAGAGGTCCCTTCCAACCTCAACCATTCTGGGATTCTGTGATTCATTAAAAACATTGGCACATGGCCCACAGAAGCTATTAGGCGCAAAGCCACAAGCATTAAAAAGATGTCAAATGGAAATAAAGGATGTAGGTCCAGGAACTCCAGGAGCCTGTGAGGAAAGCACAGTGTCTCGACGGGCCATACCACTGGCTCCAGGGCTTGCAAGCAGAAGACCAAGGCTTAAGGAAGGAGCAGCATGCATGTGTCAGGCAGAGAAAGAAAGAGGAAGAAAAAGGGATATGGCTAAGCTGAAAACGAGGAGCAAAGAGTGGAAGAGAAGAAAGGTAGGAAAGGGCTTCTGATAAATCAGGTAATCGAGGCTACAGTAAGAAGCGCCTGGGGAGACTAATTACCTCCTAACCAGGACTTAATCACACTGTGGTCCGCACCTCTGAGAGATGAAAACACATCCCATCCAGGACATCTATCTGTGCATTCCTGGCACCATCATCCACAACTCCACATTGCCATAGAGTGTGGCAAGACACCATCTCAGCCAGTTAACAAAAGGCAATGGCAATCAGCATCCAGGAGATGAGATCAAAACAGAAGAACCGAAAAAGGCAGAGAAGTAACTGAAGCAGAAATGGACCTCGGAAAGGAGAAGAGTGAATACACAGGAGATGTCTATGAGGAAAAGGCCTAGTTTCATCCATGGCCAATACCTGCATCAGGTTCAACACTTGGCCTAGTGCTCCAGCTGAAGAGATGTTGCAACACTCTAGGAGACCAGGGGATGGGGAACCAGCCTTCAATCTCACACCTCTTCGGCTGTTCATATTGCAGCCCGACTTCTCATTTCCAGCTTGAACTTTCCAAACGACTGGACGCTGCACCAAATGAAGGCTTCAGCTGATACATGAGACATCCTTCTTAAGCCTAGGTAGGCCTATGGCATGGTCACATCAGCATCGCCTCCCAGGCTACAAGACCACAACTCTACAGGTAAATTTGAGGGGTTAGAAAGACTCCCAGATACTAGAACCAACTAAGCTATATGGTTAAGCCCTTATAAAAGAGGGCAGCTTTGGACAGGCAGAAAGAGTTAAATGTCATCAAAGTCGGCTGCCTCAAGCCATTTGGGCTCAGTGCCAGAGACTAATCCTCAGCTTTTTTATTTGAATAATATATAGACGCAGCCAACATGACTCTCATTTCTCTCCTTTCAGCTTTCCAATATCTTTCATCAGGGAACAGCAATGATAGCCCCTGGTTACATATTACTCAGTACTGGTAGAAGTCAGGAGCTTTACCTTCCACCCCAGGGGCTATTTTATTTTTCAAACAGACAAACTGCGTGTTCCCGAAACCAGGCAAATTCATAACATGGTACAGACTACTCCTCCCCAGTCAGCCAGACAGATGAAAGGGATTAAAGTAAATGCTATCAATTAAATGCAGCCTTTCATGGACTGCAGAAAAACAGCAACGTACCAATGAAATATCTATTAGAACAGCCACGCTGGCTTAGATGAGATCCCCTCCTCACCCAAAACATCCTCGGATTACAGCTGGGAGCAGCCCCTGGAGCACAGAATAAGACAGACAGCACATACCAAGCAATAGAAATGTTCAGCAAGGGCTGTCCAGGATTTTCCAAGCTGCAAGTTGCATCTGGATTGCTCTGTTTAATAGCTGCTAATGGGCGCGTGAGCCATTTGTGCTTCTTCAAACCTGTTTATTCTTTTGGCCTTCATAGCACCCTGGGGCAATGACTTGCATAATGCACGCTAAAAATAAATGACTCTGGTTTGGTTTAGAACTGCTGCCTGATCGGTTTTAGGGGTGCAACATCGGCCACAAGCAGTGAAAATTATTCCATGGTAAGTGCTCAAGACACAGTTCTGTAGCATCCTCTCCAGCCCACTCCATTGCTTTTCAGCAGCTACCATATAAAATCCAGATGAATGAGGGGATGGGAGACAACTGCTCTGATCTCCAAATTCTCCTCTGGATAGACCTTCTCCCAAAAGTGCCCATGGAACCCCCAAAAAGCACTGACAAGGAGAAGCATGGGGAGATGATCAACACCAACGAAGCAGTGAGCAAGCCCTGAACATACAACAACATCACAGAGCATCAGGAGAAATACTGACAGTTTATTTCACAGAGCATCGCAGAGTTCATTTTGGTCTAGCTCTATTTTCATCAAAAAAATCTCACCCTTTTTTTTAAAAGAAAGGTAGCAAATCTTCAGGACAATAACGGTAACAGTCAGTGCATTACACGTAAGGTTTGGGTCTCATTGTAAAAAATAAGAATTAAATAAAAAAAAAAATCAGCAACTCTTCATTGGATTGCTTTTTACACTTCCAAGCTTTTAAGCACTTGACCTTTCAATAAGATCATCTTCAAGAATAAGAACAGAACATGCAGGTGATTATCAACAGATGCTGAGATTTAACAGAGTCTTTCACTTGGCAATGACAATCTGCCAGGAATGTGTCAATACAGCACCACATTTAAGGGAGAAGCAACTTGTTCTCAAAGGCCTTCAATTCCACCAAAATCTTGCAGTTCTGAAGGAAAAAAGAAAAACCACACTTCTTTTTTTTTCTCACAGACTCGAGAGTACCATACGAAAGGACAGTACTGGGGAAGGTGAGCGGGAGCATGGACCAGGGTCTCACTCCACCTACATTCATAATAACCCAGGGCAGATACAAAGGACTTTAAGTCTCAATTTGCACTGCCCAGGGAGCGCACATTAAAGCATCACAATTAAGGTTTAACGACTTGCTTGCATCATTAGTAGGAACATTTTTTTTTCTTCTGTCACTTTGATATTTTATTTCTTTCCCTATATAAAACTCTGTTGGCTGGTTTATCCCTCAGCTCCTCTGCAGCAAGAACAAGGCTGGGGTTTTAAAACCTGACTGGTTTACAGCTAAAAATGAGCAGTTTAGTGCTGTGTGATAATAATTGGTATTATGTCTTGTTTCTGGCTATACCAAGCCTGTGTTTATATCTAACTTGATGCAAACCAGCACCCCAAAAACACTCCTCTGTTCTGCAAGATCACTTCTGGTAGCGTAGCAGAAAAAACCAGAGCAGCCTGTGCTCCGAGGCTCAGCCTTGGCTTCCACTTCTTCCACGGGAAATGACTTTCATCCTGCCCCCGTTTTCAAGGCAGTGCACGCTGGACTTCAAAGGAAGCCCGTGCTCAATGGGGTGTCTCCTATTGCACGTCGTGGCCACCACTATGCAGCAAGGAAGGAAGCCACCCAGCACCAGGAGGAGGTGGGGAACCAGCCAAAACCCATTCATACCCAGGGCAGCCTCTTGGCTGCCTTCAGCTGCCTCGGGAAGTGGCTCCATACGAACAGCAAAGTGACCCAAAAACCAGCTCCTCTCAGCGAGGAGCAGAGACTTCCCTTGGGCTGGCTGCAAGCTCTTGTGAGGAGGGAAAAAATGCAATTGTAATCTACTTAGTTCCCTATTTTTAATTTTTCATATATAGACTTTTTTAACCTCTGGTCTAGGATTTTGGTTTATAGCATCTTGCATTGGCAAAAAGCGCCGAGAGCAGCTCTCATCTCCATGAGCCCCTCAACACGGGCTGCAAGACCGCTGCTCGCTTGGAGGACACGAACATGCAGCCTCAAGAATGTTCTGCTTGGAAAGCAAGGAGATAAAAGCCTCCTCGCAAGAATAAATTATTCTTTTTTACCCTTTCCCCTGGCAAACTATGCACAAATCCTCTGCCCGTGGGCATCCTCTTGGCCCCAAAAGGCAGGAGCTCGCACTGCGCTGCTACCTCTTTAGTGGTGCAAGGACGGGCGAGTGAGGAGCAATGGGAAATGCCACGGGAAGTGGCAGGCACTTCAGCCAGGTCTCCGGGCAGTGGTGGCACTCACAGCATTGCTCTTTTTGCAAACCATCACACTAGAGCTCCACACAAGGGAGAGAAAAGCTAAAATGAATCCGAATCATTGCTGCCAGCAAAGGCCAGTTCATAGCCTTAAGGAGAGCAACAGGTTACTTTGCTCTGAAAAGGTTGTTCTCCTTAAAGCATCATTTTGGGAAAGGGGGACAGGACAGAGAGAAAGAGTGAATGAGCCAGTGCAATTCCTCTCCTAGCTCCCCATTCCAGCAGGAAAGAGCAGCACGGTCTTCTCTCCCAGGAAAGCTTCTCTCTCTTCCAAACAGCCTCCTGTTAAAGCAGAGCTAGAACTTCATTGCCCAGGAAGGGGGAAAAAATGAAAAAAAAAAAAAAGAATAAAATATCCCCAAAAAGAGCAAACCCCACACTTCACGAGAACTTCACAACATACGTTTTAAATGGAGTTCAGCTACACAGTCGCTGCACCAAAGGAAGGGGAGGAAGGGGATCCACGTCCCCCTGCTTCCCCCGGCCTCCCCAAGGCCATCACATCAAGATGCAAATAACTTCAGCCATAGGGTGGATGATTTAATGAACAAAGTATTTCCATTCATGCCCTGGAAAAACAGGTACACTCCAAAAAAAAAAAAAAAGACAAAAAAAATAGATTTTCTACATATTTACAAAAAAGAAAAAAAAACAGCCCCACGACCTCGCAACCAGGGAGGCGGAGTGGCCGCTGCTGGGAAGGGGTGTCTGCCCAAGGAGCAGTTCCTCAATGATTCCCATCCCGGAGCGGGCAGGAGAGCGCGGCTCTCGCTGCTGGAGGGGAGGACGGCGGGGACCGGGTCCGGGCTCCTCAGTTCATCCGCATCTTGGTGTCCCGGTGATCCGTGGGGGTGACCATGTCGTTGGAGTAGCGGTTCTCGGAGCAGAGCGACAGCTCGTCCGTGTTCTCCACGCCGTTGTTGATCTCTGGGCGAGAGCAGAGAAGGGGAGACGCTGTGAAAGCGCCAATAAGGAGTAAATAAAAATAAAAGCATCAAGAGTTCCACAGGAACTTAAGGAAAAAATTCTTAACAGTGAGGGTGACAGAGCACTGGAACAGGCTGCCCTGAGAGGTTGTGGAGTCTCCTTCTCTGGAGATCTTCAAAACCCGCTTGGACGCAGTCCTGTGCCACGTGCTCTAGGTGACCCTGCATGTGCAGGGGGTTGGACTAGATGATCTCTAGAGGTCCCTTCCAACCTTCAGCATTCTGTGATTCTATGAAAATGAGCAATAAAATCCTGGCTCACGGCCTTCCCCTGTGGGCAGCAAGGAACTGAAGCACCCAGCAGCTGCGAAATTCCTGTACAGCAGCTACAAGCAGAATTGAGACTTCTAGGACCTATAGGGATTTTTCCCCAGGTTTTAGAAATGCTGCCCTTACTTATGCCAAATCTGAACAGAATTTCCAGCAGGATTTCCCCTCCGCATCTCGTGCCCCGCTGATACCACCAGCACCACAAGAGGCAGAATGGGACTCCCAGATATAGGATACTGAATTGCTTAAAACTTAACTCTGCAACCTCTAAGGGCATTTTTAATGTTGAGAACTTCTGGGGGAGGGTTTTCTCATTCTGGGCTGACTGGGTTTACTTCCAATTTCCATTGGTTTTGGCCGGCGGACTTAACCAGCACCATGGAGGGAGGCAACATGTGCCAATGCGCCTCACTCTCCAGGAGGAGCACGAGGACATCAGAAATCCCTTGATCTCTAGGGCCTCAGAGTGCCAAATCCAATCCAAACTCATCACCACTATTTGTGGTGACTTACAATGTTTTAGGATGCTGTTATTTTACTGAGTTTTATAGGTGCTTTCCCCCTCCATCAGCAGAGTAGGGTGACAGCAAAGGGCCAGAGCAGAGGGCTCCTGCCTTGCTGTGTGGTACCTGAGAAGATCAGCTTCTCCTTCATGATCTTGACGTCCCGGCTGGACCGGCGCACGGCAGCACTGAGCATGATCTGCTCCGGGTTGTACGTCCTGATGCTTCCTAGGCGCCACCTGCAAGAGAAGAGGGGAATGCCACAAGCTGGTCCCCCCAACCTCGGGAGTCTCCTCAAAGCAAGTGGCCACCAGCTTGGAGACCGGTAAATCCCGGACACCCTCACGCCTTCGCTCCCTTGCGTCTACGCAACATCCACGTGATGGGTAGATGTTCAGAGATGAGAAGCAACGTGGTATCTCAGGGGGGATTTGGGCACGAACATCAGGTTTTCAGCAACTTGGACTTCTCCATTCCAGCAGTCCACAAATTTCACCAGTGCTCACAGATGCCAGAACCAATCTGCTACCCAATTGCCCTAAGGGATGATGACAAGTGGACTGTATTAACTCTTGAGGACAGAAAGAGGAAGGGGAACACAAGACTGAGCCAAGTGAAGAAACCATGACCTTTTCTTCAGTGTGATGTGCTCACACTTGCGGGAGGAGAGCGCACAAGGACAAACTAAGGCCTCAAACTGGAGACACGCAGCAAAGACACTGGCACAAGCTGCTCCAGAGGAAAATACAAGTAGTCCCAACACAGGTGGCTGTCAAATAAGGTGCCCTTGCACGCAGTTCCTCTCCAGAGCAGTTCCCTTCCTAAATGCTGAGGGATCTTTGCTTAAATGCCCCCACCAACTCTTCTCCTTAGCCAGAGAGGCCTTGAGGCTGGAAGACAGTGAGGGATGAAGCCCATGCTGTCAGATTGGGTCCTGGTAGCTGCTTCTAGCCCCAAACCACAGTAAAACTCAACATTTGCAAGAAGTTTCTACCACATTAACAACGTGAGGAGGCTGATGGGAACCTGGCTGCAAGTTAAAAGTCAACCATTTTTCTCCCTCCATTACCATATAAAGAAAATTGTTCCTGTTAGCAATGAGTGGTGGCAGCAAATGAAAGAGGACTTTGCTTTTAAAGCTCTTTCTCAGCCTGGGATCTCACAGGGACTCTTGGCTGTGGACCTGCTAGAAGAGCAAAAGAGGGGCTACTGCAGTGCTGTGGGGATAAGCAGACCCAAAGAGGCCCTACCCAAGACCCCTCTGCAAAGAGATGCTCTTCAGGCCATGCTTTCCCAGATGAGAGCCCATCTCCTCTTCCCACCTCCTGACCAAGAGAAAGGCTTCCAGACTCGTGTCCCTTGAGAGGTTGTTCTCGATCTCTCCCTGGCCAATCCAGAGAGTTTAGGTTACCATTTGATGGAGAAACAGCAGGGATTTGGGGTGGTTTATAGGGTTTCTGGTCTTTTGGCACCATCTAGTGGCTCACGCGCACAAAAGGATGGGAGTTCTGGGGGGGCAACCACCACCACCTAAATTTCCAGCCACCTAAATTTCCAGCCCCCTTCCCGGTCCTATTTCCAAAGGATTTAAACGAGTCCGAAACATCTCTGGTTTGGGCTCACAGCAACCATCTGACAAAACAACAGCTGTAGAAGAGTTTCTGCAGTTTCCCCAGGAAAATCTGGGAATTTCACGGGGTCCCAGGCCCTTCCCAGATCCCTGCAAGTTGCACTGTCGGGCTCTGAGCCAGGCTATGGATGAAACTTGCTCTGCTACAGAGGGAAGAGGGGGTGGGATGCCAAAGCTGCACACAGGACAGCCCCACGCACAGAAGCAACAGAGAAGAAGCACAAAGAGATGGAGAAGCCTTTAAAGCCTTAAAAGATTGAAATAAGAAAATAAAAGCTATTTTGCTTCCGTCATTATCAAAGCTGAGCCACACACTGGCTTGGAAGAAAAATGTTTCTGCTCTCGGTGCCCTGTGCAGGCAGTCTGTAGCTCCCAGGATCATCGACGGGATTGTGAGCACTTAGGAGGGTCTGATCCTGCAGCTCCTAAGCTATAGCCTAGAGCAAAATATATTGCCAAGACCTCCTAGGGGTCCAGGAGGGAATGTCACCTGCAGGTAAGAGAAATAGAGCAGGGCTGGCAGCTGGGATGCGTTTGCAAAGCAGGAAACATCCAAGGAGCAACATCAAAATCAGATGAAATATGCAGGGATGGTGCCGTTATTTTAGTTCCTGTGTGGCAGCCATAGAAAGGAAATTAGGCTCTCAATAATCATCCCTCTTTTCAGGGTGTATTTTGAAATATTCCCTTAGCACAGGAGCCACCAGTGCATTTAACTGATGCAGCTCCAGCCAATGCCATATAAAGCAGTGCCAGGAGTAGAGTCAGGAGGCTCTGGAGATCGGGAAAGCATATTTTCTCTAAAATAGCACCTTTCCTACTGGTTTGCACATTGCTTTTATCATGCACATGTAGGACAGCAATGCACAAAAGGGCCAGGCCAGAGGAGGGTCACTGAGAGAGCAGGTGGGTCTTGTTCTGAGACATGGGCATCAAAGCAGACCAGGTGGGCATGAGATGGGACAGGCAGAAAAAACACTGGGGCAGTGACACACAGACAGCACACACCATGACCGGACAACAGCCGGTGCCCTTGGTTTGGAGGGGAGATGCTAAACAGCGTGGAAAGGTTTGGGAGAGGGCACGGAAGAAACCGGGGGTAGATTGGTGGAATGGGGAGAGATGGAGATGAGCAAAGAGCCAAGCCAGCCACAACCGCAGAGCATCCCCATCCTGCTACCGCCCTCATCTGAAGCAACCTGACTCTTCCAAGCCTTTCTCCTCTCCTGTGTGGGCAAGTCCAAGAGCAAGGAGGAGGACAGGGCAACCCAAGAAGGGCTCAGGAGGTCCCGTTTTGAAGGTCACGGTGCTGCAGAACATCCTTCTGCAGATGGACGTTGGGTGCGCGAGTCCGGGTAGGCAATACTTACAGGTGGCCAACACCAGCCCCGAGGTGTTGGGTGGGCAGGGGGGCAGATAAGAGCACACACAGAGTAGCTGTTCCTCAGAGATACAGCCCCATCGCTCAAAGCGAAAGGAATGGAGAAGGTAACACGCAGAGAAGTTGGTCCGAGGACAGAGGTGGTGAAGGCTTCACTGCAGAAAAGGGATAGAGCCTCCCCTCGAGGGGAGGAAAGCTACTGGGGAGAAAACAGCCAATATAAGGAGAAATCTGGGCTTCAAATTTAGGGGGCTTCAAATTTGGGGGGCTTCAAAACCAGCATCCCAGGCTCACTGCCTTCCTGGTGTGATGCTGTTTATTTTCATACTGTATTAACAGTTTTGTGGTGCTGTAACTGGGAAGAGGCTCCCGAAAGATCCCAAGCCCAAACAAGTGAAGCAGCGGAAGAGCCAAACCTTTTCATTCCCCACCGATTCCTCCCCAGGGATGCAAAAATGATGCTCTGTGGACCTGAACAAGGTTACATTTTTCTTTAGAAGCCTTGAAGCTTCACTGGAGGCAGCACAAAGCCCATCACAACAGTGCACTGTGCTGCTACTTCAGAGGTAAAAATCAGAAAAATCTAAAATAACTCTTTTCCCTCCCTAAAAAAAGGGCAGAGCTCAGCTGGCCCAGGGTGTTAAATAGGGGTTTTACCCCAAGAAGGAAAGGGAATGAAGCAAAGGGGCACAGGAAAGTCCCAGCTTCTAAAACCTGTTCCTAAATCATGCGCCTGGGGTAGGTGAGCACACCATGACAAACTTGCTGCTTCTTCACTGCCCATCTCCCACGGTTTTAACAAATCAGGAAGGATAGGCAAAAGTCTCAAATGTCAATGGTAATTCCATCTTAGTGGAAATTAGTGGGATTAGATGTCCAAGTTAGAGCAGGCTGGACTCAGCAGCTTCTGGTGACCACAGTAAGGAGGGTGATTTTTTGCAGTGGGATCATTTCTGTGCAGAAAGCACTACATCCATGGGGAGCTTCCCAACTACAGCACACTGCAGGACATTAGAATTGGGCAATTTTCAAAGGTAGCGTCTTAGATGAAGGTAACAGAAAACATGAGATTGCCTTCAAAACACCCAGAGGCTTCAGCATCAGGCTCTCGTGGTGTTGATGACTACAGACCATGCAACGTTCAGACTTTTATGGTCCCATGTGAAGCCAGATGTTTGAAAGCATCATTGAAAGCTGTGTTCTGCCCTGTCCATCTGCAGTGAAGCCACAGCAGAGAGGGAGAAAGAAAGGAAGGAAGGTTGAATGAAAAAGAGAAAGAGGAGGAAAGCACCAGAATTACCTGATCATGTGATAGCTGTGAGATGCCAGAATGCAGCAGAGAGAGAAAGAGGAGGAACATGCACAACAGTCAGAGCAGTAAGAAAATAAACAAGGCAAAGAGGCAAAAAAGATTGGTTAGAAGTCATCACAGTCGGTATTTCCCCTCCAGAGAGGCTGCACGGATCCTGTCACCAGGGCTGAAGCAGAATAGCATGAGCAGTTCCTACCCGCAACCACGGAAGAGAGAAAAGCCATGCGTAGGAGAGAGGACGAGCACATCGAAGCGGTGGCTCTGTTCCCACCCACCCCCTCGTCCTTGCGTGGAGGAAGCAGCTCTCGTTTTGCCCCAGAAAGGATTTGGAAAAATAAAACACAACAACAAACAACAAAAATAAATAAATAAAGAATAATATGTTTAAGGCCAGAGGCCAAGCTCCACTTCCCAGATCTGAATCATAGGGCAACTGGGCAATTCTCCTGCAGTTGGGTTTTTGGTAAATCCTCAACCCTTCCAACGTGGTGGTGAAGTCACACATAGCAGGGAAATGGGTCTCTCCGGAGTGGAGCACAGGAGCTCTTGGAAAAGCAAGTCTTTTCCACTTAATGGTGCTCAATCCCTCTGGGCAAATGCTTTTCTATGTGACAAGTCCAAAGGTTGGGCAGACAGTTCCATGCTGAAGGGTGACAAACCCTGGGGAAGGCTGGTGGCAGCTTACAAGTATCCTTGACTGCATCAGACTTACTCTGAGAGTGGGGAACGGATCCTGCAATATCAATAATTCTTTCACCCCTTACCCTGCTTCCTTACCCTCTACCCCATCAAACCACTTCCAAATCGGAAGAAATTCAGTCCATGCAGGAAGGGAGAAGCCAGCTATTGCAAAGGCCACATAGCTGCAACCTCTCTCCAAGCATGCATCATTTCACCCTCTTTTGGGACCTGTAGCTCACATTCAGCAATTTGAAGCAGTTTAATTTCTTCATCTACGGTCTCCTGGGTCAGATTCAGAAAGCCTGTTAAAAAGCACTTCAGGAGATGACAAGAAAGTCTCTGTGAACATCCTGTCACTTTAGTCTTCAAATTCTGCTCTCAAGAGCAGTAAGAGACACATCTCTTTCTCCAGACTCCTCTGTGTATTTCTATAACCAACTGCATAAGAGAGGGCCTGAAGAAAGGGGAAATCTCTTAGACCAACTGAGGAATTTTAGGGGTAGAGAAAGCGTTCAGACATCACAGTTATGATGCTGTTTGGAATTAAGGCTTTAATTGGCTGCGGTTCAAGTTATGAGGCTTTTTATCCCATCTCAATACCCTGTAGCCCATGTTACAATATGCACTTTGAGGGCAAGCCATGTCTTTCAGACCTAAAATCACCCAGAAAAATAAACGTAATCACATTGTCCATCTCATTTTCGTGTTGGTTTCACTAAACTTTGGGAAATCTATTCTGAAAGTTGAGTTTTGAACCTGCCTCTGGCTCCATTATCTGGTTGTGGAGTTGGTCACCTGCAGAGCACAGCTCCACCGATGTGGAGCTAAGTCATGATTTCAAAGGGACATAATTATAGCAGAGCCAAATGCATCTGAGGAGGTAAGGCAGGCCCAAAATCTTTTGCTTGAAACCTAGACCATATTGTGGGAAGCAGGAGCAATAGTCTATTGTAATAGGGACTATTGTTCCCAGGAAATTACCCACCCTAAGGAAGCTGCAAACAAGGGATTTGGGAAAATGTGACAGCAAAATCACTGGCTGGCCAGGAGATGGCATCGCTATTCCTAATGCTAGGGCATTTGGGATATCAATAAGGAGGGAAAGGACAGGTCCTTTCATGTCTCTAGGTCTGCGGTTTGTACCAAAGCAGATGAGATTACTAAGGCAGGGGAATAGCCGGTGTGTTTCCAGATGACATGTTCTCCTGGGAGAAATCTACTGCTTCTCTAGCAAGGAAATTCCCCTCTCTCCCTGAGCTCATGCTTTCCCAGAGAGGGTTATTACGTTGTCATCACCGACAGCTAAGAGGACTCCTGGGGAAAAGTCACATCACCAGAAGGACACCATGGTTTCCTCCAGCATAAGCAAAGGGAGGGCAGTTTGGCCACTTCTACCATTAGGAAGAAGATTTCTCTCTTATCAATTTATCAATGTCTCAACTAACCCTGCTCCTACATTTTCCACTCCATGCTCATTTTCAGGGATCCTGGAGAGCTGAGCAAGGTTTCTGCCATGCCCTCATTAAATCCTTGTTCTGTTCTCTACCTTCTTTAGGAAAGTGGGGAGACTTTCTCCAAGTCTCAGACTAAGGACAATACAGAGAACTGCTTTGATCTGCTAAGTCATAATAATTTTGATTCACCTAAAAATGTCTCCATTTCATCTTTAAAATGGAAACAAACTGATTTAAAAATTTCCTGAGCTTTCTCAAACTATAGCGTGTCCTTGAAAATTATAATCATGGAATCTCAAAATATTTCCTCTTCTTCCTTCAGAATATTTCAATCTTCCTCAATGCTCTTTTTCCCACAATATTTACAACTTCTCTCCCACACATGTTTATGAGTCTCTTGCTCCTATTTTGAGATTTCCCACTCTTCTCAGCAAGAAGCAGTAGTAACTTTACCCAGTTCAATATCTCAGAGGTGGAAGGAACATGCCACAAATACATAAAGGAGTTGAGTCGTAACAACAGTACTTACTTCTGGAATATAAAAACTCCTACAATTACGATAAATGAAATGAGATCAGATGTGATCCAGATTAGACGGTACTCGTCTGGAGGCTGGAAGGAGAAAAAAAAGAGAACAGAGGCAGACCTTATACATTCTCGTTTACAGAGATATGTATTGTCAAGTTATAACTGGGACAGAGAGGAATATTTTAAACCCTGTGATTTACACGTGAGCCCTGTAGCTCTATTCTAATGTTAGCATGCCACCCGGAATGACTTCATCGGGAAAGACTGCAAACAGGAGCAGTTTCAAAGCTCTTTCTCCTTTCATGCACTCACATTTTCTCAGGGCTTTGTGCGTTGAAAGCTTCCAATGTCATCTGTACCTCTAGGTGGAGTAAGATGCTATTTTTGTAAATCCAAGTCAGTGGGACAATAGAGGAAAATACATATATACACACACACATATATTATATATATATGAATATACATAAAAATAATAAATATGTATAATATATAAAAAACTGCACCTGGGACCATTTTGAATGCTTTGCTAGAATAAGTACTCCTTATTCTGAGGTTTTATGGCCAAGCTTATTCTGCTTTTTGCAGTTGAGCACAGCCCTCACAGAGGAGGAGAGCCCTTTGCACTTTAAGCATATACTTTCAATTTTTGTCCCTTAACGTACAGGTAACTCAGTGATTACAAGTTGTCCAGGCTCCGTTTACTAGTCTAAGTGACTATCACTATTGCACCAACCAACTGTATGGACCTAGCATCATGGACCCAAATGCTTCACATTTGCTTTTGTGCTGCCCAGGAAGGAGAAAGCTGAAAGACAACGAAGTCATGGGGTAATGAATAATAATTGACTAATAATTGCTCAGAGGGCACCTACTGGGGAGCCCCATCAGTGATGGCTAATCAACTTCTGCTTTGCCAGCCCAAGCCTGAAGAACACGGTTCCAACCAGAAAATAAGTAGCTGATTTCAGACCACGGACAGACCCATCACAGTCACAATACCAGCAATAATGCACACAAGTAATATTCCATTAGAAAAGTGGGATCCATAATACAAGAAGGTGCATCATGGTAGGGTGACATGGGTGAATACACATCTGAAGCCATCAACTGTGCTCACTTCATCCCCTAGAGCAATGAAGCTTGTTTTCTGCCTCTTTATGAATTTCAATTTGTATTATGAAAGCATACTGCAGAATTAGCAGAGCAATGCTTAAATTAGCCAGTGTGTCTCATGGAGATTTAATCCTTGTATTTTCCAGCTTAATTATGGAAGGGTGACATCTAACATGGTGTTGACATTGTAGGAAGGTCTGGCTGTAATGTTCTATTTGCTGCATCTATTAAGATAAATAGATACAACTTGAAGCATTCCCATTTGCAGAAGGATGCAATCATAACAATTTTGAATGAATGCTCAAGAGTATTCTGGATTAGAACAAAATCTACACATTCAAATTTTTTGTTCTGTGCAAGTAATGGTATTATACAGTGGAAGACTTTTCGTTGATTTTTTTTTTTTTTCTGTGCAGCAAAAGTTGCATTTTCCAGATGTATACTCAGCAATAGGTAGACATGAACTCAGCTTTCTGGGCAGTAAACATCAACACCTTGTGCTGAACATTACAGGTATTTTTTTAAAAAGTCCTTCAAAAAGCTCAAAGCTATAGATTTTGGTACCAAATCAAGGCTCTATGAGCTACTGATCTGCAATTGCAAGGCATTCTATAAGGGAAAAATGGATTATTATTATTATTATTATGGATTTTATCATTTCTCTTTTGCCATGATCTCACACACAAATATTTCTATGTGGTTCAGGGATCCAAAATGCTAGCCAAGTTTTCAGAGAGTTGGCTGGCTATATGAGGGACAAGGGGGCTACTTTTTGTCTCTCGCTGTACTTCTGGCTGCCCTACTGCTGAACAAGTAAAAATCTCTCTCTAAAAGAATAAAAAAGAAAAAAGAAAAAGGGCCATTTTAGATAAGCCAAGTACCTGCTTTTCTTGCAACTCAAATTGCTACTCAGCTGGTCTGGAAATATTTTTTTCCTTGATAGAAAATGAGAAAAAGCACATGGGCTAAATGGGAGCCACAACAATCTCCAAAACTCACAGACTCTGCATGGGAAGAAACTGAGGCCAACTGAAGGGGGTCACACAGCAGATCCATTGCCAGCCAAGGGCACAGACACAGGGAAGGTAAAACGCCCAAGCCCAGCAGCATGTTGAAGCCAACTAAACCTTCCTGAAGAAATCCACCATGGTGGACAGCCAGCTTTTCACCCCGTCATGGTGTGATCCCAAGTGTCATGCTTACCATGAGCCAGATGGGAGAAGGCACCTTGCGAAGGACGTGGGAGCTGTCGGAGGTGACCGACTGGACGCCGGCGCACCACAGGATGGAGAACAGCCAGGGCTCATTCACAGTGTAGAGATTCACGCTCAGGTTCGCTGTGGCATAGTCCCTGCCAGGAGACAAGCAGATGGAGGGGTTATGGCTACAGCAAGAAATAGGGCCTCCCACACTTCATTCCAGTCATAGAATCATTATGGTTGGAAAAGACCTTCAAGATCATCAGGTCCAACAACAAGCCCTTCAACACCAGTTCTGCAGAGAGGGACCTGGGTGTCATGGTGGACAACAGGTTGACCATGAGGCAGCAGTGTGCCCTCATGGCCAAGAAGGCCAATGGGATCCTGGGGTGCATTAAGAAGAGCGTCTCCAGCAGGTCGAGGGAGGGGATCCTGCCCCTCTACTCAGCCCTGGTGAGGCCACATCTGGAGTAGTGTGTCCAGTTCTGGGCCCCGCAGGACAAGAGGGATGTGGAGCTGCTGGAGAGAGTCCAGCGCAGGGCCACAAGGATGATCAGGGGCCTGGAACATCTGCCCTATGAGGAGAGGCTGAGGGAGCTGGGCCTGTTCAGCTGGAGAAGACAAGGCTGAGAGGGGACCTGAGCAGTGTCTAGAAGTACCTCAAGGGAGGCAGTGAGGAGGATGGTGCTGGCCTCTTTTCACTGGTGGCCACCGACAGAACTAGAGATAATGGCCCCAAACTGAAACACCAGAAGTTCCACAGGAACTTAAGGAAACATTTTTTAACAGTGAGGGTGCCAGAGCACTGGAACAGGCTGCCCAGAGAGGTTGTGGAGTCTCCTTCTCTGGAGATCTTCCAAACCCGCTTGGACGCAGTCCTGTGCCACGTGCTCTAGGTGACCCTGCGTGTGCAGGGGGGTTGGACTAGATGATCTCTGGAGGTCCCTTCCAACCTTAAGCGTTCTATGATTCTATGTCTGTTAAACCATGTCCATAAGTGCCACATCTACACGTTTCTTGAATGTCCTCTCAAAGAGGAGAGCTCTTGTGCGATAATGCTGTCTAGACTTACTGGGTTTTGACTGCAGGACAGAGGCTTTTCATAGGGCACAGGTGCTTCACAAGCAACGAGAGGAAATTGCAATTAAATGGGTTGAACTTAAAAGGTTTCTTCTTCTCTCAGACAACCAAGCTACATCCCATTGCCAACAGTTATTCAACAAAGAATGGACAATTCCATTTTTCCTAATGGCTGTCTCATCATGCTGATGAAAATTAACATCTGACTCAGACACCCATAACACTAAGTAATTTATTGAATTGAAAATTGACAGACTGCATTTCCAGCATCACTTCCTACAATCCCCATTCCCCTGCTCTGAGGACAGTCACAGGGTCGTTGCTTCCAGTCTTATGGACGACCTCTAATCTCCAAAAAACATTTTCCACTTAAAGCTGGTGTACAGGACCCACTGACAGTAAGCCAAGAACTAGTGCTGGACTCTCTCTGCCCAACAATTTGCACAACTTGTTGGATTTCCTTATCTACAAGGCAGAAACATCACTACGGGCAGCACAAAGATTAATACTTGCAAATTAGCATCTGCAAAGCACTTTGAGGAGACAAGCCGCTGTACAAGACACGGGCATCTCAAAACTCGCAACATGATCAAGCTGCTTCAAGGGGATTGGGATTTTCAAGGGTAGAGTCGGTTGTAGTGATGTCACGGCCAAGACACTGATTTTTGGGGGCTGAGAGCTGTGTTGCACCTGGGCTGGTTGAATCTGCTCTGGGAGCAGCTTCACACTAAGGCTTGCACTGCAGAACTGCTGAGATATTTGACCAGGCACAGCATAGGCCAAAAAATACTCAGGTCTCATTTTAGAGACAGTTCAGCACTAGGAAGGGTAGATAGATGACCATGTTGCATGTGGTTTTTTCCATGAAACGGAGGAAATTATAGCGGAAAAACAGGCAGGATTATCCTTTAGATGAAACACAGACCTGGTTCTATGGGCAAGCAAGTAGACTGTGGGCTGGCACCCACACCAAATAGGACCACACACTCAAAAAGCTCTAGGCTCAGCTTTTCAGTGCTCCCATGTGCTCACGTATAGTAGGACAGGTTATTTAAAGACTTATTTCCTCTGCAAACCAGTTTAATTTTAAGTTATTTCTTTAAGGGATAAAGTCAAACTCCAAAAATGTAAAAGCTCTGCTAGAGATAATCCACCCTTCCAAGGGTGGAAGAAGAAGAGGGGGCAAATGTGCAAGTTAACACACTGCACATTTGAAATACTCAGGTGGAAGGAGGAAAACCCATGCTGTGCCAGTCTCAAAGAGGAAACCACACTATCCTAAATAGGTGACAAGAGCAGCATTGAAATGGGTGAATTTTCTGCAAAAAGGATTTTCTAAAAGCAAACCCACACTTTGGACTAATCAAAATCTTGCCCTAACAGCCCTGGAGCAGAACAGACGTGAAAGGCAGCTCCTAATGGGGATGAAACTGCAGGCTGAGATAGTCAGTGTGAGAAGCCCCAACTTCTTTCAGAGATGACAGTGGAATAAGAATCAGACAACTCCTATATTTGTATTTCAAAGGCTCATCATATCCTGAATTAATATGTAGAGCTTATAGAGTCAACTGTGCACTCCTGGGAACAGCCCCGATTTGGCTTGATGAACAAGGACATCTTTACACAGCTCAGGCTTTTAAGCACATCCAAGCACATTAACTTCATCCCAAATGATACCTTTGTGCAGAGAAGGCAGCTGAGGACAATCAGGAGAAAGATGAAGGCAGAAAGGAGCTGGGGTGCGTGTGGGGAAACAAGGGATGCAAGGAGCAAAGGGACAACCACACAGTGTCCGAACACAGCACAGTACCTGATGTCCTCGTTCGTGACCTTGGTGTAGCGCAGGTTGAGTTTCACGATTCCCTTCTCCTTCATGCGCCGCGTGTCCAGCTTGAGGCCAGAAGTCTGCTGGAAACCTGGCGCAATCCGTCTGACCAGCTGCCGCTCCGCATCCGGCAGCCACATCACCTGGGGAAGGAGGGAGACGGAGAGGTTCCTATTGCAACGATGGCTCACAAGGCAGGTAACAAGAGGCACGCTGGCAAACGAGCTGTTTAGACCAAGAAGCAAAGACCACACCAAGCACTTTGCCTTATTTGTCATACAAATTGGCTTGGACACATGTAGAACCTCTCACATCTCTACTCAAACACATCTCAGGATGGCTGGCGAGCCAAGATGGCTCTACTGAACACAAAAAAAAAACCCTAATACTTTTGCCTCTATGAGATGGTTTGAGATAGAAAGGGGTCAGGCAAAGGCCTCAAGAGGCATAGCCTATCCTTTAAAACTTGCTCTCCTTGTCCAATTCTGGACACAGAGGGAACTAAGGATATGAGGCTAAAATCAGTGAATGCAGCATGTACAGCCTCTCACAGTGCCATGGTTGAGACTAGTTTTATTCAACCCTTTTCATCAATACCACATGTGCTCAAACCCAGAGCGAGGATTTCTCTGGTTTCATATCATGCTTTGAAAATGTGTGTCAAATCAATTATCCTTAACACGCTTGGCTGGAGGATACAAAGTGGATGCACAAGCCAAGCTGGGCAGTTTTATAGCTTGTGCCACGCAGAAATTGGGCCAGATGTTCTCAGTAGTACTGTGGAGCATTGCATTGCATGAGTCCATTGCATTAGCCTTTTTAATAGCAAACCTGAGTGAGAGATTTCAGTTTGCTTCGCTACATCTATGTTCCAACTATTATACCCTATCTTCCATTCCACTGTGCTATATCCAAAGAGAAGACAGCACAGTCCTCCCAGAGATCTGGCAGAGCAAGCAACCGCTTGTGGAAAGCATTCACTGCCACTGCGACCCAGAGTTAATTGGAAATTGGGGGGCAGTTATTAGAAAGACAGACAAAAACCAAAAGTAGCTCCGTTCCCTCCTGGTCCCATCATTGCACACGTTGGAGCACTGAACATTCCCACTTTTCTGTGCATACAGATGCAAATAATTGGTATAGATGAAACGTCTAAGTTGCAAGTGATGCAGTCACTACGCTCACCAGCCTCCCTAAGCATCCATTTATTCAGCCCAAATTCAAGGGAGACACCAGGACAAGCGAAAGGAGCAGATTTCTTCCCAAGACAGGCCAAGGAGAGAAGCTTCCCAAGGTCCCAAGTTCCCAGGTAGGGGTGCCCTTCCAAAACATGGGAAGTGGGATTCTCCCTCCGGGAAAGTTCACTGCATCATAATGGGATCACGATGGGTGAAACTATATACTTTAGGGTCACAGGACACAGATAAGGCTGGCAGGACGATACAATGACTCAAATATTTAGCATAACCCAACAAGAACAATTCTGAAACAAGAACTGAGAGCTTGGAAAAGATCTCTACAGGGTTATGTCTCCCTGTGCTGGAAGGTCCACCTCTCCAGGACACACATTTCTCCTCCAAACAGAGGTTGGCTCTGGATTGCAGTGGTGTCTTGGCGCAAGGAAAAGGATTATTTAAAATTAAGGAGAGGGAGGAAGATGCAGGCCATTCAGCTTTTGCACTACAACCCACATCCACGTCTCAACCTCTTCCCCCGTATCTGGAGGCTCTTATCAAAGGCATTAGTCCAACCTCTCCTCAAAGCAGAGCCACCAATAAGTGCACACCAAGTTGCTCTGGGTTTTGTTGAAAATCTCCAAGGATGGAGCTCTCATAGCCTCTCTAGGCCCCAGTGCCACTGCTTGCCTGTCCTCATGGGGGAAACTTGTGGAATGGAAGCCTCTTGAGTTTCAGTCTATGACAACTGGATTTCACTATCCTGACATAAACCTCAGTGAACATCTGTCTTCTCAGTGACTTCCTCATAGGTATTGAGCAGCTGCTCTTAGGTCTCCCCAGAAGCATCTCTTCTCCTGGTTGAGCAAACCCAGCTCCCTCAGCCTCTCCTCATACATCATGCATCCAAATCCTGACAAGTTTGGTGGCCTCTGCAGGATTTGCCCCAGGTTATTAACGCCTGCCTCATGCCCCCATCAGTCCTGCTTCATCCTGTTCCTAAACTCTTCTCTTTGGCACAAACGTGGCCAAGTCATTTGCCCAATTTCCATGGAACTCACAGCCTGCTGCCGAATCCCTGATGCCAGGATGGTTTCCAGAGTGACATTGATGTAAGTGCTGTAGTAAGGATGAGCAAGTGGCAGGTCCTGGAAGTTCAAGATGACCGATGCATTATCCTTCACCACCTCTAGCATATCTGCCAGCTTGCAGACTGACTGGTTGGCAGCTTCCAAGTAGTCAGAGCGTGAGAGGGACCCGGCCGTCCAGAAAGGGTCATTCTGAAAGCAAAGGACATCACAGCATTACTGCTACAGAGCCCAGATAGCCCCAGAATCAGTGGAGCATCTTTGCCACACAACCTGGGCAACAGCAGCCAATGCTGATGGTTACACTCGATGCCTGTTTTTACAGTTTGCTCAAGCGTTTCCTCAAGCCAGCTCCATTCCCGTTTCTCCACCCAAGGATAGGTGGGAGATCCTTACTGAGTGTAAAGTATGCCGTGCTGGATATGGAGATGTCCTCCATTTCCAAGGAGACATCTGAACTAAAGCGTAGATGTCAGAAGCAGGCAGTGACCAGAGATATGAGGAAAGTAAGGAAATAAAAATGAGGAAAACGAGGAAAAATGAGGAAATGGGATCAAAGAACAGGAATCAGTAGCATGGACAGAGAAGGTGGGAAAGAAGTAATAGCCTGCCCTGGTCACCCGCTGAGCTTTTACACAGGCCTAAGGGCACTCAGTGCAGTTTGTAAAGGTAGTAAGTTAAAAATATGCTTTTTTTACATTGGCTAAGATACTGCAAAGGATTTTCCAAGATAGAATTAAAAACAAAACAAAATGAACACAGCTATTGTATAGTGTTGCATAGGTAAAAGTGATCAGAGAGGACTCGCATAGGGATTTGGGATGGATCTAACCACCTCTGTTCTCCTAGGACAACCCTTGTCAGTCCAGCCCATCTCTTGGAAGCAGTCATTTCAACATTTAAATTCAGGATCATCCTCTACCTCTGACCTTCGTCCCCAAAGTGCTTGAGATCCTTCAAAGCAGAGGGACTAGGCAAAC
Source organism: Tinamus guttatus (assembly GCF_059628265.1). NCBI lineage: Eukaryota > Metazoa > Chordata > Aves > Tinamiformes > Tinamidae > Tinamus > Tinamus guttatus. The sequence continues at coordinate 6,768,762 of NW_028289136.1, forward strand.
AGGGACCATCTAGATTTAAGAACGTTCAGGAATGAATCTGTCTCAAAAGGCCAAGGACACCCTCCAGAGCTGCTCTCCAGCTTTCATCTCAGCACTTCTCATCTGGCAGGATACAATTCCACTCCTGCAACCACAGCTGCAAGCCAGCCAATTTATGTGCTGCCCCACATGCAGCCGTGCGCCCATTTCTGCAGTCCTCTAGACCACAGCTAATGTCCTCCAAGAGGGTTAAGGCTACAGCCCCAAAAACAACTCAACAAGGAGAAATCACACCCACATTGAAGGATGGTTCAGCCCATCCCAGAGCAATTCCTGTCCCCTGGGACTCTGAGAGAAGCATTTCCTGCTTTTTCTTTTTAAAGACAACTCTGTCCAAAATACTATGAACTTATATGTAAAAAGTAAATGAAGGAAAAAGGAAGACAAACACAAATTTGGTAGAAAAAAAAATAAATAAAAAGGAAAGTCACATCTAGCAAAGACGAAAACACCCTTCTTCCTTGTTCGGCTCAGCATACAATTCTAAAAAGATGCTCTAGTAGAGGAAATGCAAGACACTATGGTTTGGACACAACCAGAATGCTAGTCCCTTTTTGCTCTCTGCTGCTGGAGGAACTGGAACCTTCTCTCACCATTCAAGCCAGGTAAAGGGCATCCAACAAACGAGCAGACATTCGCCACAGAAACACAAGGTAAGGGTGGCAAGAGGGGAAGGCTGAGCTGCGTTTTGGAGTAATTAATTAAAAAGTATTTGAAACCTGCTCTTAAATAGTAAGTTGCAGCTTGCTCATAGTACTATTGCAGTCTCCTATCAAATACAGCAAGGCAGGAAAATGCAATCACAAGTGGTTGTGTTGACACAGGTAAACTAAGAATCTGGCTGCAGATCCTGGGGGAATTGCAAAAGGAAGGCAGAAATGACACCATCCAGAAGAGGGATGGTTATATATTACCATCTTTTCTGCTTTCTTTATAATTGGGTTCTCCCTCTCAGGATCTTGAAATTCCAAATGGTGTCATTCTGGCATCAAGACTGTCTCTTCCAGGAGGTGGAAGAGGGGCAGAAAGACAATGCAATCCCAAATTGTAGGTCAAGGAGAGGACCAAGCACCCTGAATCCCAACCAGGGCTCTTGGAGGCTGCGAGCATCATCTCAGAGATGCACATTAACATGTGGCAGCCACCTAGGATAGGATGACAGTAAATATTTAGCATTTGTATTTCTCCACCACATAGGTGGACTAGTCATGCTTCAGAATACTTCATTAAGGACATGTGTTTTCACTTATCCAACTCCAGGGTGGGTTTAGGTTTAAGCTTTCAACCTGTAACCTTGGCAGGATCTCCGTGATGGAGACACAGGTTCACATACCTGTAGAAACCACTCTCCAGCATTGAGTTTTTCCAGGTCAGTCCAGTTGAACATGGAGGAGTGCTCATAGGCCAGCTCTGGAAACACTTCCTCTACATTCGTTGTTCTCCTGAGTGTCTTGTCATGCATCAGAAATGGCACTCCATCGTAGCTGCAAAGAGAGTAAGAGCTCCCGTTACCTGCTGGAGATGAGCAAACAGATTCACTATACTAGAGAAAACACCATCTTCTCCCACAGCTTTGTAGGACTGCATCAAAATCACTGTCAAGATCTCAACCAACTTATCACATACAGTGGAAATCAAATAATTTTTTTTTCCTTTGAGTGCATCTCATTTCACCTCGTCTAAGAATGCAATGTGCCCAAAGCAAAAAGCCTCTTAGATACCTCATAGATCTTTTCCTTCATTCAAATGCTGATTCAAAATGTAGGGACTCCAAACTGGCAAAATTGCTTTGGAATTACCTTTCCCAGTTCGAAATTTGCTTCCAAGAGACAGTCATCCTCACACAAGCAGCTAAATTAATGCATCTTAAGGAATACTCACCTCTAAGCTGAAACTAAATAACCAAGTGCATGCCCTGAGGCTTTTAAGCCACCTGGATATAGCAGAGCAGCTTTCCAAACTGTCTTCCAGATCCGCCCCAAACCTTTTTTTTTTTTTCTTTTTTTTTCTTTTCTTTTTTTTTTTTTATTTTGTAGCTGAATCTGTGGCTCTAATCTACAGAGGACAACAATGATTTCTATCAAGGCTTGAGGACACAGAGCTGCTTGGCCAAGAGCAGGAGATTATATTGACATTTTCCAAAGCAAGAGGACAAGAACTGAGCTAGCTGGTTAAAAAAAGTGTGTTTTAGGTCAACCCCTCCCTGACAGCTTCACATGTGCTGACTGGGGAGCTCAACCCTGTACGGAGCCCATCTATGAACTAGGAGGCTCGAATAAGCTCTGAAAAGGAGACAGGGTTAAAAACCCAAGCTCCCATGAATCCAACTGGGAGACAACCCAGAGCATTTACCCCAGAGCTAAAGAGAGACAAAAAGACCAATTTAGGATGATAAAGCAAACACTGTGCCAGCTTTGCCATTGCTTGTGGAAGGCCCTTATCACAAAGGTCACTTGCATCTTATTTTCTATTTCTAGCATACATTATGCCAAATAACTTCCTTCCCTCCACTCAAAACAACGCTGACACAGCAACGCCACACTCAGCAGCAAGTACTCCAAGCTGCTGCAATCAGAAGGGTTTTTAACAAATAGTGTTAAAAAAAGATATGCTAAGCCACTGCAGAATTAGGAGTGTGGACTGTTTAAGGAAGATAGGAGCACTAGTCTCAGCATCTCTTAGCAGAGCATCATCAGATACTGCTAAGCCTTAACCCCAGAGCAGAAATCCTACGGGGCATTTAACATTCACTCCTTCCTGCCTAATCCTTCCCTTTACATGAGTCACTCAAAACACAGTCCAGGGCTAACCGCAGTGTATTAGCGGGTTTGAAAAAGTAATTTGGAGCAAAATCACAGCTTTAGAAAGAAAGGAGATGTGGGAAGAGGCAGAAGATGGGACAGGATGCGATGCTGCTTGAAGCCAAGATCTTTGGAGTGCACCAGGGCTGGCTCTGTAATCAGGGTCACCCAGTTCTGGGTGCATACGGGGTACCACTATTTGCCCCATTATTTGAGAAGGGACCCAACCGTGGTGGGCACCCACATGGAGGAGGAACGAGTAGGAAGCATGTAGACATCCAAGGAGAAGAAATGATGGAGGGGACCTGCCATACCACACAGAGAGCATCTTCCAATGGAATTAGGGGGACATTCAGGGCTGTGCTACAAACTGTCCAAAACTGCTGACAGCTGTATTGACAGGTCTGTGTTTAGTCCAAACTGAAGGTCACTGCAGTCCCATTCTTACTAAAAGAAAGATTTGGATCTCCTAAAGATGACCTCTGATAATTTATGACCTTGGATATCATTGTAGCTGTTGGATGCCCCTTCAGGATCGTGGATGAGTGCCAACTTGGGAAGCTCTAGCTGCTTTTCCAGCTCTGCTCCCCCAGAAGGCCACCTTTCCCCTTGCCCAAGCCTAAGGGAAGTAACCAATTCAGCCTATCAACCTCCTGAGCTGAGGCTTCATTCAAGGGGAAAAAAAAAGAAAAAGGAAAAAAAACACTCTGATGATTAAACTGCTGAAGCCCATCTCTCACCAGGCAAAAGTACCATTTTGTCAATGCCACCTCCAAAGAGGTCAGTAATAAAAAATAGATAAGTAAACAGCTATGAAGCTTCCTTATATTAATACCCAGAACTAAGAAATTGACCCTGCTTGAGCAGGAAGTTTGGACTAGATGATCTCCAGAGGTCCCTTACAACCTCAGCTCTTCCATGATACTATGACAGAGATGGAGGGCTCACAAAGATAGGGCTCTGCCATTCTCTTCATCCCACTCCTGTCTTCTCGCACATCTATATTATACCCATAGAAATATTTCTTAGAAAATAAGATATTCATAAAGATCACATTCCTGGACTAAAGGATGGTTCTTGAAATAGCTTGTCTAGGATCCTCTCTAAACTGGCCTTCTCAATTGAGCTCAACATTCGCTTGCAAGGAATGACTTTTGGACAGGTAAAAGTATCACCAGATTTCTCTTTCCCTCAGCATTAGCTTCATGGAAGGAAGAGGAGGAGGAGAAAGGTTTTACTGCTGTGCTGCTAAATTCTTGTGACCACTTTGCAACACGGGTAAAACCTGCCTGGTGACTAGCATAACATGGAAGCAATTTGAGGATGCCCAGAAAGATTCCTGAAAAAAGAGACCCAGGAGGCTTAAGCCATCCAAAAAGAAAGTTTCTTTGCTCAAGCAAATCAGTGCACTGACCTACCTCAGTACAACATCAGCTTGGACTCCATATATCTTCTGCTCCACTGCCTTCTGGAAGGACATCAGAGTGTTTTCTGGTGCCAACTATGCAGGGAAGAACAAAACAAAACAAAAAAGAGCAATAAATGATTAATAGCAAGTGGAAAGGTTTAAAAGGTTTACAAACAATTGCAACTTGGATGATTCTGGGAAGAAGGATTAGAGAGCCAAAACAATCTTGTTTTGAAGACTACGTGCTGGCCAGTTACACTGGGGTATCAAGCATCCTCCAGACAATTTGCATCTCACTGAAACCTGAAGATGACCAATGGATCTGAATCCACTGATGATATTTCACAGGAAGATAAAGCTCAGCGCAGGCCTGCGATGCTCTGTGATGCTGGACGCCCAAGTAGTCCAAATCTGTTGCAATAGTACCTGCTATATTAGAGAGATGCCCACCAACACGGTTCCCAAACACTGGCTTGCTGAGGACCCACAGAAAGTGCCATTATAGAGACACAAAACAGTTCAGGAACAAGAATATCATCCATAAAATGGAAAATGGAGCAGAGAAAAAAACCACACACACACACAAAAAAATCCTTGGTTCTGTAGCAAACATTTTATTTCCACACCTACTCATTCATTAAAGTGATCTATTGCTAAATGTGAAGATCAATTGCTTTCTCTTAATTACAAACGTTCCATCTGGTCTTCATAGTGATAAATAACAACAATAAAAAAAAATAAAAACCCTCAAGCCTGGAAAAGTTATAAATCCTTATCTATAAAAGCCATAGAGATAAGCCATAAGTCTTGGTTTAAATTCCTTCCTGTTGACTGGAGCAGATAGTAAGAGATTTAGGACTTGTTCAAAAAAAACTACAGCATGACAAAATATTCTTTTTTTTCCCCCTAAAAGAAAACAATATAGCAAACCTTCTAAAATCCATAAAAGAAAACACAGACCATAAAAAATAGGCAACTACCTGGATAAAACCTGAGAGGTTGCTATTAAACAAGTCTGCTTCATAACAAAGCAAATTTCAAAATACATTACTTTTTTTTTCAAAATTTTCTTTCTTTAGAACACTTTTTACCCAGTCAATCTCTGCCACCACGAGGATCTGTGAGCATCCATCAAAGCACACTGAATACACCCAAGTTATGATTTTCAAAAATTACTGAAAAATTTTGGAAGGTTTGAGAAATAAATAATTTTAACGATAAATACCACAAATGCATGTTGTAAGTAACATGCTCGGCACATATAAAAACCTGGTGGGGATTGAAAGCATCTTTAAGAAATATATATTTTCTTAATAACTGGCCAACTTAGGTGCTCAGGACAGAAAGTTTTGGTGCAAAAGCAGCTAGACCAAATACCCTGCCCTGAGTCCTCTCCAATGCAACCTTCACACAGCTTGGGTATCTCTCTGCCGCATTCCTCTGGCCCAAGTTACACATCAATATTTGTCCATTTTTCTGTTTGTTTAACACAGGCAACACTGCAGCATGTTGTCTTCCCAGCGAAGCCTCCCAATCAAAGACAGGCCTGTCCAAGAGGGCAACACCTCCACTCCACCCTCTGCACATGGCAATGATGGGTCACATCAGGTCAGGCTAAAAGAGCTTTCCTGGTAAATGCACGATGCCCAGAGCTGTCAGCAGGGAGCAGCAAGTGCATAAAGATCCCAGGCAGCCTCAGCTTCTTGGGTTGCCTTCAGAATCTCAGGTTTCTCCCCAAGTAGCTCCGGTTTCCCAGGTTGAACACTGCAAGGTGATCCAGTCTGCACAGAGCAGTGCGCAGTATTTACTTTCAGAGGCTTCAGCAATTGCACAGAAATAGAGCAGGTAGCATCCAAACTTGAGACAGAGTGACCAAAGGACAAGGTACAACTGCCAGTCTGGGCTAGAAATGGTTAAAGGGAGGGTGCAAAGCAAGCCCCGGGTCGAGATGCTACCTCACATCAAGTAGCAACTGAATCTGGACCCCTACGAGCAGGCTCATCAGGGATGCAATCATACCAGGAATAAAGAAGAACAAAGTGTGCTAAGCAGTAAGTCATCTCAGTCAAGGAAGACTGGGAAAAGGCAGCCTGTACTGGCTTCACCAAGTGATCTATGTGAAAATCCTTTAACGAGGGTAGGAGACAGATGGGCAACACTGCTGTTACCCACACGTATGACTAGGAGCTCATCTTGCATGAAGCAGGGCTAACAAAAACAGTGTTGTTCCCCTCTGTAGAGGTGGGCCACGATGACCGGTCTTGATGTCCTTATCCAACCTGGCCACCAGGCTCTAGCAGGGTCCTATCCTAGTGAGGATACACAGGTGTCATGGATAACAAGATTCAAACACTTCTTGGCCTCCTCCCCTCTCAGTGTATTTTGGTTTCTGCAGAGGCAGGATCAATCCTTGGTTGGATGCCAGCCCTCTTGAGAGGCAGTCGATTTGATGACCCCAGAGGATGTTTTAACATAAAAAGCAGGGCAGTCGCAGCCTCCACTGCTGAAGGTGCTCAAAGGAAACAGAGTCAAACAGATCCAAGGTGGCAAATCAATAGGTAAGAGTCCCGAGAAATGCAAGTTTGGACAGAGCCAAGATTGTCTGCAAAAGTCATTGATGAAAGTCATATAGAACAGTCTCTTTGGGATGGACCTTTAGTTCAAACTAGGCCAAATTGATAATCTGATGATAGTGATGACACTTGTGTATCTTGGAGGCGGTACTATAATATGAACTCTAGAAAGCTAAAAATAAATAAATAAATAAATACGATTTTCAATCCATTTCTAAACTCAATGCACTTTGGCTATCCTATCCTCAACACTGAGACAGATGCCACTGAGCCTGACCTGAAGGAGAGACGATCTCAGCCCCAGCAGTATTGGGGCTCATCTCCAAGTCTTTCCAAGGTTGTAGACCAAGCTTAGCATCTCAGGAAGGAGGGAACTTATTTGGGACCCACTGGAGCTGCATGCACCTGCTTCCACACTCCTTTCCCAGGAACTCAACCCCAACACAATTTGTGTTGAACTTGCAGAGGCGCAGATGAAAAAGTGTTTTGACATTGCTCCAAGAACATCCTCACTTAAGGTCCAACCATTAAAAGACACAGTTTAGAAGCCATAACATCATTTGCACTACACCAAATGCTAGGGTATCCTCTTCAAGAGGCTCGGATCAACATCTAAACTGCTCTGAAACAGCAAATAGCACTGACATCAACAGAATCACTCCCTGTAACGCTGTGCCCACAAGGGCAAGCGCTGGTTAGTCTCTACAGCACCACGTTGCTCTTGCTTGACAGCCCAATTCCCATATATGCCATATCGTTTTGCAAAGTACATTACAAGCCTTCCAGGCAAAGACCTCATCTTCTCGTGAGCATGTCACGGGCAAGTTCCTAGCCTGGCCAGAGCCAGTCATCCTTATATAAATAATTACATCTCCAAATCAGTCCATCACCAAAGCAAAGGGCCGTTCACCGCTGTCTCTAAACCCTTCGGTTGTTCCCAGCCCAGAAGGGAGCGAGTGAGCTGGCACGCAGGGCTCCTCGTCACCAGACTGATGACACAACCCAGGAAAGCATCAGCCAGAAGCCAGGAAAGCAAATTTAACCCTGTCCCTTGAAATCAGACACGGCCTATTCCCGGAGGATCCCTTGGCATCACTCGGGAGCCAGGGCCTGTCTTCACAGTGACTTCATATGCCCTGCAATGCAAGAGGGAGCACAAGAATAACAGATATTCCTGTCATCCCAGGCTGCCTGTCTCCCTTCCAATCTCCAGGGAAGAGGCAGCTGAAAAACAAAAATCCAGTATGTCTAGGGCAGAGATGCATCCAAGTAGGCCGGTCATTGCTACAGAGGTTGTTTACTGAGTTTAGTGCTGATTTTTTCTTCTTTTTTTATTTTTCTCCCCCGAATTTTAAAACAAAGCTGAAATAAACAAACTTTGTTCATACTTCGTATTTGTCTCATGCTACTTCTGATGGGTTTCATCCTTGATTCAATACCATCACACAAATTTTGTATAAAGCCCAAACCCAGGTTTGCAACCATCCAGGGTAACCGGACACAACTAATTTCTTAAGAAATCAGTGGTGAAGCAAGGGGATATAAAGTAATGATTTCACTCCAAAATCCTCCCTGTCTAAACCATAACAGCCGCTGAAAAACACAGACAATCCATGTGCAGGGTTTCTAGGAGCTGTTCCTTCTTTCTGTGCGTGACTTAACAGAGATATCCCTCTCAAGAACCAGCCTGTTATTCACCACTTCTTGCTAGATCAAGAAGACAGCAAATAATGCCTTGGAAATCACCCATTTAATGCATTCAAACTATTTCTATGCTTGGAAGTCAATTGCAAATGCTTTAAAACCAGATCGCTGAGGTCAAGAGCTTTGGATCTTCCTTAACAAACATTGCCAGAGTGAGATAAGAGAAATGGCAGGGCTTTGCTATCACCACACGGTATTTTTCCCCCAATTAGCCAGCTTGACGAGGGCTTAAAAAAAAAAAATCACTGCATCATTTGCATGTGTAGGGAGGATAATGAAGAAGTTTGCATAAACAAACAGCCACAGATCACCTCTGGCATCATGCACCAAGCTACACTGAAGGACTCAATATATATTTTAAGCTTTTGTTTTATTGACAAGCTTTAAGAATATTTTCTGGCCTTTTTGGAATCATTAGCATCATTGTAAAATTAAATTTGTAATTTATTCTGCTGACCAAGAAAACCCTCATCAAGTCATCAAACCGAAGAATTTGAAGGCATTTAGATACAGCTAGGTAAGTGCTTGTGGAGGACGGGAGAGGCAGCAGACCCTTGGCACTGCAGGACATCTAGGACACCAACATGAGAACAAACAGCCTTGTCACATGCTGCATTGCCACAAGCCATCGTCATCATAACAGACAGACACAAAGGGCAAGCACATATCCCTGATCACAATATTTTTTTTCCTTTTTTAGCTCTTCTTTTAACCCATATCTGCAAGCCTCTAGAAATTCCAGGTGTTTTGGAAAGCATCCATACTCAACATTTCTGGAAACAGTTCATCTAGACTGAAAGGAGGAGAAAAAGTACAAAACAAAAGGTATTCTCTTAGACAACAGAATAGGCTCTTAAGGAAAAAGCCATTGGAGATTTAAAAATTAGATGCAGGAGATGACACTCCGTGTTTGTGTCACATGCATAAAAGCCAAAGCTTGATTTAACAACAGACTACCTAACCCTACATGGATTTATATAGAAGAATACAAGCTGTTCTACGGGTCTGATGGAAGGCGCTAATTGAAATTGTTGCTATAAATTGGAGCAACAGACAGGTTAACTGTCTATACATGTATCAGCTGGAGGTGGACAAAATGTTCAGCAGACCAAATGCTTGATGTCAGCAGCACAAACAAGACAAACTGAAGAGGTTCAGAGCCCTTGAAAAACAAAGCCATTCCAATCAGATGGAGTTGAATCTTTGGTATCCAAGATAAAATGAAATACAGGCCCTTAAAAGCACCTAGAAACCAAAGCACAAATAAAAAGCTCTTCAACCGTTAGATGCCAACTCTTCAATAAGCCATAATCGTAAGCAAGATTTTCCCTTCTGCTCTCATCAATAGCTCAAGTCATGAAACACTGTTCTACCCCAAGTTTTTTCCTACCAATTGTCTGTTTTTGCTTTCGGAGGCTGCATAAAATCCATGATCCAACGATCTCAAGAAGGTTCCTCCCAACACAAGAGAGCGACGCTGCCTCCACGTGGACAAGAAGCTCAGAGACCTGTTGGCATCTGAGAGCTGAGCACTCCAGGGCCCTTCCAACGACACACCGACAGCTGCTTCAGCACCAGCGTTCTTAGTGCTGTTGAGACATGTCAAAAACCAGCTGTCTAGGTGGCTTGCCAAAAGTGTTAATTTTGATACTATTCATAGCTGCGAGCTCTGAAAATAAGAGCTATTCTTGCCTCCAACACCTTTGGTTTGTTTCCACAAGTTTCGCCCTGATTTCTTTTAGAACAAACAGTATTTTACTTGGTCCCAGTAAAAAGAAGTGAATATCTAGGCTTTATACAATTCTCCCAGGAAATCACCTCTCGGTGTTATCAATCCTTTGGGTGATTTACTGAACAAAATTTAAGTCAAAGTCATGTTCGGCCTAATTTTTCTCATGGAGAAAGTACATTAAGGATCAAAAACTTAAAAGCAACCAGGACGCAACATCAAAGGTAACAGCTTCTTCAGGTCCCAAACCCAAAGATGGCCTGCAACAAGTCTCAAACACTTTGTGAGAAAAGACACCTGGAGGAGACTTTAAAGATATAAATGGCAGTAGAAGTTGGCGTCCTACTGGATGAAGTTCCTCGTTTCCATTTCGGGTTTGGTCCTGTCTTACCATTCACACCCTTGTTACCATTTACCCTCAGCATAAGGGAGGAACCATAACAGGGAAAAAACAAGCAAGTCTTCTGGCATCGAAAACAAAATGCAACTAGATTGCTGCAAGAAGAAAAAGGATTGCTTTGAAGATCAAAGACACCAGGTCCTAAAAGAGTCTGCCTAAAAGAGTCTGAATTTAACCTGTTAGCATGCAAGGGTGACAGCAAACCCATCTCATGTTTCAGGATGTCAGACAATTCCTCCACTCGTCAGGGTAGAACCCCTTCAAAACTCACGAGCATCACGTGTGTTTTGAGTGCTAGTCCCCTAAGTTTTCCTGATGGGACTCCAGAAGCGCAGAAATTGATGTGGAAGCTGGGCTAATTTAAAAGGAACCTTTAGAAAGAAACCATAATTGATGAGTTACACACCTGCTCAGAGAAAGGACCTATTTATCATAGTGAAAAGTGAGCACCACTAGGCAATGTCTAAGAGCAGATTCAGGAAGGTGTTCCTCAAAGTGAGCGAAGACACATGAGGGAACAGGGTGACACCAAAAGGTCTTTGAAGAGCGCTACCATAAGGTTGTAGCTATAGCCAAGCCTTCGGCTAGCGTGCAAAGAGCAGCCCTTCTGCACTGCAGAAAGTCCACGTTTTCTCTAGTTGACAATACCAGGATCTTTCCAAATTTCTCTTGGAATGCTACTTAAAATGCAAAGGTATTGTCCTCCACCACTGTTTCAAGGCAAAAAATACAAGCTATATGACCTCTGTTTTTCACTTTTCCTCTCCACAGTAGAAAGATGGCAGTGGGCTGCATTTGTACAGATTTTGTGAACGCTGCACCTTCCAATCCTAAAGGGTTAAAAAAAAGGGATAGACAGTGCGGTGCATGGAGGAAAGCAGGCTCTGTGGAGCACAAGGAAAGATATTTGCCACTGCACATGAAGAAGGCTGCATGCCCTGATATATGAGTTCTGTATCCTTCAGGACCTGTGCACATCCAGGGCATCGGAAGCTTCTCCCTTGCCATCAGCCCTCAAAAATTCTTTGTTTCAGGACTGCAATTCAGCCATCCCAGTCTCTTTTGCTGGCTTTTGTCAAAATAGCACTCAATCACACCTGTGTTTTTCTAGAATAAAGGCATTCGATGCCAAATGCAGCATTACACAAACAGTCTCATCAGCCCAGCCAAGTACCAGCTCTAGGGCTCAATCAGATGGAGCAGTTGTCTGCCCAGCTTCCAAATCACATTTGTCTTGCTTTGGCAGGTTTGAAGCAACCATAGCCACAGCAGTGCCATTTATCACCTCCCCTTCCACTGGATCTAGCATCACCTCGGGCCCCAAGGTGCCAGGCTCTGTGGAATTTCAACCTTGGCATTCCCTAGGGTAGAGCATCTAGGTCCTACAGCCCAATCTTTACTTGGGCTTTTTTCTCCTCTCCAGCTCTGCTTGTCCATTTCTCCAAATTAAAGCTACATAGGTTTGGGTTCAACAAAGTGCAGTAAGTCTTCTTGCGAAAACTAGATCCTATTAGGAGAAATGCCTTTGGACAAGGCATTACAGTCATTACTTTACAATAGATACTGGTAATACAGTCTAGGAATTTACAGTGAAGGCTAGATAGAGTTCTACAAACTCAAGAGGACATTTGAGATGGAGACAGGCTGGGCAAGAAGTACAGAAGAAGGTTGAACCACCTCTCTCTGGTTCTTACCTTTCTTTTGATTATTGCAATTAGTTTCTTATCCCATCCCAGTTTCACTGTTCAAGGTCACCTGAGACACAGCTCCACACACAGCATAAAGCATCCTCTACCAATTCCCTCTGCACCCTAACATGCAAAAGGAGTTTTCCTCAACAGGTTTATTCCATATAAAACTGTCTGTTGGCTCTAGGAAAGAATGTGAAGCAAAGCAACACACTAGGCCTCTGCCGGGTGCCTTGTTCAAGATAAGGCACTTCACGGTTTATCGAGCTTGATCCGGACAGAAGGATTCGGCTTGTTGATTTGTTTCTTTAGAAGGCTGCAGGGGGGCACACAGGTCTAAGAATCTTGCAGGAAGAAAGTGTCCTACCAAGTTTTTGTGATTTCCTGCCATGCAGGAAGCACACAGAGTCCATGTTCTCACATGGCTGCTTCTGGGATTCAAGTTGATACAAACTCAGCAGGGCAGGAAAAAGCATTTGTCATGCCCAGAACTTTACTCCACCACCCACAGAGGCAATATAGTTAAAAGAGTGGCTCAAATTAAGCTGGAGTTTCAAGGAATTTCTTAAAGTCACATTTAAAAAAAAAAGAGAGAGAGAGGAAATTAAAATAAAATGCTCTGCGTCATGGCTAGCATCCATTTTACCTAGCAAACTCCTAATGCTCACTCTTGGACTTGGAGAGAAGTTCAAGCAGATTCCAGTTTGTCAAATAGGTTTCGGCATTCTGCCTATATTTTTTTCTTCTTTGAGTGCCAGCAATAGAGCTGCCTTCAAAGCCGCTTGCAAGACCAGAAGCTACTGGACCAGCGCTGTAACGTACATGCTCTTCATAGGCCAGTCAATGTAGAATCATAGAATCATAGAATGCTTAGGGTTGGAAGGGACCTCTAGAGATCATCCAGTCCAACCCCCTGCACACGCATGGTCACCTAGAGCACGTGGCACAGGACTGCATCCAAGTGGGTTTGAAGATCTCCAGAGAAGGAGACTCCACAACCTCTCTGGGCAGCCTGTTCCAGTGCTCTGTCACCCTCACTGTTAACAAAAAATTCCCTTAAGTTCCTGTGGAACTTTTGGTGCTTCAGTTTCCGGCCATTTCCTCTAGTCCTATCAGTGGCCACCAGTGAAAAGAGACCAGCCCCATCCTCCTCACTCCCTCCCTTGAGGTACTTATATACACTGATTAGATCCCCTCTCAGCCTTCTCTTCTCCAGGCTGAACAGGCCCAGCTCCCTCAGCCTCTCCTCATAGGGCAGATGTTCCAGGCCCCTGATCATCCTTGTGACCCTGCACTGGACTCTCTCCAGCAGCTCCACATCCCTCTTGTACAGGCAGGGGTGGAGGGATGGAGGTGTGAATACACCACTGACCCCTGGTGCAGAAGCACCCAACCTAGAGCAGTCCTTGGCCAATGCATCCAAGGACCACATCACAGCATTACACAAGCTTAGTGCACTGCCCAAGCCAACAAGATCCCTTCTTCAGTCTCTACTGCCCCACTTCCCTCATGGCACTAAGGTAAATGAGCTATTAGAGATGACACAGACACTCACTGGAGATGGATAATATTCTCTAGACAGGGGCATGAAGATCATCAGTTCCAAAACCAGCATCTGGTAGAAGAATTGAACAACATAGTACTAATAAAACAAAACTACTCACCATGGGTGCTCCACGGTGACCTATAATGGCTGGCTTTGGTCCCAGAGCCTTCTTCTCCATTATGCAAGGGGACGAAATGGTGAGAGGGACGAGGTAAAGTGCAACTACAACTGCGAGGTATGCAGTGAACATCAGCATCTGAGCAGCTGAAGCAAAAGAAATAGAAAGAGCTGGTGAAAATGCTAGCCCAGACTTCCCCATACCACAGCAGCAAAGACAAGACCCCATCGAGCTCCATAGCCTGGTCCACAGTCACTGCCTCCAGCAGAATAGCACAGCTCTGTGTTTGGGCAATATCATCTTCCATTTTTGAAATATTCAAGTCCTGAGGGAGGTTCTCACTTCATCTTTTTTACTTGTTTTTTTTTTTTTTAAAACATTTGAGAAAACAAAAAGTGCATTGCTTAAAGCCCCAGCAAAGTAACCTGAAGCACTGTTGATTTTCAGTCCTTTGGGTGGGACAGCACCAAGTTTTGGCCTACTTGAGAGTGGAAATAGGGCTCCAGTTAAACATTTCTGCAGCTCATGTGCTGCATCAGTGCATTTTAAAATTGCTTGTGTTTACTTTGGTGGTTGACCAGCATTACCCATTTCAGCCAAGGTAAGGCCACTCCAAGTGCCTCCAGAAGGCACAGGACATGACCCTGATCCCACTCTTCTCACACCAGGAACACAACATACCAACCAGGCTTTCAAAATCAGCCCAACTGCCAGCAAATATCTCTAAGCTCCTCCAGGTGGGATCCCTTTCACACGTAAGACGACCCCTGAATATACATGGAACTATTGGATCGAGTTGTACCAAAGAAACTCATTTTTTCTTAAAAAAGGAAAAAAAAATATATACATATAAAAATTCAGGAGCAGAAGAGAAACAAAAGATATTCCTATCTTATTGAACAAACAAAAATAATAACCAAGGGTGATTTTCAGAGAATACATCTCAAAGAAAACAAGTATGAGGAATTCATAAGGGAGCCCATAAAAGGAAGCCCATAAAAGTCTGCTCTAGGTGTACCTGCAAATCTTCCCTCAAATGGCAGTCTAATTGCACACAAAGACATATATTTAAAAAGAACCAGGTACAGCTTTACTGGCATGTTTATAAATTAAACCATAGCAACTCCTTCTTTCAACGGTCTCCCTGGATATTAAGTCTTTCCATCCACAGTCTTCTTCAGACACTGCTTCCCTGTGCTAAACACCCACTTCTTCGAAGTCTTTCATAAATGCTGCCAAATACTTCCAAGGCTTGTATTTTACTTCAGGTTAAATACCAATTAAAATCTTTTTTTCTTTTTCTTCAATAGAGCTAGCACAACAGTCTGAGGACATCCTGAAGAAAAACACTTTTGAGTGCATGGAATGAGCAAACTCTTCCCCAAGAAAAACAGAGGGAACAGGCCAGGACTGGCAGAGCCCATGGCAAAGACGCAGAGTCACAGCAATGCACAGAACAACTTATTTCAGTGGACAGGACCAGAAACCAGAGCCAGGTCCAGTTCCTGGCATTGATGCACAACACAAAACCAGATGACTGCACGTCCTTCACCTGTGTGATCTCTTTAGACCTCAGACCATATGTCAAAATGCATTTAGGGAGAACCTAACGATCGGGTGTTCTAGATCAGTTGAGACATCTAGGTGCTACTGTAACACAAAAAAAAGTCCAAAAAGAGGCCTTCAAAAGGCAGATAAATCTAGAAACCACAGCAAATAAGAGCCAAGGAGTTCTTGGAAAGTGAAAAGTGCTTATAAGATACAGAAATCACTGTTGATTAGCAGGAGATGGTGTAATGACATTTTCTAAAGTAGAATGATAGAAGATTTTGATGTTTTTATTTACTTCATCATTGAAAATAGACCTTTCACCTCCAGGTCTGGTGTGCTCCCAACATCAAAGCAGCAGCTGTGGAATCTGGATGTATACCCAGGCCAGGTGCACCCACTCTGGCTTCAGGAAAGTTTTTCCAGGGATATAGTCACATTCCCGAGCCAGCACATGTGGAGACCACCCAGCCCTGAGAAAGGAGCCTCAGGGATGTCAACCCTCTGGTGGCATCTCTACGAGGGGAGCCAATGTCACGGATGAAGACACGGCACCCTTCAATCGCAACATAAGGACATGAGGGGCACATAGGGTGAGAAAGGCGATGGCGATGAGCGGGTACTCACTGGCTTTCTCCGTTCTTGCAAACTGCCCAGCTATCAACCACGACAGGGCTGTGACCGCCGCAAGAGCTCCTATGTGCAGGAAAGGAGCTGTGGCCTGAAGGACATGGGAACAAGAGACAGAGACTTATAAACATCCAACACCCTCCAAATTCATTCACTTTGCAGACTCCATAAATCATCAGTCCTCTCCTATACTGGCTTACGCATCTATTTTTGGCCATCTCTTGTTTCTAACCCTGCCACTACCACTCAGACCACTATAAAGCCAAAGTCCAAACCCCCTTTTTTAGTGGAAAGTTCACCCAACAGACAGATTCTCGAGACAAGTCTCCTGAGACGCCAGGCAATTTTCAGCAAGACCCTTCCTGCCAACTGAGTTTTAAATTCCCTGTGGCCCAATTTCTTGCCAGCTGAACATGCTGGCATATCACCAGGTAGCACAAGATAAAGTTTGAGACAGGCCCTCTGAGTCACATTCCCGTTCTCCAATTGCCTTCTTAAATCCTTAGGAACTAGAGGAGAATCAATCAGTTCCGAGAAACATTAGTCACTTGCAGGAATGCTATTTTTTCCCCCTGTGTAGCTGGATACTCCCAAATTCAGCAGGAATCATCAGTACAAACTCAGGCCTTTCATAGCCAAAATTTGTTTGCGCACCTCTTTGAGGAAGAGGGGAGAAAAGAAAGAGCAGCTGGATCAAGAAATAAGCAGCTTGTAATGCTTTTCTAAGACTAACACACAGTTTTCCAATGTGCTAGAATTGTTTCTTAAAACAGGACTAGAGCACACACATGTCCCTTTTATATATATATATACATACATATTTATATGCAGTGTAAAAATAAACTCAAGGGAGCACTCCCAATGGCCTAGAAAAGGCATGATGTTTCAAGCTTGGACATGACATCTAAAGTATTGCTAGCCAAACCAAGACCATGGTTATTTCAGCAAGGAATTGCTCTCTCCTTCCAGCAGCTCTGAGTCAGCCCTAGTCTCTTGTGTTTCCCACCTCCAGCTCTACAGCCATGTCGTGTTTCAAGCTTAAAGGACATAGCCCAAGAGGCAGAGTGATATCATGACCTTGAGAAACTTATGGGAGTTTTGCCATGGACTTTCTCATGGCCAAGATTTAGTTCTCAGTGTTGGGAGTGAAGAAACTGAGCAAGAAGACACCAAGCCCACAACAAGGAGCTATGCTGATCCATCACCCCTGTCCCAACCCGCAAGAGCATCCCTGTACACAACTTACTTGAAGTGAAATAAAGACCATCTCCCATTCGTCGTCCCAAAGCTGGGCTATAGATGACATGGTCACCACGGTAGTTATCAAAGTTGTCATCAGGCCAATCTGCAGCAAACATAGAATGTGTTTACTTCCACAGGTTTTGTATCATTAGTATGGTAGTTTTAGAGATGAGAAAGAGAAAGTTTTTGGATGCAATATGCATCCAGTGCAATGTGCATTTGGTATCACAAGTCTTCGGACCCATTAAGAAAGAGATTGGGGTCATGTGCTCTCCCAGCACAGCCCTCCCCTCCCTATTTCCCTCACTGGAGATAAAATGCAAGGCTACATGGTCCCAGGAGAGCACGTTTTATGAGTGATCTCTCATGCTCTTCACACAGTGGCCAAAGGTGTGTAGAAATGTAGTGATTTTTCAGGACAAGGGCCAGCCCATCAGCCACCAGTATCCCAGCCCACCACTCCTTCCACGTAGACAAACTCAAAAGTCTATGTGGAACAGTCAAGAAAGAGAACATCGCCTCCATTTTGAAGGTAAAAGGTTCAAACAGTCATAAACTGCTATAGATACAACTTGACCTCAAAGAACCTTGCAGGCTAAATCCAACCCATCTCTGCCAAAGGACAGTTGACCATGCTCTGCCTCTGTCTGGTCTCTCAGCTTCTACCACACTAGAAGTCTGCCACATCCAAAGGATGCTGCTGTTCTGTGTCTCAGTATGTCTAGATCTGTAATGCTGATGGGAGATTTAGCCAAAGGAAAAAAAAAAGGCCAAGTGATATATAAAAAAGAAATGATTATCTAGAATATGCAAGACATTTCTAGATTAATTTCAGATTTTCTTAACATCTTAGATTCTTGTCATAGCAACAAGAAAGCAAGGAAAACAACATCACATTCCCAGCATTTACAGAAATCCACATTTTTGCAGTAAAGGGTAGTTGAGTCTCAGTTTCCCACTTGCAAAAGTGGACAAGGGAGATGGCCTGGCAGATTACACTCACAGGAGCAAGGACTGACCTTGCCCCAGCCTGAAAAGGACCCATGAGCCAAGAGGTTGCTTGCAAAGACGTCCATCTGTAGGCAAGGCCTGCATTTTCTTGCCTATCTAGAAGTCCCAACCTCCATCCTCCCGATCTGCATGCATGTGGACAATTGCTCTTTGCCAGCCAGCCTTGTAATAGTCATTCTGCTCCCTCCTGTCCTGCGGTCGGGCCTCTGGGCTGCGTGCCAGAGCATAACACCAGCCACAACGTGGATCAAATGAACTTTGCATCCGTTTTATACCCAAAGCTGAACTCCCAATTCAGTGGCAACGGAAGACCTTGTCAACGGGATTACTTTAATACACACCTAATTCCCACTGACGCGCCAGCCCTGATGGAGCACAGAGGTGTCAAATGCGTCTCCTACTTCATTATTTCCATGTCACATCAACTCTCATTTATTGCTCTCTACCCTCCCCCATGGATCTCCAACTTTGCTCTGATCCTCAGCTCTTTTTTGCAGAATCAGAGAAGGAAGTTGAAAGGAATTGCATTGCTCTCACATACAAGCCTTTCCCATAAATTTTAATCTGTCTTTGAAGGTAATCCAGCATGGCTACAGAGACATGAATATTAACTTTTTCCAGCCTCTTATCTCATCCTCTCTAGAAAGCTGAAGGAGGCGTAGGGAAGGGGAGAGGCCAAGCAGCAGTTCTAAGTTGGGATGAAAGAGGGACTTTTCCAGAAGGAAGAAAAAGTGTCTGCAGGCAAGAACTAACTGAGCTCCAACAAATTCCTCTTCTTGACTTACTCATCCAAACCCACCAGCCACCTGGAGCACATCTGAAAAAATCTCCCCACCTCCCCAACAAAGAAACATATGTTAGACCCAAGAATCAACAACTTGTTTTTCAGCAGCGGTCTGACAGCCTCCACCCCCTCTCTGCATCGCATCCCCTTCTCCCGAGAAGGGAACGTTGCCAGAAAGAGGGGACTCGGAGGATGGAATGGGAGAGCGGTGCTCTCCCTGGCCCTGTGCATCTGCTGAGGCTCTGATCCTGCAAGATCTTGTCGCACGCAGAACAACTGACATCACGAGGTACTGTATATCGACAGATTCAGCACTGGTCCCTTAATCACCCATTAGCAGATTGTCTGTTATAACTGAACCCTGCCAAGCCATTTTTTTGGCGCTGTATCTCCCCAAAGCTTCCTAGCTACCATTTCTCTCCCTTTCTGTGCTCCAAAAGCCAAATCTGTCTCTTCTGCAGCTTACTGAAATTTTCTCTAAACTGCTCAACATATACTCATGCAAATGAGGATCTCCCTGAGTTTCAACAAACCCATGTCCCAGCTCATGGGCTGAACACCTGCATTTTCCCCATTTTTTTTTTTCAAAGTTACTCCAACCACATCCTGAGGGCCTCACAACTGCTCAGCTCCTCCACCAGAACTGAGTTAAATGCAGAAAGGGACACAAGAGAGGGACATTACAGAGCATCACACTGAGCTGAGACAGAGGTCAGGGTGCTCTTTTGACATAGTGTTTCTCAGTCTCCAAAACTGTATTCTCTGCCTACAGGGACAGCAATGTCCCCAACCTAAGTCCTGGTCCCAAGGCTTTGATTACCACTACTGTACAGTTTGGCTTCATCCTCTAAGAACACAAGCACTACAGCTACCTTAAGGCTATGTGCTTCCCAAAAACACCATAATAGCAAGTACCCTGTGGACCACCCAATTCCTTAAACTCTTATGTTTTATTGAGAATTCCCTCACTTTCAAGCAGAAAAGAGCCATTTACCTTGTGAAGCCAGTGTAGGTTCATTTGCTGTCCCACAGCTATGTGACATAGTGCTAGTATCTGCAAAGAAGAAGAGCTGGAAGTCAGGCAATGGCATGTCACAACCAAGAAGCATTTGCACATACCAAGAGTGTGACACCAACCCAAAAGACAACCACAGGCTAGGACAGAAAGCAGGGTTGGGTTGGGTCCTGCAGACAACACCCTTTCCAAATTAGGGGACACGATGGAAGAAGCCTTGACCACCAAGAAGCAGACAGTTTGGTCCATCAGTGCCCCGCACAGCAGGATACATGGCCTGCAAGTCCAGGTGTGGTCTTGTTCCCAGGTGTCTATCAGGTGGTGTCTGTGCAGGCAACATGGGATGCAATGAAACCCTGCACTTGCTTCCCTTGCTATGGTCAAGTCCCAGCTTTGACTTATCTGTGAATTGCAAGAGCTGTGTTTCTTCACAGGCCAGCTGCCCCACCAGGATCAGGGCCTGTCTTTATTCTTCATCACCCAAGCTCAAAAGACTCTGTTTTTTCCACTTTAGGCAACTTAAGGCTTTGAGAGAGAGATCAGAAGGGAGAATTTGCCTCTCAAAGAAAATCTGCCCATATCTTACATGGACTGAGAGGTCCGTGCCCTTTACAAAAAGGCACAAACAAAGCAACCTTTTGTAGATGGCATTTTTATTTTACTCACCAACAACACTGTAATGTATGTAAAGCCAGCAGCAGTTGTTACAAGTATTGGAATGGACCAGTCACTCCAATATCCCATTCGGTTATATAAAAACCTGAAAAATAAGTATGAAATAGAGATTAAGAGGGAATTCAACACCACATGTCCACTAGGATTAAACAAACCTTCAGAAAATTTGCCTTTCAGTTTCCACCATACTGATCAGAGATAGGCAGGAAAGAGCACAAGTCATTTTGAAACAAAATCTAGTGTTTGTGCTTTGATCCCTCCTGGGAAATTAACTCTGCAAAGAGTTAATCAGACAATTATGTCAAGCACAGCAACAATGTTACTTAGGGGAAAAAAAAACATAGTGGACTAGGCTTTTTTTTCCAGAAAAAAACACAGATAAACAAGAGAGAAAAAAGTATTCCTGCATGTATTGTTATCTGCTTAAACAATAGCTCCAAAGCTGTCCTTTATGCTAACAGCCTAATAAAAATAGAGATAGCATCAAGGACAGAGGAAGAAAATGAGTGCTGTGTATAACTAGGCTATTTACTCAAGGGCCAAGCTCTTTGCAGAGGGATGAAGCAACAGTGGGAACTGGATTGCCTCTGCATATCAAATACATCCTTTCTCATTTCAATGAGCTGAAGGGAAGATCCAGTGTTGCAAGAATGGGGATGATCAGCAATGGATTTCAGGACTTCCAAAGCCAGGGCTGGCCACAGGAGGACGTGCATCATTCCAGTCTTCCCTTCTCCACCGGCTGAAGGGTTTGCCTGCCCAGGGGGCTGTGGGTTTTCTTTTCAGGAGTTGCCTTGTCCTGCTGGTTGCTCTAAAGTGCAGAGATGGATCACTTGGTGACTCCATGAACCCCCTACCCAACCTTGGCAAGGGCCAGCCACCGTGTCCGGGTGCTCTGGAAGACCAGAGCAGGGAGTGAAGTGAGGTTGGAGCAGCATCAAGAGGTGACATCCTACCAGCGATATCTCTAAAGCATTGAACAAGCTTCTTGGGTTCATCTAGAGTGTCATCACTTGCCAGCAAATTTTTCAACAGTTCCCCTATGCACAAGCAGAAAAAGTCAAGGTGAGCAACACAAAAATATAGAAGCCACGTGCCTTACCTATAGCCTAGCAGTCATGGCACTGCTCTAAAAACAGAGAAACTCATGTTCAGCCCTGCCTTAGAATGTGGAATTACCGTGCTTATCCCCACAACAAGCTCTCTGGCCTAAATGAAGGGACAGACTCCATCCTCCTGCTGAAACCGTGAGACTGGCAGCAATGAAAACGAGATCAGCGTCTACCAAAGACATAGTCTGAACTGCCTGGTCCAGTTACCCTGGGTCTCTCCTCGAAGGATGGAGACACAGGCCCTCGAATGACTGTACACAAAGCAGAGGGCAGCCACATGCAGTAAGCAGCAAGATTTCCAAATGCTCTTCACCAAAGACCCCTGTAGCTGAGTGATTGAGAGCAGGTTAATAGAGGTCTCCAGGAAATAGTTTGGCCATGGCTAGATAAGCTTTGGACTGATGGATGGATAAGGCAACCTCCAAGTTCTTCCTGGCCCATTAAAGTTTCCATATTTCAGAAAAGCAGGTTCACTTTCACTCGTGGGTTGGACTGACCATGTGCTGTGAGTATCCTCCCAGCTTCACCTTCCAGAGGGTGTTAATGCTCTGCAACTCGTGTCTCCCCACTGCTTCCATGAAGCCACAGAGCAAGGACACCTTTATGAACAGGTACATCAGATGTGGCAAACCACTATTCGTGGTGACAGCACTGTAAGAGACACCGTCCCTTGTGCCTAGCAGGAGGTCTCAAATGTCAAATTTGTATTTAAATAGCCATAGGCTTCCCAGTGAAGCTCTCCTGGAGTTGTGCTAGAAAGTCACTAAAGCACATTACAGCAATACACAAGATAGGCTCAGCCAAGCACCTTTCATCTTTGGGTGCAAAAAAAAAAGGAAAAAAAAAAGAAAAAAAAAACAAAACCAAGACCAAAGCCACCTTCAGCTTCCCATACTGGGGGTTCATATAGCAACAGGATTTCTGATTTTCTTCAAAACACTCCAGATGCCAATATTTCTCCTGATAGCAAAACTGCAGCACATGCACTGTCCCCTCCGTGCCACCCCCAGACACGTGCCTGCCAAAAGTCTCACTTCTGTGAGTCTCCCAGAGGATTTCCCTGTCCCTGTAGCCAGGCCAAGAAGATGAAAGAGCAGAAATGGAGCAGTACACAGATGTTCACTGAAGCAAAAAGCTGACACCGATACTACAGGGACCACCAGGAGAAATGGCTGCATTCCTAGCGATGCTGCTCAGCCGTGGCCCGTAGCCTCTTCATGCACAAGGGTCTCTTAAAAGAGAGACAACCTGCACGCTGAATCACAAACAGTTGTAGCTAAGCTTGAGAATTGGAGGACGATGCCCTTGAGAGAGCAGCAGTATAAACCAAGAGGTGTGAAAAACACTTTTAAAAATTCATAGCATGGGGAGTTTTTGCAAGGCGTCCTTGATCCACCACCGTCACCTCATCGCAGCAGGCAGGATGCTTGCGGAGCAGTGCACTGATCTCCTTTCACCTCGACGCTGTTTAGGGCCACTTCTGTGTCCCACGTTCAACCCTGCTGCCATTGAAACAAGCCGGGATCTCCCCAAGAGCATCCCCAGATGCCCTGGAGCATCCCCTGCTAGCACCAAGGCCTCACCATGCTAGGAGAGACGTGGTCAAATCCTAAAAATCTTAGAGCTCAAGTCTGACATAGGTTCAAACATCCCTTTTTTTTTTTTTTTTTTTTTTTTTTTTTTTTTTTTTTAGTAATAACACTATTAGAATGTCTTGGACTGCAGATAACTTTGTGCAAATCCTCTGGTAGAAGAGAGGCAGAGCAGCTCTACTTACACGCCTACCAGAAACCCACAGCCCTGCAGTACCATGGGGCTACTGTGATCTCCCACACATTTCTAGGCACAAGGACTGCATGAAGCCCATCCTAACCCAACAGTCTTTGGGCTGAAAGCTGCTGAAGAGCAGTCAGGCTCATAGCCCACCTAAGCAGAGACTCAAGAAGGTGGAATTGGAACAGACCTTGCTGTAGTAAGTGATCCCATAACTCAGTAGAAATTGGGTCTCTCCAGTACCTGAAAACTTGGGGCTCAGAACAAACCTGTCCCACCAGCTTCCCCTGGCTTTGCTCTTCATCTCACTCAAGGAACTGGCCAAGATCAGGAACAGTCTTAAAGAACACTGCTGCACCAGACTAGTGATACTACTGGTAGAGAGAAACAAGCAGGTCAGAGACTCTGCCTCGTCCCCATTGCCCAAATCCAACATCATCCATCGGGCAAAAAATCCTGGCTTGAGAACTGTTTCATCCACTGTGTCCAGGAACAAAGATTCTACGCAGGATCTGCAGAGCACAATCCTTGGGCTCAGCACAACCCCCATCCAAGCTCTGTTTGAGGATTCAGTGAGCCACAATGAAAGGGACACGAGGAGATTCAAACATACTGCCTGGAAAAAAAAATAGAGGAGGAAGAAAGGAAAGAGTTCCTTTAAATTCTTTGTTCATGCTACCAGCAAGGGTTCAGTGCCTTAGTGCCTTTTTTTTTTTTTTTTGTGCTCTGATGTCCCTTGAAGTTCCTCTGGCAGTGTCAGGTCTTCACTTGATGTGTAAATGACGCTGTTAAAATGCTGTCTCTATGGTAGTTAGGAACCAGATGAGCCTTCTGTCAAACTGCAAAAGAAAAAGTTTGCTACGCAGACTTGTATTTATAGTCCCTCTCCAACAGGGATACAGGCAGGCTCATAAACTACAGCATCTTCCACATCCCTCGTTAACCAAGGTCAAGCTTTCCTTCTGTTGCTGCGCACAGTTCTAACCTTGTGCACTAAAGATTTGAAGCATAACGTAGCTAAATGTAGACACACAAAAGGGAAATGCTCAAAGCAACAAATTTAAAATATTTGCTTTAAATTTAAAAGATGCAAAGACCTTTCACTAACAAAGGCCTCATTGCATATTCACGGCAGGAAGCTTTGCAGGTAAAGAGTAAAAGCCTGTTGTGATACGTGCCAAGCTGCAATTTTACCTTAACCTTCTAAAGCCCATTTCAACTCCTGAAGAGTGCCTCAAGTCTTTACAGGTTTAGAGGCCAGTTCCTCACATTTACATAGGTTAAGCTCCATCACTGTTACAACTAGCCCTATTTTCATCATGGACTCAATCTGGGTTTTATGTAAGTAGGTAAAACCACTGCTGGACCCTGAACCTGCTGTATAAATCATGGGCAAGGTGCACTATGCTCATCTGTAGGTCTCTGCTACCTTGAAAGTCATCTCTGGCAGTTGTTCAGCAGCACTACGCAATGCCCTGCATATCTAGGTTAAGAAATGAAGAACATCTTCACGAATTCAGGTTGCAGGTGCCATTTAGCCAAGGAAAGGCCAATGAGAAGCACTGTCAGCTGTCCTAGTTTCACTGTAATGAAGTTTATATTAGCATATTAATAACCCCACAGGGGATATGGAGGATACTAGGTTGAATGAGCCAACAGGCTACCTCCACTGTAAGGCCATAGGAAAGTTGCACGTTTTAGGAAAGCTTCGTGGGGGTGGGCTTGCTTAATCTAAGAAAGAAGAGGCTAAAAGGTGATCTGATAACTGCCCACAACTCCCTGAAGAACTGCTACAAAGATGATAAAATCAAATTCTTCTCAGCAGTGACAGGCTGTCACAAAGGGTAAATGTCCCTTGGAGATTCAGGCTGAACATAAGGAAATCTTTCTGCTCCCAGAGTGTGGTACAGTCCAAGAGAAGGATGGAAATCTCCTTCTTTGGGGTTTCAAGGTCTCATATAGAGCTGACCATAGCTCTGCTTTGAGAGGCTGGCTGAGCCCAGTCTCTCCAGAGGGGCTCTGCAATCAGCATTTTACCAGCTGCTGTGGTGGGACAAGCACAAGAGGCTCCGTGTAGTCGTTTGCATGTGATATGAGAAAAGAAAGCACATGAGGACAGGCTTCATGGGACAGGACCCAGCTCAGCATCTCCTCACACCAATGTGACAGCCTCCAGGAAGGCCTTCTTCTAGGCTGAAAGTGGATAAACCTAAAACAGAGAGTCATCAGTGGAGTGGACAGGAAGGCAACAGGAAGAACAAGGAAGAACAAGCATCAAGAAACGCAAAGATGGACCAGAAATGATTGCATCCAGTCAGCAGCAAGGCTCTCAGCTCTGCTGGGACCAAAGCAATGCTTTCATCTCCTTTGCACCCCATTTGGCTGGGAACTTTCCCCTAACAACTGTCATGTTTTAACAGAGGCCACGCATCTGCGCTGGGGAGGGAAAAGGGCCGGGCTCAGCCTGAACGTTCCCAGTGGAAATTGTTTCCTCCCTCTCTGGAACCAGCACGGCTGTAATTAAAACCTCACCCCATGTTATCATCCTCCCTCATAGCTTTTCCGTAGCATATCGGGCTGTTTTGAAGAAATTCTGCTCTTTCTCTCGACCTCTGGTGTCAGCACATGGAGCAAGGGTCTAACTGGGGTTATGGCACAAAGCGCCGGCCTATTTTCAGTGCTGAATGGCAGCGCTTTAATAGGCAGACACAGCCCTGCTATTTTGCATCTGGGGAGCCTCCTCTGTGGCCATTAATGATCAGCAAGAGAGTTTGCAAATCCAGCAGGGTTTCCAAAACCCTGGGTACACTGGGTTGCATGCCAGGAGAAGAGGCTTTGGACTGCAGGTTATGAGAGAAGCCTTTCCAAGACCAGGTACATCTTCCATGCACGGTAGGCACATGCATCTCCTCCCATTCCTGCACGAGGTAACCCAAAACGATGCCACACCAGGGCTGCAGTGACCATTTGTAGCATTCTCAGGGCTTTAGCATTCTCCCTGCATGATTTAGTGCCTCTTCTCAACTCTGAATTAACAGGAATTTGCGTTTGCGCTGGAGTTGGTCTATGATCATTTGTATCCCATATTGAAGGTATAAAACGAAGAGAGGAATTCCAAGAGATAAGCAAACACACACAAATGGAGCTATTCTTGCCCCAGCCAGGAAGAAATATGATGTTGCACTTAAGCTTTGAGGAAGGCTTAGCTTACCCAGACCTTACCCATTGATCGCATGGTATCTACGGTAAGCATTTATACCAGTTTCAATCCTGTTGAAGGACCCTTGAGCACCAGCCTTGATGCCATCAAGCTGAGGACATTACAGAAATGCTAGGGCTGGATTTGTAAAGAAATTTAGTATTTTGCTTATATCCCTATTATAAATAGCAATAGCGATGGGTTTCAGCCCCCCATGATGTATATCTGAACAAAGAAAATCAAATTGACTGAAATCTGAGCCCTGCTTATCCTTCTTCCTTGGCCAGCAACCTAAAAAATATATGTAGATGAACTTTGGAGTGAACCATAGGGTTTTGGGGATGCTCCCAACAACCTCTGGTCTGCTCCAAAGTCACGTGTCCAGTAGGCCATTACATACCATCTCCTTTCAGTTTACTTCACTAGAACTCCCCTACAAAAACATCTCCAAGCACAATGTTAGCTTGATTGCAAAGTGTCCCCAATTTTGGCATTGCCCAGAGTCAGACAGCCTTGTATTAGTCACTCCTGGAAGGAGACAGCTTACACCATTACATTACTAAACACTTGGCCTCATACAACTCCAGCATCTAAAGCAGGCTCATTTAAAAGTTCAGCTATCTTGTGTGTTTTAAAATATTGTCTTCCTATCAAAGATAGTAAGTAAACTGTGACCAAGTAGTTTGGTTAGGAGAGAGACCAAGGTATTGCCCAAAATACTTTAGGATATTGCTGGGGTAGTCAAAGGAAGGATGGTTTATGGCACTGGGGGAAGGGGGACTGGCAACCCCCCAAACTGTCCAATGTATCCCAGAGGAAAGCTTGCTTGCAGTTCCTTTCAGCATTGCAAAACTTTCCACGCCCATGTCTGCTTCAAGCTGATTTTTTTTCTCTTTTGTATTTTATGGAAAGTTTCAACTCAATTGCTCCTTTCCAAAAACAGCCAACTACAGAAACAAACAAATAACACACACAGAAAAAAAGACTTTCACATGATTTCAATTCCACCTTTGTTTTCATATGTCATTTACCAGGGAGCACCTGCCCACAGCTCCATTACAACCAAACAACACAGATGCGAGGCCACGGTGCATCCATTGGTGCAGACAGAAGCAGTTCTCATTAAGTCTCACTTTCCATTTGCCATCATTAACAAACACATCAGAAGGACCCCAGTGCACCCAACCTGCTTTGAAAGGCCTTTTTAGACATGACAGCAACCAAACTTGGTAAGAGTTTGCTGTTCTGCCCATCTTGTGGAGACAAGGACTTCTACTCACCAGCTGAGGGCCTCTACTCACCAGTTGATTTCATTGTAGTCATTATGGACTTCCCACCAGAAGTAGAACCAGACCAGTGTCAGGAAGAAGGAGGAGGTGAGGATTAGGAACCAAAGGCGTTCCCACTGCGGAGGGAAAGAAAACCAATATTAACACTACAGTCTTTCAGAATTGACTCCCCATCCAGACCCGTATAACACAGGTGAGGCTGACATGGGTGAACTAGATCCTTCCATGGGCAGATTTTGCTCCTGGGGGCAAAGACCTTTAGCCTGGCTGCAGCAAGCTTTGCAGAAAGCATAGCCTCTAGGTTGCATGCTATATCACACCAAATGTTTGATGTAACAGCACCAACCTCAACTTAATTAGGTCAGATCTCAAGTCTTTCCGCAGATTTAGACAGGTACCAAAAGTCTGTGCAGGCACAGCCTCACACTCCAAATATTTTGGAGATAGGGAACTGCCCTTGGTGAAGAAGAGGTGTCAGCAACGACATCTGAGCTCATCTAGATGTTAAAAACAGCTCGGCTCCGCGAGCTGGGTGAAGATCTCACCTCCTCTTCCCTTTGAAGACTCAGCTCAGCAAGGGAGGGAAACAAGGGAGTGGGAAAAGAGGGATACGAACTCTTCCTCCTCCTCCCAGGGTGCACAAATGCTGCGGAGTATGAGCCCCTAGATGCAACATTTGCTGACCCCTTATACACACACACACACACACACGAGTCTTTTGCAAATCGAATGGCAAAAGAAAAGGCCACACCAGGCTTGGATGAAAGAGATTTGCATTGCCTCCTGGTTTTGATGAATGTTTTATTGACACTCGCATTTGATGAATGTTTCAAACAATATCAGGGGAAAAAAAAAAAAAAAAAGAAAAAAGACAAGACCTAAAGCAGCTGTTCGGTGCCCTACTCCAACAGCCCAACAGTATGGGTAAAAAATCCTCACTCACACCCACAGCAAAAAACATTGCATGTTGCAGGAAAGCTGTCTATAACCAACACCACTTCCATGTGTTCCTCAGTGGTTTTACTCCACAGGCATTAAATAGTCCTGCAGGCACGCATGCTTCCACTTCAAATAGCATCCAGTTTTCTTGGAACAAAACATTACAGATAAATTCATGACGGAAAAATAATTAAAGAAGGAATGAAGATTAAAAAAAAAAGAAAGAAAAAA
The DNA here is from genome assembly GCF_059628265.1 of Tinamus guttatus. Classification (NCBI taxonomy): domain Eukaryota; kingdom Metazoa; phylum Chordata; class Aves; order Tinamiformes; family Tinamidae; genus Tinamus; species Tinamus guttatus. Next base: position 6,798,216 of record NW_028289136.1, read on the forward strand.
GCACATACAAGTAACTCTACTACTATAATCTATAATTTCTTTCCAAACCCTGGACACATCATTAATCTCTCCTGAAAATAACATTTTCTTTATAACAACATTATTTTGGCAACACATAAGTAATGCAACGACTCTCTGTTCTTCCTTTCCATCTTAAGGGCTGAAACTACTTAACTATGTATTGACTGTGCTTCATAGTGAATCGCCCTGGATACCAATCTTGTGACACAGCTCTTCCCTGTAAAGCCCAGGCCAAAAACAGTGCCAAAAATTTTTTTAAAACCTACAATTAAAAGAATAATAATAAAAAAAAGAGTTAGAATTATTTAATTCTTGCTGTGCCAAAAGTGATCTTTTCTGTTAGAAATTCCCAGTGTTTGGACAGGAGTTATGGCTTAAACTTTTCTGCAAGACAGATGAGTTTCTTATGCAGCTTGTGATGAAGGCAGAGCTGGGTGCCTAATTCCCACGAGCAGCTTTGTGGCACGGATAAACAACACAAGAGCAATGAGCAGGAGGTCTGCAGGCACTTCTCTGTGCAGCTACTGAGAATAATCAAAGCCACGTGGCTAAATTGCTTGTCCATGAGTTTGCAGACTCTTTTCTCCCTGCCTCACGTATGCACCAGGAGGATGGGCCACCATGTCTACCCAGCACCACCAATGCAATTCAGCACTGGCTGACCCAAATCCGGATGCACAATCACAAAGTATTGAATTGAGTGGGGGTCCTGCACAGACTCCCTTCATCAGCCCCTTCGCAGGAGAGTATGCAAGGCCCTTAGTTTGCAAGCTCTTGCAAACACTTTGCAGTTCTCACCCTGCTGTAAAGCAACAGCTTCTAACCTCAACTGCTAAAAATATTGAGGACTTGAAATTCTGTCATTCCTACCAAGCACAGCCACAAGTAGGTGGAGGAAACGGTACTTCACCTACAAAAACTCAAGAAGGTTTGAAGATGTTTGAAAAAAGTCCATATTTTCAGCTCCACAAGACTTCTTAATAATATCTCCACAGACTTTTTGATAGTTCCTCTAGAAAACCCTTTTTCACCCTTCCTTCCCCTAGGAGGTCAGGCATAGGTTTAAGCTTCTGAACTTCTGCAGAAACGCATTCATACCCATTCCTTACACCTACCACAGCACTTGTGGTCTCCTGTCTATTGTGGAGCTCTCAAAAACCGAGAATATGAATTCTTATTCCAAGAGTATCTACAGGCCTGCTGAGAGCCCCAAAAAAGCAACATGTGGAGACTGTGATATGTTACAAAGTGGCTGTTACACTTTTAGTTTGTTCATGATTTTTAATCATGCAACTCTATAAATAAATAAATATTATAAATAAATATTCATCCTTATTCGCTGCTATTTTTGTGCATCCCCAACCATATCCCCTGTCAGGTGGGCACTGTTTCCACAGGAAGGGAACATGGAGAGAAAAAAAAATAAAAAGGAATTGCCACCTTGTTAAAAACAACCCTGTTAAAAACAGCACACACTAGATATTTTTCCAGCTGGGATTACTTTTAAATTGTACTTCTGCTGCAAACTTCCAAAGCACCCCAAAATCACCAAAGTCACAGCATTAATTATCACCCAGCACCTGCTGAGAGCAGACAGGCTCAGGGAGATTATTCTATTTTCCATAAAATCTGTAGGAGATACGGGGTACATATGTCCATTTCTCATGCACACACCCTCCCGCCTACCCCTCCCATGAGCACTATTTCCAATTTAGTCAGTCCTGTTTTATTAAGGGAGATGAAATTTCTCACCCATTTCTACACTCCATCTGATGCCACAGATGCTGGAAGACATCTCTTGGATTACCATGGTATCCTTTCTAAAGCAAAGGAATTTGTTGACCAACAAGTCCTTTTTTCCTTTTTTTAAAATTTTCTTTTTCAAGAGTTTAAAGAGGAGGAGGTAACCTGTCTATCACTAGAAAGGGAACATCTGCTATAATAGTGATGCACGGTTAACGCACATGTGTCTGCCACAGCTATTCACTGCCATATCCGTGCCATATCCATTGGCTCATCTGTGCCAACGGATGAGCACAATTCCATGGTACACTGTTCCAGAGAGGACTGAAAAGTGCCCATTTGATAATTGCTTAATGAACTCCTTTCACACTGGTCACTACCTAGCCAAAAATCAGCACAGCAAGATATCGGGAACCAAACTGGAAGCGATTCAGACTCCCAGCAGAAAAGGAACATATAAGGTCCTAAAAATCAAGATTTCTCCATGTGAAACTTGGTTGATAGGGAGCAGATATCATTGCAATTACACGCGTCCCTCTCCTTGTCACGTTTAAGTACTTTCTAATGCTGCTGGATCCATCAGAAAGTTCACCCAAGCCCATGGTTGGGTGCCCATGGCATAACAGCGAGGTACAACCAGTTGAGAGAAGGCACTAAACTGCTTATTTACTACCTCATTCTAGCACTTGTACACGGTGAGCTAATCCCCCTTAGATACACTGAAGTTGCTAGTGTCACCCCAGTTGACATCAGTCCTTAAATGTCCTCTCACAGCCTACCCCATGCAATCAGCCACGTACTTGTATCCTAAAACATGCCTACATCTCTTGATGTCAGGATAAAAGCTTGGGAGCGTCCCTAAAGCAAGTCCACTATCTCCAGTACCCTCTGTGGCACCCAGAGGCAAGGCAGAGTCTCAAAATGAGCTAGAAAGAGAGAAGCCAACTTCGAACAATGAATAGGTAGGAGGAAACACCAGCACTGAACGGATGAAGATCTCCATTTCCCTGCTGATGGCTCCTAGCAAACAACTGCTTAGCAGTCAACATGGAAGACATCAGGTCCCTTCCATGGAAGACGTCAGGTCCCTTCCAACTTACTCATCCCCAGTTTTCCAGTGGAGAAGGCTGAATGCCACCAAGATCTTATGCTTATTTTTTACCCATGCAACCAAGAACAGCAGCTCATGGGTCCAAACAAGTGTTTTATTCTCCCTTCTTGGGACTTGTGCCCAGCGATGTGGGTTGCACAGCTCCTTGCATCAAACCCCCTGTAGCAACAGATCCCAAATCTCTCTTAAAGCAGCTGGCACAAGAGCAATATTTCACCTACAGAGCCTTAAAAATAGAGGTGAGGTTGTTGGTAGGTGGAGAGTATGATACCAAAATATGTTTTTTTTTCGAATTAAAAGATATACTTTCTTTAAAAGATTAAAGGTTATAAAGGGCAATTTCACAGCTCTAAACCAAGATGCCATTGAGACCCATGAGAACAACTTCCCCCATTAAACAGTATGTTAAGTCAGAAAAGTGTGCCAAGCTGAGGTACCACAATTCTGTAGTCTTCTAACAAAGACTGGTCTTGGTCTTCTAACAAAAATATAGTATATATAGTATATATATAGTATATATATAGTATTTTTGTTGTGTGTGTATATATATATGTTTATATATATATACACACACACACACAGAGTATTATATATATATATATATACACATATAACAAAGTGATTGATTCCTTAAATTTAAACCCTCTCAACATTTCAAGGCCTCATTTTCAGAAAGATTACTAATGTTTACAAAAAAACCCACCTTGCTTTAGGGGTCCAACCTTCATTAGAAGAAGACAGGCAGGAAAGACAGACAGCAATCATTTCCAGCCAGAAAGACAGTGTGACAGCAAGGAGGCTGAAGGGCAGCAGAGGATCACGCAAGCCTACTGAAATCAGTAGGAGAAAAATCTCCTATTCGCATTCCCACACTCTGGCTTTGACCCAAAATCTCTTATTGCTAGATTCATTATTTTGAGAAAGTGGGCAAATTGAGTTTCCTTACAATTTCTCATTCCCTGTTGCTGTTAATTTATATTTCACACTGCACCAGGAAATCGCTCCTCATTAAAACACCGTGGGCAGAGCTGGCAGAGGGGAAGCCTACCCTGACTCATGGCCAGAGCAGAACCCAGGGCTCTTCTGCCAAAACTGCCAGAGATCCCATTCCTCCCATTAAGAACACGTTTTTTTCAAGTCTCCTCTTAAAAGAGTTGGCTTCCTGAAACCCAAGAAGCAAGTGCTTTACAGTGCCACATTTGGAAAGAAGTTGGGTGCAAATCAGAGCTGTAAAAGCCACCTGCTTCACCTCTCCACATTAACACTGAGTTATAATAAACACCATGCACAGTAACCCATCTTAGCAGTTAGTTAGGGCAGAATATTATCTTTCCATTTTGCCGACTGATAGGATCTACGATGTGGTCAGAGCTTTCTGTGATCGCATACATTAAGCCTGTTTCTAATAAATATAACCAGCTGTTGAGAAATGGAGAAAGAAGTCAGTCCACAGTGAAAAAAAATAGCAAGGGTATTTATATTCATAACTATGCCTGGACAAGAATTAATATCTTTGCATACACAGAGACTACAAGTGAAATGTCACTCCAAATAGGGAGACCAAAAAGAATCACATTTGGCATGGAAAACCACACGGAGAGGAAGAAAGCCCAGTACTGCAGTTATTCCAGGTATTTTTAAGTTTTGGCACATTGCTGTTCTAAAAACTTGCTAAATATCACAGGCAGAGAACAGATAGGGAGTTTTTGGTCTAACAAGTTAAGATGCCTAAAGCTGATATCCTTGTATGGTCCATAGAGTCTTCTCTGGGGCAAGAGTTTAAATTAAATACCCCAAAATGAGCTGTGGAGGAAGCTGGCCCTCTCTTTTGGCTGTATAGGGAAACTAAGAGATCAGCCTCTCAGTTTTGACGCCTACACCTAGATAGTGTGAATACCTCTCCACCACAGCCTCAAGATCACGGGTCTCTTTCCACCAACATTAATAGAAACATGTTCCACCTCCAGACCTCATGACCGGAGCGGATTTTCACAACTATTTCTCCTGTGCTGGGTGCTTGGCAGTCTCGACTGTCATTGGAAGCTGGTGGATGTGTCTGCTCAAAAACCTCTCTTCACATCATGAAGGTTCCTCGAGTTAGGAAGGAAGGAGCAATCAGACGGTCTGAATGCTGACAGTTGTCCTGCATGAAGAGGGCTTTTGTTCAAGTCAAAATGCCCACTGGGAATTTAGGGCTCTCAGGTCAGACAGCATATCCTACCCATTCTTCGTCTCCTGAACACATATAGATCCCCTATTCATTCGAAAAATAAATAAAACAAAATCTAACTGGAGCTGGAAGGAACTGGCAAAACTGTCTTTTCATTATTTACTTTTAAGTCAGAAAAATAACAGTTGTCAAAACTGAAGCCTTTTGTAGGAAATGGGATAGAATTCCTAGTGGAAGAGCTTCTCAACTTGAACTTGGAATTTCTGATAACTGGAAATCAAAGAGATACCTGAATCTGTCCTAAAACAGGCAAGCACAGCAGCCAGGACACAGGCAGGTGGGTCTGACTACACACATGAACTAACAAAACAGCTTTGGCATCTTGCTCCAGTTCCACTTATCCAGCTCTTCTGCTGGACCAAATTCAGCTGCTCCCACTTGAGAAAACGCCCTGTTGGTTTTAGCCTTCTCCACATCTTGAGACACATCCATGCTCAAGCTGAGAGAAACTTCCTACACCAATCCTGGTCTGTCAGCATTAGGATCTCTAATTTAGAGCTATTTTCGCCGGCTATTGTGCTCTGATCAGTTCTGCTTACGAAAACACCTATGACACTTGCCAGGAGCAACCAGGGCTTCCCACCCTTGCTAACTGTACATCAAAACAACTACAGCAAGCAGATGGGTATCTTCAAAACATCACTAACACCCTTGTAGCCCAAAACAGAATAGATGTCTAAATACCCACTGGCTTCTCCTGAATTCCAGTCAGGTCTCCCTCAATCCCTCCTCTGTTCTTGGCCTCATCCCTCCTCCGGAATTCAAGCCTTTGCCCCAGAGAAAAGCACCCAGCATTTAAACACAGAGCTTCCAGAAGAGGAAAGCTATCCCAACCAGAGCAGCTACATGCCCTGTGGATGAATCTCATCTGTTCAGTCTTCCCCTATGAGATATTTATCATCTTCTCACAGGACACCATAAATCTCCATGCTGAAGGCTTTACATTCAGGCAGCATTCCCAGAGGCATCCAAGACAACCAGGACCTTAATTTGTAAATGCAGCAAAATGAGAAAGGTCTTTTATCTTCCGGCAGGGCAAAACACACTTGTATCCCTAAGTATCTATTGGATCCAGTCTTTGTCAGGTAAACGGATTCTGTTGAAGGACCAAGGCCACACAGCTCTAAATAACTGCCCTATAGCTCAGGAGCAAAGACAAGAGCTGGATTCAGATTGGAGTACAACCTTTCCTCGAGTGTGTTTTCAGGTCATTTAATTTCACTCCCGGATACAATGAAGAGGTTACTAATGAGTCTTCTCTACTCCATTCTCTGACATTTTCAAGAATCAATTTCCTGCAGACATTTATCAGTATTAACTGAGAGTGAAAAAGAGGTGAGCTAACGTTTATCCAGTGAATACAAAAGAATTGAAAGCCTGATTCCTTATTTCCAGATTACCCAATTGGACCTCTTTCAAGCAAACAAAAGCAAATCTTCTTCAGATAAGTGATTAAATCATCTCCAAAGATGAAAGACGACATCTCCCAGCTGTGTCCATTAGAACCAGGAATTGAGGATAAACAAGTACCAGCTGAAGCATTTTGTTAGTGTACAGAATACATAAATTCTTGCAATGAAGTTACAAAATGTGGTGACTAACTCCTGGTATACGAGTGCCTAGCTCTTAGGATTTCCATTCTATGAACATGATCAGATTTCCACCCGGTTGAGTTCTAGCTCACTCTCCCGATTACAGTATCAAAGACCAAATACAGACCCCAATAAACATTTAAAGAAAGAATTATTGAGGTGACAAGGGGCCTCTGTTACTCTTTGCTCCTGGAGAGAGAGAGTAGGAGGCTTTGATTCCTTCCTCAAAGCTGAGCCAACTTTGGCCAGGTTGTTAAGGGTAACGTCCAGGCAAGGTTTGAATGTCCCCAGAGATGGAAACCATCACTCTTCTCTGCCACCCTGCTTCAGAGTTTGACCACCTTCACAGGGAAGGTGGTCACAGCTGTGTAACTGGAATGTCCCTTAATGCAACATATGCCCATGGCCTCATGTCTGGCACAACTTCTTCTCAACTGCCATTCAGTAAATACTTGAAGACAGCACTGAGGTCCCTATTGCCCTGTACTAGATCTCAGCCTCTACTTGTATGTCCCAGCTCCAGCCCTGAGCAGGTTGGTGGCACTACTAGGCTCACTCCCATCTGTGACCATCTGCCTTGTACTGGGGACCCCTGAAGTGCAGCCAGTGCCCAACTGTGGTCTCAAGTGAAGTAGAAAGAGGGGAAAAAAAATGAAATCCCTCAACCTGACAGCTGCAGTGTTGCTAATACAGCCCTGGATATGATCAGCTTTCCCCACAAGCTCATCCAACCTCGCACTGCAGAGGGATTTAATAAAATGAACATACCTTGTGTTCCAAGCATCTTTAAGTGAGGAAATCAATAGTTAACTGGCAGATGTTGACCTATGAGACCCAAAGTGCATCAGGAACAGAATCCAGGCGCCTGGCTTCAATTCTCTCTATATGAGAGTCCACAGAGGGATGAGGCCTTCCTCCTTCCACTGGATTTACTGCTCCTGAAGCCCAAGGAAATCAGGCAGCAGTTCAGGAGACTCCACAAGTATCAGTCAGCTCTCATACTATTTTGTAACCTGTCCAAAGGCTTTGTTATTTCTCTATCTAACAAGCAAGACTACCAACAATTGGTGCAAAACTCGAACACATTCTCCATCTCCTTTGCTTTCTCTTCTCCCCTTTACTGTTCAGTACTTCAAAGCCCATAAGATTTGTGACTTATTTCCATTTGCTGCAGCTCTTTCAACATAGAAGATGACTGATTGGAAGAAGGATGCATCTCTTGTTAGCACTGACTTGAGGTAGCCTAGGGAACTTGTAGGCATTTCAGATAAAATGAATTAGTGAGAAAAAGTAAGAAATAGGGGTATAAAAAACAATAGGTCTGAAATAAGAAGGAAAAGAATATTCCCTCCATTCTGGAGGCCACAGCTTCTGTAGCTAACCATCTGCTTCCTAAAATAAAAGTCACTGCAAATTTCTGACTTATCTTACTTGGTTATTGTAAAGATGAGGCTAATAGCTCTCTGCACACCTTGTTAGAGAAGACCATGAATGAACCGAGTTGTGACATGCTCCATTTACAATTCAATTTAGCAGGTCAAAGCAGCAGCAGAGAACATATTACTGAAATATGTGCTCCTGCTGGGGCTGCCATAATTGAACTGCAGATCACCAGATGCAACAAAAGAGAGCCAAATCTGCTAAAATAACATTATTGCACTTTGTAAAATGCCTCAGCTACCAAAAATAAATAAATAAAACACAACTGAAAAGGGTAGTCAGGCAGGACTGCAAATTCTCTCCAGATTTCAGGGCTTGTAGGACTAAAAAGCTAAGGAGAAACCAAAGAGAGGTGGCTTGCTGCCCGTCAAGGAGATAACACGAACATCATGCAGGCACATGCATCCCTCTTTCCCTCTACACTCTCTGCCTTGAGGAGACCTCACACCTCAGCATCAGAGGACCCATTTCTCCCTAGGTGCACCTCATTTAGCAGAGGTGACGCCGACCTCCATGCCAGCACCCATCGTCATCACTGGTGCATTCAGATGGAAATCACCATCGAAGCAGGCGGGTGCTGCAATGGGAATTCCCACACCATGCTGACACGGAGCCTGGGCTCTTTCTGGCTATTAGAGGCCCCGGGGGTCTTTCTGCAGTGCTAATAATGTCCTGGAGCAGCTCTGCCTCCTACAATTACATCCACCCTCCTTCATCCAGCACAGAGGAAAATGAAGCCCCTTTGGGAGCCTCGGATTCAGGAGAAAATAGAATGGGATGAGAGCGGCTCCCCAGGCTGCCCGCCGCAGTAAAATCCACTCTCCTTCAACAACTCCTGGCATTGCATCTTTAACCTGCTCTTAAAAACCTCCATTAAAAGAGCCCTCAAATAGCATAACCATTGATCCCAGTGCTTCTGACCTTACTGATGGAAGGACTTCCAGAGTATTAGCCATAGTCCTCTCTGATGCATTAGAAACCCATTACTGACTAACGATGGACTATTCCTTTTACCTTTACAGCATGCACTGGGCTATTCCCTTTCTCTCTGCATACTTGGAGGCTTGGGGAAGGCAGTTATCTTTTCTAGTCAAGCAGGTCCAACTGTTTTGGTCTCTACAGGTGGAGCTAAGGAAAGGGACCTGGAAATGGACCTAAGGATATGGACTATCATTTTGCTCCAGGAAGCACCTTGCTGGACACATCATCTCTGATGAGGCCTTCCCAATACAGAGCAGCAGGAGGACTGAATCCTCTTAAGGATGCTGCTCCTGCTAACATGTCCCCAGTCTCATGCTTGTCCTTCTCAAAGACTCATGATGTTGTCCTTCCATTCAGCTTGCATGTTAGCCCTTCCTTTAAGCATTATCTTAATTAAAACTACTGACATCATAGAGAAAGGGAGATTTAAGATTAAAGAATATATTATTTATTTTTATTTTCAGATTTTAGAAAAGATTTTTATTTTCTGTAAGCTTTTTTCTAAGATTTTATTATTATTATTTTTGTGTCAGGTTTAGAAACTGAGGAAAGGGCAAATGAAGGCTATTAAGCATAAAGGCCTCAGCATCAGCTATGGCTAAAGAAGTCTCAGAAAAGCTGATTGTCAAAAAGAAAAAAAAAAAGACTGATTTAGGCAGGTCCTGAAGGTTTCTGTGGGGGTGATTCCCTAAGCGTCTGTTCCTAGACCCTGTTAGAAATAAGACATTTAACTAAATTGACACTTTACCAGGCCTGAAATAGGCTGCAGTCACTGACGTCTCCAGATACTTTAAGCAAAATTGCTGTCCAACCACCCTGCATCTGGACAGATCACTCACGCCAGACAAAAAAAAAAATCTGCATTTGCCTTTGCTGATCTGATCTTATTTCTGCCCTAGCATCAGACTCTTTATGCACTTTGTCAAGATTAGTCTAATTCTGGTTTCTGATGTGCCTGCAGCTCCCTCCTGTTCGGTGTCTGCAAGTTTAACAAGCATGGTTTTTATTAGGAGCAATGGTAGACAGGATAAACACCAAATGCATATTTAAAAGAATTAATTGCTGTTATTATTCTTGCAGAAGTGTTTACAGGATTCTCTCGTACCATCTATCGCCCAAGATACAGATGTCAAACAGATTCAAGGTTGAAGGATGGGAGAACAGCCAGCCAGCAAGTCCATTCCTGAGATATTTTTTTTTTTTAGCCTCTCACTTTTGGCAGCAAACACCCGCAAAGCAAATTCTAAAATGCTACTTTGTCATGATACTTGACATAAAAACCAAGGGTTTCTTTGCAAACTCAGTGGGTGAGAGCATCACCAGCCAGTGCTGGCAGCTGAAACATCGCCAGCAAGAGAGGCCATGGGTGAAGCCTTCAAAAGGGAAGACAAACAGCACAGAATGAAGTTGAAAGGGAAAAGAGTCAAAGGAGGATGAGCTGTGCTAACAAGAGCACGCAAAAGCACCGAGGATGCAAACAGACCAGACAGGCTGCATCTTTGAGGGGTTATGTGAAAAATTGGCAAGGCCAGAACTTGGGTGTTTTCCTTTGTCTTCCACAGAGCTTTCTCCCTGGTCGTCCTTACCTAAAGGACTAAGGAACCTTTGGGCCAAGTTTACTGCAGAGCATCTCTGTCTAAATTCAAATAGGAGTTCATTTAAAGGTGAAATTACTCTTGCTCAGAGCAAATGTCTCGTTGGAATATTGCAGACAAGCCCAAGGCTCGCATTAGCATCATACCGGTCTACATCCAAGTCCATACATTAAGAAACCCTATATCACACAGCAGATTAGACTCAGTCTGAGTCTAGGAAAACCCTACATGGTCAGTCACTGCAGGAATATGTCCTACCCTCAACATGACAGGTGGAAGATGCAGGATCAGCATGTCTCCAAAGCCAAGCTAGTCATTCTGTGGTCCACCAGGAGGGCAATGCTCACACCAGCAGATGCAGGAGGAGGAAGCTAAAGACAGGAACCTTGACAAAACAGGTATCAAAACACAGGGCAGAATGTTTCCCCATGTGAAAGCCCAAAGGAGTTGTTTTATTGCTCTCTGGTGTCACAAGTAGCAGGCAATGACAGTCTAAAAAGGCATTTGTGAAGGTGGGTGATCCAGGTATCCCTCCTCATGGGCCAGCTGGACCCAGGCTGAGGACAACAGCAAGGAGAGCTCTGAAGTGGTAGACAACCAAGAGCTCCTGTTACACTGAAATTGCCATCCTGAAGGCAGAGAAACGACAATGGCATTAAGCACAAATTATTAGTTAATAAAAGTTGCATCAAAGCAGCTAAAGATTTGGCTTACGCAAGGTCCCCCCTTTTCTGCCTGTGGGCAGCCCTGACAAATCTCATGTCGCTGTTGTTGCAAAAAGGCATTTTCTTTGATGTTTGTAGCCCTGGCACAGCAAAGATGAGTGGTTATATAATAACTCTGCTATGCTTGCCTAGGGGAAAGTCATGAGACTACCCTGTGGCTATTTCCTCTCAGTACCCATTACCGGGACTAAATCACAAAGCAGCAAACTTGCAAACAAAAGCAGCAAGTTGTTTCTATCCAGCACCAAAAGCCCAATTTCTCTGCATACGTATTGATAAAGGCACTGCAACTGCTTCATCTCCTGATGCTTTCCAACAGCCAGCAGGCACATGCTCAATCCCCAAAATATCCATGGGCACTGTCCATAGAAAGCTATTTTTCCCCTACTCCTTTTCCATATAATCACCTGTGGCAAGAACATAAGGACGTGCAGTGAAAACAGGACATACCTGGAATGAGATGAGATCCTGGGCCCCCAGATGAGAGAAAGGAGGAGGAATATTCCCAAATCATCTTTCCAGAGCCACAGCACCCCTAACATTTCTGCAGGGATGTCCAGTAGATGCCTCTGAAAACAACCAAAGCACCCTGGGAGCACCTTAAGTTAATTTTCTTACAATTGTTTGTGACTGAGGAAAAGGCTTTTTAACCTCTCCCACATCCTCACTCCTTAAAAATAAATGTGAATAACTATCCATCATATTGGCAAGAGCTGCACAATGATTACGGCGCTTCGGTTTCGCCGGTGCAAGGTGCTCCAGAAATAGCAAGCTCCTGCTGTACAGCTGGTCCTGCATCTTGCTGTACTTCAGAGCTTCTTCAAAGCAGGACCACAGTCAGCTTTATCTGCCACCCTCTCGAGTGAGCAGAACATTTCCTGGAAGTTCACAACAGCTCTCACCAAGAACAACCCAAAGTTCATGCTTTCTCCTGGCTCAGCTCTTGCTGGGTGCAGAAATAGGCCATGCAAGAGCACTAAGCTTGCAACTTTCCTACACCACGCTGCATGAGAAACCTGTTTTCATACAGTTTCCAGCCTCCTTTCTCAATCCAAAAGAGATTTTTCTGAAATGGAGACTGAACAGTTTGAACCATTGGTCTGGCCAGGAGACGGATGCACCAGACAGACACCATGGATGGGAAAACAGCTAGGGAAAACAGGACTTCCCAAATCATCAGTGTTTGCATCAGTGTTTTCCACGGTGGTGTTTTGCAGGCAGCAGACCACATGGCTTCACATCCAGGACACATGCTAACAAAAACAACAAACATTTCCAAGCACAGGAATAGATCGTGACACAGACGCTGCCCACAGCATCAATAACACGGTCCCAAAAGACAGTCTGACTGAAACCACACGGGGCCTCGCTCCTGCTGTGACCAGACCAAGGCAGTCATTTGCTGCAGGCCAAAGTCAGTCACAACGGACATTATACCAAGGTATAAAGCCTGCATTCAACTACCCTCCACCAACTTTCTCGTGGGGCAAAGGAATGTCCTTTCCTTCATATAGGTCAAGTCACAGTCCACTCTCCGTGATAAATAACGGCCGAGTTTCAACTCTCCCCCACGCCGTCACGGATTTAACAACACGTCCAGAGGACTAATGTGTATTCATTACTCATTTCCTCAACTGTCCGCAAGTTTTAAAATAATTAACTGCTCACAAAGTTGCTTTTATTGGCGCAAAAACAGGCTCCTTTATAGGGGAGCCAAGAATGCCGTAACCCCCGGAGCATGACGAACTGCTCAGCAAGAGCAAGACGGGCCTCCTTGGGTGTAACTGTTGATTTCTGTAGCTAGCTGGGCAAAGATGCTATTGCAGAGACAGTCACCCCAACAGCAGACAGATGCAAGACTCTGCAGGCAGTAGTGTTTTGAAGATGGGCCTCCTCCTCTCTGCACAAACTGGGGTGGCAACAGATCGATTATTTCCACTTTATGCCTGTTTTTATCCTCCAGGCACCATCACGCTGTAATCTATAAAAGCCACCTCCAAGCTGGAAGGCGTTGCAATGACCCAGACACGCAGGCAACAGCTCCATCCTCACAGCACAGTCCCTTGCCATGAGTCAGAGATGCAGGATGAGAATCCAACATGTGAAACAGAGCAAACAACAGGGGGAAAGAGGAGGAGGAGATGACAATACACCACCCACCAAGCTCAGTTCCTGGTGTACCATCATCCCTTCTTGTCTTTTAGACAGCAGTTGTACCAGGCAATTACTCCGTCTGATCTTTCATTAGCGCTCCCATGAAGATTAACGTGAGTAAAATTGTTTCCCCTGTGGCAGGCAATTTAGCACCAATTTACTCTCATCTCTGGCAGGACAACAGGAGAGACTGGGACAAAATCTGAACCACAGGGGGTATGATTCCAGCCTTCCTAGTACAGCACCATGCAAAGGTTGCGTGCTGCAGCATCCATCACTGAGGGTTGCTGTCCCCCTTCCATTCAACACATCTGCAGTAAGTTGTGGCCTTCACAAAAATCCCTAAGGCTCAAGACCTGCATGCAGGTCAATAAGCAAGTCAGGAAGCTAAGTACCAAGGTAAGGTAGGACAGCAGGACACAGGAGTTACCAGAGCTCATCTCATTCCTTTGCACCCAGCAACATTTCCCAGGTAGGCATTAAAAATGGTACAAAGCAGCTCTCATTTGGCATCTTCTCCTTAATAAACTTTTGTGGAGATGGAAAAGAGAAGCATGGAGGTGAAGACAATCCAGGCATGAAGAAGTCAACTCATGAACACCCTCCAAGTTACCCTCCTCAAGTGAAAAAGCCTGCAGAGAGGCTAAACAGGCTCTGGCACACGGGTTGCCACAGAATTTTTTCACTTTACAAATTTTAAAGCACCTCTTCAATCTCTTTTTCTTGTTACTCACTGAAAAGAACCATTGGCAGATAGTCAAGATGCCCTAAGGGTAGGCGACTGCATTGCTATCAGAAGCAATTGCTTCTCCCACTCTGTTCAGACCACAAGAGATCTTGGGCTCCAAGAAGTAACGAGGGAAGACAAACGCATGAAACAGCCTAGAGAAATATTTGTATTTTACATTATGTTAACATACCGTCCTCCACCACCACCCTGAAAGAAGTTTTCCAAGCAGGATCTTGCCTTCTTCTGGCAAGGGTAAAATTGCTCGTTCTCCTATAGGCCATACAGATATCAATCCCTTCTGCTTTTATCACCACTAGCAGAGCAGCACACCATGTCCAGAGCACCCTGCTGCTGTTTTCCCTCTAAGCTGCCCCAAAGAGCCAGCCTTGCACCTCCATAGAACCCTGCAAAACCCTGTCTCCCACCCAAAGCCACCTACTCTACCCAAGTTTGAATAAAACAGTTCAAGTTCACTGAACTGTTCACTGCAAAGAGGTGAGTCATGGCTGTGGTCTTGAAGTTGTCCCTTAAGGAGAACATTGTCTTGAGGAGGTAGATGTGAGGGGACAGCTAATCTGCTGTAGTTCTGGTTTAACTTGTGACCTTGGCTCTCTCAGACCCTGAGCTCCTCAGATCATCTCAGAGCCACCTCTCCAAGTTTTTCCAGCCTGTAGCAAGGAGAGAATCAGATGCCTGATATTTCAATTAATAGCTACCGTAGTTCAGTTCATTTGGAGAGAGGACAGACGAACAAAAGAGGAGGACGTTGCTCACCCTCTTCCTTTGTAAAACACAGACTTGCCTCCTGCCCACCCTATAATTTCCATCACATGGAGTAGGTCCAATTTGTCATTATCTTATGCTTTGGTGATTAACATCTCAATACAGGACACACCTAAGACACCTCCCGTTAGAGTCTGCTTACTGCTTATAGCAACAATACAGCAGAGATAATGCCCACCTGAAACACAGGGCAACGGAAAAATAAAGCCTGATTTACAGATCTGAGGCCAGAAATAAGGCTGTCAATGTCTTTCTGCAGGAAGCTCATCCAAACATTTCCTGTGACAAAGAAACCTGGATTAGCTGAGCTATCCAAGACACTTCAGCTCCCATTTCAGCAGGATTGTTAGAACTTCTAAAAATAGCAGCTGTAAAATAGCATTTCCGAATTTTCATAGACATGATACAAATTACTGCTCAGCGCTCAAGTTAATAACACTTCAAATCTGCTGAGAGAATGTTGCAGGTATTTTGCAGAGATACACAGGGACCCTCTGTTTCTTCCCATCCCGAATTAGGCAGGCAGGCTCAGAGCTGTGGGTGCATCCTCTGTTTAGGGCCACAGGTCCAGGAGGATTCTGAATTTGGATTAGTCCAGTACAGAAAATGCTTGAGCTGTTAGAAGAGGAAAATAAAAGGTAAAGCAACAGCTCTAAAGCAATTCAGGCTCTAAAGCAGTAGCTCCTAAGGAACATGCAGCACTTGATGTTGCACTGGTTATGCTTCTTTAGGACACTTAGAACAAAGAAGAAACAAAAAGGCAGATTGGACACTGGTTTGGTCACTGGTGGTCACCTCCTTGATGGGCATCACATGCACATGGACCGAGATTTCCAGTAACACTCTGCCTCTTCTCCCTGCCCAGAAGGTCCAGGATTATTCCCCACTGTTCTTCCCTCAGACTCTGCCTAAATTATTCAGGCAACAGCTCTTCCATCATCTCCCTTGACATTCTAGCTCCAAATGATCTCCATTAGGTGCTGGAAGTTCAACAAGGGCGAGCTCCATCAACTCGTGTCTGAAAGACAGCTGAATTTTCAATTACCAGGCTCCTATCGCAAAGGGCATTTCCCAAGGCGTTTGCTGGCTATGGCCAGTAGTCCTGGGAGTAATGCAGAGGATCGAGAGGATAAAAGGATGCAACCAGCTCCTGCCTTGCATTAAAAGCGTTTTTTTTGTTTGTTTGTTTTCTCCCTCACCAACAACAGGGCATTAATGTTTGATGAGCAAAGCTTTTCTACCAATTGATGACACATTGCGGGAACAACGTCAGAAACCTCTTCTGGGGGCTCAGGACCCCCAGAAACACCTTCCTAAAGCAACAGTTGGGCTGTGCCAGACAGGGAGCAAGGGGAAGTGTTAATAAATCATATGGCAGCAGGCTGTGACCGCAGCCCAAACTCATTTGCAGCTGAGCTTGCAGGAGGTGAGAGACAGGAAAAAGGTGAAACGTGACCTCCCCAGCTTCGGGGTAGGAAGCCACAGGGAAAATTGTACACAGATTTTTTGGTTTTTCCAGCAAGAGAATTGCTGCCAGAGACCGGCGCTAAAGCATCTGTTTTAGCCCAATCTCCAATAAAACAGCTGCTGGGCAGTTCAAGCAAGAAAGGATCGAGCTTGTTGATCCCTTGTACTTATTCACACGTATTCAGGGGTACATCTGGAAGCGCAACGCCTCCTCCTGCCTCATACATCCAGGCCTGAAGGAGGCTAAGGGGAAGCAGACGGGTATCTCTGTTTGGAAAAACCGAAAGGCAATAGGCTGCACATAAGGTAAATTCACTCATTAACCTCCACCTCTCAGACGAAGTCGTGGATTTGCTCAACATCAAAGGCAAAAATCAGCCTGGAATCACTTGACGCTCGGCCTCAGTTCTGCTCAGCATCAATAGGTTATTCACAGAAAATATTTCTTCAGCAGTTTTTTGCTGGGGAGAGTGCCCCAGTGCTTTCCTCCTTGCTGAGGCCTTGCATAGCTCTTGTGGTCCAAAAGAAGAGTTTGAGTTATGCTCATTAGATGAACCAAAGCTGTTTTTGCCCATCCACATTATTGCCCGCCCTGGAACACCTCCAGGGAATGACGTGGACTTCAGAGTAACGGGTAGATTTATTCCTGTGGCCAAGTCTTTTCTCCTCGACAGGCTTAATGCTGTCTGTAGTAGTGAGTTATTAGCACGCCGTGCTCCCCAGAGGCTGCTGTTTTACACGGCAGATGTGTATCGAGAAAACAGCACGGCAGACGCAGTAGCTGCTTGGGGTCGTGCACTAAAGTCTATAAAAACAAACATGTAGGAATCACACAGGAGCTCGGGGAGCCAAGCTGGACTCCGGCTTCTGCCAGCAGGTATTTAGAAAAACACTCCACCTCGCAAAATGTTAGGTTCTGCAGCAGACAATAGGAGCTTTATGCACGTGCTTGGGTAATAAATGGCATATGCAAGAAAAATCACATCTCTGCTGTGTTACAGAGTTCGATATAGCAATGAGTAAGGGGATTTATCCTTTAACCAGTTGTTTGCGCTAGTAAAGAGTTGACTTGGTGCTGGTCTCTTTTCAGTGGTGGCCACTGACAGAACTAGAGGTAATGGCCACAAACTGAAGCACCAAAAGTTCCACAGGAACTTAAGGAAAAAATTTTTAACAGTGAGGGTGCCAGAGCTCTGGAACAGGCTGCCCAGAGAGGTTGTGGAGTCTCCTTCTCTGGAGATCTTCAAACCCGCTTGGACGCAGTCCTGTGCCACGTGCTCTAGGTGACCCTGCGTGTGCAGGGGGTTGGACTGGATGATCCCTAGAGGTCCCTTCCAACCTTAAGCATTCTATGATTCCATGACTACCTCCTATTCACTCCACTGCTGCATGCAAGGAGGCAGAGACACACAGTTAGTTATGAAATCTTCAATAAAACTCCCTATGGATGGATGAAAAGGGACTCGATATGGCCATTCATGCCTCTAGAGCAGTTCAGCTTCACCCCTGTAGCCTCTACTACATATAGATAAACCTCCAGCAACCTTGACTTGGGAGATTTTCCAATTTTTAGGTCCGTTTAGGTAAATGCTTGTTAGAAAAAGAGAACCAAAACTTCAACTGGTGGAAAGCAGTCTCTGTTTAACAAACTATTATCTCTGAACAAGCTATGGACTTGGGACCAGCAGTACTCATAGAAACACTTGCAAACCTGCTTGGTGCAAAGAGCTAAAAATGCCCATTGAACAACTTGGAAAGCAACTTGTTTTAAAGGAAGTCCAAGCCTTCTCTAATCAAAGTTCAGCCAAACCAGTCCTGTTTTTCTCTGGTTTTCAGGTCACTCGAGGGCTCTGCTCCTCTGGCATAACACAGACATCTATACTGCAATGGCCTGTGAGTGACAAAGGGTTTCAGTTGATATTTGACCTATGTGGTTTGGGCGACCGATTCCTTTGGCCACACGCCCTGTGGAGCATGGGGAGCCCTGTCCTACTTTTCTCTAGCTTTAGCATAAAAAAATCCCGGAGTTTCTTCCGCCAAGCTGCTTCCCAATGCAAGCATCCAAAAGAATGAAGGAACAGCTCTGCTGTCAACCAAAAGCACCTACTAGAGGCACAAAGCAGGACACAAGCCCATGCTGAACATCACGCAAGCATCCCTTTGGTCACCAGCATCACAGCTCTATCCTTAAGCACCTCCTGTTTACCATAGACATGTCATTTCGCCGCATGGATGGGCTTGTTTCCCCGATCCAAACAGATTAGACAAGCTATTCTTGGATTGCTGAAATAAATTCAGTGTACAGCAGCCCGATAGAAACAAACTAGGTAGTGCCAAATGGGATAAACTAGCCCATAAAAACAACTGCAAAGTAGCCAGCATTGAGTTTGCTAAACTGCTTCTGAATTATTAGGTTTGGGGTGATATAATATGCTCGCCTTGAGCAACAATCCATAGTTTTATTGGATTATAAATTACAGTCAACAACTCTAGCAGCATACAAATTAAAAATCTGCTTTGGAAGCGTAATTATCACAATGCTGCAACTAGTGATACATAGCACTTCCCTTCTTTTATTCTTTATTACATCCAGGGCTCGCTTTAATTTTCTGTTGAAAGGTTTGTAGCATGGAAACCTCTGTCAACCAAAGCATCTTTCCATAAAGGCTAGCTAAGAAAATAACCCACAAATCAGAATATTTGCTCAGCTGAGCCAGGGGATATGTAAAGGGGAAGGCAAAAGATTCACGTTGTCGGATGACAAAGAGAGAAGCAGAGTCATTTCAGATTGAGGATGGGTATAGATCCCCACCAACCAGTTTGGCAGTTGATGGAGACAATAGGAGGGCAAGGGGGCAAACTCCTCCAAACAGCAATTCAAAGGTAGAGTCAGTTTTCACTGACTAGCACAAATTTTGCTTGCTACATCACAACTCAAGCTGAACTAGTTAAAAGAAGGAAAAAAGAAGGGAAAAAGTCTTGCTTTATCAAATCCTGCTGTTATGGGGTTCTTTATCCTGTTGGGATAGGCCAAAAAATAGATGCTGCAGGTTGGATAGATGTTTTGTCCGATTAGACAGTCAGTATCCCCAAGGCACAAAGGATCCAGAATATGGGATGAAAGGCAAAAATGAGAAAGGAAGGCAAATTTACTGTAGTTTCCACCCTCCTCTTCCCCAGTTTTGGGCCTGGTGTCTGTCAAGTCACTCGAATGATTATGCAAGGTGTACGGTTTGCATTGCTCTTTCCATGCCTCTTCTGAACCTGATACATCATCTCATCATCCCAGCTGTGATTCACGTGACCCAAACATTGGTTTTCTTTGGCCAGACAGATCACACAACAAGCTTCCAAACCCTGGGAAGATGCATGAGCTTTGCTCCTCAGCCCTGATGAGGTTTGTCAGGGATGTACATGCGAAAACCACAGGCCCAAAAACGCATTTTCAGAGGCTTTTCAGTATGAAAAAGTCCTAGATTACTGACCAAAACATGGCAAATACCCTCTGTTTTTTGTCAAACATTTGCTACACAGACATCTAACTTAAACATACATTTAAATGCTAAGACAAAAAATATGTGGTGGTCAGGCACTTTACCAAAATATTCCTCATTCTTCTCTAAGAGAAGGAAAGACCAGACATTACTATAGCCAGATACAACAGCAGAGCTGCATTGCAGCCTTAAAATCCCCAGAAACAAAACAAAACAACAATAAATAAAAAAGCTGCATACTTAGAGGAGGTCCTTGAATCTAGGAATCTTCCATCAGCTCAGCACTTTATACATCCCCCAAAACTGAATAGTTTGGCTCATTTCCCCACTCTAGGTGCCCTCTCTAACCCCAGTTTGACTGCAGCTAGTTGAGATAACAGCATTCAAAGGAAAAAAAAAAAGGGGGGACCTTCAGCCTTTTCCAGGGACAAACCACCAGATGCTCCAGAGGGAGAGTTGGGAAAACACTGAAGGAATCGATAGATGTGTATCAGGGTTCAAATAACAGCCAATACCCATCCTGACAACGACTTAATCAAACATCCTGTACACCAAGCAAGGCAAGGGGAATCCAGCAGGATGGAGAAACACAGTCCTGGGACATCCTCCAACAGGGTAGATGAGCATTGAGAAGGTTGAGCGTTGAGCACCTTCATAACGTCTTGCGTGGACCATGCACGAGCACTAGATGTGCAAACTCCTGCACCTTTCTGCAGAAGATCTCTTGAAAGAGGGCAGAGGGTAAAGTCAGCTCAGATTTGGGACCAAAGAAAGGCAAGGCAAAGGGAGCAGGCAAAAAAATAGATCGATGGGATCACGGAAATATTCCCCATCTTCTCCAAAACCCCAAACCAGGGAAGTTCTTCCAGGGAAATCATAACGACCACCAAGACTCTACAACACTGCAGCCAAACTCATCTGGGCTGCATCACTGTTTTAGAGCTGTCTGCACTTGTAATCCAGAAACGGGGAAAGAAAGGGTTAAATTTTGAATATTTGGATTAGAGCAAATAGGTACATTTTATAAGCAGAAAAAGACAAGTAATTGCCTGCAGAGTACCCAACCTCCTGCTTTTTCCCTGCAAACCATAACATTATAAAGAGGAGACCGATCTGGATAATTTGGTTTTCAATATTCCCCCAGCCCAGGAAAAGACACACAGTGGCCCTGAAGTTGTCTTTCAAGCTCAGAGCCCACAAAAGCAGAGTCTGTCTTCACAGACAGCAAATCAATCTTGACACACTCTCGAGACCTCTGAGAAAATTAAAATCATTTTTAAAATCCAACAAACAATGACATCTGGAATTTTACTGCAACAAGACCCTGAGGAGGATAAATAGCTGCAATTCTGCAGACGGGAATGACAGAGCACGCAGCTACAGACAGCTCTTTCCCAGCTATTTAAAATAATTGGATTCATATGCATGTGTCCCTCCTCCCTCCAAATTATATGAAAGCAAATCCACTGTAGAAAGCTATAACAAATATAAAGCAGTAGCCAAACACACAAGGAGCACATGAATTATTTCACAAGCTTTCATCATTGGTTTTAGTGTCCTTACATAATAAATATGGCATAATAATAGAGCTAAAGTCCTCCTCAAGCAAAATTTTGGGAAGCCAAGAAAAACAGACTGTAATCCTATTTCAAGTCAGTGCTACAATCTTAGACAAAAGTGTTTAAACAAAGCTCAAGATGTTGATACGTGAATTATCAAGCTCAAAGCCTCTTTTTTTTCCACTGATTCATAAGAAGTGAAAAAAGCATTTTCATCATATTCCCATAAACAAGAGACACGCAACTATTTGTAAGTCCTTTTGCTGCATGATTTTTCCCCCAAGTACATGCAGAGATTTCTTTCTTCTCCACTTAATTCCTTCTTTCTTGCTCATCTCTACCCCAGCTACCCAGGGAAGAGGGTGTAAGTTCTCAGTCTGGGGGCTGGTTGACCTCTTGTCTATGCACACTGCGCTCCTAGTGAGGATGGCCAATGTTATCCAAAAAACAAGTTCTGCTACTAGGAATATTTATGCAAAAAGAAAAAAAAATCATTTTTTTCAAAGCAGATATTTCCTAGAGGCCCACAGTCAATTCAGTTTAGAGGTTTGCTTTTGCTTCCCTCAACTGGGGACACCAACACTTACTTTACTTTTTCTGGAGTCACCAGAATGATTGCTATTGCAGAGCTATTCAAAAGGTCAGAAATAGGTGAGAATATGTGAAGAATAGCTACATTGTCATTATGAACTCTTGTCTGCACATCCCCTGTTCTTCCCCTGTTCTCTCTAGCATCTTTTTTTTTTTTTTTCTCAATCTATCCAAGAATTGGATAGGGGAGGGCAGGAGACCATTTGATGGAATGCAGGATAACACACAATAATTCATTTCCAATTGAAAGGGAAAAAAAAATCCTCACCCTGTGCATTTTGCATGGCTACATCTGAAGTTAAGAGGCTTTCAAGCCATTGCTGGACTCCAGAAAAAACACATTTGTTTTTTGACCTAGCTAGGATAATAGCAGCACTATTGAAGATTAAAAATGCAGCACAGTAGTTTGCAATTACAGGTGTGTTTACCACCTTAATACATTCCTTAAACTACCCTGATCCCCACATAAAAATAGATAGGATTTTTGCTTTGGCCAGATGGGAAAAATATTAAATTATTTGTTGTAACCATTTTCTGCCCTGACTTATCCAGTGCTCAAAATGCTGTCTGATTATTTTAAGCATCCAGCTTCAGCACTACCCAGGGATGGTGCCTTTGGCATCCCAAGAGAAAGGAGAGAGGGGAAGATGCAATCTGGTCCCTGACGTTGAAAAGGATGACCACTCTCTTCTGAGGGTCACTACAGCTTTTGCAGGTATCTTTGCACCTCTCAAGGTGGTTGGACCATCCCAACTTGGCACACCGTCAAGGTGGAATGCACACAAGAGTTTCCACTACACCAAATAAAGGCAAAATGACCTCACATTTGAGTTTTAGAATGAAAAAAGCCTGAAATTCCTGGTCTTTCCGAGTGCTTCACTGCAAAAGGAAAAGCAGTATATTGGCACTTCTAACTGTTGCTGTGTCTTTCACAGCATCTAGTGCCAGTTAGTCTTTCAGGAGCACCTCCATGTCTTTACAGCTTTGCTAGCCCAGATAGATGCTCCACATTAAGCAAGACAGACAGATTGCATTCCCTCCTCTCCATACCATTTTTAACAATGAGATTTTACTAAATACAGGATGCAGTTTTAGCCAGAAAACAATGCAATTTTGTGTTAGGCTAGGGTGAGAAAATTATGTTCCTCAGTCTTCAATCCTGTATCCAGCAACTACACATCATGTTTCATCGAAGAGGTTGCTGCTCAGGCCTACACATAGACATACAAGGAGCAAACAAGGAGCAAACAAGGAGCAAACAAGGAGCAAACAAGGAGCAAACAAGGAGCAAACAAGGCCAGGATGGAGTACAGATACAAAGCAGACTCCAGACCCACACTCTTACACCTAGGAAAGGTGCAGAGTGGACATATAGACACAAGCACACACCGAAACACCTCACCAGGACTATGCAGAGAAGCAGTAAGCACAAGTACCTCTGGAAGTGGTTCTGGAAGGCCAAGAGGTCCACCAGTGCAATGGAGCCAACAGCAGCATTTGCATGATACTTGTGGGCCTTTTTCCCAAAAGCAAGAGTTTTAAGCTACCCAAACCTAAGTCAGCCAACTGTTACTTACGCATAGGTCTATTTGGCAGAAGACATGGGATAGATTGGAGATAGGAGGCAAAGAACAATGTGGAAGAGAGGAGTGTAAGGCTGGGGTTTGAAGACAGCCATCATGGGCTGGGGCAACACATGATCTCTGTCCACGGAAAGGATGAGTTCACAGAGGACATCTTTGACCTGGGCATCGTCGGTCACAGGTCCAGGCCTTTCACACAGCTGTGTGACAAGATTATGTTCTCCTAGGAACAAAAACTACAGGTGTTCCTGCCTGTTCAGCCCAAGTCTAAGGTGAAATCTGCTCTATTCGACAGGCAAATGAAGTAACTTGGTCCTCCTGCACACACAGCTGCAGAGTCATCCTCAGCAGCAGAGCAGGAGACAACAGCTTTAGGTTCATCAAGTAAATCAGTACATTTTCATATTTGGTTTGGCAGTGTCATCCACCCCTGAAGATTGCACTCCCTAGGCCTCCACAGGGAGTGCTCTGCCTTGACAAAGGAGATGAGCGATTCCCAGCTAGTTCATTGTGTAAATTGTGCAAGAGGAAAAAGGGAATTTCCTTGGTGAATGCTGTTTTGGGGGTGGTATCCCAGGGAGAGTTTTTAGTCATCATTGTTCTAATTAAATCATAGAACCATAGAATGCTCAAGGTTGGAAGGGACCTCTAGAGGTCATCTAGTCCAACCCCCTGCACACGCAGGGTCACCTAGAGCTCGTGGCACAGGACTGCGTCCAAGCGGGTTTTGAAGATCTCCAGAGAAGGAGACTCCACAACCTCTCTGGGCAGCCTGTTCCAGTGCTCTGGCACCCTCACTGGGAAGGAATTTTTCCTTAAGTTCCTGTGGAACTTTTGGTGTTTCAGTTTCCGGCCATTACCTCAAGTTCTGTTGGTGGCCACCAGTGAGAAGAGGCCATCACCGTCCTCTGCACTCCCTCCCTTGAGGTATTTATATACACTGATTAGATCCCCTCTCAGCCTTCTCTTCTCCAGCTGAACAGGCCCAGCTCCCTCAGCCTCTCCTCATAGGGCAGATGTTCCAGGCCCCTGATCATCCTCGTGGCCCTGCGCTGGGCTCTCTCCAGCAGCTCCACATCCTTCTTGTCCTGTGGAGCCCAGAACTGGACACAATACTCCAGATGTGGCCTCACCAGGGCTGAGTAGAGGGGCAGGATCCCCTCCCTCGGCCTGCTGGAGACGCTCTTCTTAATCTGCTAATTAAAGCTGCAGAAAAGAGCTCAGCAGTGACATGGGCAGTGATCTTCACCCTCCAATGCAACAGCTGGATCCTGAGCTACAAAGATCAGGGAGGTTTCACCTTGCTCCATGGAGGATGGAAACACACACAGAACAGAAAACAGTAGTGTGGAATTCCCCTTTTTTTTTCCAGGATTCTGCACCTTATTTCAATGCCTACTGCCCAGCAGGCAGCATCTGGGCAGCTCAGTCCTGAGAAAGCTGCTTAACACAAAAAATAGTAATAATAATAAAAAAAAATTCTAGCATCCACCACCAACAAAGGAGCACTAGGAGAACTCTCTGCTCATTTCTAAGCATCATCATGGATGTCATGCAGCTCTGTCATCTAGAGTTTTTTTTTTTATATATATAAATCTCAAAGCAGAGGGAGATAGAGAAAGGAAACAGAATAAGTTTTAGCTCATTAAAATCTGCATCATTGCAAGTCAGACCACAAGAACTTGTTATCCTCAGCAAGCACTAGCACAAACTCACTATCTGAGGTCAGAAGAGTACATATTTAAATGGACCGACGCTGCTTTTTAACTAAACAAAACACAGGCTCTTGCCCTTGTGTGCTTCCTCCTTTCCCCACAGACCAAAATCAGCCTCCCAACTTTGTGCTTCCCAAGGAAAACCCAAAGGGGGCTTGGAAAACCCTCACCACACATCATTACTTTTTGCTTGCTTTATTATGCATCACAGACATCAGCATGACAAGGTACCCCTGGAACACACTCCAATCAACGTTAACTACATTGAGGGCTTTAGCAGGCATTCCAGCCTCTTGCAACTCCCTAATAGCTTTGAGCGCTGCTTGGTAGTGCTTAAAACCTCAAATATAATTTATTTTCAAGCCGCAGTGGCTCTGGACTAATCTGTTGCCTGCTAACCTTTCGCCAACTGGTTTATGTGCAAACACAACCAGGAGACATTTCCAAACCTCCCCCTCCTCGCAGTGCTGCTAATGAGAATCATTTGCAAAGGAGGAGGTGCTGGAAGATGGAGCAACACCCTCACTGGCAGCATCTCAAGAGCAAGAGGATTATTCCCATCTGCAAACCTGTGTGGAGGACAGCAAGCCAGGCCTCCATCTCCACCTTTGCCAAAATATCCTCCAAAAAAGCAGAACAAGTGCAAGGCATCTATCAACCCTCCTGCTCCTGGAAGCAAAATGAGCTTGAGAACATTGCAGGAGTGGATTGACCACATCAACATCACAGCAACAGGTTGCCACCGTTCATAAGGTCTGATGCTCGCTCAGAGTCATCTTTAAGGAAGCAGTTGGATATTTCCAGCCTGACTCGAAGTGAATCCACTAAGGCGAATGCCTGGGTACATCCAGCTCACACAGTCCTGCTGACAGGGGAGAACAAGAGATGATTGATTCAGAAAGCAGCCAGGAGCACAGGTTGACAAATTGGCTCATGAATCACACCTAGACAGCGAGGGACAAGAGCAGCCCCTAATCCTCACCCCGTTGAGGAACGCGGTGGTTGGCCTCTTTTTCAGCTGATTCCATACCCTAAAGCATGTTGATGGGTCAACGGAGCATCAGGGTAGGCAAGTCTCTTCCTCGCTGCCATGATCTGACATGCAAAGCCCTTTAGCTGTGGTCCAAAAGCACAAGATCCATCTTTCAGCTCTTTTGGGACTAGCAGTGATAAAACCCTAAGAATGCAACGGGATGCAATATGGCTACAAGCTTAGGAGCAAAATGAAATAAAGGAATTTAAAAAAAATCAACCCAACTGGGTAGGGAGGGACTAGCTTCAGCAAAAGGAATACAGGAACCGAGGCATTGCAGAGACAGAGCTTCACTCCCAGGCTCTGCTCCAGCAGGTAGACAACTGCCACAGATTTGCAATTGAAATGTTAACGAAGAAAGGTTCTCCCAATCAGGGGCTCTGTAATTTAGTTGGGAGTACTTGTCTTTTGCCAAAGAGACAAGAAACGCAATTTAGGAGCCTTCAACTCCATCCGTTGGTGCCGATTTACAAGCGAGTTGAAAGATGCCCTTGCATCTGCCAAATAGCTGCTTCCCAAGCAATGAGTTTGGTGAACAAAACTGCCTTGCCTCAAAGTTTCCAATTATACCACAAAGTTGGGCTAGAAAAAATTGAAATAATAATAAAAAAACCCTTAATATTTGGCCCATGCAAAATGTAGGTGAAAAGCGAAAGATTTTGCAGCTTCTTTGCCACTCATCCTCAGCAGCAACTGCAGAGGTGCTTCCAGACCTTCGTGCAGGTTTTCCTTTTCATTTGAGGCAGAAAGTTTCATTTAATAAGGGAGCAAGCAAAGGTGTTCTCCTGAATCCTTCAGAAGCTTCTACCAAAGGGAGAAGGAAAATAGTATTGAATAACTTAATCCGGCTGCATGCACTTGAGCACAGCATGTTCCTCCACAGTCTCCCCGGGGGACATTTGGTTTTGATATAAAGTCAACCAGCTTAGAAGGCTGCTTGTGGTCATTTATACTTTGCATTCCATCAATCTCTGCCCAGTTTCATGGCCTCTTAGTGCATCACACTCTGTACAATGTGCAAGTGCCCCCATGCACCAGCCTCGACGTGCAACAGCCTTGAAGGGTCTCTGCAGCATTGCTGCATAGTGCTCTCATTCCCAGACCAAACTCACCTCTTCCTGCCACACCAAATCCAATCTGACTTGGTTTAGGAGGTCATTAAGCCCTTCTGCCACACAATGGCAAGTCAGGAAGGTTTATAGCAGCTATCTGGCCACGTACTACAAGAGGTGGTGGAGAAAACCCTAATAAACTCACTGTGCAAACACCTAATGAGGCAGAATCTAGTTAAAACACAAAAAAAGCGGAGAGAAATCAATATATATTTTCCACCAAAGGTTAGGCACGTTACATGCACTTCCAAGTTATTTCAAGTCTCCTGCACGCTCATCAGGATTGACATGGCTGCCATCATCTACAGCCAATTTTAGTCAAAAGACATCCTGAAAATCAGGGTGGAAAACACTGGAAAGACAAGATTCAGATCTGCACCTACAGCACTAGCTCCCCTTTCATTACAATAAAAATAAAATTAATTTAATTAAGTTTTTAAAAAGAGGAAGTACAGAATGTTTAGACAAGAAGCATGAACTCAGCCCAGGCTGCTTAGAAAGATAAGATAAAAAAGAAAAAAAGACAGTATTAGCACAATTTTCAATCACTGAACAAGTTTGAAGCTCCTCACACAATGAAACCTAATGAAATGCACTGAATCATGGTTTATTAGCATAATATTCAGCTCCTCTGCCTCCCTCCACAACCCTGCTACGAAACCTCACACGCAGAATAGACGGAGGGGCCTCCAGGAGCCGGCAGTTTATGGGGGAGAGCGAAGGTTTGGAAAGGGAACCCACAGCAACCACCTTGCAGGCTGGTAGGGGACATTCCCAGCAGAGAAGCAGACAAGCTGGTATCGATTTTGTTAGAAAAAGAATTAAATAAAGTGTTTTTCTCCGTTTTTCATGCCAATTAGAGGCAGCTAGATGAGAAGCCGCTGCGGCTGATGCTCCAACTTCCCCTAACGGGGACAAACCCAGGAGCAAAGACTCCCGAGAGGTTTTATTTCATGCCCATTTATTAACTTCCAAAAACAAAACAGCTTCAGTTAGATGCATCCAGGCACAGGGAGAAATTCCCAAGCCCAATGGCATCCCTCCAGCCCAATAACTAGCTCAGCATCACCATTGCTCTGCCAGCCTAAAGAATCTAAAAAAGCCTTGAAGGACACATTGATCCTAGGAAACTCCTGAGCCAGATTCATGTTTTGTATTATTAAATCCTCTATAAAAATCAGCTGGCTCCTCATCTCAGGCTTCATCAGACAAAGTGGGCTAACTATGCAATGCAAATTTCCTTTGGTGATAATGATCTCTCCATCCATCCATCCATAATGTGCTGGGGAGAAGCTGAGGGTGATGTTGTTTTTATTCGGAAGTGTATACTGAGATATCACCAAACTCCCTGGAAGGAACTAGCTCTTAATCATGGCATGAGCAATAAATGCCACACACACACACACAGAAAAAAAAAATAATCACATAGAAGACATAAAGACAGATCCCAAAGCCAATCAGAAAGTCAGAAATTTAGGTGTAAAGAACCAAGCAGACATAAATACTTGAATGAACATCATCCAACACGCAGTGGCAGACCAGAACACAGGCTGTTGATGATGGGAGGTCACGCCATCATCCTATGGCCAAGCCAGACTTTGGTTGGTTGCAGTCAAAATACATCTCCAGCACTAATTTTACCCACAGGACAGTCTAAAAGTGAGGAGATTAAAGGAAAAGTCATGTCCAACCAGCCTGCTCAGAGCAGGGACCACCAAGAGAAATGTCCTTGCCTGGAGAGTTGCAGGTCTCATTTGCCAGCCCAAAGCTTGTTTGCAAAAATCCCATTTCCTGCACCATGCTGCTGTGCCATCCCCTCATGAATTCACAGCCATGGGTACCCCTTTCCCACTCATCATTCCATGTGCAAGAGGGGCTGGAAAGCCCCAGGCAATGGGCTGAGCTGCATATCCCAACCACTGCCCAGGCTGCATCTCCTAGGATGGTCCCTGCGTGACCTACTACCCCTCTGAGCAGTGTCCCAAAGGTGGGTTTGGACAGCACCATTCCTGGGGACACTTGGTGCTGAAAACCCAGGCAGCAAAAGGGTGAAAGTGCCCAAATTATAATGCTATCAGTATGCTTCCAAATTAACATCACACAGCAGTGAGTTACAACTCCTTTCTCCCACCACTGATTTATCTCCAAGGATGAAGTGCTTGTGCAGAGCCCTAAGGGAAATACCTCCCTTTTTAGTGCCTCTCACCCTGAACAACCAGATTTGACATATTGGGTAACGAGCCACCGCTTCCTAATTGCACATCCTCTGTTTGGGAAGGGATTTTTGCAAAGAAACAACTCCCGGAGCTAGGGGCAGAATCTATCATCTCCCAGTTTCTCACTCCACCAGTTCCCCCAGTTCATGCCAGTTTTCTGCACCTCTCAGGGGTGTGCAAGACCTTGCAGGAGGTCTGGGGTTGGAGCAGGACCCTACGAACCACAGTATGGACATCACAGCTTGGTCTCTAACAACACGGTAGGAGAAATACCAACAGAAATAAAATAAAAATCCTGCAAGTACGTGCTTTCTACTTAATTAACTGTTGCAAATCTGTAAAAGTGAAAGCAAGTGTCAGTCCATTAATCTAGTTATTCCCATTGGACACAATTAAGACCCTTAAGTGGAGCTAAAGACTCATTGCTATCTCATTTATTCAGGATATGACAGCATATAACACTTCTTAATTTGTCAAAAAAAAAATAGCAGGCTGGGCAGAAAAACAATTTGGGGCTAGTTTTTCCTCAGTTACCTTTTACAAGGAAGTGCTGGGCCACTTTCCGGAGTGGTTTAATATATTTCAAGGGGCGAGTCAGCCCATGGCCCTAAGATACGCTCGATACACCAGTTGGGTCTCCAAAAGAGGGGGAAAATAAATTAAAAATAAATAAATAAAAATCTTCCATCGCAAGCCCAGCAATGAGATTTGTAGTAGGATCCACTTAGTTTTCAACAGCAGCTGTTGAAAACTAACTCGAATCTCAAAATTGCTTTTCATATGAATTTCCATATTCCACCCTCACAAGCAATCCAACTCAAAGGATACAGGGAAAGTCATTTTTAACTTTTATTGAAATAACAATAAAAACAATCACATATGAAATGGGCAACTTTTTCTTCTGGTTCTTAATTTAAATGACCAAATATATATAAAATTCCTTCCAGATCTCTGCTTGAAGGCTCATACATCTATACAAAAAAAAGAAAGCAAAGCTCGCAGATTTATCTGCTGCCCACAAATACTGCCGTTTATTATGGAAACATTGACGGGTTCTCACAGAGGAGCCAATGCTGGAGCTGATGAAATTAAACCCAGTGAGAATTTCCACTGAATTATAGAGCAGGGAGTTGCTCACAGCCCCATTTCAGTCAGCAAGGAAAGACAGGGAAGGAAAAAATAATTACTATTTCCCAGGTTGGCTAGAAGCTTTAGAATGGATATTGCTGAGATAGAGTTGGATTCCAGAGTCAACGACAAAGTTTAAAATACATATATATATATATACACACACACACACACATATATATATATGGAATGACCAAGTTTCTTGGTTAATCTAGAATAAGTAAAAATAAACAATAATTTTAGGAAAGGGATCTTTAAAGAGCACAACTCCAGCAAAAACCCAGCCAAGATGTGAGGACTTTGAATTTGTTCCTGGCCCAGCAGAGCTAAGCTCTGCCCTCGTCCTACAGCACCGAGAAAGGCTCAGAGCAGCAGAACAATATCTGAAATTGCCGGGTACAGGGAAATACAATATATGAAAGCGGGTCCCTTGGTCCAGCTCTAATCACCTGTGAAATTCTCCAGTCTTCAGTACAAAGGCAGCCAAAAATAACCCTAATGCCATTTTATTACTCTGTAAGAAAGCAGTGTATCCACCCAAACTAATCTCACTAGGAAAAGAAATTCTTTTTTCCAGCCATATTTTCAAGTGAAGTCTATTAAATTTGAAAAAGTTTCACACTCACTTTCCAGAGAAGTTGACGGATATCAGATAATTAAAATCAAAAAATGCAGCCAACTATGGAAGAAACTTTTCTTCCTTTCTAAATTCTTTGTCTTGAGGAAAACCAACTTCACACAAGTCTTAGTGCATCAGGGCAGCAGTAGATATAAAAGAAATTCTCCACCTCACGGGCACAAAAAAAGGACCTGAAATCCAGTTATTTCCATCTAGCCAAAAACTGCTTCCAAGTGCATAAAGGCAAGATGACAGTGGGGGCTTGTCCCCCATTTCCCATCCCACAGGGCAAATTGCAGCCCCTCTGTATTCCTCATAGTTAATTTGGGAAAGACAATAATAATCTTTACAGTAAAGGAGCAATTTTTTTTTTTCCCCTTGCCCATTCTGGGTCAAATCCTACACTTGATCATTGACTCGTTCCACCTCTTCTTCCTGGGTGACCTGGGTGTCATGGTGGATGACAAGTTGACCATGAGGCAGCAGTGTGCCCTTGTGGCCAAGAAGGCCAATGGGATCCTGAGGTGCATTAAGAAGAGCGTCTCCAGCAGGTCGAGGGAGGGGATCCTGCCCCTCTACTCAGCCCTGGTGAGGCCACATCTGGAGTATTGTGTCCAGTTCTGGGCCCCGCAGGACAAGAGGGATGTGGAGCTGCTGGAGAGAGTCCAGCGCAGGGCTACAAGGATGATCAGGGGCCTGGAACATCTGCCCTATGAGGAGAGGCTGAGGGAGCTGGGCCTGTTCAGCTGGAGAAGAGAAGGCTGAGAGGGGACCTGAGCAGTGTCTAGAAGTACCTCAAGGGAGGCAGTGAGGAGGATGGTGCTGGTCTCTTTTCACTGGTGGCCACCGACAGAACTAGAGATAATGGCCGGAAACTGAAGCACCAAAAGCTCCACAGGAACTTAAGGAAAAATTTCTTGCCAGTGAGGGTGCCAGAGCACTGGAACAGGCTGCCCAGAGAGGTTGTGGAGTCTCCTTCTCTGGAGATCTTCCAAACCCGCTTGGACGCAGTCCTGTGCCACATGCTCTAGGTGACCCTGTGTGTGCAGGGGGTTGGACTAGATGACCTCAAGAGGTCCCTTCCAACCTTCAGCATTCTATGATTCCTCATGTCAGTTGGCCATCCACTGCACTAGGAAGATGATGATGCACAGAGACTTTAAGGAACGTGTCTCTTTGCAAGGATCCCATCACTGGAAGCCTGGGCTTTATCTTCACTTGCCTGAACTAGACTTGTGGTGTTTGCCATTAGGAAGACATTACTCCAGAGAGACATTCCAAGTTGAAAAGCAATGGTCAGCTCTCTTGCAAGTAACATGAGCACAGAACCACAGAGTGGTTAAGGTTGGAAGGGACCTCTAGAGATCTAGTCCAACCCCCATGCTCCAGCAGGGACACCTAGAGTCGCAGATCATCCAGTGAAGAGCCCAACTCAGATGCCAGTCAGCTCCCAGGAATTCCCCAAAGTGATTGCCATACCACAACCCTTTTTCCATTTACGCCATTTCTGGAGCAGGCTGTTGACACAATGTTATTCCAGATGAGCACAAGCAGTTTCACAGAGTAAAATTACATTTTTGTGTTCCACCACAGGTCACCAAAAGCCAGGAGAGAGAAGGTGGGGAGCATGGAGAGCCAACAGGATGGCTGAACCCTCTCCTGCTCCTCAAATACCCCTGCCAGAGGCAGGACAACCTCTGGTCCGACCCATTTGGCGAGTCCTTATGTTCTTGCTCTCTGCTCCATAAGACATTGCCCCAACAACAGACAGATGGGCTTATTTATGCCATGTGATGGGATCCGGAGAGCAAAGACACATCTGCTAACAAAAGCCATTGACCAGGCTAAATGCTTTCTCCCCTATCCTTGGGAGTAACCCATCGACCTGAAAGCCAATAAAAAGAAAGATTTAGAGCAGGGAGAACTGAAGCCTCTGTTTCAAGGGAGAATCGATCAGAGCAGACTTCTCCCCAGCCTCCCCATGCCCAGCTGATGGGAACAGAGAGCATCTGAAACACTGGACAGTGACACGGATTTACCAGCCCAAGGTTAGAGCTCGGCTTCCCAGAAACAAGGGCGCACTTGTTTCTGCATCCACCAGACAACGGGACGCTTTGTGCAAGTCAAAGAAATCATGTATTTTTCTAATGCTTGACATATGGAAGGGATTTACTTATTTTCCCTGTAAGAGATTAAAACGGGTTCAATGCAGTGCCAGAGGGAAACCAAATGAAGTCACAAGCTTCAAGAGCAGCTGAGTATCCAAACGCAGCCTTCGTCCAAAAGTGAAGAGCAGAGGGAAGCTTTGCTTGCAGGATTTATTTTATTTTTTTTTACCTCTCTGAGACTGAAAATCAAAGAAAATCTGACTATGACGGCTGATTTAAGTGCCACGTCTGCTCCAGCAAAACATCCTGTTCAAGGCTTTACATGCACTGCAGTGTCACACTCATCAGGGACAACACACCAGAGCAGAATATAACAGCGTCTAAGCAGGTTTCACTTTGCTTTGTGCCATTTATCACTTTTTTTTTTTTTTTTTGCTGAAGCAGCAGGATGGCAGCAGGCATTCATAATAAAATAACTCGCTAAGACTTGCGCACGCTGCTAATAACCCTTCCAAACACACCACTGACCTCAAGAGGAAAAGCAACAAAATAAGATGCCCTTTTCTGATATTACTCAGCTAAGAGCGATACCACCACACCCGACTCGTCTTGATGCTCTCGACCTTACTGGGGAAGGAAAGCACCAAGACAACCAAGCGCAGCTCACGGCAGCGCGGTTTGCACGAGCTTGGCAGCGGTTTAGGCGGTTACGAGCTAGGCTTGTTGAGCAAACCCTAAGCTACTGTATAGCAGCGTGTTCTGAATTAGAGAAACCAGGAGGTGGCGGTTTCTTTGTTTGTTTTTTTCTCCAGGAAGGCCAGCAGAATTACTTAAAAATGTATATGTATATATATAGTTTATAAAATACAGCAGCTAGCAAGAATGAAAGAATGCTGTTGTGGTGAAACCAGTAGAACAGGAGACCGAGAAAGCCCACGTGCATCCTTCCTGTGCTCTTAACTTGCAGCGTTTAGCCTGGCAGCAGGGCTGACAGCACCAAAGCCTTGCACAACGGCTCTACGGAAAGGCCGTCAACCCAATCAGGAGAGAGCTTGTCTTCTCCTGGTAGAGATGAGAAAAAGCTGGGTCTTGCTCCTCTCTCTTTGCTAAGTCTCCAACAGATTTGGTCCTGCTGAGAGGGCTGCGAAATATTGTTTTGAGGACTGTGGCCCAAAAAAGGGAAGCTTTTGCATCAAATGAAATTAAAAACACCAAGCCTTTTCCATCTTGCAACACCCAAGAGCAAAGAGGTGCCTATCACAGCCCTGTTCCTGCCAGCAACCTCAGACACTCAACACGTGGGACAACAAAGCAAGAGCTGCTCTACTGAGAGCACAGACTGCTTTCATCACATATACAGCACTTCAAACAGCATCCAAGGCTTATATCACAATAAACCGGGGTGGCTTTTTTGCCACCCAAAACAAAACTTCAGCTTTGCAACTGGACAGTGAGGCTTTAGAACAGCACAGAAAGAAGTTAATTGCAACAGTTCAAATTTTCAAAGTCGGAATGTTTTTTAGAAACAATTTTGGAAGATTTCAAAAGGGGACCTTAATTACTTTTCCTTAATTGTCCCTGAAAAAGGGCCTCTTGTGACTGTGCTGAAGTCGACTGATTTTCAAGTGCCAGCTGACGTCATGTGCAAATAAGCATGCCACCAAATAAAGGCTCAAAACCACACATCAAGCAGTATGTGACAGATGACAGGTCCAGGCGAGTCTATAAGCTCTTCTTTTAACAGCTCATGAGAGAGGTAGCAAGAAGGATAAGTTTACAAGCATGCAATGAGCTACAGAAGCTAGCCACCAAAACACCCATTAAAGAAGAAAGAAAATAGAAAAATAATCTCCAGCTAGCTACTCAAACACACACCTTCTCCTTGCACATCTCCAACTGCTGTTTATACTTTTGAAATCACATTTCAGAGCTCAGAAGACATTTGCCTGAAATCGACCAAGAAAAAGTTTCTATCTGCCTTCAAACATCCCTACATTCAAGGCCTTTTTCCAAAACGGCCTCACAAGACAGCAAGGGCAGATGAAATTTGTAGCTCACGCTCCATGCCCGCCACCGAAGAACAATCATCTCATTGTACTTGAGCCTTGCTAATTGGGTTGGTTA
This sequence comes from Tinamus guttatus, assembly GCF_059628265.1. Taxonomy (NCBI): domain Eukaryota; kingdom Metazoa; phylum Chordata; class Aves; order Tinamiformes; family Tinamidae; genus Tinamus; species Tinamus guttatus. The sequence goes on from NW_028289136.1 coordinate 6,834,070, forward strand.
ACAGGTCACCACAGAGGTCCCCATGCCATGAAGGCACAAGCACGCAAGCTTCTGGGTTGAACACCTCCCTATTGATAAAGCTCAAATGACCTTCCAGATCCCTCAGGCAGATATGCAGTCCCCCAGATAGCTCAAAGGAAAACGACTGAAACATCTCACAATCTGCCCATGACATAGGCCCCGAAAGCCACCTCTCCACATATCTTCAAGCACTTCTCCTCACACCATGCTGTGAAGCTACCTCCACAACCCAACCTGCCTGTACGCATGTGGTTGTGGCGCGTGGCCTCCCTCTACCCACACCCCTAAAAAAGCTTTTGAAAGCATCAGAAACCCAGAGGACACAAACAAGACTTAGCTCAGAAATCCCTGGACTTTCAGGTAATTCAACTGCATCAGCTCCGCGGAGAAAGACCTGGGTGTCATGGTGGACGACAAGTTGACCATGAGGCAGCAGTGTACTCTTGTGGCCAAGAAGGCCAATGGGATCCTTGGGTGCATTAAGAGCGTCTCCAGCAGGTCGAGGGAGGGGATTCTGCCCCTCTACTCAGCCCTGGTAAGGCCACATCTGGAGTATTGTGTCCAGTTCTGGGCTCCACAGGACAAGAGGGATGTGGAGCTGCTGGAGAGAGTCCAGCGCAGGGCTACGAGGATGATCAGGGGCCTGGAACATCTGCCCTGTGAGGAGAGGCTGAGGGAGCTGGGCCTGTTCAGCTGGAGAAGAGAAGGCTGAGAGGGGACCTGAGCAGTGTCTAGAAGTACCTCAAGGGAGGCAGTGAGGAGGATGGGGCTGGCCTCTCTTCAGTGGTGGCCACCAACAGAACTAGAGGAAATGGCCACAAACTGAAGCACCAAAAGTTCCACAGGAGCTTAAGGAAAAATTTTTTAATAGTGAGGGTGCCAGAGCACTGGAACAGGCTGCCCAGAGAGGTTGTGGAGTCTCCTTCTCTGGAGATCTTCAAACCCGCTTGGACGCAGTCCTGTGCCACGTGCTCTAGGTGACCCCGCGTGTGCAGGGGGTTGGACTAGATGATCCCTAGAGGTCCCTTCCAACCTTAAGCGTTCTATGATTCTATGATCAGTGAGCTGAGGTGGAGACAGGGCTGCACTCTTTCACTGAGCTGGTCAGTTCAAACCTTGTTTGCAGGCTTATATGAAGGACCTTACTACAGCTGAGGATTTAACTTCATTAGTGCAGCTGAATTGCATTTACACAGCATCGTTTCCCCTCCCTACACAGCTAATGCGTTTATCAGGCTGAGAATTGAATTGCAGATGGCACCTCAGGGAACCTGCAGCAAATGGGCACAGGACTGTTTGCTAGCAGAACCCAGAAGGAGCTTGCAATACCTAGAGCCAAGCTCCGAAGTTAACAACAACTAATATAAGGATTTCACACATGCATAAGCCCAGGATCAGGATGCAGAGCTGGTCCACAGGCCACTCTGGGTGTTTATTCAACAACCAGAAAGAACAGTTGAGTGAGAAGAAAAGCCAGCAAGAACAGCCCCAGCAGCATCCTCCTAACTTGTCTATGCTTCCTATTTTTTTTCTTTTGCTATGAGTTTCCCAGTTTCAAGCAGCCTTTGCTCAGAGAACAGGAGGTCTGGTCGCTACTGTGGGCCAAGATCTGCACAGGCTTTAAGGAAAGCTTTTTCCTTCGCTCCACCACGCAACCAGCACTACAGGAACGGAGCAGCTAGCGACGACTGTGTCCCTGTGGAGACCAGTTGCTGGGAGACCTGAAGTGGATTCAGAACAGGCCTTAAGAGAGAAACTTCAGAAGAACTGAATACGCATTGCTTGGCCTAGCTGCTTGTTAGGATATGCTTAGAGCGTAGGAGAGACTCTCACTGCCAACTCTTCATATTTATTATGTGTGTCTCAATCTTTGGGGACACTCTTGAGCTTCAGCTGCTCAGGAGACAGACGTTTACGGGAGACTCAACTTCTCTAATGCCGTTCATCTCAGACCAGGCTCCTGCGTGTCACCGTGTGGGTGTATGGCAGGGCAGAAGAGGGAGTCAAAAATGCAATTCAGATGATGCACCTTGGAGAAAAATCCCACGTATGGAAATTTTTCACCCATTTCCATGCCTCTGTGACCCAAACTACAGCTTCTTGAGAGGCTGGAGCAGATAGCACATGCGGCCTAGCAGAGGAGAAAGATGTCCAGCTGTCCTGGTCTTCAAAGCTGAGATCAATGGGAAGAAAGAGGGAAAAAAAAGAAGGAAAGGAGCACGTCATGACACTTTTCTCGATACCAAAACTTTGCTTGAGCAGAAGCTCTTGGAGCAGAGAGGTTCTCCCTATTCAAAGCAGTGCTTCTCAAAAAGGCTTGCAATAAAGACATGTACAAAAAGATGCTAAAACTGTTACAGTCTTTTCCTAGCAAAGGTGGAGGAAGCTGCAGCTGTTGGATGCAACCTTCTGAACAAGCATCCTTGCAATATAACCCACACGCTGCAAGAACATTGCAGAGTTTCAGTTTGTGGTGGCTTCGGCAGGACGAGTTTGCAAACTATAAAAAGTTATCGCCCCTGCAGGGAAACACACACTCTCTACCCCTTTAATAAAAAATAAATAAATAAAAACACCGCCACGTTTCGGAAACAGATGCAGTGTTTGATTTATTAATACATGTACGGGAGACTCCAGCAAGGAAATTAATTTTGGCTCTACCTGTTCTGGGATGATGTTGCCTCTAAGAAGGGGTGAAGGGCAGGACTAGGAACTGTGTGAAGTTACTCTATGCAGAAAACTTGGCTGAACTCCCAGAATAGGAGGCATGAATGCAAACATCTGTATTAAAAGACAGAAAGATATTATTATGCAAAACCTTTTGGCTTCCAAGCCTTTCTGTTCCAGAATTTCTCGCGACCTCGCCTTCCAAATTAGGATGAACAGCTGCGATTGATTTGGCACGCTAACCTCTGCCCTCAATTTAGAAGCTTCTTACATCACAAAATAAAGCACATACATTTTAAAACCAAAGGGACCATTAAAATCGGCTAGCTCAACTTCTGTGCAAGAGAAGCCACTGAAAGTCACCCACATACTCAAATATTGCGCTATAACTAAGCAAGGATTACTAGGAACACTTTCCAAAAAGTCATCCCATGTTTTCAGAGTTGCAGACTCCTAAGCACTGTCCACAGTAAAATGGGGAGAAGTAGATCCAAGTAATCCACTTTTGAAAGAATATTTGGAGCCTATTCCAGGAAAATCATGTCCATCAATGTGAATGGAGACAGCTGCTGCAGATCTTACACCCTCCCAGCAACATTTCCTAAGGACACGGAGGAAGTTTGGCATTATTCAAGTAATGCAACTTGCTCTCCAAAACATCAGGTCAAATGCAAATGGAGAATGATGCTGAATTTTGCAAAATATAGTGTCAGAACTGCAAGAGAACAGGCAGAGCAATATATCAGACCAACTAATTCATCCTTAGTATATCCATGCATGTCTAACTCATTTCAGTTACACTTACCATCTTTAGACATGGCAAGTTTCTCATTTTCAGCCTTATCCCACAAATGCAGGGTGCGGTGCGACACACAGCCACTAAGTTTCAATATGAAAAAAATTAATAATAATATTTTAAAAAACAGTCTAAAAGAAAGCACTATATCAGTTGTTTGTTTGTTTCCTATATGGCTTCTATAAATGCTGGTTTCTGGAAAACTTACAGGAAATCGAGAACTTTCATCAGGAGATCTCTTAGATTCAGGATGCAACTCCTGGTCTAAGCCAATATCTATTCTTTATGTTGGAAAAGGAGAAGTAAAGCCAATGACTATCTTGCCATAACATTCAGGATGGAAGGGTGGGTCGTTGTCTACCCCCTGCTACTTCTAACCCCTGTTACATTAGCCCCAGCTCCCACCTACATAGCACATGTTGAGTTAACCATCAACAGGACAGCCTAAACATAAGAGATTTCTTAAATGCAGGGTTTTTTTTTTTTTTTTTTTTTTTTTTCCTTTTCCCACTCTTCCTACAGATGCTAAAAATCCCCATCGGGGAACTCAGTAGCTCCAAAACCTGTCCCCTCTGCCAAGATTTCTGAGCAAGGCTTGTTGCATGGATGTGGCCACCCCACCTCTGTGACAATGCAGTAGGGTCTGATTTTTTGCAGCCACTTTTTAGCCCAAGGGCCTTCATGTCTACAAAAAGCCACGTTATGCAAAAGAGCATGAAAGATGCTCTTGATGTTGTGTCTAGGGGTGGGGGAACCACGACACAGTAGCAACACTTGCTCTTTCACACAACACAGCGTTTCTGGGGCTTGCACTGAAGCAGGAGGATGTAAAACCTAGGCAAAATTAAAGCGAATGATACAAATTCAACACAGGAAAAAAGGAAAAGAAAAAAAAAGAAAAAAAAAAAAAGAAAGAGATCAGCTATCAAGAAGTGCACAAGAGCATCCTACTACCATGCCCTCCTTCCAACCTCCAAGGCAGTATTAGCAGCAGAGAGGAAGGTTTTCTGTGGAGCATATTGGTCCTCCCTTTTCCCATTGCACAGATAGTCCCCAACTCCATGTAGACATCAGCAGTTACTTCTAAGAGTTGATGCCATCCTATTTAAGTGTCATTCACAGAAAATTTATTCTTCCAAAGTCTTTTAGACTCAATTCTGTTGCAAGTCGGTAGCAAAGGGATGAGGTGGAAGGGAAGTATATATCCTTTGGGGCAGGAGAATCCTAAGAAATAAAGATAAACCCAAACCCACACCCACATACACGGAACAGGGGGATTTTGCAAACACTTTGGTTCCAGTCCCCTTAAACATAGCCATATAAGTCCATTTTCAGCAAGCCATGGGAACCATGGAGTCTTCCCACCATGAGATTGCTCTGCCTTGGCCAAGAGGCTCCAGTGTGGCCTCCCCAGAGCAGCTGCATGTATATCCAGCTCGTGTCCCGCCATCTGCATAACATCATCTTCCACTCATCATGACTTGCAAGAACCAAGTCCTCCTTCATTGCATCCTTCCTATCATTGACAAGGCATCTCCTCCACAAAAAACACTCAAACCAGATTAAAGAACCCCCCTAGAGAGCGATATCTACCTCAGATAAGATCTAGAGTTGCAGGACATCACTCACCTGGGTCCACTTTGTGCTCTACACACAGCTCCATGTGAACTACAATCTCTTCAGCACAAAGATCTCCTTACTTTCTTTTCTTCCTTCCCTGAAAGCTGCTATTCACAGCTATTTAAAATTAATGTGAAACCAATGCCAAGCTTAAATTGTTCTTATAATTCTCTAATTCACCTCTGAAAATAGAGGACACACCCACAGGAGGCTGTTTGCAAGGCACAACTCATCAGTGATTCCCAAGCAGGGCCCGGTGGGAACACAGCCTTTTAGTTTCCATCAGTTTTTTTAACCTGATTATTTTCAGCCATTCACAATTTTGGTGGGAACAGCTGGTTGCAGCTGGGATGGGGCCAAGTAGCTGGAGTGACAAGTGGAAGGAGGCTCTATCCCAAATGACAGATAAGGGCTGGGGGAACGCAGGAGAGCCCACCTATTCTCCAATCATTACTTGCTTGACTGCCATCTTTATCATGTTACCTGTGTCTAACTGCACACAATTTCCAGCAAAACTTTCATTTGGAAGGAGAAAAAGAAAAAGGGTGAAAAAAATCATCTTCTCTCTTGACTGGACATCCTCCTGGAGCAGCTAGCCACACAACAAGGACACACCACAAAATTATTCTCCTTATATTTTATGTCTTGTCATCTCAGTATGGTCCTTAGGTCTCTTCCAGGACAACTGAGAGTAAGAGAAAGACACAGGGAGAGTAAATCAGTAGCTCAGGAGATCAGAGAATTCAGTCCCAAAATTCAAGTAAACCACCTGAGTCCAAATGATGGTCAACAAGGTTGCACTCATTTCCTCTGCGCTCACAGTACAAGATCAGAAGAAAATAAAAATTAAACACACACACAAACCACTAATAACTCTTCCAGAAAAAGGATCCTAATTTATTACTATCCTTGTTAAGATCAGAAGTCTTCAGATAACAAAACAGGTCATCAGGTCATTTATCCATGATTTTAATATCACTTTCAGCATATGCTCTCAATATCCACATGCTAACAGCCTTAGAAATGGCAAGGGACAAAATAGCTCAGTAAATACTGACACATTCAATTAACCTGTGCTAGTATCGCTACTGACACTAAGTTTGTGCTGGCAGGAGTACAGGTTCCCATTGCTTCTTTTGAAATAGGAGTAATCTGATTCACTTTAGAAAGCCTAACTGGTGCTGAACATTATTTGTTTTGGAAAGCAAGCAGAGCACAGATATTTCTTCTTCCCCATTTGAAAAGCATTTAGTAAATATTCCACCTTCCTTATAGCAAGATCTACAATTCCCCAGTCCCCTTCACAGGTGTCTCAGTGGAAAAAAATAAGTATTTATTAAAGTGAGGAAAATGAAAAAAAAGAATTCACAAAACAAAGCATGCATGCAGGAGACCTAAGAGGATCAACACACTGCTGTTCGGCCACAGTCGCTTCAATCATGAGGGGCAATCGTGCTGAATCGAGCGTCTCCAGCAGGTCGAGGGAGGGGATCCTGCCCCTCTACTCAGCCCTGGTGAGGCCGCATCTGCAGTATTGTGTCCAGTTCTGGGCCCCGCAGGACAAGAGGGATGTGGAGCTGCTGGAGAGAGTCCAGCACAGGGCTACGAGGATGATCAGGGGCCTGGAACATCTGCCCTATGAGGAGAGGCTGAGGGAGCTGGGCCTGTTCAGCTGGAGAAGAGAAGGCTGAGAGGGGACCTGAGCAGTGTCTAGAAGTACCTCAAGGGAGGCAGGGAGGAGGATGGGGCTGGCCTCTTTTCACTGGTGGCCACCGACAGAACTAGAGGTAATGGCCACAAACTGAAGCACCAAAAGTTCCACAGGAACTGAAGGAAAAATTTTTTTAACAGTGAGGGTGCCAGAGCACTGAAACAGGCTGCCCAGAGAGGTTGTGGAGTCTCCTTCTCTGGAGATCTTCCAAACCTGCTCGGACACAGTCCTGTGCCACGTGCTCTAGGTGACCTTGCGTGTGCAGGGGGGTTGGACTAGGTGACCTCTAGAGGTCCCTTCCAACCCTAAGCATTCTATGATTCTATGAATTCCCATGGCCAAGGGTAAAAACACTAAGCACCAAATGGATCTAATAATAGGGAAGGTGGTGGGGTTAACACCATGAGTTGGTCAAGCAACCAGGCCTCATTCTCGCCCAGGGGCAGGCCCACACCATCACATCTTTTGGACCAGGAAAGATCATGCAGCCGTGGTTGGACACCAATGTCCTTAGCCTGGTGGGATGAAGAACCTCCCTTCCCAAGTTCCCAGGGAAAAATCCACTTTAAATAGCCACCAGCTCTTTCTGTAAGCAAAGGAACAGGTTTTGCTTAAAGGGACCATAACTCAAAAATCCACCCCCTTTTCTCCTACTTTCCACCATCCCCTCTCTCCCCCTGCCTCTTCCACCACGTCACTCACTCACCTCCCTCTCTATTTTCTCCAGATGTGACTTCAGTTTAGCACTGGCTGTTTATAGCCTGAAACACATTTTGCAGATGCTCTGCAGTTAAAAAAAAATCTTTGACACCTATAAAGCATTATAAATCATAGGACATGTTAATCACCCAGTCTGAGCCCATAATCCTAACTCGAGCAAAACAGTCAATGGGTTTTGCAGACTCCCTCCCACAGGCATTTTGCCTACATCAGGACTAAGCCACAGATTTAGCATGAGTCAAATATCCTCACTCCGACAGCATTAGGTTGCACCAGGCAAGTTATCAAACGTTGTGACTTTCAGAGACCTGGGATTTTAGGGCATTAGAGAAGTAGGAAACATCCTTGACCTGGAGCAAGCAGGAGTTTTTGGAGGCCACAACATCCACAACCGAGAGCTGATTATAGATACTGAAAAAATGGCCTTTTCAGGATCAAAACACAACCCAGATCCATTAAGCTAGAACTGTTTTACTTAGTTGGCTGCAGTTTACAGTAGTGCTCAGCAGCCTGATCTTTTAGTCAAGGTGTCAGGAACTTGAAGAAACAAATACACCAGCTTTCTGGGCTTGCACCTCCATGGTAAGATCTAGTCCACGGTAGGTTTTAGGTATGACCAGCAATGGTCGTCTTCTAGCTCACCTGGTTAAGCTGTCAATGACTTCAGCATTAGCCTTATCCCACAATAGATGCCCTCCAGCTTTATCTAAGAGTCAGAGGATATGGGTCTCAATGACAAGCAAGTTCCAGATGGACCAAATCACCTCCTGAGGTCTGATCTATTAGTGGGTCTCCTCTCTGCTCCTTCCCAGTCTACTACTGGGCTCCTCTCCAGACTAGGAGATGTCTCACTCCTCCAGTGAGGCCAAATCAAGCCATTGGCAAATGGGCAACTCTGAAGGTCCAGTTCTGAGGCCCAAGGTGAAGGTAGTGCACATGCCAAACACCACCTGCCTGGCTCAGATGGCCACAGACCTGCTTTAGGAAACACACAATGAAAAACCAAGGAGATGGTGGAAAGGAAAATGCACATTATACAGGGCATCCAATTATCACTTTGCAGACAGACTCAATCTAGGTCTTGAAGCATAGCTGGGGACTGAGGTGTCCTTTGGTATAAAGCATGGGGCAAAAGGGAAAAATGCTGGTTTTCCCTCTTCCAAGGGCAGCAGGAAATTGCCACTGAAGCCTTGAGTGGTTTTCAGCAGCTGAACCCTAACAAAATCACCAAATAAGACAACACTCAGCCAGCCTCTGTGCTTGCAAGAGAACAGCTTCCAACCGAGATGCAAGGAATGGTTTTCTCTGGCTCCTGGGCATGTCCTAGAGCCAAGAGAAACAGATTTCATGGGGCAGTGATACCACAAGCGTGGCTGACAGCACCATTTCTGCAAGGCAACACTAACCACAGTGACAACAAACCCGAGCGAGCTCAGCAAAACGGGCAGCAGGAGCCAGAAGCACCAGACCCTATGGTGTGGGCAGGGCGATATATTAATATACAGCTATGAATATTTTGGGTCCTTGCCCTCCCCAGTGCTCCAACCTGAATACCCTCAAGAACTCCTTGTGTAAGGAAGGGATCAAAGGATCGGTGTAAAGGATGCTTAAATGAAGCCCTGAGAATGCAGTGTTTTTGCCATTGCTTCCAACCATTGGAAATTAAGGATTTGATCCAATAATTGGAATTTCCTGCCTTTATTCTCACCACTCCAACATAATGTGACATGCTCATTCAGGGAGGTTCAGAAGTCTGAACCACTGCTGGTGCCCCGTGCTGTAGAACGGAGACTGCAGCATCTCAGTGCATAGAAGCAAAGTGCATTCTCATCAGACTCCCTCCTCCTCAGAGCTAAGCATGAACATTAACAAGATTAAACTGCCCCAAAAAGGGCAAATTCATTCATTCCCTGAGAGTGGTTTTTAGCTAAGCAAGCGATTTCGGTAGCCCAACAGTTGACCTTCGCCCGTCTACAGATTAGCACTGAAGACCCAGCAAAGTGCTGTCTCCAAAGACTATAGACATGCAGATCTATCATGCCATTGTGGCTTAGATCATCTGTTCAGGTCACTTGCCAGCTATTCCCAAACGAGAAATACAAGAGCATTTCACTATGAAGCGAGTTAATACACACATCACAGACACAGCAATCCATTATGTCGACAGATCACAGCTTCTTGCAGCTTCATCCTTTTGCAAAAGGACAAAAAGAACGTTCAGAAGCGACATGTGAGGTTTTGGGGTTGTTTTGTTTTAAATAAGACAGACCATCTTGAATCATTCACATTTCACTTTGAGAGAGCAAGCTTAACAGCGATTGCCTAATTCATTAGGAATAGTTTGATAGCTCATTTATACTGTTTTCCACCTACACGGGCAGCGTTAGAACAGATGTTTTAAAGGCAGGGAGAGGCATTTAAAGCATTATATATTGCCCAGTTCCCTCCCGTTGCCGTGCAGCTCAGACGCCTTGCATTTAGCCCTAGGATTAGGGGGCATTTTCTCATGCAAAACACGCCGTCTGCAGAAGGAGAGCAATGGCACAGCTCCTCAAACGATGCTTTTAGAGAGGGCACACGGCCAGCCAGCCTCTCCCATGGGCCACCTTGAACCCACCGACTCCACCTCACGTCCTGCATGCCGACAGGGGCATGAGCTGCAAGCATCGAGTTAATTCATAGGGGGCAATTTGGTTTCTAATTTATGCTGCTATTTTTCTTGCTAAATGAACAGCGTTGACCTTAGCACAAAGGTGCTTTTAGAAAGGGCAGAGGCATGTATCCTGGCTCTGAGGGTTTCTGTATTTCTCCACTATTTTCATGCACAGCCCAGCAGCCTCAATTTCTTTCCTATGACCATAACCAGAGCTCATGGACCTGACCAAGAGCTATGCAGCAGCCAACGCATGCCATAACGCTACCTACCAAAGTTGATAAAAGACTAACTCAGCCACTTGTGCTGTCACCCTTTATAACATGCTAATACCATGCGAAATTTGGGACAGGTCCGCTATTTGTTGGATTGGTGTCAGGGTTTCCCCTAAATGCATCCACTTGTAGGGTGGCATCAGCTAAGTATAGTCTGCATTAGACATGCTGATAACTCATCAATGGACAGAGAAACTTTGGGGTTTTTAGATTCTGGAAAATGCAAAGGAAGCACATGGGTTCAGCCAGTCCATACTGCAACATCCCATCAGGAGGTTGCAGCTTCATTGGGCTTTTTTCTCCTCAGAGCACCCAAGTCTGGAATATTGCCTTAGCTTCTACAAGAAAGCACCAGCACACTTACAAAGATCCAAGGAGGAATTCAAACAAAGGCATCTTCAAGAAATGCTGATCACAGGCCTTCTTTCAAATCTAAAGCACAGCACCTAAAATAACTTTTTATTGCTGCTTTTTCCATCTCCCTGAATGGCTATGTCAGGTGATGTTGGAATGATGCACAAATGCAAAAGACTCCAATTGTTGGATCGAATCTTAACTTTCCAGTGCTTGGAACTAAGGGTAAAAATATGCCATTTTCTGGGCTTTACGCATCATTTAAACATCCTTTACCCTGACTCTTTGAGGCCTTCAGCTTTGAAGACTCTGATCAGAGAAAAAACATTTTCTCACCTGAAAAGCAGCCCTCTCATGGGGATGTACTTTCTAGCTCAGGGCACAACTTGATGGGCTGCAAACTCTTTCCATCTCTTCCATTGGCCGTCCTTGGGAAACCACATCCAGGTCCTGACCCCCATCTGTCTGGAAACTCACTCCCAAAATAGAGTTTAAAAAAAAAAAAAAAAAAGGGTCCCAACACCCAACTGCTTCAGCCTTTAAAATCTCCTCCTCCTATGGAGCTTCAAAGCATCAACCCTATCTGGTCTCTGTCTTTTTCTTCTCCTGAGCCAAACACGGAAAATTTGAAGTCATGACTTTCCATATTCTTTCTAGAAAGGGAGTAGCATGAAGCTAAACTCCCTGATAATATGTAATGGATTTCCTGGCAAGCACTGGCAGCCTGGGCTTCTGCCTAGAAAACAAGGCTTAATAAATAAATAGAAATACAAAAACCACCTCTTTCAGACGCTCCTGGACTAAAGAAAAACAGATTTCTTTAATATCAGAAGCTGGACCAGTCTGATTTTGTGCTGGCGTGTCTGGGGATCTCTGAAAAAAAAGGGTTTGAAAATCCTTTTATGCCTATATCCTTCCTTTATTTTTTTTTTTAATGTACTGACTTTCTTCCTTTCTTTCAATAGCCTCCAACTCCTTTTTTTTTTCCTTCCCGCTGCATGAATAGCAGCTGGATCCTTGGATCTGCTTGTCTAGATGTACTACATATACGTTACTCATTCAGGCATACATTCCAAGCTCGGTTATCACTGCAATCTGGGATAAAAACTGGAGGTTATAGAGGTTCTTCTGTCCCTCTAGTCTTCCTGCCAACAGGAACCCACTCTCCCTTCCATGGTCTGGTTTGCTATTCCACATTTTGTGGAGACCCATCAGCTACTTTGGGACATTCTGGTTCAAGCTACGCAATCCAAGTGTGTGTCAGGGGAGGTGCAGTTGGGTTTTGAATATCTCCAAGGATGGAGACTCAACAACCCCTCTGGGCAGCTTGCTCCAGTGCTCAACTACCTTAACATCATGAAAGTCTTTTTTTTTTAAAAAAAAAAAAAAAAAAACCAAAACTAAAATACAAAAATCAGAAGCAGCAACATCATTTATATCCTGCTGAAAAGGTGCAAGAGGAAGCAGGAGGGAAAGACGATGGTCTCCAGCTATGCAACTACTCACCCAGATAACAAGCACAATGCAGAAAGCAAAGCAGTCGGTGCGAGCACATCTGGCAGCTGTAACATGGAAATGCCACAATCCAAATAAAACCCTGGAGGCCCATAATATATTGGAAAAACCACAAGGCACCTTTGTGTATCCAAGGGAGGCCGGCTTGGCGTTTATTGCAGGGAGCTTGCACATGGGTTGCTTCAAAGCTTCTGCATAAAGAGGTACTGACAAAGTGTTAGAAGTTTTCAAACCGTTGCTACACAAGCTAAAGATCTCAAAAAAATAAAATAAAATAAAAATAATCAGCCCTTCCCAGGAGTCACTTTGATTACCTGGAGCCTGCAGACTCACAGGCAGCCTTGTTAAGACCATAGGAAGAACAAGCGCCCATTAATTTCTGCTTAGAGATGACCCACCAAGGTTCCTGGTGGCTTCGGCCAGTGTCACAAGCTGCTGAGATGCCATCCCCATCTCTTCACCTCCAAATCACCACGATGGCTCTACAAATAGCACAGGAGGTGCAGGCAATACCCAATACCTAATTGCATCCACATGTGCAGCACACATACATTAGCTTTAGAAGTGCCCATGTACAGAAGGTCCAGGGAAACTGAGGTCTAAGCATCCCACACAGCAAAGGGGTTCAACTCTTCCAGAAGGGCTTTCTCACAAAAAGCATTCCTGATTTTCAAGATAAACCCAGCTAAACAGGTTATGCTAGGATTCAAAACACCCAAACTCTGGCCACCACCACGTCATCTTGCAACGGGCTGACTTCCGTGCCTCAGCCTACCCAGTCACCGGATAAAGCAAGCCCGTGGAGAGACTTACACCACTTTGCAGAGATAAACATGCAAGCTGTGTTGGCTAAAGGCTTTGGTATGATGCCTGAAGATGAGCAGCATTAGTAAAACCAGGAGCAGCAAAACCAGGAGGGTGCTGGGCAGGAACTGGTTCCCTTGGGAGGTTTTCCCCTCCCAGTTCTCTTGCACTTCAGCATGACCATCTGCTCCACAGGCTTCGGGTCAGGGAGGCCAGGGCACACTGCCAGGGCCTATTAAGTTTTTATTGCACTAAATCACAGCACCCTTTGGGAAGGCATTCATTAAAATATCTCCGTATTTTGTCCATCAAAATATAAGATGTTTGTGGATGGGATGGTGAGTGAAGCAACACTCCGTGCCCGAGGTGCTGCCAAGCTGCACACAACAACGAGCTAGCAATACCCTCTTATTGATTGGATAGCAGAGACCCTCAAACCACAATCCATCATGACAAAACGTGGCAGCTCCTGAGCTCCACAGAGCGTGAAGCATCTGCCACTGGGTTTAGAAGCGCCGACATGTTACAAGGCATTGCACAGGGCTTGACAGCTCCTAACTGATGGGAGCAGGAAGCCTACAAAGCAACAAGAATGAGAAAACAGTGCAGCTACAATTACTAAATATTACTGTCATGAAAGGAGGGAGGACAAAGGAAAGAGTGGAGCAGGGAAGGGCTGGAATGTCTGTACACCAGAAGGGGAAGAGAAGAGTTGGAAGGACATGTTGAGGGAATGGACCTGCTGACACATAGACATGGGGTCTACGTGCCCCAGTGAGGAAATACCACCCAACCAGAGCAGTGGAAGTCGAGTCATGGGCTCTCCTAGCAGCCAGCACAGCTGGGGACAACCCAGCGGCAGGAAGAGGTTGACATCTCCAGGCCTCAGAGCCGTTGCCGATGTCACTTCCATCCACTCCCATTAATGGGGATATTGCACAGCAGAGTGGAAGGACCTGCATGTGCAAGGACCTGAAGGTCCATCCTTGTTCTCGGCCACGTAAAGAGCCATTTGATTGCTTCTCGTGACAGAGCTCACCAGCCACAATGTTTCTTTACCTTCAGCAGCTCCTGGTGCCCATTGCAATTCATAGCCCAGAACAAGCTCAACATGCAAAACCATAGGCAGAGGCGATATAAGAGCTTTAAAATTATGAGATTTATGGAAGACACTGGGAAAAAAAAAATGCAATTTCCTAGGGCAGGGAGACAAGAGCAAGGACTTCAAACAGGCTGTATTCATAATATGTGCATGAGTCACACAAAGCCACGCTAAATAACTTGTTTCTATGCCTGATGATAGGTTTTTAAAGTTGGATTCTCAGCTAGACACATTTTAGGACAACAAAGCCATACTTTTATACCCAGACTCCAGGCCTGCAAACTCATATCACATTGACCAGCTCTAGTTGCCCCCAAATCTACAAAGCAAAAAAATAAATAAAATAATAAACAAATCCATCCACTTCTGCATTTGATTCTTGGTTCTCATTAAGTTCCACTTTCTCCGTCTTTGCAGGCTCTTAGCAAGGATGTGGTTTATTAAATACTCAGGTTAACACCAGCGGCATTAGAGGATTCAGACAGCAGAAAGCAGCAGAATTTCAGTATATTTTACACATCAGGATTTCCTTGCAGTTGTTGCTCTGTTTCCTCACAACCACCCAGCAACCAAACCAGGCGCCCATCCAGAACAGAGGAGCAAAACCAGTTTTTGTGAAGGAAAATAAAGCTCTATAAACACATGAATCTTTGGTGGGAGAAGATGTCTCACCGCAGGTTTGCTCCACGGTTGAAAGTACAATATCAGCAGTGCTTGTCACCGAGTGTAGAAGCCAAAGCCCTTGGTAATAATAAATAAAGTATTTTATTCTCCCTGAGAGTAAAATAAAAAATAATAAAAAAAAGCAAAGCTCCCAAGATTTTTCCATAGTTAGTACCTGCAGAAAACAGTCAGCTAGTAAAAGCAGCTTCTTCAGTTTGTTAGTTAAATAGAAAGATATTGAGCTAAACAGAAAGATACTCGATACCAAGCTAGGTGGAGTGGTTGACACCCCTGAGGTCTGTGCTGCCATTCAGAGAGACCTGGACAGGATGGAGAGTTGGGCAGAGAGGAACCTCATGAGGTTCAACAAGGACAAGTGCAGGGTCCTGCCCCTGGGCAGCAATAACTCCAGGCACCAGCACAGATTAGGGGTTGACCTGCTGGAAAGCAGCTCCGCAGAGAGGGATTTGGGAGTCCTGGTGGCACCAAGTTGCCCATGAGGCAGCAACGTGCCCTCGTGGCCAAGAAGGCCCATGGGCTCCTGGCTGCAGCAGGAGCGTTGCCAGCGGGCGAGGGAGGGATCCTGCCCCTCTGCTCAGCTCTGGGGAGGCCGCACTGGAGCATTGGGGGCAGCTCTGGGCTCCCCGGGACAAGAGGGACCTGGAGCTGCTGGAGAGGGGCCAGGGCAGAGCCACGAAGATGAGGAAGGGACCGGAGCAGCTGTCGTGTGAGGAAGGACTGAGCGAGCGGGGCCTGTCCAGCCTGGAGAGGAGCAGCCTGAGAGGGATGTGACCAACATGGACAAGGACCTGAGGGGAGAGTGCAGGGAGGACGGGGCCAAACTCTCCTGGGTGGTGGCCGGTGCCAGGACAAGGGGTGCCGGGGCCAAGCTGAAGCCCAGGCAGCTCCATGTCCATGTGAGGAAGAACTTCCTTGGTGTGAGGGTGCCGGAGCCCTGGCACAGGCTGCCCAGAGAGGCTGTGGAGTCTCCTGCTCTGGAGATCTCCAACCCGCCTGGATGCGCCCGGGTGCCCCGTGCTCTGGGTGTCCCTGCTGGAGCAGGGGCTGCACGGGGGGATCCTGAGAGGGCCCTGCCGATCTTAACAACTTTGTGATTCTGTGATATTATTGCCAAAAAAAAAAAAATACAACAGACAAAGTCAGTTTATACTTCTAACTCCTGTTTTATGCTTATACAAAGCAACCCATCAGTATCTGCCAGGCAGATCCTGCAGCGTCTGCTGATTCTTCAGCATCTCAGGACGGATGTTAGGAGCTGCTGTCACCAGCTCTGGACTCCACGCCCAGAGCTGTTCTGGTATTGCAGAACCCAACATCAGGTCATTTAAGGTGAACCACAAGCCATGCACGAAGTAACGTGTTTATATGCTGCAATTAGCGGTACAGCTCTCTATGCCCTTAATTGCTGTCAATCCATCCGCAGGATCACATCATCCGCTGGCTACCTAGGAAGCTGCCACTCGTACTTTAAACCTTCAAAAGCAACTACATGCTAAGCCTTATTTACTCACATTTTCTGTGTTCAGGGCCATAGAGTCCTATTAAGATGATGCACTGATTTAATAAGAGCTTCCTTGGTTCAGAACACCATGAACAAGACACAGTTAGATCAGAAATTACTTGCTCACACCAGCTACAGAGATTATTATACTCGGAATCTCAGCAAGACTGTTTCTTCTCTCTTTTATATTCTTTTCATTAGAAAAGATGCATTAAAAATTTAAGCAATGTGAAAGGGAAGCTTGCCAGCAAAGCTGAAGCTGCACAACAGGAAAAAAAAATGGAATTTTGTAGCTGCCCAAAATCAATTTTAAAAGGAGAAAAAGTGGGCAGGTTGGATGCCCTCAAATCCCTCCACTTCTAGAAAGTCAGAGGAGGGTGGCAGATAATTACGGATACAGCAAGTACTCTCCCCAAAAACTTAGAACTCAAACTTGCAATTAAAATTCACATTTTCATGCAAATTTCCTATGTATAGTAGAAAGCCTGACTTGCATAAATTTGACAGAATAGAAAGGGAATCAATAAAAGTCTGGCTGTCGAGCAGCCGTGTAATTCAGGAAACATTCATACTCATCAGGGGACAATTTCAAGGGGGTTGCTCTTCTGCAAGGCTGGGTTGCTGCCCAAATTTAGGCGAAGGCCTTTCAGTCCAGAAAGCCCAATCTTTTCCATAGTTTTGCTGTAGCCTACCTTAAGAAAAGTGGCTCTAAACATGTACACTGCTTTCTGATAAGGCACATTATACACACATATATCCCTATCTCTCTCTATATATAGACACACATATACTTACATCCTATTCTTTCTCCTCCAGGATTTTGCAAGATTTAAGACCTACCAAGCATGGCACACTCATTTTTAAAGAAACCATGCTCAAGAAAATGTGCATTATACTACAAGCGTCTCTACCCTAGGTCCCCAGTGATCAGATACAGTATCCTGGGATACTGGTAAATCTTCCACATCCCAGAAGTGAACCCATTCAGACCCCAGAACTCTAAGACCCAGTGCTGGGACCACTGTCCATCCTCAACTCGGAGTTTCATTGAACTGCAGGGATTAGGATTTGCTATGCAAGAGGTCCTCAATTCAAGTGATGCCCTGAAAAGCTCTCCTGACCAACCCAGGGAGGATGAGGGATGCTACTACTGGTTTACAACCCGCAGAAGTTATCTACTTGCTTAAACAGACAAGGATTATTTTGCAATTAAAAAGAAATAAACCTAAACACACACAAAGACATATTTCTCACTTCTCTTTTTATACATATCCTACAGTTCACATCCATTCTTTGCAGAATGACAAACATCTACAATGCCTGAACACCTATAAATAGACAACCCAAAGTAGGACAAACATTTCATTTGCACTTTCCCTGCCAAAAAAAAAAAAAAAATGCTACAGTAGCTCATTCCATCACTAATGCCTGCTAAACACTTTGACAGCACCATAGGAATAGATTCTTCTTACCTCAAGTTTGCATAGTTTATAGCTAATTTTAGTTTTTACTTCTTGTGCTCCATTAAGGACTAAGTTTTTTCCACTTCAGCAATGCAGAATTGAAGATGAAGCCTCCTGTAGACCTTAATATGACTGACTCAAATGGGACATATTTTTAAATCTAGCCCAAGCATCTTTATACTCAGCCCAAATTCTTTCAGATTAAAAACAACAACAGACACAGCCATAGAATGGGAAACCTGTGGCTGATGCTAAAAGAAATCAGTGCAAGCAGAGATGGATTTTGCTCAAAAACTAAGGCAGTGGCAGTTTTTATATGGAATTTTAGCTCGCAAACCATCTCGCTCATAAGAAATAACGTATTTTGAGTATTTAAACTAGCATACACATGCGTGCCAAGGTATCACTCCCCACTGTTTTCCCTCAGAAAGCCCCAAGGGCCCAACTAACACCCTCCACCACGGATGCACCAGGGTGTTCGCCCAAAGAGAACTTCTACCAGCTCCCAAGCCTTTGCTGAGAATAAGCCAGGTGCACCAGAAGAGGAGAATAAGAAACAGCCTAAACTATCTCCTCTGCAAAAGAAAACTTGCTTAATGCTGCAAAAAGTGCAAACAGGCACTTTTTTTTTTTTTTTTTTGTCTTTTTGAGTCACATGGGGGTTCCCAGCCTGACGGCGCCATCAACAACTGTCACGATTCACAGGCAGGCACGGTTGGCACCAGATGTACTTGTGCTTTAGTGGCATGTTTTCCAGAGCAGAGGCACTCCATGGCCTGGCACAGTCCTGGTTAGAGGCTTAAAAAGTAGAGAGCTGCTAGATGTCACTGAAGCAAAGCAAGCTCTCAAAAAAAGACCCAAGGGATCTCCAGGGAGCATTGTGAAAACAAACAAGTTTGAGTTTTGTTCTGTGGTTTCTTTTAAGTAGCAAGCACACTAGAAATAAAAATAAAATAGTGTGGGAGCAGAGAAGAATAGTAATATGCAACAAGCATCACCCAGAACATGGGATAAGATGGATGTGTTTCTTCACCATCTTTCTTGCAAGCACAATTCAGACCTCACAAGGCGCTTCTCAGCCCCATCAGCCAACAATGAAGGGGAAAACCCAGGCCGAGCTGTTGGTATTCCCTCCGCCTCAGCTATTAAAATCTGTATTTGGCAAGAGAGGGGACAAATTGCCCCTAGAAGCCCCCCTGCTCAAGTCCAGCTAGTGCTCACTTCATGCCATCCTTCATTCCCTTCCCATGGTTTTGTTCTATACACAAAATGGTTGGCAACCACGCAGAATGAGTCCCATGTAGTCCCATTCCTACCCTATCCTCAGGGCAAAACACTTTTAGAAATAACAGTTAAGCAGAAAGTTGAATTTGGGTTTTGTTTTTTTTGTTTTGTTTCATCTTCAGTTCTAACCAGTTCTCATGAAGATGCAACCTGCCTCCATCAGCACCACAGGCTCTCTCCCAGATTACTTGATAGTTCTGTACTGGCTGAAGATACCAAAGCCCCTTCAACTTCCCCAAGTAGACCAGAGAAAACACATCTCGAGACCACATTCCACATCGGTTGGCTGCAAGCTGCCTCTTCACAGCTTTGTTTGGCTTCACACAAAGGTCAATGGCCAAAGAAACCACAGGCACATCAGAAAAACAGGAACGAGGAGAAAGCATAAGTTTCCTCCAGCACTAAAGGGAAAACACACATCGACTGGCCAGCCTCAAGCCATTCACCTGCTTTGAGCATCAAGATAAGTGACATATTTACTCCCATAACATCAATTATAGGTGTGAGGTCTTCTCTTATATTAATCACATTAATATGCATTCAACTTAAGGCAAGGAAAACCTCTTGGTAGACTTCCACCTTCCACCAAAGCCTACTAAAACCAAGCAAAATATCATCCATCATATCCAACCAAGATGTCAATCACAACCAAGGTTTAAGGCTGGGTTTCTACAATCAACCACAATCCAAATACACTGGGAAGAGGAGACACGGGTACAAGGCAGCAGTCTTCTACCAACCTTGGTGGTGTCATCATGTGACCGCTGGTACCGTTTCCAGCGGCAGCCGTAGATTCCTGTCAGGCACGACAAGCATAGCTGTGGCTCGTAGTACTGCAGTGGTTGGTGTTTAACCATGCTCCTTCCAGCCCCTCAGGAGCAATGTATCAGAAATCCATCAGGTCCTGGGAACGCCCTTTAGCAGGAGAAAAAAGGAAAGAAGAAAAAGTGGTATTTCGATATATTAACATGCAATTTCATAGTTAACCATGTTCTCTGGCTATTAAGAGAGGAGAATTGGTAATCAGGACTAATCCCAGCCCTGTCAACACCTCAGGCTTGTTACTCAACAAGACCTCAAGAAGTTTAATTAGTTGCCATGTTGCATTTCCTTATGCTGTTTCTCCCACTCCACCGAAAGGGAGTATATTCATAGCTATCAATAAGAAATGCTGCTCAAGGACAAGAGCAGTAGACATATTATTTGCAGTCTGGATGATTAGATTTATAGAAACGATTGAAACGCAAAGAGCCATTCCCTCAGCTAGCACAACCTTAAAATTGACTCTGAGACCTCAGCAAAGCTGCACCCCAGCCAAGGTATTTTGTTGTGAGCATCCTATGGAGGCCATAAACAATCCTAGTTGAGGAGATAGCATGTGCTGCAAGAGGCAGACATTCACCTTCCTTTGCAAGCACCCAAGGAGCCACAGAAGGAGGCAGGTGGGAAGCAGAGCCAGCTGCAGCCTTCACCCAGAAAAGAGAACCCCGCTCCACCAAACTGCATGAGCTCCACGGAGGCCACAATGAAGCAACTGCATGGGAACATCGCTGTTTCAAGGGAAAGTACTTCCCTCCACACATGCACTGCGTGTCACAAGGCTGTATTTTATATTTAGGGCGCATACTTTCAGCTGGGTTGAGATTCATAACGAGAAAGCCCAGGTCATCCTTCGCTCTTACTCATTCAGAGAGTCAGCATTCAGAAACTGGGACCTGAAAGCAAACGTTTACCAGCCTGGTGGCGTCACGCTCATGTTTTTTAGCTGTACTTAACTCCCACCAGGGGTTTTCCACCACTTCTGGTGTGCAAGTGCCGACCCACAGCCCTACACATTGCAAGCTCAACTCCCATTGAGCATCATTCATGGTGCATGGATTATCCATGCAAGAGCAAAGTGCTTGTTTACCTTCAAAGAGCATGAACAGTTGCATGTACGGCCTGCACTTACTTGCAGAAAGACCTACAGCTTCCTCTATAGGGCAACTGCTTAATTTTCTTATAGCCCAGATGCCAAAAAAGGGCATCAGGCAATAAAGCTGGCAAAGGGGCTGGAGTACAGACCTTACAAGGAGCGTCTGAGGGAGCTGGGGTTATTTAGTGTGGAGAAGAGGAAATTCAGGGGAGACCCTATCGCTCCAAAAACTACCTGAGAAGAGATTATAGCGAGGCAGGGTCAATCTCTTCTCCAGTTCTATCTCCTAGAGATAGAACGAGAGGAAATGGCCTCCAGTTGCACCAGGGGAGGTTCAGGTTAGACATTAGGAAGAACTTCTACACAGAAAGAGTAGTCAAGCATCGGAACAAGCTGCCCAAGGAAGTGGTGGAGTCACCGTTGCTGACAGTGCTCAAGACGCATATAGAAGAGGCATACATATTTTAGCAGGTATGGTGTTGAAGGGTTTACTGTTGGTCTTCATGATCTTAAAGGTCTTTTCCAACCATAATGATTCTATGATTCTATGCCTTAGTACTCCGGGTTTGCAGAAAGATATAACAACTATGAGCACCAAAACCCCACTGGCATTGCCCAAGTGTGGCAAGCTTGAGTGTGGAGACTGGACTAGATGATATGCAGAGGGCCCTCCCAACCTTGGCAGTTCTGGGATTCTATGATTAAAGATGTGTCCTAGCCACCTCATGAGGACCACAACACATTGCTAAGTCCCGTGGAAGGAAGCCACTAAGAACAGGGTTCATCCAACTTCTTCCTACAGCTGACAACATAAGGGGATGGTGCAAGCATTGAGGCATGGACCAGAAGACACTTCAGCTAGGGCACAGTCAGCTCAACCCCTCCAGCTTCTGCCCTTCTCCACGTCCGTTTCCTCTCTGTATTTTGCTCTGCCAGCCCTGCACAGGTCTGTTCTGGCTTTCGCTAATTAGGGCTCAGCATCCCGGAGGCAGACGGATCTTGCTAGCTGCCCGTTGCGGTTTCAAAGCTCAGCAGACCGTACCGCGCTGTCTCCAGAGCTCACAGCTCCTCTGCCCCCGTGTCACACACGTACACGCGTTGTCCTTTCAGTAAATCTCCCCAGAAAGCTCTCAGCACCGCTCAAGGCGCTGACCCAGGCAGATGACACAAGAGCACCCAGGACTTGCTGTCTTTCCTCCCTGCGGGGAAGACATGCAGGACAGTGTCAAGCGCATCCTGCCTGATGCAAGAAGCATTCACCCATCATCTGGCACCTCTGTGCTCTCCTAGCTCATCTTTCCCCGAGTGCTGCACCACCTCCGTGGCCTCGTGCTTGAGGTCACCTGCCCGCGTGTCATCCTCTCTCACGCTATTTATAAAACTCCGCATTAGTCACTGCACAAGTTGCCTGCTCCCTTCCCTCCTCCAGCCTTTGTCTGCTTCGTTTTGTGCCCAACGACATGAGTTTCCCGGGCTGCCTTCTCCACGTGTCAGCAGCAACTAAAATAGGACAGAAATGCTGAGCCTGTGGAGTTGATGCCGCTTAAGAGACTTGGACAAAGACACAACCTCTGCCCTGAAGATTCTGAATGGCAGGAGATGTACAAAACATTGCAGGACACAGGCAGGACCTTAAATCACACACTTTACTAGTATGAACACCTAGCAGACTACAGCAAGTAGGAAAAAAAATCCCTCATTAAATCATCTCCAGAGGACACCACTTCTTCCCAATTCTATCTCATTCTGCTTCATTCATGCAAAGTAAGAGGGCAGATGGACAACCTCAAAAGCTTTTTAAAAGGTATTTTACTTGCTAGCTTAAAAGATTTGCATTGCAAACCCAGCACAAGTGCAATACTTGAGCATTTCATCACTTTGTTCTTTTGGGAAGCCACTAGCTATTCTCCATCCTTCCCCTCTAGCCCAAAACACCTGGAGAAGTGGTGCCATAAAGCAAACACATATGCACACCGACTGCCATAACTGACAAATCCCGACTTTCCCAACAGAAATCCAAATTATCTGAAGTGGGAGGAGGCAGGGAGCACAGGCTGCCCTTCAGAAATAGTAAAACTCATGGGTTACACAAGTCTTGGATCCATCTTTCCTTTGAGGAAGTTGAGACCAGAGCGCTTAATACCCAACTGAAGCTTCATGGTGCAAAGTTTAGCTCTACCTAAAGATGGGAGCTTTAGTCAGCATCGCTATAACATTACAAAGCGGAGATAGGAGTTTGCAGAGATAAGAGCTGTACTGGTGCACACATTCACACACGTCTTCATGCCAAACAAGATAGCAATCCAAATGGATAACAAAGGATAGGAAGCAAGGAAAGATAACAGTGACACTGTTGCCCCAGTTGTTTGATAGGGACTGTCCACAGATGATTTCAGGCTCCCACAGACATTTGACTCCTACTCTTCCAGAGAAAACCTTCCAAATCAAGTCTGAGACATGCTGGCTATTTGCCATGTTGCCCCTCTCTCCAAATAAAGGGATAAGTCGACGGAAATTCAGCAAGAACTGAAACTTGGACGCCAATTTGTCATAAAGGGTAGGGTTTGAGCTTGGATAAAGCTTCAATTGATCATTTATGCAGTGCCATCGAAAGCATCTAAAGACTCACAGATGGAAAATCTCACATCTAGTACACTCATTTCAACACCGAAAGTTTCCCATGTAGAAAGGCAAGCAGTCTCCAGATGCATTCCCCAAGATCCCTGGGTTTTACCAGCACATCCATTTGTCATCTGCTAATGGATAACTGCAGCCGGCCACACATCTTCAGGAATCACTGGCAGGGCACACACCACATGTCCTAAATTTGGGTAGAGGAAGTTTTGCCTTGATTACTACACCGAACTGCAGCTTCAGGTGCCTATCATCACTTCTCACATCCCAGACTACACCTAAAGGGGCTGAGCAGTGGCACCTCTGGCACTTAGCACAACTTATATTAGGAAGCCGATATTGCTGTTGGGACAAGTATCACAAGGTAGCAGGTACATGGAAGCTCCCATCGCAGAACGCTCACCTTGGAAGCCAGGATCTGTGCTTAAGCCTGTTTCAGATACAAACATCCCCCATAGCAGTGCAAAAAGCCATCAGGCACATGCTTTCACCATCCTAAGCGTCACATCCACAGTTCATGGGTTTGCTGAAGCCATTTCAAATGACATTGCTTTAACAAGGTACAAGTGCACTTCAAAGGATGGCAGGGACCAGGAACCAACTATGATTTTTGTTTGTTTTTTTAACCAGGAACCCCAAGACTCAAGGTAGGTGTGAAAGCTTCAAGTTTATCAGCCAGTTCTGAAGGGCATCCACCAGCCTCCCACAGCAGCATCTGATCCAGCATCTCCCAAACTCCCCGAGGACATCGGCAGGGACACAAGTATTTTCAGTGCAGGAAGACAACCAAAAAGCACATCTGTCACATGCCACCATCACCAGAAGGCTGCTGCAGGGTTTTAGTATGAGTTAGAAGCCACTAAATATAACCAGGAGGGAACAGACAGATTTTCTCAGAAAAGATCATCAAGGAAAAACACAGCTGAGAAGGTCTTATAACCCACCAAGCAAAGCTCTTGCCTCAGTCCTCTCAATGAGTCCCGGTACACAGGGATGCTATGGAGCCCACTGGCTTCACCAGCATTGCCACCCTCAGTCTCAGAGCAGATCCAAGCTACAAAAGCTTTTCAAACCATTCCAGGTAGCTCTTTATAAAGCAAGTCAGCAGAGAGAAGAAATCCAACATGAGCTAAAGAGGCATTCCAGAAACACAGTAAAGCAAAACCTTTTCTTTGAACTGCACGAGACACAAACGACAAGTCTGAAAATCATTCCCTCTTCTTCGAGGGCAGCAGTAGGTGATGCATCAAAATCCACAGCAGAGAAAAGCATAAACTGCAGCTCCCCACCCTCTCCTCCCCATCACCCAAAGGTACCTGAGCAATAACGGGGTGCACGAAGAGACTGAAGTACCACAAGCAAGATGCTGCTCAAGAGAAAACAGGCTGATAAAATTGCCACACTGATGCCATCTGTCCAGAGATCCTTGCTTGGCTGAGATCACAGACCGAATACTTGCTTCTCCTGCTACCAGGAAGGGATTTAATGGAGAGAAGCAGAAAGTCCGTACCCTACAATCACTGTTCCCATGACATCTATAGCTTTGAGGTGGAGAAAGCAGGCTATGAATGATTCAAACCCCTGCTGGTTAGCATTACATACAGAAATGAAAACAGGAAGCAAGACAACATACATTAATTATTCAAATTCAGCAATATGCACCAGAAGGAGGAAAAAATATATATAAAAATTACCAAACCCACGCAGTCCATCAACCTTGACTTTAAAGAAGCATCATCTGCCAGTGGCTACAAACTTCTTCGAGCCAAATAGTTTGCCAGCCTGCTTGCCCAAAAACGGGGAGTCCATCTGCAAACACAGCAAGAGCATTTTCTGAAGGCTCCGGGATGCCTAATTAGCACACACTGCATTCCCGAGGTACTAGGCTGTAGGTATCCGTTACAGACTGCGACACATTATTCCTTTCCAAACAGTTTTGGAGAAAAAAAAAAAAAAAAAAGAGAGAGAGAGAGAGAAAAAAAAAAAAAAGGGGAAAAAGAGAATTCAAGTTGCAGGTTTAAAAGGGAAGCTCTCCAGGGAGATTTGGCCTAAAAATTTGGATTTTTGTCCGAGTTAACTCCTCCATCCCTGTAGTCTTAGGTCAACATTCCAGATCCTGAATGGAAAGAGGGCAGAGCAAGCAGGACTGATCATTTACGTTATACATCTGCTAAATCTCAACACTATCATTTTTGGCAGAGGAAGAGAAGCAACACAAGTCCTGAAGCACAAAAGGTAAACGACACAAATAAAGCCATGGAATAACAGGATCTAACCCTTCCACCCGGCATGGTACAGTCCAAGTCCTTCCCTCCAACCCTCCCTCTGTTTTTATTCATCAGCAGAGTTTCATGCAGGCCACACTCAGAGCTCATTGAGCATCTTGGAAGGTTGGAAGGGATCTTTTAATAGCCCAGAGGCAAGTGGCTCACCACAACCCCTCTTGGTCACCCTAGGCTGGTTCAGAACAACAGTTGCAGCATGTGACTTCTTGCTTGAGCCTGCCAAGGATCAAAGAGAGCCAAAAATTTAGCTGAGGACTTTCCATTGGTTTGTTTTGAACGCACACTTAGTCATGGGCCAACCGAGGTCTACAAGGGCACTGGAGTGCACAAACACCCATTGCCCAGGGGAAAGGAGGAACAGCCATGGCCTTCTGCAGCATCTCCATCCATCAAAACAGGGTTGGAAGGACCCAGAAAATAATAAGCTTAGTCCCTGTGGGTCCCACCTGGAACTAGAGGCTTCAGAGGACCAGATGTGTTGGAGACGTGAGGATAGCCAAGAAACATGGTCACCACCACAGTCATGTGATGGTGTTCCTCCCATAAGTGGAAGCCAAACAGGCCATCTCAGTGATGGAAGACCCAAAATCTGAGCAGACTAAGTTAAAGGGGTTCAACCTCCCCAAAACCAGGCCCAAGGACACACATCCTATTTTCAGTGCAGATAAAGGCAAAACATTCCAGGAATATTAGAGACTTTTTACTAATGCATTTTAAGAAGGACCTTGATGGATTCTACTGCTTTCTACATTAAAAGGATTTTTTCCTCTCATGACTGATGACTCAAGGGATCACTGTTTATCATGAATCTCTGTATAATTTCCAATATCTCCATTTCTTATTACAAGTTACATCAAGTTAATTATAGTTAAAATATTGAGCTGAGCAAATAAGTTCCTGCACTGATTACATAAGAATGTTACTGATACCCAATTACCCCATTGATATTCTTGTAAGCATTCATCCAATTGTTTCTCTAACTACACTGGAAAATACTGGATTTTCTTTAAATACTTGGGCATTAAAAAGAGGGGTTTATCTCCTTATCTCCTCAGGAGCAAAGCTTCCAGTTCTATATATCTAAATAAATAAATTGTATTTTTTGCCCAGCAAGGAGCAAAACGATTGAAAGCATTAAAATAAATGCATCTACATTCTTGTGACTTACAGGGACTCTTCATGGTTTTCATACCAATCTTTTCTTTAATATGCTGAATTCATCCAAAAAAAAAAAAAGGCGCAATTTCCCCAGCTTGGGAGATAGAAATGGAAGCGGGAAAATATCTTCCCATCTGTTTAATAATAGAACAACTCTTATAGAGGCGTGTTTGCTACAGCCATTCCCACAGGAGGAAATCTATATGCAGGCTGAGCTGCATTTTCCACGTCTTGCTGGCTGGGATCCAGAGCGTCTCAGCTTGCAAGACCAAGATTTGATTTCAAGGCGGGAAGGGTAGGAGAACACCCCCAAGCCAAGACCAGCTCCAACCCCGGAACGCTGGGTCTCAGCAGAGGGTGAAACACCAGTAACGGTGGTAATAACCCTCCCCACATTGCTGGGGACCTCCTGGTGACCCAGCAGGATGATAATTCCCAACACAGTGTCCATGCTCTGGAAATAGGGTTGGGTAAAGGTCTTCCACACAGGCCACAAACATTTTTTCCCCCTCTTTTTTTAATAAGGACAACACTTCAGAATCCCTCACAAGAGAAAACAGCAGCTGTCTTAAAAATACCAATTGCCCTTTTTTTTTTGGGGGGGGGGCCTGTCAGGGTTAAAAGAATGTATATAATCAAAAGCAATGTGGTCCTTGATGTGCACCTGTGTGTATGTATAAATAAAACATTTTGGATCAGAACTGAGCTTGAAAAATTTGTATTGGCAAGACACCTCTGCCCTAAAAACTACACGGTGCTGCCCCAGGGACAGAAAATATCAGGGAGAAAAAAAGAGTCTGCAGAGCTTATCTTGATGTGTCATAGAAGCTGCAGAGTTACAGATCCAGCTTATACCTCTGAAGAGCAGCACTGTCATCCCGATGCCAAAAAAGCCCTATGACTACTTCCTAACACAGGGAGACATCCAGCAGATCCACTTTGATTCACAAAGCGGCAAGAGACAACCCAAACAGTCAGGGATCCGGCTGACGTGTAGCCCCAATGGGTCCGACCTGTTGTTTATTGTTCTTAAGGGTATTTTATTATTATTATTTATTTTTTAAAAAAATTAACGCTTTGAAAGTAGGGCAGCATGTAGTTTGGGGTTGTACACTTCCAGTTAATGAGAATTCAGACTTCAAAAGATAAATACTTCAAAGGGATTACAAAAGAAAAATTTAGACTTTAATCTCGTTAAATAAATAAGCGCAGTGCAGGCTAACACCCCCTGCAATCCAGCCTCTCAGCATTTTCTACACCAAGGGTATATTGGGTGCCTTGCATTTTAGAAAGGGGCTGGAGAAATGGAACAGATCACCAGAGAAATCTTATCAGAGTAACAAGCAAATTCAATCCCTGCTTTCTGCACAAGCTTGAGCCTTTGCAATGAAACCCTCTAACAAGTCCAGGCATTGGGATAGATCTAAAACACAACCATCTCAAGAGCTTTCACTGTAGGGAGAGGGACTTGCTCTCTCCCAAAGCTGAGAAGCAACAAAAAGCAGTGACGCAGATCTGATATTAGCAGAACGGTGCTGTATTTTAATCTGTGATGTGACAGCAGAGGTGAGGGTTACACATGGGTTGACTTTTATCCTGACAGCACTTTGTACCTGTACATCCTCAGAAGACAGCTGAAAAAAAAGAAAACTACTGCGATAACCCCAGGCACCAGCTCTCACTTAAGACAAAAAAAAAAAAAAAAAAATCAATTTTCTTCTTCTTGGAAAAGGACACTAGGAATGGAGAAGGCAGAAATAATCCAGGTTATGATCAGTTCAAATTTTTCTTGGGAAGCTACTCAGAAATGGAGATCTCAAAGATAACAGAGTAGAGTTGGCAAACACCTTCATGGAGCCCCATTAGCTGGTTTCTACTCAACTGTTATTTGAAATCAGCACAGCCAGTTCAGGTTAGTTCTGGCTGCATCCTCAGAAATCAAAAGCCAAAGGAAAGTTGGAGGTAGATAGGAAGCACTAAGGACACTCCAAGCATTTACCTGGGATGAGGCCTTGCCTGGGCACATGAATGAGAGAAACAAGATGGGAGGCAGAGCTGGATGACTAATGCAGAAGAAACCAGCTTCCCAACCTCTCCCTCGCAGCTAGATCCTGGAGGTCACAAGTACTCTGCCCAAAGCTTTTCTTGACATCAGGGTAGTTCTCACGTAGCAAACCAGTGAAGTCCACCGATGAAGAGCCCAAAACCCTTCTTCCCTTCTACCCTTTTTGGCTGATTCCAAAGAAAGCAAAGAGAAGTTTGAAGCAACCCAAGAGGTTCAAGACCCCATTCTTCCTGTCCGAGAAATACAACTCTTAGCCACTGCCAAGAAAGATAGTAGAGGGGGTCAAAGATACCCCAACAAGCAAGATAAGTGGATTAAGAATGGTATCGCTAGAGCTGATGCCCCCTTAGGGTAACTGGTGTATTAGATGTTGAAGGTCTATTTTCATTGCTCAGTCTATGTCATAGGGGAGATCCAAGTTGGGTGCCCACAGGGAATGTGTCTCCTCTCTGCCTTGGATCTACCAATAGTCAGGCAAGATCAGCTACGGTTCTGCAAGCAGAGAAACATAAGTCTCTTCTGTTACTGGAAATGAAAGCTAAATGCAGATGCAAGCAGGGCCAAAAGTGAGTTCACAGAGGAAGAAGAAAGAAAAAAAGGAAAAAAAGAAACAAAGATCAAGAAAGGCAATAAGAGCAACACCCTGGATTTCAATTCCAAGCAGTAAATTGGCTCCATAATCTCATTTCCTTTATCCAGTGCTTCCTGATTGAGAAATATTAGGTAAGAAAGCCTCAGCATTGCATCAGGGTCACCTACCATGAAAAGCTGAAGCAGCCCAAGTGCCGCACGGTTTTAGTCTGTGAAAGGAACTACCTCGATCCTGTTAATCCTCTATTCTGTAAACACATGCTAACATGAAAGCAAGGAATTGCTAGGAAGCTAGCAAACCTTAACGGATGCCAGGTTTCAGTTTTACTGGCAAAACACGTGCTAACTAATGGTCTTTCCCTAGGATTCTCCAGGAGGCCTTGCCAGTATTGCTGGTATCCAGGAAAATCAAATAAAGATAAGTCCTTTGTGAGAAAAAATTTAAAAAAAATAAAAAAAAATTTAAAAGGGTTTGCTATTACTGAAAACAGAATTCAGTCATGGACCAGGAGATGCTGATGAGTTAAACTCGAATAACACTGAGGACCTCTCCATGCTAGTCATAATGAGGGCTTTGAGACCATTAACAACAACTAACCACTTGAACAAAGATCCAGACCAGTCACTTGCTACAACTTTCCTGCATTCAAGTAGTTTTCCAGCTAGCTGGGATGGTGGTGGGAGGTCTCTCTAGGACCATCAGCTCTTCCAGGGAGAAACCACAGCACATTGCTTTGAACTGGTTGATAGCACTGATACCTCAAGGAAACAAGAGTTAAAAATAAATAAATAAGATTCGGGATCATGAAGGAACATCAGCAGAGCTAAGTAGAAAAGAGCACCAAGGCTAGAGAACAGAGGACAGAAATCAACAATAGGAGAAGACAATAAGACAAGACACCATGGAAGCACAGCTCGATGCTGAAGCAAGCTATGAAGGGGTTCAAGCACGAAAAGAAAAGAAAAAAGTTTTTGTTAAAAATATATATATTTAGGGAATTAACAAGATTACTCTATGTTTTTTCTCTCCATAAATCCCAAGAGCTTGGCCATCTTCTGCATGCTGAGGAGCAACAGTTTCCATCAAGTCTTATCCATTTTCAGCATGTGTTTTTGTTGAGGAATTAAATAGGAACAGGCCCGTTTTTGAACGTGCACGCTCTGACATACGGTTTCCCCCACAAGCCAAGCTTCTCTCCCTCCTCCCCAGTCCCCTCTTCCTACTCCCACCCCTGGAGAGTTTGCTGTAATCACATGTGAATTGTATTACCTGGCCCTCCAAGAGGCAGTTTTAATCTGCCTTCATCAGGAGCAAAAGCAGAGGTCTCTATCAAGCATTTTTGCTGTTGGGGGGTTTGTTCTCCACTTTATCCAGCCGCGTTTGCCGCTGCCGTACTGAAAGATTGGTTTACGCCAGCAGGAAAAGAAAAGAACTGCTTAAACTGTGCCAATAGCACTCAGCTGAGAACAAGCAAAAATGCCTCCACACCCACTGCACACGCTGTAATTGAAACAGTAAGAGGGGGGGAAAAAAGTCTGCAAGATTGGTTTTACGATCAATACTTTGCACGTCTGCTATGCAACCGCTATCCAGAGAATTAAGCATGAATGTCTTTGGCTTAATGAGAGGTGGAAAGTCAGAGTTTAATGGATTACAAGCTCTTTATTTCCTATGATTGATTCCTTCCATGCAGCTGCAAGGAAAAAAAAAATTCTTATGCAGCAGAGAAGCAGCTACATTAGGGAAGCTCCTTTCCTTAATGTTTCTTTCCTCCCAAATAACCACCCTGCCAACACACAGCACATTGCAAAGCACGGAAGTGCCCTCACCAATAAGGTCGGCAATAAAAACTTCACGCACGAGCTGTTCCCTCTGCATCTTCCACGGCCTCTGGAGCTCTGCTGCTCTCCAAGACGGATACTGCTTCGGTTTCATACCCCCACAGCACGTACGTGAGCTCGGCAAGACCCGAGTCACACAGCAAACTCCACCCCACTGCAAACACATTGGATATGCCACGGCCAAAGTAATCAAAAAGTAGAACATAGCAGGAACCGGTGACGTGCAAGGCACGAAAAAGCCAACTTCCTTACTCTGATTTTGAGGAACTTGTGGCTCAAACCCTTTTCTTCCCTCCCATTGCAACTGGGCTGATTTGGAGCAACTAAGACAGACCATAATCTGACACTGGAGACTTAGCTATAATTCTAAATATTCAGTTTTGGACCGACAACTCAAACAAAAACAAAACAAAAACCCACACAACACACAGACAAACTGATAAATTCCAAGAGATCAGACTGTATTAGGAGATGAATATGGAAGGATTGCTCTATAGGATACAAGTCTGGGGTGGGAAACATTCAAGCAGAGCTTTTAGCAAAAATAAGAGCATTTAAAAAAAAAAAAAATCAGGATTTATTCCTTCATGCCTGGGGATGCCAGAAGTTGACATTGGGCTTAGACAGGACCCATCCTTGGAGCACCTCCTTCCTTACAGGTTTTCAAGACCCAAGTAGAAAAGGCTCTAAACAATCTGATCTGAGCTCAACGTCAGCTCTGTTTTGATCAGGGGTTGGAGCAGCCATCTCCTAAGATCCCTTTGCACCAAGCAGCTCAGTGCTCATGCAGTTTAATGAAATATCCAGCATTAACGCCCTTGGGAGCCCCAGTTCTCAGAAAAACACACGTGCACACAAATTTTACAAGGGACCAACTAAAGCACATCCTAGAAACCTTTCTCATAAGGCAGCTCAGATACCACCTCCTGAAGCTAAGCAGTCTGTGATAAGAAAATCCTTTTCTGTTAAGCCATCAAGACACACTCGCTCAATTGACTGTTTCCAGTTAATCACCTTCACTACAGTTTTCTGTGCACTCGAAAACATGGGAGCAAAGATGAGATCAAAGCGAGACATGCACACACCCCACCACCTCCTCCAGCCCTGTTTCCAGGCAGATATTTTGATTTTTTGACAGAGTTTTATCCCTTTCTGTTCCAAAGCTCTTTGATAACGCATAGGTTTGTCTTGGGTTCCTAAAGCTCCTTCCTAGTTATTTCCAGTTTTGTATAAATCAGCCTGCTAAATGCAAGGAGACAGATATGACATATCGCCTCCCAGAGAATTTACAAGCTCAGGCTAGACACTGTGCGGTGAATGAAAATAGCATCTAGGGAAGCAAGAGGGTAACACAAGACAGGTTACAACAACCCGACCGCACAGTTGCTCAATCCAGGTAAATACTTGTCTTGGTTGCTGATGTCTGTTGTCTTTCAAAACCTAGACATTGAGCTTTAGAAAGACATGAGGGAGGATGAAGCAATTTTACTCTCTTTACAGCAATATTCATCTCTCAGTAGAAGGGAATTTCCTCACCCGATAGGCAAGAAAATGTGACATTCCCAAACATTCCCAGCTTTCAACAGAGCACTTGCTGCTTAAGGTCATTAGGACTCCAGCACATTAGAAAAGACACTGCTAGGCAAGGGAACCACCCCACTACCCACAAGGTCACACAGAAGATTAACAGTAATTTCCAACCCAGGCCTGGAGAGCTCTGTTCCAGTCAACCTAAAAAGCACAAAACCCCATCTGCCAGTTACAGCAGCTACTATCTTGCTTTGCTGATGGAAGGGACCAGTCCTGAGGGATTCAGAAACTCATTTAGTGATGCAAATCCAAGACCTATTAGTTAAAGCAGGCTCAATCATTCCTGAGGATTTTTTATATTACAATGAACATAAGCCCAAACCATTCCTCTGCCCTTCACAGCAGAGATGACACTCTTCCAGAGACGGTTACCGATGGCTAGAGACACCACCACTCAACACACTCCTACCAGCAATATGAGAACTGGTAGATCCAAGACTTTATAGCAAAACATGGAGCTAGTGAACTGCCTTCGTGGTGAGAAATCTTTCTCCCAATGCTGTTCCCAGAGATGCTCTAAAAAAAGAGAATAACTATATTCGTGTAGGAGCTACTTGGGTAGGTCTCAAGTCACAGGAATAGGAGTGTCCTAGTGCTTGCTGATTGCTCAGCAGTGCTGCCCATCCCTGGGGACACTTTTGAATCATTCCTCCCTCTTTCACAACAAGGGGGTGATTCATGGTGGCCGTGTAAGAGGCCCAACACCAACTCTGACCAGGTAAGGGATTGATGGGCTTTGACGTTTGGGAAGGTTGGAGCAAAGCTCTGGACATGATGCCATGGGCAGACAGCAGCCTGCTGTCCCTCCTCCTTCTGATCACTTGGCAGTTTTGGATGCAACACAGACCTTGGTATTTGGCAAACGGGCCTGAAGGAGGCCAGAAGATCCATCCCGCTATACACTTAAGCCTCAGGGCCGAGGACATAGATTACAGACACTGGAGATGTGCCTCAAAGCACTAAAAGTCTATTAAGGTCGTTCCTTATGATCATCAACCTCATTCAACAGAGAACTGGGTTTGCCCCAGGGGCCACATATCACGATGGGAACCCAGAGAAGCACATCCCAGTATCTGGCACAGCAAGCCCTTCAGGAGCCAAGAGACCAGGCAGCAACACACCAATATTTTTCTTTTCATTTCCATAAAACATTAAGCTTTCTAAGGGTGGGGGGGGGGGAAAAAGCCACAGAAGGAGATTGAAAGTTGATTTTTCTTAGCAGCCCAATGACATTGAAGTGGAAAAATCTGATTTTTTGTTGCTGTTGTTCAGCATCCCAGACTAAAGATCAGTTACACAAGCCTTCAGTCAGCGCTACTAAGCCTGACCACAGGCAACGTGCTCATTCAACAAGATGACCTTTTCTTCCCTTCCTAGAAGGGCATGAATGCCACCACAAAGGGGACACGGACAACATACCCAAGGCAGATATTTGAGCATCAGACAAGGCAGGGAGCTGGGGAAGGCTTCGTGCACATCCTTTGACAAGCCAACGTTATGCAAGCGGGACCCTTGCAAGTCTGCAAGGCTGTGCTCGCTCCAGAGAGACAAGCATCTACTCGGGTGAGTCACACACCTCACGCATCTGGAAAACAGCCCAAGCAGCAGCTGCAACCCCAGGAAAGCAGGGAAGGACTCTCTGGGGCACGAATCTCCCACAGAAAAGAAATAGGTTGGAGGTTTTGTTTTGAGTTGGTTTGGTGGTTGTTTTTTTGGCTTTTCCTCCAGGGTTTATTTACAAAGAGGATCCCATCAAAGTTAGCCTCTGCAGCTTGAAAGGGCAGGCCAGCTGCACACGAGTGCACTGCTTCCAGAATTAACCAGCTTTTATTCAGCTTGGTTCACTTCACTTTTCCTAGCTCACTTTGGGTTTTTCATTTATGGTTAGTTTAGAATAAACACCTGTCTAGGTGGGAACATGGAGGGAGCTTTACAGCCTCCAAAAAAGGTGGATTTCCTCATGCTGAGGAGCTAAATACCTTCATTTTCACCCTTGTTTTCTTAAGAAAATACCATATGATGGTATGAGCATCTCCATTTTCTCTCTCCGGTTCTCCACTCTCCGCTACCCCTTCTTCACACCTCAGCCACCACCAATGCCCTGGAGCATTTCTTGCAGAGCATAAAGTAGTTTTGACCTGGCAAGCTCTTCAAGAAGAATTACTGCCAGGTGCGAAAGGATCAGATGGACCTCCCTAAGGGAAAAACAGTTCCAGTCCAGGCCACTACCAAAGACTAGTCAGCATGAGCAGCTGGGAGACATGAAAGGATGGAAGGGAGAAGATTGATGATTTGAAGAAAGTCCCAAAGAAGCTAGACTTCAGTTGCATTGGGTCAACTTTGGGGGGTTAAGAAAGGAAAAATTTGAGAACACCTCAAGTTAAATAAATTGGTGCATGGACCACTAAGCCACTTCCTGCTGCCTCTTGAATGGACCAAAAAGGTCCTGAAGAGACTAGAGGCACTGTTTTGTTGACCAAATTAAGAGAAAGCATGAAGTGCTCGACACAGCTTCTCCGCAAACATAATTTAAATGAGAGGTTTCAGAAGCAGGCTTTATAAATGCCAAGAGAAAAAAAAAAAAAAGAAAGAAAGAAAAAAAGAAGAGAGAGATCCGCTGCTGATGACATCTTCCTTTTTGCTGAAACAGTTTTCACACTATTAAAACCCTACTGCAGTCAACACAGGACCTTGGTGCCCTCATCCAGAGGAAAGTGAGTTCAAAGCCACTAGTAACCAGACTGGATAAGCCAGAGAGTTCTTATTTCCAAAGGAAAAGAGCTGGGAAAGAAAAGGAACAAGGCAAACTGTAGAAATGAGATTTCTTTCCTGCAAAAATAGTAAACTGCAGATAAAAGGAGAACATTTGGAAAGCATATAGGTAGTGGAGGGGTGAAATGGGGTGTCTTTTGCTTTGCCATTTGAAAAGTCTCAGCAAAAGGCTGTGGAAAAGGAAATGAAAACATTTCTCAAGCTAAAGCAGTCAGAAACAGAAGGGAGTAGGAAGATGGAACTGGTAAATATTAGTTAGAAAATACGGGGAAGGCTGTTCCTGAAGATGCTAGTGCAGAGTAATGGGAAAAGAGGCATCTCAATGGGCAGAAAAGGAGGAAGAATCCCAACTGGCCAAGCGTGCTTCATGCCACTGGTTGGAATTGTGCAGGAGAGAAACACAGGGACTACGTGAACGTCTGCTCTCCATCATTGCAGGAGCTTTTGGGCCTCCATTTTCCACTATATCCATTAGACGTGAACATGAGGGTCTAGGTAAGGCATGGATGACCTAAGAGCTTACACACTGCCCCACACCCGTGGAAGACTGGGCTTTTCCCAGGTAGGACACATCTTATAAACCAACACAAGTGTCTTCACATCAAGATTAGGGTCCAGCTGGGGTGTTTCAGCAGGCTCATTTGGCTCATACCAGCTTTGGCAGTCACTTGAATTTCTCTGCTAATCTTAAAAAGATCCATTCCCTCCAGCAGGGCCTTTTTCATTCCCAGTAGCGTGATCTTATTTTTGGTTCCTGTGGGCTTATCAGCTGTTTTCCACTATGTTCGACTCGGTTTTCCATTTTGGCTCTCTCTCTTAAGCTGGTTTAAGAACAGTTACATAATTGTCCTTCTGGATTATCATGGGGGAAGGAAGCACTTTATTTTCTGACCTGAATTCTGGTATTATTAGCACATCTTCTAGATTTCTATCATCCCCAGTTCCACTGAAACCATTTATTTCAGAAATGGAAAACAAATCACTGTGCCCTCTGAAATTCAAGTAATTTAGGTTTTAGATTACAGATCACTTTCGTAATCAGGAAGTGATTGTTTCTCCTCAAAAGGCACCAAATGGAATAACTGAGAATTGGTACTTAAAAAAGTGGTGTCTTAGCTTTGCCAGTGCAGTCAAGTCACAATTCAACCATTACATAAATCTTGTTTCAAAAGCTCTCAAGCCTAGAAAGAAGAGATGTAGCCTCTTCTCTCAAGTCTGTAAGAAGTTTATCAAGATATACAATGGTGAATGAGATAGAAGAGCACCTCATTCATAGGGGAAAAATAAATAAATAAAAAAAAAAAAAGTAATTTTAATGTCTGCATCCCCTGAAGCTGATGGAGTTGAACTACATGACCCTCCTTGGCTCCTCTAAGGCAATGTCAAGTGAGTGACATGAACCAAACTTGCCTTTTTTCCTTCTTCCTTCAAGTGTTATTATCTCACCTCCTATGGGAGACGAACCACTGGTTTTATTCCTATTATTTGAAGCAACACAGGAGAAACCTAAACAATTGCTAAAAGACACCTCTCTTCCTAGTCTGTTCAAACTAGGACAATTGATAGCCCAGCATTTAACAAAAAAAACAAAAAAAAACAAAAAAAAAAAAAAAAAAAAAACCTTTTTATCTCTTGTAAGCAGCAA
This sequence comes from Tinamus guttatus, assembly GCF_059628265.1. Taxonomy (NCBI): domain Eukaryota; kingdom Metazoa; phylum Chordata; class Aves; order Tinamiformes; family Tinamidae; genus Tinamus; species Tinamus guttatus. The sequence continues at coordinate 6,871,737 of NW_028289136.1, forward strand.
ACAAGTCAAAACTCATAGTCCCCTTGTCTCACCCTGTCTCATCCAAGGTGGGAATGGGGTGGTTCCTGTTCATCTAGCAGTGCTTTGAAGTAGTCAGGCTATGCATCATAGGACATCACATCAGATTTTGCCAACCTACAAGATTAACCCACCAAGGTTATTTGATGAACTTGCTCTTCAGATATTCTCATAGCTGACTTGAACAGGAGGTTGGAGGAAAAGGTTGGACTAGATCTCCTGAGCTCCCTCTCAAGCCATGCGATTCTACAGCTATGTGATACTTGCACAAAAAATAAATAAATAAATACAAGAGTTTCTTCAGGGAATGCAAGATGCTCCAAAATACAAGCTTAGATTTCTAGTAAGTCCTCAGATTGTTTGATTAAGAAACGGAAAAATATGGCATGCTGCTTTATCAGAGCAAGACCTACAAACTCACTTTTGCTCAGAGGAGTATCTATCTCTCTGCACCTAAAACTGTACTCTTGCAAAGCAGCCAACATTCATATTGCCAAAATTCATATTCTTCAAGATGACTTCACCTTTAGGGAAGGCGCTTGCACGGAAGAGAAGCAGCTGCCCCAAAACCTTGTTTCAGAGAGTGAAACCAGATGCCCAATACCCTCTTGATCTCTGTAAGTGCTCTCAAGTCTCTTTTTCCTTATTTCTGCAATAAATGCAGCTGCACTCTTTTGCCCATTATACCAGCAGGACCAAAGTGGTCAGTCCTGGGTGATACAAGATACCTCAGGTGCATCCTGCCCAAAGCTGTCACCGATCATGGGGACATCAACCTCACTGTGCAAGAACATTAACAGCGATGGTAGCTCCATGCTCTGAGTGATAGGGACAGGAGAAAAAAAATAGGCCACAACTAAAGAAAATAAGAGAAAACAATTATGGCCAGCTATGCTTTAGGAAACAGGATGAAGACAAGGCTTCTCAAGAACTTGAAAGCCCAAGAGCTGTTGCACTTCCTCCACAAGCCTACACTAATTTTTCAGCAAAGCACCGTAGGGAAGCAAGAACACACTGCTCCCTCTTCCTGTTGGCCAGCTACCAAGCTGCTATTTCGTCAAGCACATTCCTCCTTCCATCCAAGAAAACTCTGCTACAGAGGTGTGCCTGCCTTTTGGCCAAGGAGGGCATAGCCCGGCCACCTTCATTTGCACTTTATTGAGGAGCGACTTGGGAAGAAGAGATAGAAGATTTTTTCTTCTCTTTTTATATAGAAGTTTCCATCAAAGAGCCTAAGTGTTTTAACAAGTTTAAAAACAGCCTGAGGTTCACAACCAACATACAAGCTCCAAAAAAAGTACGGCTGGTCTGGATGGAAACATCTTTTCCAGTATAAACCCCTCAGGCTAGCTGTGTTAGCCAAACTGCTATAAATCACCATCATCTCTTTAAATCTTGGCTATTAACTTTTAGCTTTCTAAGCAATTTTGCATATTCCAGCAAGTTGGGGTTTTGGACTGCGCTGCTTTCCAAGAATATCCATTTCTCTCTAGAGCAGCATAGCAATCACAAGCTGTTGAGTAGACTGTGAGGTTTCAGTTAAGAAAGCCCTCAGCCTTAGACCTTCCTCAACTGTACTTAAGAAGGGGCGATTAACTTTTTTCACTAGGTTAGAAAATGCTCTGTCTTGATATTGGTAATATGTTACGAAATCCACTTGAATTCTAGGCATTTTTCAATGGAGCCGCTTTTGTTATTCTATCTTCTGCCAGACCCCCTGGAATTCCACATTTTCCCTTTTTTCGTTCCATTTAGCACTGATTGGCCAAAGCCTATTAAGACCTCCTCTCTTTTTTTGCAAGTAGCTGATACCACCTGCTTCCCACAGCAGGGAGGACAGAGCATCACGCACACGTTTCTATTCACAGGCCGTTATGCAAGCGCCTTCTTCACATGCCACCCACTCCCTGGTCCTCAATCTGTCTGGCTTCACAGCATCCCTCCAGAGCAAAAACACAGAGGCAGCTCCACGTCTTGTCTAGCTCCGTCTTTCAACAGGCTGTTCACGTTTCTTTTTGCGACTTAATAAGGCTCCCTTCATTGAGCTGGAGAAGCATCTTTGCCACCTAGCACTTGTTCAACCCACAGTTTCGAACCCATCAGATGCAGCTTCCTTGGCACGCCCAAGCTCTCCCTCTGCAACAGGCAGCTCAGTGATTCTGTTGGATATAAGCATTAAATCTCTTTTAGAGCTCAAAGTAGACATTTTAACATAGGATCTAGCAGCCCTTCCCTCCTAAACTAGATTGGCCTCTCAGGGATATAATTCCTCAAATTCTCCACTGAAAACCCAGGCTATTTACTGTAACAGATTAAGTTTGACAAGTCCCTCCTAAGTGCTTGGCCACCAGGCACAAGAAGTTAACCACAGATTTAGACATGTAGTACAGAAATGAAAGGGGAAGAGCCAGAAATTCTTTGGCAATGAGGGGCTCCAGTAACAGCACTTTCTAGCATGGGATTCTTTCCATTAAGAGACATTTCTTTTGTAGTTCTTATACTTCACAGAAAGTAGCTCAAAGTCATGCCCAGAAACACTTTGGCCATGCAGCAGGAAATAACCCTGCTGACAGCTTAGTCACAGCTGCAAAGAGCCCCATATGGTCCACTGAATGCATAGTTAGATTGCATTTCATTTCAAGATAGCACCACACTGCTGCTTGCAGAGCAGGTCCAGGATAGACCAAGCTTTGAGTCCAGCCAACACCAAATGGGCCACTTAATCACAGAATCACAGAATGCTTAAGGTTGGAAGGGACCTCTAGAGATCATCTAGTCCAACCCCCTGCACACGCAGGGTCACCTAGAGCACGTGGCACAGGACTGCGTCCAAGCAGGTTTTGAAGATCCCACCACGTAAAGCCCGTTCTCCACCAGGCCTTGGAGGAAGGCCAACCACTTCACCTGCCCCATCGTGGAAGCAGAAGACAAACACGGATGGTTGAGGTGTGTTCACAGCTCTGGTTTAGGCTCTCTCCACCACGAAGCATATCTCTCCCTTTTTTCCATAGAGAAGCTTCCAAATTTAAGGCTTTTTAGTTTTCAGACACGAACAGACTCTGGCTTTGTGCCACTAAGCTCCAATTACTCTTGAGGGTAGCAGTCTGGAGGGGACCATACCATATTTCACAGAGAAAGGATTCTGTTTTCTTCCCTAGCAAGACAGAGAGAAGTGAGATGAGCCCAACTGGTAAAGCCAAGTCCATGTCACAAGCTGTCACATCATGGTCCCCAGGTCCTGGTCAGGTTCAGAGATTTCAGGAATTAGACAAGATTCAAAACATTTCAGGGACCAAACACAGATGAAGAGTAAGTAGCAGGACCTCCCAAGTTTCAGCACTTCCATTCCCAACATCACTTTAGGATGAGCAGAATATACAAACAGTGGCATCCTCAGAGCATCAGCTCCACCTCCTACCGGTACCTATGGGTGTTAGTTAGGGAAGTAGCAGAGCACTTGGAGGAGATTAGGAGAGAAATGAGACAACAAATCATCAAGTCTTCCATTACAGCCAGAGAACACAACCTCATCCTTGCCATTCTCTTTGCTGTTACTAAAAGGGCTTAAACTTACCATTTTGTAGGATTTCAACAGAAAAAAAAAATGGGGGAAGCTGTTGAAGCTTTGTTCTGTTCAAGCTATCAAGTGGAAGCAATTGAAATGGATAAGCTTTAAAAGAAGAGGGTCTGGTGTGTTCATGAGCACCCAGAAATTAGCAGGGACAGGGAAGCAGGGCTGAAATTTTCCTCTACACACCATCCAAAAAAGACACAGCTACAGTTACAATAGATGTTGTATTGTTTAGAAACCACCTTATTTCTCCCCAACCATTAGCATCTTGGCTCTGCCATGTTCTGTTTTAGGTTTCAGAAGAAACACGCATCTCCGATGCTTGGTAACCTCAACCTTTCAAGGCACTCTCAAAACCAAACCTGATGAGATGCCCTTTCAGATATCAGAATTAGAATACTGATTTATTTCGGAAAAGCTCAGTAGGTTGCACACAGAGATTAAGCTTGTCAAAGCTTTTCATGTATTACAGTAAGAACTGCAGAGCCAAGCAGGTCTTCGGTCTGGCTCCAAAAAACAAAACTAGACAATTTGCTAGAGCCAAGCCCTTCACAAAAGCACAGGGAAGCAGATACAGAATCAACTCAACAGATCCTGACTAAGCACCAGACAGCACCAAACCTCAAAGATGCTATTTAAACAAACACCCTAACATTTAATTTTAAGAGAAAAGCATGTCATCCACCCCCTTCCCCTGCTCTCCTGAGTTATCCTTGGTCACCTCTGCAACAGGCAACTCTCCAGTCACATCTCCAGGACAAGGCTCAGTACAAGGAACATGATAATAAGACAGATTTTAAGATTTTAATATTCTTGGCAAGTGGAAGGATTTCAGAGATAAGCACTGCTGTAGTTTATTTTTTGTTGCATATTCATGCCCCCCCCCCTTTTTTTTTTTTTAAATATACAAAAAGCTTCTCCTACAAATGCTGAAGTGCTGGACTCCAGCCCAGAGATGGGCTCTCCACAGCTTTTCTACTACCTTTCTATTTTGGAAGGGCTTTACAGGCCAAATTATCCCCATGGCAGTTCCACTACCAAATTCTGTATTTTTATCTTAACAGACATAAGCTGTATTCAAGATAGCCCTACATTTTTGTTTCAGGTTACAGTGCATGTTATTAACAGGAAAGTACTTCCAGCTGCAGCTATTGCCTATAGAAACTGAACCAGCATCAATTTATCATCCTCCTACCTTCAAAAGGAGGTTGTACAAGAAAGCTGAAGCTCCTCATTGATTTCTAGGAGGAAGGGAATGGGAAAACAGGTTGTAGGGGCAGAAGAAACTCATTATATATATTTTAATCTCATCAGGCTCTGAAATTTAACTAACAGGATTTCAAACCTCTCAGGGAAATTGGAAACAGGAGGTGGCCAAGATTTGTGCTTCATGGCAGTTTGAGCATTTGGACAGTCTCTATCCAGAAGAAAACACAGTGGGGAGAGATTTCAGGTCTAAGAAGACACTGGCAGATTCATAAGCACATTTAGGAACTGATAAGCAGTTCTTTGCAGCAATCCTCTTGAATGCACAGAATAGGTTATTTACCAAGACATGAGTCGGAGGTACAAATATCACTTGAGCATCAGCAACACAACAGACAGAAGCAAAATGCTTCTCAGTTCAGGAAAACAGAGATTTCTTCTCCCTGTGCATGGAGGTGAAGGCAAAAGCAGATGCAGATGTTGAGTTGCAGACACAACACAACCAAGAAACTCTAAGGCAGGGACTTTGCATAAGGGGTCCCACCACATTTGCAGCACCATCCTTTGACTGCTACATCACCTCGGGAGCAGAACATCATCCCACCTTTGCAAACCCAGCATGAGACTCCCCTTTTGTTGGCTGGAAGCAGAAATAAATGAAGGAGGAGGTGGCTCAGAGCCACAAAACCCCCTTGGCCTTGAGAAGTCTATGGGCATCAGGATAGTCCAGTGCCCTGGGTGGGAAAATCAGCTGCACTCATGCACATGGAAGCACGGGACACGGTTCATTTTGGAGTGTTATTTCAAGCAGAAAGACAATAGTGCCTTTTTGCAACACCTCTCCACTCCGGATAATCTTTCATACGCCCACGTGTCACGCAACCCTGAAAAGCGGCTCTCGACAGGCAGATACAGGCTCTTAAACACAACAGCACAATTAAAAGAGGAACAGCCAAAGGGAGCAACAGGGCATCCACGTGGGCAAAGGCGAGCAGCAGGTAACACAGGGAGCAAAGAGGAACCAAAGGTGCCTTCACCGCATCATTGGCATACTCATACCTAGCCTTAAATTAAGTTCTTCCAACACTGCAAAAGACAAAGAAAAAAAATTCACACTGTATCTTATACTTATTTTCAGACAGCCTTCCTATTACCAATGCCTGAACATGCTAAAAGCCCGAGGAGAGAGATCGACAGCAGGGCAGGATGGGGAAAAGTTGAACACCTGAGTGTTCAATAATCAGCTTTTGCCTTTTTCCTGGTAGGGTAAATTGAGTCAGATTTGGTAGGGTTTTTTCCCTTTGTTTTTTGTGCTTGCAACACCTCTAGCCAAATTCTCAGTATATTATCTTGTACTCACAAAGCATAAATGAAAATCTGCTAATGAAATTAATCTTGATCATGTTGCATCAATGAGGCAGCAACTTGTTCTGTATTTCAGACTGACATTAAAAAACTGTAAATGGGTTTCTAGGGTACCCGATCACAAGAAACCTGCAAAAAAATATGTGTGTATATATACACACTTAAAGGAAGACAAGGTTTTCCTTTCTATCACAGGCTGAAACATAGGTTGAAACCCTTCCCTAATTAAAAAAAAAAAAAAAAAAGAAAAAAAAAAAGGAAAAAAGAAGAAACACGCAACACACACCATCACCACCATCTGGGCACTCCATTTCAAGAAATCACATTTTTAACTTTGACTTATTTTAGTAAAATTAGTGAGAAGCTTGTTGTAAATACTGAATTTCCCAGGAAACTGAGCCTTGTTTTGAAACAGAAGACAAGAAGCAGCAATAAGAGCTAGAAACTCTCAAAAGAGTAACCCTCCCGGCCAAGGCTGGCAGAAAACTTGCTGCTTGGCTACAAGGGGTAGCTCAGACTCATTGCAGTAGGTCCTGTCTCTGGAGAGAGATACATCAACCCATAGTGTCCTTTGGTTCTTGAAAAAATACAACTTATGCAAGGACCCACCAACAGAGCCACGAACTAATCCTTGTTCCATTTGAGTCTCATCACTCAAGAGCTCATCTGGCATCACTGCATTTCAGAGCACCACTGCAACCAAGACATTTTCATCATGGTTTTGTGGCCAACAAGAACATGATGCTTCAGCTGCAGCAGCTCAGGATGCTCAGATGCTTCTCTGGTTGCCACAAACTTGCTGGGCTTCAAGGCTCTATCTCCCTGCTAGGGCACTCCAAGTCACCAAAGAGCACACAGCAAAGCACCAAAAAGATCTCACCGCCATATCTGCAGCACCGATGAATTCATCCCAGGTACCTGCTCTTGTCAGGCAAAAACAAGACAAAAACACTACACACAACAACAAAAAATAAACAAATAAATGAAAAAACCTACAGAAGTTGTTCTAAATCCTGATGGAGAAGATGAAGAGATACAACAGGCAAAATGAAGACACAGCCCCAAGCATCCAGCTCAGGTTTTACATGCCAGGATTGGCCTTTGGGAGTTTGAAGAGCCTCTCTGAAATACTCTATGAAGGCAGGCAGACATTAAAGCCCCATTGCTCACCTGAGCTCATGTCTTCACCTTCTGATTCAGAAGAACCTGAGGAACATGCATTAAGAAGAGAATCTAAAGAAAAAAAAAAAAAGTGAGAGGCCTGTATATATAATACAGAGAAGCTGGGCAAAGAATGCAAATTCTGACCTACTTCTTCCTTCTCAGTCATGGGAGGCAGCTGCTATTGCTGCTCTGCAAGTGCAAGAGGCTAGCAGGAACCCTGCCAAAATTTCTGCAGCGATGCCTCCTCCAAGCACGGGCTGCTCCGTGTTGGCTCTTTGCTAGGGAGCAGGGATCGCCTTTCTACCCAGGCACCAGAAGAGCAACTATCCAGTCAAGTAGCAAATGAAATCAGCATGGCAGTGGTCTCGCAAGTGCCCGAATTCATCTTTTGTTCCAGCAGTATTTCCCACCTGACTCGTTCCCACCTTCCTTCTGCATTGGAACACATGGAGAAGAGCAGTGTCTTCCTGAAGAGCCAGTGGGTAGATGGTAGGTCAGGTGCTTTTATGGAGCCTCTCTCAAAAGCAGCCTCAAGGAAGGGAAGACAAGCAGGTATGAAGCCATGGAGGCAAAAAGGACATTGACTCAGCTACCATCCCAACCACACTCGTGGATGGACAGGAACATCTTTCCTGACCAACATCTGCATGGAAGCCACTAGCTCTCCTGGTCCAACAGGTTAGGAAGGCAAGGAATACGTCAGGAGACGAGACCAGGAAGCCAAAACAGGAAGTATTTTACCCAGTAACCCCTATTCCTCCACCAAAGGAGGTTTCTGACCCTTGTTACACAAGTTGCAAGATCTGGTTCTCAAGCTGGATCACCTATCTGAGGGCTGCCTACCAGCTGACAAGGATAGTCTAGAGGAAAGGAAAGCTACGGACCTTCAGCCAGTTCCCATCTCACCAGGAATGGTGTCCAGCCATCCCAGTTAGTGCCACCAATGTTGAAGTGGAATCAGTAGCATTTATATGATACACCCTACAGGCCTCTCCATCTCAGAAAATTCAGGTTTTCCACATACTCATGAACACCAAGAGATCTTTTAATAAGGAGTTATGTGGAAGGGATCTGCCCAAGCTATTCTGTATTCCCTCCTGTAGCAGGAAATCTTTCCAAGAGAAATAAATAAATAACAATTTTAAAATGAGCCGACCAAACACAGGGGACACCTTGCCCAGCGCTAATGCGACGAGAGCAGCGCACAGGCAGAGTTTATCAGATGTTGCAGCTGACTGCAACAAGTCGGGGAAGAAACTGGGGCAAGCAAAGCACTGACAGCGGCAGTTTTCACACGAATCCAAGTCTCAGCATGGCCCACAGAGACTGTCAAGACTCAGAAGTTAGCTGCCAAATTTCAAGCCATGGGATCATGAGCAGCAGAGACAGTCCCGTGCCCCAGCAGAAGATGCAGGCATCTAAAAACAGCACTCAGTGATGCATTTCCAGGAATAAATTGGTTTCTCATCTGTTCCTGACATGCAAATACAATCATATATTATAGACATAAAGTTCTTAATACAATCCAGTACATTAATACAGTCCAAGATACGTTGTTCGGGAGCTCATAGCTCTCCTGCTTAGCATAAACACAGTTATAGCTAGGATTTTATGCCTTTATCTATAACAGAGACAGTGCTGATCAGCAAATGCAATTTCTGCCCAAAGCCTACTGCAAACTATGATTATAGAGAGGGCTTTGTTCAGCCAGGCTCCTTCCTTTCCCTTGGGAAACCCATATGTCAGAAGACCAATAAACATTGGTAATTTATTATGTGGACAGACAGCCGTGCAACTAAAAGAGGACTGAGAGCTCAGCTAAGTTTATGTCCTAGCTTGCCAAGGGGTCCTGTGGCAGTAATTCATATTTGCTGCTGCTCTGTTTACATGCACAAAAAGAGTCAGGGTGAGAGGAAGCAAAGCAGAGAAGTGTTATCAGCATCACAGGAGCATTAGGTGCACAGATGTAGCTCAGATTTAAACCTTGTTCAGAGACTGCATTGCAAGCAGATAAAGACAGAAGCAAAATCATTTACCAGGGATCAGGTATTCACTGTTTAAAGAGGATGCCTGTTAGTGTTGGTTAAGGAAAGATTGTTTTTATCCTAAAAGATAGGAATCAATCACAAGTCCTTGGAGGTTTCATCTCTCATTAAGAGATGCCACTGTCTCTGGTTCTGGAGGCCTCTCCTGTATAATTTTGATGCTTAATTAAACAAAGTGCACATACACAGCATTTGCAGTTCTTTCAGCCTGCCTGAGCATCCAAGTAACGAATCCAAGTAGAGCATCTATCCAAAGTAAAGCATCCAGCAGACAGGGAATTTGGTACCCCCCATCAACACCATCTCTGCAGACTCCTAAAACACAACTTGCAAGACGATCACTCATTCTCTCTGGCCTCTTGCCCAGGGACTAGGGCATTCAAATATCACTTTTTCATGGTTTTTCTGTAGAACTCAAGGCAGAATAGGCACAAAAATGTTGCCTGCGTTTCAGTTAAGCACACCAAGCAGGAGACCTTTCTCTAGCTTCATGGCTTACAAAATAATCTCTCTTACAAAATAATTCCTACCCTACAGAAGACTGAGCTGGGATGTTAAATGACACTTGTCCACCATTCTTCCCACCAAAACCAACATATTGTCATCCCTAGAACTGACACAGATACCTGGGATGTGTAAGAGACTTTCAGGCCTGTGCAACGACATTGCCCCAAGTGGGCAGTCTGCATTGCCTGCCCATGGTACTTGAGCACAAACCAAAAAGAGCTTCCAGATTGCAAATATCCAAGCACCTTATGCTCTCCTGTTTGGGTATCAAAGACTCAGTGGATCTTTAGAATAGCTCCTGAGGTCTGTACTCATCTGTACACTTGCTACAGGAATAGCACAGGTACAGGTAGCTTGGGAACACGTTACCATCCAAGATCTCAGCAGCCTTGTTATGTTGCCAGCAGCCCACAGAGCCCACTTGGCTGGATAAATTTACCAGCCAGCTTCCATCAGGTTTGCTGGCATCTGCTATCTGCTCTTTGCATGCATACAACAAATTCTCATGTCATTCAAGGTCACCTTGGACTGTTTTTGTGCACACCTACAGCAGTAGCATAGGGAGGTCTCAATCTGCCCTGAGCAAGTCCATGACAAGGTGCTATAATCATGGCAGGTATTCCCTCCTGTGATGACTCCAGCATCACATGGACATCTCCTGGTTCAAAGCTGTCCATCAGAGAGGGTCTGTCCTCACCAGGTGTTGTGCAATAGAGGTATTGAAGCCCAGATACTCCTTTGGGGTGCTTGGATGGCTTGTTAAGAAACAAGGTGTAAAGAGAAGGGAAAGGATTGATACATAAATGAGGGTTTTGGACATGTCAGGCATCATATTTCGATGAATAGGAAGGCATGAGAACTGCCTGTACATCGACAAATGAAGCAGATAACTTCAGTCTTAATGTGGCTGGTCACAGAAGAGCCATTTAAAAGAAATAAGAAATGCTGCAGGCTCTCCAGACCTGCAGTTCAGACTGCCTGGGAAGCGTTAGAGTTAGAAGAAAGGCAGTAAATATTTTTCATTACCAAAAGCTGCCCTTGCAGCAGAGAGTACAGCTTTATTTTAGCCACTGGGCACTTTTTCTCCCCTCTTAGAGGAGTATTCAGTAGTCAGCACCTTGTTGAATATCCCTAGACCCAAAGAGTTACACCAACCCCAGGGGTTATGTCTCTTGGCTCTCAGTCACTCTGCTGGCTTAATATTGGGCAATTCTTTCTTATCCTTTGAGGAACATGGCAAATATTCCTCTAGGAAAGCCTGTTTTTCCACCGCAGGAAACCCAATATACAAGCTGTGCTGTTTGCTGGATAAAGCACTGTCATTACCTTGGGTCACTGTTCTTCTCCTGTCCTCTTCTTCAAAGCTGAAGACTCAAGAAGTGTTAATGAAGGCCAAAATCCTCAGGCTGTTGCAGGCTCCAGACTGGGAATTTGAAGAAAGCACCAAGAACTACCCACCTTGGAAGGCAGAGGCACTGCATCAACAATTCCTTAATGTTTTTAAGGAGATAAAATGTATAAATCAGCTCCCTAGCATATGTTACTTAAGGGCACCTGTGCTCTTACCCTCCTATTTGTAATTTTTTTTTTAACATCCCCAAATTTTAACAGGAAGAAGGTCACTCCTATGCCTGCAGTGAAAGCCCTATCTTGCTCCCCACCACCTCCAACTATTTTACATTTAGAATTAAAGCTTTCTTTATATATGTCTTAGAGATAAGCAATAGACAGCTATGAATTACTCCTTACCCCCAAGGGTAGCTAGCGCCAACCAGGAGGAGAAAGTCAATCATGCAAAGCAGGGTTCAAACCTTCACAGCAACAAAACCATTTATCAAAAGAAAAGATCAAACTGCTTTTAAGAGGGTAGTTCCTCAAATTCAATAGTACCTGGGATTCACACAGAACCCGAGGGAGTCCAGGGAAGTCTCAGGTTTATGTCCACACACCCAGAGCGAAGACCAAGTCAACCTTCCCATTTCCTATGGCATTCCCCATCCCCTTGCGAGAGGAAGTAATCTCATCTTCCATAGTTTGTGTTAAACCAAGGTGGGCAAACAATTCTCCTGCTTTTTACAGCATTAGTGAGAATGGCAGTCACTGAACAAGCAATTACAAGTCAATACAACACAAACATTTCCTGCTTTGCAAGGTTAATCACACCAGCAAGCTATTAGCGTAGCCCAGAACACCATTATTCACCAAATACCCAAATTTTCAGTTGCACTGAGCAGTAATGAAGATATTCAAGACACCAAGAGCCAAAAATATGCTCATGCTAGCCACTGGGGCCTCTGCTTGGTTTGTCACGAGCTGCTACGATGCCCCACAAAGCATAGACTCATGCAGGGATACCGCATCTGCTTTTGCTGTTTGCTGCATCTGCCCCATAGGTTCACATATTAAAAGAAAGAGAAACTGCACAGTTGCACAAACCTTGTTTTCCAAGAGGCCAAAAAGGGAGGAAGACATTAAAGTCAAAGCACTGATTTATGAAGATGTTGATTTACATGCTGCAAGTGCGCACTGGAAGGGGAAGGAAGATAAATTAGCACAGACAGCCCAAGCCGACACATCCTTGCTATTACCCTCCTGTCATCTCCGAGACTGAGATCCAACCCCAAGTGACAGAGCGACTCCCCTCCAGGATTCCCGCACCTGCCAGTCCTGCTGATTAACTGTGCAGATGTTAATTATGGGATGCGAACCATGTCCCTGCCTGGTCCAAAATCTGACGTCAGGAATTGGCAGCATGTAGGGACACGTGGGCTGCACCTGGAAGCATTTGGAGAAAAGCAGAGCAATACCTCCAAGGCACCCCTGGACCTGCACAAGCCCAAGGAACCCAACAGCCCTCAAGAAGCACCGCTTCTTCTCCCCAGCTGCTCACGCTCTTCTCAAAAATAGCAAAATCATCAAACACTTCCCAAATATCCCCCGACACCAACAACTGCCACCACGACACCAAGGAAGACAACGTGCATGAAGATACATGTCACCATGACCTTCTCCTACCCTGGCAAGGGTAACAGATAACAGTACAACAGTCCCCTCCCCAGAAATGCAACTGCAACAGGGAATAAACCAGTTTTAAGTAGCACCAATTAGCAGTTGGCACTATAACTTTTCCATATTCTTTTTTTATCCAAATGCCTGGAAGAAGGAAAAGGTAGATCCCACCATCCAGGAGCCTTCAGGATCTGATAGTTCATAAAAGCAACATGCAGCTTTGCTGACAAACACACCCAGAATCCTTCCACCCAAGGAAATGCAAAAGCAAATACCCTCCTCACCCTCCTGGAGTCTGCCCTGGTGGTAACTTTTCCCCCACTATTTCTGTAAGCAACTTTTAAAGCATCTAAGGAGGGCACTGTTTCATATTAAACCCATTCCCTGAAGGCACTCACACTGAAAGAGCACAGAGAGCAGGGTAAGGATTCCCAGGCTGCCTTTTTAACCAGAAGCACTTAGAAAAGCACAAACAAATGTAGGGAGTTGGTGTTAATGAGAATTTAGCACCAGCCTGTGGTTTTGGGTACTCTGCTTTCGATCCACTGCATGGGAGGCCAAGCATCAGTTTTTGCTCATAAAGGAGCCCAAAACTGCTTATGCACAATTCTTTTGAGCTCCAAAAGCACCAGCTTTTGGATACCTGGGTAGACATACAGGTGCAGCGTAGGGAATGGCCTCTGCATGTCCATCGTGCATCCATCCATCCACGCAAGGACACAAGAGCAAGGAGACTGCTGCAGAAAGCACACAGGACCCAAAATGAACAGAATTCCTGCATTGCCCTATGTCCTACCATTGAAAAGCAGTGCCCAGTGCAGAGGCACAGAAGCCTAACCCAGAAGGGGTTTGGTAATTCTCCATTTCAGCCAACACAGCCCCAAGGCACAGAGATCTGGTTCTTTTACAAGGCCGCAGGAGCCCTGAGAAAGCCAAAATGGAGCAAGCCACAAGTCACACCAGTGTCCCCACTTCCCCTAAAGGTCGATGGTAACCCCAGAGCATGAGATTCAGGCCACTAGAAGCCACCACCACCACCGCCACGCTTGCTCCGTCCCACTGGCGGGAGAAGCGGAGCATCGGGATGCCGTTGCTTGCAGCCAAAGGAGCCCCTTGCATCGGGTCTCCCTTTGCACTATAAGCCCCGAGGCACAAGAACAAGACACTTTGCAGTAATGGATCCAGATTGCACAAAGCAAACATGCACACCAGTGTGCACAAACACTGTTTTCACGTCGCTTTTAGCCGTGGAAATTCTTCCATTTTCTCTCCGAGCTTTCCAGGCTAGCCTCACTCATCTGCTTCTAATCTCTGCTCAGACACTCTCTGTTGACACCAATTTTAAATAAGCAGCGGGATTACACACGGCATTTCAGGCAGCCAAGGTCACTCTGAGCAGGAGTTGAAGTCGCCCTTGTGACCGAAGCACAGAGTGGCCTCAAGTGTGCAGGGTCCCTGCTCCCAGGGAGCTTGATGCAAGCATCCCCCAGGACCTTCTGCATCACCACACTAAGGACGGCACCTTCAAGCACTGAGCAAACCAGAGCTGCTGGACAGTCCCCTGCTCCAACCAAGACTGGTGGAGGATGGCCTAGCTGCACCTGATGGGCTGTTTGCAACGCAGACCCACCAGGAGCAGTAGGTCCAAGAGATGATGTTCAATCATTCATCCCTGTGAGTTTTAGGGATGAGATGTCAGGATACCACTAAGCTTGAAGATGTTCAAAGGAGCTACACTTTCAAGAGGAAAACCCTACCAAAACCCATTAAATACAGTGCCCGCCCCCGCCCAAGATATAAACATATATCAAACCATTTCATATATGGAATCTCTTCTGGAAATCTCCAAAACCCACTTGGACACAATCCTGCACCACATGCTCTAGGTGACCCTGCATGCGCAGGGTCGTTGGACTAGATGATCTCTAAAGGTCCCTTCCAACCTTAAAGGATTCTATGATTCTATGAAAATCTTACACTGCTAAGGCAAGTGGTCTGCAAACAAGTTTGGAGCTTTACAAAAGATATCCAATGACAGTATCTATTTATGTTGACCCTATTCTTTGACTCTTTTCTATGCCTCTGAATCACCTTGGCATTGGAGGCTTTCCAGAAGGGTGTTCCCAGGGGCCCAAAAACCAGGGCAACTCATCTAGGAGAAAGCTGTGGTGAGGCCACACCTTGGGTACTGGTGCAGTTCTGGGCTCCACAGGACAAGAGGGACCTGGAGCTGCTAGAGAGGGGCCAGGGCAGAGCCACGAAGAAGAGAAAGGGACCGGAGCAGCCGTTGTGTGAGGAAGGACTGAGCGAGCGGGGCCTGTCCAGCCTGGAGAGGAGCAGCCTGAGAGGGATGTGACCAACATGGACAAGGACCTGAGGGGAGAGTGCAGGGAGGACGGGGCCAAACTCTCCTGGGTGGTGGCCGGTGCCAGGACAAGGGGTGACGGGGCCAAGCTGAAGCCCAGGCAGCTCCATGTCCATGTGAGGAAGAACTTCCTTGGTGTGAGGGTGCCGGAGCCCTGGCACAGGCTGCCCAGGGAGGCTGTGGAGTCTCCTGCTCTGGAGATCTCCAACCCACCTGGATGCGCCCGGGTGCCCCGTGCTCTGGGTGTCCCTGCTGGAGCAGGGGCTGCACTGGGGGGGTCCCGAGAGGGCCCTGCCATCCCCAACCATTCTGGGATCCTTTGAAAGGACTCAAGAGAGGAGAGCAAACAGCTTGTGCAGAGTCAGCAGCGTATTCCAGCGCCTGGAGCACCCAACTTGTTTTCTTTTGAGGAATTGCAGAGGAAGGAAGCGGATCAGCACTTCAGAAAAAAACAACATTACTACAGCTGTATCCACGGAGCATTTCTGATTCAAAACAGGTCACAGCAATCTAAGCGCTGCTGCAGATTACACAGGCGCTTGTCTCAGACTTATTTGACATTTCTGGATGAGCAAATAATGCTATTTCTCACACACAAGAGCAGCTAGATGTGTCGTTCCTGGAAGGTCTGAGCCCACATGCACTGCTGGGGTCAACACAGGGCCATGCAAAAGGTGCTCACGAGTCCCAGGAGCATATGGGGAAATCTGGGAGCTGGCAGGAGATAACATGAAGACAGGGAGCAGTTTCAAAGCCTGCCCACTCTGAACCCCATAGGCCAGTATCAGCAGCAACAAGTGAATTTCTGCCCTCTCTTCGTGAGGGACAACAAAGAGGACGGTATCGCATCCCAAGAGGAAGCAAGGGATGATCTCAGCCTGTCACTCGGAATAAACCTACCACAAAGCATCTTGAGCCTCAGATTCTCCAACCTGGAAGGGACAAGGTCACTACTGAGCTGTCTAGATCCTTGCTAAAGGGAAAAGCACTCTGTATTCATGCTATTTTTATCTGGACTCAGTGCTACCTGCACATCTCCTGGTCTTTGATGCCAATATTTTAATTAAAACAGAATTAAGGGATTAGAACACCATCTACAGATATTCAGTACTTCTAATAACACATCCTCATCCCAGACTCATGATTTTGCTCTGTGGTATCAGGAATAGCATTTCAGACGCTGCAGAAAACACAGTCCCATTTCCACCTGCATCAGCATCACCTCTGCGCTGCCAGCAATGCCCAGCTGGTCTTTCAGCACAAGAGAGAAGTCCTCTATGTAATCCAATCTCATCCTCATGGGATAGCATTATACAGTTTTGACAACAAACATTTAAGCATTGCCTAAAAATACATTTGGCTTCCAATCTTCCTGGATGCAGGTGAAGCCTCACAGGGACAAAACGGCAAGGACAGATGCTCAGGTAAAGCTCGAGACTCCACTGACTCAGGGAGTTTTCTGTCAAGTCAGCAAACAGCATCATTTCCAAGCAATTCTTGGACAATTATTATTTCAGAGCATTACTTGCAGTGCCTAGCTTTAATGTGCTTTGGGAACAGTAGAAGAACAGGGTCTTTTTTTTTTTCCTCTCTAATAAATAGGAATAAGGTGGCACTAATTCACAGGACATCAAAGAAGACAAAGAGAAAATGCATTCATTTCAATTATTTAGACACCAAACAGCCTCATCCCTGCACATGTGGGAAGAAAGTAAATTCAGCTCATTGCGGTACCACTGCCTCTTAGACTGGGCTGACCAAAGGGAAGCTGTGACAAGAGCACCAACAAACCCACAGATGATGACAGCTTCATCCAAGTCACTGGGAACCCACTGCTTCTGTTGCAGCATCAATGCCTGCAGTCATACAACAGGGGCTGAAAAAAGGAGACCTATACATGGGCTCCTGAAATCCCTCTATTAGGAAGTATCTTCAAAGCATTTCATGGGCTAAGAAAGAATCTGAAGGACGTCCATAAAGACTCTGGAAGACTCTCAATAGGGAAGAACACACCTAATGTGTGTTTAGAGACACATTTTGGCTTGAGTAAGAGTTGAATGTGCTCTCCAGCACTGCTACAACAGAGGCTCAGCCCATCATTTGGGTGGGCAAGAGCACAACTGTGAGGTGTCTTCCATTCCCACTGACCCAGAGTGTCCACAGGACAAGAGGGATGTGGAGCTGCTGGAGAGAGTCCAGTGCAGGGCTACGAGGATGATCAGGGGCCTGGAACATCTGCCCTATGAGGAGAGGCTGAGGGAGCTGGGCCTGTTCAGCCTGGAGAAGAGAAGGCTGAGAGGGGACCTGAGCAGTGTCTAGAAGTACCTCAAGGGAGGCAGTGAGGAGGATGGTGCTGGCCTCTTTTCACTGGTGGCCACCAACAGAACTAGAGGAAACGGCCACAAACTGAAGCACCAAAAGTTCCACAGGAACTTAAGGAAAAATTTCTTGCCAGTGAGGGTGCCAGAGCACTGGAACAGGCTGCCCAGAGAGGTTGTGGAGTCTCCCTCTCTGGAGATCTTCAAACCCGCTTGGACGCAGTCCTGTGCCACGTGCTCTAGGTGACCCTGCGTGTGCAGGGGGTTGGACTGGATGACTTCTAGAGGTCCCTTCCAACCTTAAGCATTCTATGATTCTTGCCACCTCCCCACAGCCTGGAGCAATGCACTATCCTTCCATCACACTGCAGCAACACCTCCTCCAAGTGCCCTCCTCAGCTCTCCCCAAACCTGGGAGCTCAGTGTTGAGCTTGGCCACAGCCCAGAACATGAGAAGGAAGCACAACTGGAGATGGGAAACCACTGCCGTTCATACATGAGCACCTGTGCTCGTCGCTGCAGCCTTGGGAGCTTTGGCAGCTTGTCCTTTACCCAAAGGGAAAGTCACATTAATGCCAGCTACAAATTCACACACCTATAACCTTTCAGTTGGTATCTACAAAGAAAGTCATGTTCGGGTCAAGTTATACCTTATCCAGACCATGAAATATCTGGGTAGTGCCTTGGCATCTCTGGTCTCTCTAGTCAGATGCAGAGGGAGGCAATTAAAAGAAATGTATTTCAAATTGACCAAGAAAAGATCCTTTAGGAATACATAACCTACTCCACAAACACATATGCACTAGGCCACAGCTTTACTGGGTTAGTTTTTTGGGGAAGATTCCTATAGTAACAATGGAAAAGTCCCTTTTTCTTTCCCATTTTTCATTAGCTGCATTGGCTTTGCAGCCAAGAGATTAAATCGATCTGGAAACTATTTGTACACAATCCCTTAGTCATTCCATATAAACTAGAAAACTTAATTTCATCCTCCTAGAGAAAATCAGAGCTATTCACTGACAACTGGATCCCA
Organism: Tinamus guttatus; assembly: GCF_059628265.1. Classification (NCBI taxonomy): domain Eukaryota; kingdom Metazoa; phylum Chordata; class Aves; order Tinamiformes; family Tinamidae; genus Tinamus; species Tinamus guttatus. The sequence continues at coordinate 6,890,338 of NW_028289136.1, forward strand.
AACCTACCCACGGGACTGCACTGAAAGCAGAACAAAATATTAAATTTTCAGATTTGTTACCGCTCTAGCAGAGATCTCACCATGCGTGCTAAAGCAGACATCTATCATGAGGTCCCAGCCAGATACTAACACAGTTTCCAGCAAAATTAGCCTTATCCTCCACGTTATTGCATCAGATGTTTTCCTTAGAGGACCACACTCCTGCACAGCATCCCAGCTGCAAAAACCTCCACCTCAGAAAGCCTCCAGTTCACACCACAGAGGACTTGATTGTGTAGAGCAGAGCTTTCCAAGAGAAGTTACCATCCAAAACCATCGTTATGGCAGTAACCAGCCCTGTTCAGATGTGTTGCTGCAGCAGACTTGGATTGAATGACCTACATAGAGTAACCTTCCCTGCTCTGGGGAAGGGAATAATCGCTGCTGAAGCATTTCAGTCATGAGACACCAACGTCAGTCATCCGAGTTTTCATCCCATCCTGCCAGATACCTTAATCCTATGCCGAATGGAAAGTTTTCAGGCACTCATCAGCTTTCAGCTCCAGGGAGACAACACCCTCTCCTCCTCCCCACTAGTATTTTTTGAAGTGCAGATGTGCCCCAGCTCTTCAGTTTCTGCTTTCCACCAAATTCCAACTTCAAGGCTCCCACTTGCTAGGCTGGGAACAAGCTTTCCTACGTTAACTTGCTGCAACGTGCCTTGGAGCTGCAGTGTTTTATTGCTGTTCTGCAAAGGGATGAAGGAGAGCACAAAGGGAGCAGTCAATGGCTCAAGGTCAGAGGATGCAACTCCCAAAGCTGCTCGCAGCAAACATCTCAGCACCGTGCCAGCTCCCGAGAAGAAATCCTGAACATCAGGGCAGTCTTTAAAAGCCTAATCTATATGATTCAACCAAACAATATAAGTTCACTCCTGTCCAAAGGATCACATTCCCTATGCGAGAAGGGAATGAGTTGTGTGGGCAAAGTTTTAGGTAGCTGCAGTGGGTTTTTGGTGAGCTTTTTGCTTATTCTCAAGTTACAGCTCCCCACCATAGCATCTCACTCCGGCTTAAATTGTTAATAACTGTGTTTACAGTGGGCGTTGGCCTTATCAACAGGATGAATGCATTTTGGCTGCATGCCCCATTCCCCTGAAGCATGATATAATCCCTTAAAACATATTATCAAGAACTGCTGTTGTTTAATTAGACCACGTGATTTCCACCTAAGAGGAGGGTGCAGAAGCCACTAGTTGGTTGCTGCCTTTCCGAGCTTGCCGCATGAGCTCAGCGATCCAAAGTCTATCGTGAAACATTCCCACTAGCAGCCTTTTTCCCTTCCTTCCCAGTGTAAATCACAGCAGCTGCCTGCAGGAAGGTCTTGTGATAAGAGTTTCCAGATTTCTGAGGGCTTGTCTGCTGTGTGGCAGAGCCCAGAGAACATTATGGAAAAGTAGGTCATATTAAAGTAACTGCATAACCAGGTGGCTGCTTATGTTGCTCTTAAGCCTTTAATATCCAAGGCTTTTTGTTTCTGCATATGATGCACCGCAAATTGCTCAGGTCCAAGTCAATCCACTCATCCATGGTGAAAGCTCAGTTAAAACCTTCCTCCATGCTGCTTCGTTGAGTGCTACTTACAACAGCTTTTCCTTGGAAATGCTCTTGGGGAAATCTGGTCTCCTTGGCAGCGTTCAAACCAAGTCCACTGATTTCTTCCACTTTGGTTGTAGGCACCTTTTAGGCAAAGTGATGAGACTTTACGATGCTTCATCTCAGAATGCAATTTAAAACTATCTTTCAAAGTCTACCAGGACATGGAGATGACTTAGCAGGACCAGGCTGGATGGACCACAGCTCTGTCCTTAAGAGAGATAGTGTAGGAGACTGCAGTAGACAAGAAATATAGATCTGCATGGTGTTAGCGTTTCATTTCCAGCCAGGCAGGACTTCAACCAATTTGATGGATACCGTCTCCAGTATGTTCCTCTCCTCCTGTCCCAAAGAGGAGGAAAGTATTCATTTCCTATGTAGACGATCAATATTTATGACCATGAGGAAAGCGACTAGACTGATCAAAATGGGTTTTCCTTAAGGAAGGAAGGAAGCAGCCCAGCAGAGCAGAGGTTATATCAAGTCAAGGGAAGCAGTTGAGCAGATATCCAGGCCTGCCAAGTCTCCATCAACATAGGGAAAGGCTGTCCCCAGGGCCACACTTCTGGGGACCCTGTGACAAGGATCTGGGCACTCATTACCCCAGAGGAGAAAAACCCAAGGAGGGTAAAGAGCAAACGGGAGACAGTAGAGTGTAAATTTAGCCTGGGCACGGTCAGGAACGTGCTTCCCACGATGGGGAGGAAGAGTTGGCCGCACACGGGAACAATTGCTCCAAGGAAGGGGAAGCAACACTGGAAGGGGAAACAACATTGTTTGAGACTGAACAAAGAGCCGTATGAAACACTGCCACAGGCTTTGGGAAGCAGTTTTGCAGCATTCCTGGGCGATCCAGCAGTACTAGGGCCACAGGCTGTGCAAACTGCAGATTTACTTTGGCTGGTCTCTCCTAGTGCCTCCCACACGGGCAGAGATTCGGGAGCAGGTCACTGCTGCCCAGCTCCATGCTACCTTGACATCACATGCTTGCTCCAAGCCAGAAGGAGGGAACAGCTGCTGAGTTTTGGGATCAGCATTAAAACCCTGTTCCCCAGGAAGGAAACCTCCCACGTTTCCCTTTACCTCAAAAATGTGGTAACTTGCAAATGCTGAAGCCAACGGACATGTTCCCACCCTTCATTGAGCACGGGCAAGAGCCATCACCTCCCTCTTCCCAACAAGGAGGTCTCCCCCTCTGAGGACACCCACATCGGCAGGAGAAACCTGGCTGTGCCACATCCTATTTAGCAACAGTAAAAACTCTGGGCTCTGGCTCATTAAGTTCAACATCTCCCTGCTGTAACATGATCACACCTTAATTTCCCCCCGCCCACTTAAGCCTTCTCAAAATACCTGTGGTCCTTTAAGGGTATTTTTGTTTTGTTTTTTCCTCCTCTCTTCAAAAGGTTTGCAAAAGTTAAGTCCTGTTAGCACCAAGATGCAGCCACAAAAGGTTTGGCTTGTTGCTGTTTCAGCAAAGGCCCTACTGTGCCTTCTTTAAAGGAGGGTTCAAAAATTCAAGTCTCAGAGCACCTTCCTGCACACCCATCCCACCCAAATCACTCTGCTGTTCATTGCTCACAGTGGTAATGACCCACAGGCAGATCTCTATTTGCTCTGCCCTGTGCCATCCATGGGTCCAGGAGCAGAGCTTCACTACCCAGCACCTTTCCTGGTCTTGGAATCAACAGTTGAGTTTGGAAGGAGAAGAGTGTCACTACCCAGCACCTTTCCTGGTCATGGAATCAATGGTTCAGGTTGGAAGGGACCTCTGGAGATCTTCTAGCCCAACCACCCTGCACAGGCAGGGCCACCTAGAGCACCTTGTGTCCAGGTAAGTTTTGAGCATCTCCAGAGAAAACCCCCAAAGAAGAGTTCAGAGCACAAGTATGGACCTGAACTAACACCTATACCCAATCATTAGCCAACATCTGAGCACCAGTTGCCTCCAAGTCCCTTTGCCTTATTTTCACCTTTGTTTTCTCTTAAGCCAGCAACATCCATCCAGATGCCTGTGGTGTTCCACATGCCTCTAGGCAGCAGGGAGTAGGTTTCCTCTGGCACCCTTGGGTTCAGTTCCTTGCAGATAACAGCAGCAGAGATGTTCACCTTTTCACATGCCACTCACACACGAGCAATAAAACCCTAGAGAGCTTTGTGGCAGGAGAAACACCTAAAAGCAATCATCTGTGATTGCAATAAGCCGGTAGCTAACACACCCACATGCAATCCAGGAAACTGCCCGTGTCTCAGGTTAGAGAGACCGAAAATAAAAGTTTGATGAGCAGAGTTCTGAAATTCTCTCCAACCTTTCGGTTTTTCATTGGCATCTCTGCAGAGCCAGAGCCTAGTCCCCAAGGAGCACTTTCCACCCAAATGCTCCGGGAAGAAGTGTGCAATTAAACTCTGACATCTGCTTTCCGATAGCAGTTTCATGTCTGAAAGCTCATGGGATTCATTAAGTTAGTAGGAAGTCTTGCAATAACTCTGGAAGGTGAAAGCTTCTAAGACAGATATTTTCTGTCCATCGTCTGCCCCCCCATCCAAGACATCTCTCTAGGCTTCATTAAACAGGTTACAAATTCACTTTTTTTTTTTTCCCCCCTTCTCTCTCTCTCTGTGGAAGTGTAGAAGCAGTTTAATCTGGAGATTAGGATCACATTTCCTTCCTCTAAAAGGAAAAGCCAAATATTAGCAAAGAATGATGGGCTTAAACTTTTATTGCCTCTTTGGAGAGGCTGAAGCTTGTCGAGGCAAGAGATAGGATTTAATAAATTAGTCACAGCACATTAAGGTGCAGTTAAGCAAGCCGCAAGTGGTAGCAATGTCTAAGTCTTTCCTTTATTCAACCCCTTCCAACATTTTTAATCTCTCTGGTAAGACAGCCCCAGACTGGGACTCCTCATCCCACAGCTTCAAAGGACTTCCCAGCAGACCAAACGGTCAATGTTGGTTTTAGGAAGTGTTATTTGTAAATGAGGAGAGACAAAGCAAACCAAAGGGCTTGCGCTGGCTCCGCACATGGACAGCAAAGGGCAGGCGCTTTGAAACATCCATCCCTGCTGGGAGCTGACAAGCTTCCCCTTAGGCATCAATTTTTGGGGAATCCTAGAGAGCAACTTCCATCTCCCCCAGCTATTGCATGCAAGAAATCACTTCCCAGCCACAGCAAGAGCAGAGGCAGCTACGGCCAGAGGGAAAAACGAAGGAGGATTCGGTGACAAGACTCCAAGATGGGAGTATTTCCTCCTCGAGCGTGCCAAAAGCCAAGCACCAAGTGACTCCGAGGACCTCCCTCCCACTGCAGCTATCACCTACCCAGCTGGACCTCGCTTCCTAATCAAGACAACTTCCCTTTCCTGCTCGCTTCTCGGCTCAGCAGCAGCCATGGGAACCAGCAGCCCCACCACCACCTCATCCCAGACGGCTTCCGCTGACTGTCGCCACCGGTTTTCTCCACCTCATCCTTTCAGAGATGAGGGGAAACAGCCCCCAACAACAACTCCAGAGAGGTCACGGTGGTCCCAGGCTCCAGGGAACCTGCGTCTGATGCTACTCACACAGCAGAGCTACATGCGCCCCATCCCCAGCTTAATAACAGCATCTGCTAAATAAAATAAAGGCCTTGGCAATAGGCTTGAGGCAGGTTTGCAAGCTGTAGATTCTCCAGTGTCAAGCCACCACAAAGGCTGCAGACCAAGGCCAAGGTTCAGTTTGATGCCTTCATGCGTTTTCTAGCTAAGAGAATTGCAAGGAGAGGGCCGCACAGTTATCCTACCACTTTTCTCTCCCTCAAACCCACACATTTAAGTATAGAAAAAACTAGGTCACACTGTCCACCAAAGCAGACCCTTCAGAGGTGGGCATGAGCAGGCTGAGCCCAGACTAGGACTAAAGAGCAGACAATGTGTTCACAGAAGCGACTGCTTTCTGAAGAGCATAAGGGCTTCTAGAGAGGCTGAGGATGGGCAATTCCATGGTTTTATTTTGTATTATGGGAGGTGAGGGTTTGTAGCATAGCTATTAACTTAGCCATGCCACATAGACTTATCTGGAGACCTCATCAAGCCGTTAACACAAACCCAACTAGCAGCGCGCTTGCCCAGGACGTGCTGGGACTGTGCCCAGCTTATGGGCACAGCCTTGATTGTGTAGCACCAGCAGAAGGGAAAACAATTCTTCTCCCATTTAAGAAGCCAGTTATGAAACCCAGTAGCTGCAGAAACTCAGACCTGCCAGAAGACCCACAAAGCTTGGAGGGTTCTGCGTCTCTTCCCGTAGAGGAAGGATGATGATTTAGGAGCTATCTTGGCCATGATGTAATTGAGTAGGTGGACTGCAGCTCATCAAGCATGATGCCAAGGGCTGTGCATCTTCACCTAGGCACAAAGCCAAGACCCAAGGACATCATGGACATACAGGTGGCTGCTGGAAGCCCTAGGTATGAGGGTGTGCAAAGCCAAGCGCTGACCCTCCTGCAAAGTCAACCTCTGTGCATCAAGCACAGGGAAAAAGAGAGAAGGAAAAAAAAAAAAACAGAGAAAGACACAGGAAACTATCAGAGTAGAGCCAACAAGTCTGACTTGCTACCCCTTCATCCAAAAGCCCAGACACAAGGCAGGACAGGGGCTGAAATCTGCTTAGTATCTTCCCAACTCAAGGCCTGTACAAGACAGAAAGTGCATTTTATTTGCTGGCCAAGCTTCTCAAACTTGGAAGTACTCGGAGTACATGCCAGGCAGAGGCCTCTTCCAAGCTGAATTCCTGCTCGTCAGCATCCAGGCTGTGGCAGCGTTGCACCTTTTACTTCCTCTGCAGTAAAATTGAGTTATTCTAGGCTCATAATTGACATGAAGTCAAACTCCATCTGTTTCCACTGAGATAAAGATTCCTCTGAGGTTGCTCTGCTAAGTACCTGCACTTTGCTGTGCTCTCCTGCACAGGGAGCAGGAAGCCAAAGTTAGCTTCCAGATTTTCTCAGGGTTCACGATATTTTTGTGCTATTTAAGCACCCAGATCAATGCAGCAAGCCTAGCGCTGCACATAGCATCAGTAAATGGGAGTCTTGCAGGCAACACCAAAAGGATAAAGGGAAGAAAAAAAAATAAATACAGTCATCTTGGGGAAGACTCAGGGATGAGTCAGGGAGAGATGCAATTCTGAAGACATTTTTAATTAAATTTAAGTTTCACAAGCCAGGTCAGAGTCAGGCAAGAAACTTCCCTATACGCAATTCAGGTGACTGCTTCTTTTGTTTGTTTTGCCTCCTCCCTCCTTTTTTGTATTTTTTAAATACAAATATTTAAATTAAATTTAATAAAATATTAAATAAAATATTAAATAAATTTTAAAAAATAAATTAAAATTTAAAATTTAATTAAAAATAAAATTTAAATAAAATATTAAATTTATTTAATATTTAAAAAATAATGAAAAAAATATTCCTGGTGCACAGCCAATATCCAGGATGGGAAGGCTGGCAAAAGCCACAGCAATACTCATCTTTACACCCAACAAGAAATGGGATTATAACAGACTCTAACACTGCCCATAGTCTTCAGAGCACAGCAGCCACCTGAAAGCATTAGGGAGCTGGTAGAATAAAGCAAGGGGAATAGCAAGAAAGTGGAGAGGAAATAAGCAGCAAACTTATTTTAGAAATCTTAAATAATTACAAGCAATCAAGCTATTGGGCGAGGAACCCATTTGTGCTCTGTAAATAGAGGTGGTCAAGCAGAGTTATCCCATTACCAAAACTAGCATGGGGAAGCCAATGACTTGCTGCAGAATTATTGCACTTATAGGCCATTTGGATGCAACTAGATTTTGTCCGTCCCTTGACATTAAGCAGTAGAGTCAATGTTAAGAGGTGAGAGGAATAAATGCTCTGCATCCACAGCCCTGTGGTTGACAGCTTGCACAGAAGAGGGCTTTACTAGGGATCTAGCTCTTCTTCAACATGCACAGGGAAGTCAAGGCTGCAAAACCACCAGCAGGATCATGCTTTGAAATGCATGAGTGTTCCATTAGAGAAACCAGAGATCTTTGCAAAACCAAGGCCTCCCTCTGGCAGTGTCCCCGTTCCCTGTTCCTAGGAACAGCAGGACTGGGGGAAAAGGGAAGCAGCATGGGCTGAACACAACCGCTGCCCAAGTGGCTTGGCACATGCCTAGAGACCAGGGGCAGCTTGGAAGCCAACAAGCGAAGAGCATCCCATGCATCAACCCTACTGCAAACCCCAGACCAGTCCCACTGCTGACCCTGAAGCTCCTGCTGATGGTCAATGGCATCACATTTGGACCTGGTAGCAAATTTCTCCAGACAGCAACTCGCCTTGCTCTCCCTCCATGCGTTAGGACTACTACATTTGCACGTGTGTATTTTCCCAGCAAGACCAGCAGCTATTCTGCAGCATCAAGCGTTCACAAGAACACACACATGAACGTAGGTACCAAAAATGCTTGCTGAGCAAGGGCCAGGAGAGATGCACAAGCACCTGCCTTGCACACCAAGAAATGACAACTCCATTAAGGGCAGGCCCTTGTGTACAAGCAATACAAGCTCCTATATTGTCAGAAAACCATGAGTTTGAGCAGCACCTGAAGCTATCCACATCTAACAGTGCATATATCCCACTAGTATCCCTGATGCAGTCACTGACATGCCAGCAAACAAACTGACATCAAAATACAGCCCTCTGAGGAAAAAAAATGACCTATCCGAGAAGATTTAGTTCTTCCCTCCTGGATGTGCCAAATCTTTGAAAGGTTCCAAATTATCGTTAGCTTTTCCCTGTGTTTTAGTTGATGATGTGAATTACGTTGCTTCTGCTACACAGAAGGGAGAGTCGCTGCATTATCAGGCACTTCTCAGCAAAAATTGGACCTTCCAGGGTCAGCCGAGGCAAGAGTCTGAGTATATCCATACTGATCACAAAGAGCCCGCACATTCCCTGTTGTCCTTCTCCTAGGTTATTCCCTGAGCAATCCACTGAATCACCTTAATTCGGATTGGGGAGGGCGCAGCAAAGGCAGGTTCAGCTGTTAGACCCTCCTGGCCATTTGCAATCACTTGTCAAGGACTAAAAGCAGCAGCTAAATAGAGTCCACTACAGGCCCTATAATCAGGGGACCAGGATGTTATTCGCACTCCAGCTGGGCCCCAGTTACTAGTCTCAACACTTCTTCTCTACCTCTAAATCACTGCAAGCTACTGGGTTTGAAGACTTCCATTATATTCCCACTCCCATCCCAGAAAACCAAGCACTTGACCACTGGGCAGATGGACCTGCCTTTATCTGCACTGCTTGACAATGATACTGCCAATCCATTGAGAAACTCTGTATCCCTTAGAAGCACAGCAGATCCCCAAGCTTCATGATCACTGATTGCTTTCAGGGGGGCTTTCCAGGGATTTATTTTCAAGTTTTCATCTACCAGAGGCCTAAATTGATGAGAAGGAGCAATGCTCATGTGACAGCTCTCCAGCTGCCAAACATCTCACTCTAGGAGGTGGCAAAACCACCCCTGTGTCACTGTTTCAGTGACAAGAAGTTTTCCTATTAACATCTGTACACCCCCTGGCTCCAAAGACGCTCCATGAACTCAGCCCATTGGCACGATGGATAAAGTGAACTTTATCCATCCCTTTGCCAAGTGCCAGTCCTCACAGAGCTCCCAGCTATTTTGGGCAGATTGCATCCAAAACTGGACGTATTTCTGGTATTGAATTACCATCCGTAATACCATCACCACACACAAAAATAAAGTCACAAATGACATGCTTAGTAATTGGCTAAAGTGCTGGAGAAAGGCTGTTAAGAAGGAAAGCTTAAGGGTGGGGAAAGCCACTTCACATTCCATTTCCTTATCCCATCCAACGTGCTCTATTTCTATTTCATGGTCCTCCAACAGTTCTGTAGACTTGCTCACATGAAATAGTGACATTACACTGAGGACAAGCTTTGCTCCATTACCTTACTCCCAGTAAATTCAACTGTGACAGCTAGTCACAGAGCCCAAGCTCCTACATGGCCTCCTCTAGACCCTCTCACACATCTCAGCCCTTATCATCTTCCAAAAACCTATGCTTGAAAACATCCCACCACCTTCAATGCAGGTGCTGCACGCCCTGCTCCAACACGTCACCAAGAGACACCTCCACCAAGTCACCTTCCTCCCTACCAAGGCCATCCAGCTCCTTTCCCAAGGTTGCCCAATCACCACCTTCAGATTCTCCATGGCAGCTCTTGTCTTTCCCGCTGCAGAAGACAGCCGTAGTTCCACTTCTCAGAGCAGTTAAGCTCACGAGATCAACCTCAACAGCATCATGGTGTGAGCAGACTGAACAGCCCACCTAAGGAGAGACATTCTCCATGAACACACTTTCCTGAAGGACAAAAGTTGAAAGGAGCCAGCAGAAACACCCTGGATGATTTCCCTTGCACCTTCACACTAGACTTGCCCAACTGCAGTCCCTGCAGTCCTCCTAGAGCTTCATACAAAGCTCTGTTGCGAGCTTATAGCAGTGCTCGCTTCTATAGCGAACACCATGCAGTAATCCATAATAACAAATAATTGGCCATAGGATAGGGCTGGCAAGAGAATAAAGAGCATTTTCCTTGTTCCCATCCAGCACAAGGATTAAGAAGCATGAGTGGTCTTGCAAGGGGCATTACTTACTCCTTGGAAAGAGGGGAGATTGCCTATAGCCTGCACAGGACAGAAATAAAGGGATATCTTGATATCCAAGATAAACTTCTAGGAGGATTAGCCTTGAGGGCCCATTGAGCACTCCAGCCTTCTCCAGAGGGAAGTCCTAGCACAGAGGGCCATCTGCTAGCACCAAAAAAAGCCACTTGATGTTTTCTAGTCCTCCCACAGCCCCAGGCTCTCTGCAAGGAGTTGCACTGGCAGGAAGAACCCAATGTCCTCTGCTTGCAGCTTTCCACTTTCCCATTTTATCTCCATTTCATCCAGCATGAGAACATGCTTTGAAAGTGCTCTCAACATCATCTTAGCACAGCAAGATTTTCCTGAAGGAAATGCTTCCATGTGCTTTGCTCTCATCTTTACAGGAACTGGAGCTGTGCAGCTTTCAAGATACCCATCGGCTGTGCTTGAGCAAGCAGAAGGCAATGATCTAGCTATTCACATGGCAAAACATCCTCGTGGAAATGAGACAAGAACAAGCCCTGCTCATCTTCCTATTTAACTCCATTGCATTGCTAAGTAAACTCCATGGAGATAGAGAAAGAGGAAAATATATATATATATATATAAAATGTATATAGGTAAATATATATTTAAATAATTTCCCTAAATGCTTTCTGCCCAAAGTCTGATATGACACAACTAGAGCACCCAGGAAAAAAAGCACGACAGCTTGAGCAGACCTCAAGCACCCAGAAGTGCCAGGGTGGCCATGGCACACGGGTCTCTTCTAAAGCTACACCAAGATGTCACCAACATTTTTCAGCCTGACAAATACCCAAGGGTTTTACAGTTCTCCTACCAATACAAGGAAATGAGAACCCCTCCTTTGTCCATCACTCACGCCATAAAAGAAAGCTAAAAAACAAGCTCTTTAGCTAGTTTAAATTCTAGAACATGAAAATGATTTAAATACAATCCTCATGTCTCTTGACAATTTTATTACTCTTGGGATGCAAGTCATTCCTTACAACTAATCTCTCATCAGGGAACAAGCCTGGGGGGAATCAGGACACCAACTCAGCAATTCCTGCAAACCCACTCACTGAACTTCCATACTACTATTTACTTCAGAGCTCAGCCACTTACTGCTAAATTTATTTTTTTAATACCAGCAACACTACCTTAGCCCTAGGCTTCCTCTCAACACCTCCGCTCTTCGGTTGGCATTAAACCTGGTGGTGCATGAGACATAACAGGGTTTTACTCGCGCTCTTGTCAAGGGACTGGCTCAAGTAGAGGTGACAGCCACAAATGTTCTGGTGGTATTTAATCCCATAACTTTCCTTTACAAAAGGAAAAAGTCAGTATTTTATAGTCAAATGCATAGGACCCATGACTGAAATGGCTAGTTTGGAGCAGAACATCTCATTGACTTCAGGCAATACTAAACCACTGGAGCAAGTTTTAGGGCAACCAAGTAAAGCCAGATGAGACAAGATCAAAAAAACAGACGTCATGTCTGCTCATAAGAGCAATGGGACATTCCCCAAAAACATCAGCATGGGGACAAGAGCTTTCCCCTCCCCAAAATACTCTTCTAGCATCTCCAGAGACCTTGGGAAGAAATTATATCCTGCTGGTATTTATACACGAGGAGCTTCACAGTAGGGACCTCCTTAAGCATAAAATATTCAGAAATAACAAGTACAAGGAGATGTATACAGCATTTGGGGTCAATTCAGATATAATGGTTAGCATGTAAATTCTGGTAGAAACCAGCTGCCTTTGCTACTCAAACCAGGACACTACAGACACCTTTTAATTTATTTCATTATTCTATTTATTTACATATCGACTTTTTTTTTTTTGGTTAGGTTTCTAACACAAAGCTGAGTTAGAAACACCAGTTGCTGTGTTAAATCCCATTAGCTAATTACACAGCTGAGTAGAGGCAAGTGTTTGCTGAGAACCTGAACCCGAGTGCCCGTTGGGGTCACATCGACCTTGCAACAGCCATGAGCGTTACAGGAACGAGCAGTTGTTCCCAGTTTTGTTCAACCACCAGCTTTTTCCATGGTTTAAAGTACTTGCAGTGCAGCCAGGGTGATGCTCCCCGGAATAACATCAGCTTTGCCAGAGGAAAGCCTGGAGCAAACCTCAGGTTTGACTCTCCTGTCCCATGACTTCCTCCACATTTATGCTGGAAAGCATAATGGAAAAAAACAGGGAAGCAAACGGAAATAAAGATACATGCAGTCAAACATCTTCCCATCCCTGCTCCTCTTTCTGGTAGCAACAGCTACACACCAGTTCCAAGGCCCTTGACTTACGTTCTTGGTGGCATCACCACGAGACTCTATCCCTCCTGCTGGAAGAGCTTTGCAGGAGATGAACGTTTTCATTTCCCCATGAGAAAGGGCCAAGACTGTTTGCTGAACAGTTGTTGTTGTGTCTCCACTCTGCAGTGGAGAGCAGGTATCACCGCATCTCCCCCTTAGAGAGGCTCAGCCCTTTCTTGGACACCTAACCAAGAGGTGCTGTGGACACCTGCCTTGGAGAGCGCCCCAAGTTGCACATTCCATGTGCACAGAGGCATCTTTGTGGGGATAGGGTCATAGAATCATAGAATGCTTAGGGTTGGAAGGGACCTCTCGAGGTCATCTAGTCCAACCCCCTGCACACGCAGGGTCACCTAGAGCACGTGGCACAGGACTGCGTCCAAGCGGGTTTGAAGATCTCCAGAGAAGGAGACTCCACAACCTCTCTGGGCAGCCTGTTCCAGTGCTCTGGCACCCTCACTGGCAAGAATTTTTTCCTTAAGTTCCTGTGGAACTTTTGGTGCTTCAGTTTGTGGCCATTTCCTCTAGTTCTGTCGGTGGCCACCAGTGAAGAGAGGCCAGCACCATCCTCCTCACTGCCTCCCTTGAGGTACTTCTAGACACTGCTCAGGTCCCCTCTCAGCCTTCTCTTCTCCAGGCTGAACAGGCCCAGCTCCCTCAGCCTCTCCTCATAGGGCAGATGTTCCAGGCCCCTGATCATCCTCGTAGCCCTGTGCTGGACTCTCTCCAGCAGCTCCACATCCCTCTTGTCCTGTGGGGCCCAGAACTGGACACAATACTCAAGCTGGAAAAGGCCAGGACCAAAGACATGACTGCTGCAAGCTCTCCATCTATTTCAAAACATTCAGAACACACATGGGAGCACCTAAATCTGTATGCTTTTTGCTCAGAGCAGGAGCCAAGCTATTCCAGGTCGAAGTCCACAGCACCATGCCCTTTACCGGTGTCAGCCCAGGTTATTGCCACCCACACAGAGGTCAATGCTCTGGAAGGACATCAAGCCAAGTCAGGAGAAGAGCCCCAAAAGCACTAGGAGATCTTTCTCCAAGGAAAGCACAGCCTGGTGACATGCACCTACATTTAACTTAGTGCCATCTGAGACCAGCCACCACCTCCAGCAGTCCCCAGCCAACTCAACACACTCATGGACATACACCCCAAGGATCGCCCTCCTGCATTTAAGCCAAATACTCACCCGGCTGACGATCCTCCCCCTCAAATCACCCACTGCCTTTTTCCTGAGGAATCAAAGCACCAAAGAGGGACCTACAGCGCAATTCCTCACTGCAATTCCTTTCCAAACAGTTCCATATTGTTAAAGGCCCCAGGAAAAACCCCTCTCTCAAGAAGTGTTAATGAAGCTGATCAACTCCCAGGGGGAACAGCTCTTGTGCACAGTCCGTTTTATCTGCGGCAGAGCACGCTCGCTACCGAGCCCGTCTTATCACCACTGCAAATAACAGCAGAGATAGAGAGGAGCACATAATGGCCGGGCAGGGATGTTGCAGAAATATAGGGGAAAAGTTGTCTTTTGGCCCCATTTCCCCTTTTGCAGGGGCTCCCTGCTCTTCACCCCATGTACCCTCAGGCTCCCGAGGAGGACAGTCCTGCAATATTATCCCTATGTGGCAGGAGAAAGGCAAGAGGGACCCTTGGAACCTTCACTGGCATCAATAAGCGCTTGGTACTACAACACCATCACCCCAAAACCTTTTTTTTGGGGACTCCTTGGACACAAAAGGGGTTAAACATTCCAAGCTGACACTTTTTAGAAACACACAAATTGCCTAGCTTAAGCTTATTCTACTCTTAAAAGTGGATTTGTGACTCGTGACTACAGGGCATATCTAAGGAAGTCTGGACTCCTCGTTAGCTCCGCTCCTGCTACCGGGTCGTATTCCCGCTGAAATGGCATTTCACACGTCGGGAAGATAAATCCGTGAGGGACTCGGAGCCCCACAGGAACCTCTGCCTCCAGGTCACCGGTTCAAATCCGGCCTTGCTCTTGGCCTCCCGTTCGTTAGCCCAGGCACTTATCCAGGTGACAACAGTGTGGGTCACCGGCATCATTAAGGTTTCCCAGTGTGTTAATGCTCACAGGTTGAGATCATTGGGCAGCCTGACGAAGGGATTGCACCATGTAAGCCATTTGTGTTGGCTCACTGGACAAAAAAAAAAAAAAAAAAAAAAAAATCAATTTCCATAAAGATTCTCTCCAACAAGGAGCAGTTTTTGGCCAAGCTTGGAGTTGCATCACCAACCTAGGGTGGGAGCAGGCCCAACAGAGCAGGGTCAAAGACCCCAAAACTAGAGAAACCAACCTTGCTTTTCAAAATCAGCAGCTTCCTCCCCAAAAACACTTGTTTCACAGAAGATGGAGAGGTTCCTCTTTGGATACATGGGTAGGCACATTGCTCCAAGAGCTCGGCCAGCTAATAGCTCGTGAGATGTCCACCCTCTCCAGGAGTTTTCCAACAAAAGGCACAGACTCCTCACCCAAAGATTCCCTTCCCATCTCCAGAGGCCTAGGAGACCACAGAGTAAGTTCTGAGCTCCTGTTTAAGTGAACTGGAGCTCCACGAGGAAAGAAACAAAAAACAACCACTTCTAATGACAGCAGCTGTCTCAGCTTCATACAAGGTCCCTGCACCCCAGAGTCAAAGCTACCCAGGACCTTGTGCCCACACGGATACGAGCACGAGGAAGGACTTTTGGATATCTCTGCCAAGCTGGAACACAGGGCTCGCAAGGTCAGTGCGAGCGCAGAGCGATCCCTTGGTGGTAAATACAATTTACATGTTGACATGAAAGCACCTAAAAATAGAGGCTTTGACAAGAGTCGGGTCTTGACTTACCTCTTAGCTTGATGAAGTCCAGGGCTCCTAACAAGCTCGAAGCAACGCACGGATTACAGGGATTACTCGCTCTCAGCTCTGCAGCCAGGTCTCAGCCACAGGAATTGCAAGCAGCAGATTCCCAAAGGGAAAAAGCGCAAGAGAAATCGTCCCCAACCATCTCCACGCTCCAAAGTGACCTCCAAGATGGGACTCACTTCTCAACAGCCCCGCACAGCGCTCACCTCCTCACCCTGCCATCCAGCCACAACGTTGTGACCATCGTCTGCAAGATCCTCGTCACCTCCCAGGCTGGAAAATTAGTGTTTTCTCTCCACCTGGCTACAATTCTGCAGCAGGCGATAGAAGTCATGACTCAGTTTTCAGATTGAGGCCATTTGATTGGCATTGACACAAGAAATCCATCGATCCAAGAGGAGCAGCCAGAGATACAACCAAGGAGAGCAGTCCAGGAAGACACACCAAAACCCACAGCAAAGCCACAGTGTATTTTTAAGTGCCTCATCCCAAAATACCTTTAATAGAAAGGACGCTCCCCTCCTCACCTTGCACTATTTGAGTCAGATCTGAGGTGACCCACCAAGAAACCTCAAACACAGCTAAAAACAGCGGAAGAACCGCACGTTTCCTCACACCAAACCTTCTCTTGTCTAACCAAGGGGAAGGGAAGACAAAACAGCAGTAAAAGCACAGGAGGAGCAGCGAAGACTAGTGAAGTTCTCAAGAGCAACAAGGGGTCTCCAGGGGCCACCCAAGAAGGTCCTTCTGGAAGACCCTTCAGGAGAACACACCGCACCTTGGAACCACTCCGCGGCAGAAACGCTGCACCAATATTTACATGCATACAAAAATGAAGCTTTTCTTCCTCCCCTCCAGCACCCCCGTGGGTTTTCGAGCAAGGATGGGCCGTTTCACCAAGTACTCGGGCTGCTGCTGGGGGTATTTTTGGAGGAAGCAGGGAGCTCGCGGCGGTTTTGCTAAAGAGGAAACCGAAACGAAGCCAAACACCAGCGTGCAGCTATTTTTTTTTTTTTCCTGAAAGCGATACACGCATTAAAGGAGCTGCCTCTAATCCCCACTTGGAAAGGAGCTGGCAGGGAAGCGTGCCCGCTTCAGCTGCCTTTTAAATCCCATTTCCCCGCAGCGAGGGTATCAACATTCCCGCAACGATCCCTTAAATGCCATTGGGGTATAGGGGTCACAGCAGAGACTGTGTCCGGAAGGGAGATATTTTACAATGGGAGGTTCCTCCAGGCAGGTCCCTGGATGGGCACAGGGTGTCACCTCCATGCACAAGGAACAGGCTCCTTGGTGTGACACTGCCCTCTCCTGAGCACAGGGAGCTCCAACGGAGCAGCCCTGGGCGGGATCAGCCCCAGGACTTCGGTCCTGGAGCAGAAAACACCCTATTCCAACCACATGAAGCACAAGACACCGCTCACCTTGCAGCCAGGAGCACCAATGCACCCAAAGCTGATGCAGGCTCCTCACACCAACGCTGTCCTGCACAAGAGGGAAGCAGCAAAACCTCCTCTTCCTCCAACCCGAGCCTCTTCAGAGCAGGCTCATCAGCTGCAGCAGCTTAATGAAGCCTCGTTAAGGCAGCAGCCCAGGGCTCCCAGGTGAAGCCCTTCCATCTCACCTCGCTATCACCAAGGGGGTGCAAAGCAGCTCCCCAAAGCACAGGCCCCTAAAGCTGCATTTCTTACTAAAAAAAAAAAAGGAGTTTTCAGTCAGCATCACAGACTTTGCCTTCCCTGGAGGTAAGAAACTCTTGCAGCAACAAATGGTTTCCCACCAGCTACATTTGGACCTGTGTCTCCACCTCACCAGAATGGGAGCTGCCCAGCACATGCCCAGCTGCAAGACCAGGATGGAGCCTTCTCAGAGGCTGAAATCGTCCCCAAGCAGAGATCCTACCCCATTATTTTCACTCACAGAGCAAGTTAAGGGGCAATATCACCTGCAATTGCATGTGCTAAAGAGGTCCCATGTCCAACTGGCACCACCTGCGAGCTCTGAAATGCCTCAAAGCAAAGAGCGGAGGGTGTCAGCGAGCCGGATCTGGACCAACATTTGCAACGGGGGCTACTATGACCCTCACAGCAGCAGGTTAAAAGCCTGGGTCCTAAGAGCAGTTTGTTTCCCTGCTAAAACTAAAATCCTCCTCATTAACTCCGAGCCAGCGGCTCCCACAAAGGACAATCCGGCGCCAAATATTCCACGGGAGCCGCTTCGTCTCCTTGGTGCTCTTCGCCGTTGACGCGCAAGACAAACATCACTCAGATTTTTGCCTACCAGCACGAGAAATCATCGCTGGGAAGAGCAGTAACGTGCAAAACGTGCTTATTTAATAGAAAAAAAAAAAAAAAAAAAAGTACAGCTGGGTGGAAACACCCACTCTAAAATTAACTCTGCCTCGAAACAGAGCTTATATTCCCCAGCAAAGTGGCACCTTCTAAACTGCAAAGAGGTCCTCTGCAGCCGAGCGATGCTGGAGGAGCTGCTTGAAGATGCTTCAAGTCGCAGTGGAGGGAGAGCTGCTAAAAGAGCAGCCCCTGGGGCTTCGAGAAGCCCCACATAGGTGGGCAGGGGCCACATGATGTATGAGCCTGTGTGGAGTACGCAGAGTACGGCGAGATGAAGATGCCAAATTTTCCTCCCTTTTCTTTTTTTCCAGCTGAAGAATCACCATTTCCACCCGACCAGCGGGAGGTTTTGCAGCTCCGACACCGGGAATTGCAAACCCTTCCCAGCAGAAGGCTGAGGCTCCTAAACTCCTGCTTTCCCAGGCATGGGATCCACAGGGCTGGAATGGACCCGGGAGCCGGTGTCAACACAACAGCAGCCAGGACTCCGGTGGGTTTTTTTTCCCTCCCAACCTCTCTGTTTTCCCAAATTTCTCCTCTTTCCAAGGCATTTCTCTGCTGGGTGTCAAGGGTACAATAAGCCCTTCTGCATTCGCCCTCTCCTCACTGCTGCCGTGAAATATGAGGTGTTTAAGGTAAATAGTGGTTTGCTCCCAGGGAATGTCACCGGGAGCCACCTCCGAGCAGCTCCCAAAGGGCTGGGCTGCCAGACGGGCACCAGGTGGCCTGGGCAAGGGACAGCGGGTTGAACCTTCCCTTGGGATTTTGCCACTTGGGGTGGGCTCCGGGCACCGGACAAGCCCTGGGGGGACGGGGCGCAGCGGATTCCGATGCATCCCGAAAACGAGGTGTCACCTGGCGGGCACAAAGCAAGGGATGGGGGGTGGCTGGATCCAACCCCTTGTTGTCCAGGTCCCCGCAGAGGGCAGCACCTCACGTCCCCCCTGCTGAGCACCTCACCTTGGGGATGCTCCCAGCCAGGGGAGTCACCTTGGAGTGGTGGGGGGACAGAGGGTCACGAAGCACATTTGGCCCAAAGAAACACGTTTTTGGGGCGGGGGGGGGGAGCAAACCCAGCATATACTAAACACCCCATCATGGCATGACAGGGAGTGTGTGGGGGGCTCATTGCACCCCGTTCTCGGCTCAGGACACCCCCGTGCACCCCCCAAAAGTGCCACCAGCGCGTCCCCCCCCCCCGCTTCGCCTTTACCTGCTGCCGCCTGGAGATGCCGGCGCCGCCGTCGGGTCCCCCCCCGCGCCCCGCCGAGGCCGGCGGGGAGCGGGACACGGGGACGGGGAGGTGGCAGCGGGACACGGGGACGGGGGAGGTGGCGGCGGGACACGGGGACGGGGAGGTGGCCGCGCGTGTCGCCGTCGCCGCGGCTCCGCTCGGCCGGCAGCGGGGCGGGCGCGGGGGGCGGGCGGCTCCGCCCCGGGGGGAGGAGGAGGAGGAGGAGGAGGACGGGGAGGAGGAGGAGGAGGAGGAGGAAGGCTGCTCCCGAACCCTGCCCTGCCCCTCGGCCTCTCGCTGCACCCGCAGCGGGGAAAACTCCGGGGGTGCCGCGTTCGCGCGGGGCGAAAAGCAGCGGGGCGCTCGCGAGGGCTCCCGCCGGGGCTTGGGAATGCCGAAAAGGAGGCCAGGAGCTGCTCCCAGCGTGGTGTCCTCATCCCCATCCTCTTCTGGGCAATCCAGCCTTCCTCCACCTCCAGCTTTCTCCTCCCGCATCTTCCTCCACCTTCATCTTCCTCCCCGCAAACGAGGCATCTAGGAGTTGTGTGTCGTACAGGTCGCGCTCACACTGCTAAAATATAAAAAGTCAGCCTGGAAAACCTCCCTGGAGCATAGCAAAAAGAACGGTCCCCCAGGAGCCCCGGCCAGCCCGCGCTTACCAGGGCACCGTTAAATCCCCACTTGGCTTTGAGGAGCAGAGCAGGGAAAAGAGGTGGCTCGTGATTATATTTTATAAGTATAAAATATAAATTTACCGAGGCTGCTCGGAGGCTGCGGTGCATCCAGGTGCTCCCATGCAGCAGGATGGAGGTGGCGAGGATGTGGGTTGGGCGGTCACACACTTGGGCTTTGCACCCCCTTGATTTCCCCCACTCCTGCAAATGTCCCCATTCCTGCTTGATATTTCATTCCTACCTAATATTTATTTTTTTCCCCATGTTTTCATCAGCTGCACGTCCATCAGATCCCATGAGGACAACATCCCATCTATCTCGGCCACCAAATCTGAATTCTCCCCCTGGTGAAACGAGAGTTTTTACTTCTCCTGATGCAAATCCTCACCGTAGAGCACAAGGCCCAATCCCATCCCTGCAAACTGGCCGTTTTCCAGCCTTTTAGCCCATGCCCAGAGCCAGCCCTGGAGCTGCATGCAACCCGAAGGGTGCAAAAGCACGAGATGCGCTGTCAGGATAAAACAAAACGAGCCTGAGACGGATTCCAGACTCGTCTTTGGAAACACAGAGAAAGCTGGAAAGCTGCTAGCAACCGCCTCGCTCCTCCTGAGCAGGAACATAAGGCGGACGCAGCTTCTGATAGAGCCTCATGCAAAGAGCCCGTCCGTAGGTTTTTTATTCTTTTTTTATATATATATATATAATTCCTACATACATTTGTTCAAATCTAGCTGAGCAAAACACTTTGGAAAACTTAATTAATTAATTAAAAATCGCCATTTGCACATTTACCCATTTTTTTCCTTTTTGAACCCGGTGCACTGAGCGTGCTCCTGCCCAGGAGGCCGGGCTGGGGAAGCAGCTGTGGGAAGAGGAGCAGTGGCAGAGAGGGCGTCTTGTTTGTCTTTCTTCTTTTTTGGGGATAAAAAGAAAAATTTTTGAACCGGGAATACATTTCCAGTTTTCAAAGTTCCTTATCCTAAATCTAAATTACCGCGAACGTGCAATTTAGAGCCTCAAATGCTCAAAGCTGTTTTAAATATCTCCCTTTGGCATAGCTGGCGCTTGTAACACGCTTATGCCTATATCCCCGGGTGCATTTACTTGCAAATGGGGCACCTAGAGAGGCCTTATTATTATTATTTTCCTTTTCCCTTTTTTCTTCCTTTCTGGGATGCAAATACAAAATTGCAGATCTGGCCATCTCCAGAATTTAAGAAAATGAGGCCCCAAATGAGACAAAGCTGAATTTATCTAGAAGACCTCCGGTAGGAAAAGAGCTAAGGTTGCAACTCCCGTCGCTGCCTCCCGGTCTGTCCATCCGTGCGGCCGGAGCCGCATCCCCACGGCGCCGGGAGAGCCCTGGGAAGGGGAAGGAAGCGCCGCGAGGGCCCCTCTATTGTTCTGCTCCTGAAAATACTCAGGGAGTGCGGGACAAGCCGGCGGGGGCTCTGCGCTTTCCTGTGTTTGTGCTGAGGATATTTTCATCCAGGTGCTTGGTTCGAATTCCTTCCCCGAGGCCTTTGCACCCGTCATGCGTCTAAGGAGAGTGTTGGCCACAAGAACTCCTCTAGACCCGTTGTTTGACCATGGTAACGTTTGCAGAGACACTTTGATGTTAAATCCTGCATTTTGCAGCCTCTTCATCCTTTTCATCAGAGATCCTTGACTGAAGACTCTGAGCGTGGAGGAGGATCTGTCACCATCTTAATAGTCTACCCATCCATGCAAAAATAGGACTAGTTTTGTCCTAGTCTGGAAGAGAGAATTGCAATCAACTCCCCACCTCCTTTCCCCACCGCCAGCTTAACATGTTTTGAGGTTGTGGTGGGTCTTCCAGCCCCAAATTAGCCCCAAGAGCATCTTCACCAAGACCAAGTCAACAGCCAAGTCAGTTGGAAGATGATTTTTTTTTTCAGCTGTGAGAAGAAACAACTGAGGAACAAAGAATCCTCCCCAATTTATGCCTCTGTGTTGGACTGGGTGCTTCTCTGCTGCAGGATGGTATTTCAAATTCACTGCTATGTAAGTAAATGTAGGGTATTGCATAAGGTATATGAGGAGGCAGGTCATGCGAGGTGTCTACTGGTCTCTCCTATCTGTGGGAGGTGCAATCGAGCTCCCAAACAGGGCAGCAGAGGCCACCTGGGCAAAGGTTCCTGGTGTTGGAGCCCATCCCTGGCTATCACTCGTGGATCTCCCTGCCGAGTCAGCCGCTCCGGCTCCGCACGCAGCCCGACGGGGACGCAGCTCCTGCTTGCACAAGCCACGTGCATGAACTTTCCCAGCAAGCCGCCCGAAATGCAGGGCAGGCGGCTGTGCCGAGCGGCTCCTTCCTCAAGGAAGCTTTGGGAGGGAGGTTGAGTTTCAGGCAGTGGATGTGAGCAGGTTAGGGGGTGATAGGAGACAGGACTCACCCCTCTTGGGACCGGAGAGGTTTCAGCCAACTCTTTGCCTAAGGAGAGGAGCAACCAGAGACAAATGCTTCTCCTTGGGGGGAAAAGGCAGGAAGAGTAGCAAGGTGCAGGTTGTCTTTGCAAGTTCAACTGCAAATGTAGGGAGAGACAGAGATGGGTGTTTTCCTGTCTGTGAGAAACAGGCAAGCCCACCAAAATGACAGGGCAAATGCAAAAAGCATCGGAGGAAATAGGCCCACATGCAGAAGAAGGTGCAGGACCTTGTTTTGTTTCTCCCATGTCCTCAATGATCTTCCTACTGACGTTGGTCCAATGGCAAGGTTGAGACCTCAGTCTCCATTGTGATTTCAGAGGAGGAAGAGTGCCCTGTGCCCTCTGTCCCACTGAAGCCCTAAAGGACGTTGCCCTGGAGCAATGTGTTTATGTAGACAACTCCTGGACTTCCACCAGGGCTCTGCAAAGGGCTTGGCTGGAGCAAAGAGGGTCTCATCTGCTTGTCCAGGGCCTCCTATAGGTTCTGGAGGAGGTCTCCTTTAAAACTTCTATTTGTTGGCTTATTAAGCCATGGAAATGTTTCTTTCTTGATTTTGAGTAGTGTTTTTTTGTTGCTTATGTTCTTATTGATGTTCTTGTTATCGTTAAGGAGATTGTTCTTATTTGTCTTCTTGTTGTTCTCAATCATCTTCTTTTTATGCTTTTGGTTTCAATACTATTAGAAGTAATGGACCCATCAGCTCCTATTCTCTGAAACACAGGATAAATCCAGGTTTGTTACAGGAGAAAAAACACACACATTTGTAAGGGCTCCCTACTGGGCCTCATGTTGGCCTTCGCTACCAGAGCTCTGCGAGTGCCAGAGACATTCATAATCGCATTCAATTAGCGAAGCAGCAAAATAAATAAGTGTCTCTAATACCGAGCTAATGGCTCCATTTCCAGCCATTGATCAGACGTCTCCTGCCCCGTCCCACTAAGGTCCACAGCTGGTCTGGATCACAAAGCACATGCGCGTTGACAACAGCCACCCGTTGTCAGTAGAAGGAGTCCATCTGGCCTGGCCGTGAAGACACTCGAAGGAGCAAGATACCTCCTGGTGTAGAGAGACAAGTAGGAAATTAAGGAAAAAATTCTTGACAGGGTGACAGAGCCCTGGAACAGGCTGCCCAGAGAGGTTGTGGAGTCTCCTTCTCTGGAGATCTTCAAACCCGCTTGGACGCAGTCCTGTGCCACGTGCTCTAGGTGACCCTGCGTGTGCAGGAGGTTGGACTAGATGACCTCTAGAGGTCCCTTCCAACCTTCAGCATTCTATGATTCTATAATTCTAAGCAGAGGAGTCAAGCAGACTGACCCAGACAGCAGGCCGGGATGTGATATGTGGCCTACAGGACTGCTGCTCTTGAGGGTTCAGAGGACACAGCAGGACCAGGCAGCTACATCCTCCAACATGCATGGATTGTAGCCCAAAAGGTTTGAATTAAGACCGTTAGGTTGATTTTTGCTTCTGGAGGGGAACATCTAGGTGCCACTGGCCGACCCAAGGGTCCTTCTCTGCCCTTTTTGAAACCACTCACCAGCATCTTCCTCAGTTTCAGGTTATTCCCTGAATGAAGGAGCTTAGGAAGGGGAAGTCCTCTTCTGAACATAAAATCTGTGGCAAACAAAGCTATTTTAAACCTTTGAATGCTTTTCCAAATGAGTATTTAGCTGTAGGTGGGAAGAGCTACCCACCCTGTGCCAGACAACAGTTAGAGATGTTGTGAGAACTTCAGGACGTGTAGATAAAGCCATCTCAAAAACAGTGAGTCAAACTGCCTGAGTTTATTAAGTTTTTTTTTTTTTTAAGTTCCTGGAAATGATCGACCTAATAAACAAACATGGCCAAAACGTTTGTCATCTTGTGAGGCAACATTTCCCTGCCCTCGTGGAAGGAGCTTCACCACCGCTGATAACATCTGGGCCAAGGAGCTGCAAAGGAGCAGAGAGGATGAGTGTGAAGGCCAACCCTTGCTTGTGTTGACACCCTGGTGGGTTTTGTGCCTATTCCTTGGAGGAACCTGCAGATGTCCCCATGCAAACAGGACTTCATGGTCTCCTCGCTCTCCCTGCCGCTGGGTTCATCTTATCTCAGACATTAATCCCAGGCATTTCTCTTATCTCATTGCTCTGCGCCTGCGCAGCACCGAGCACGGGCAGATCCGGGTTTCCGACTGGAATTTCCAGTGCTGGCCCCGAAATCCCCCTTTATTGACAAAAACGATCACCAGCGCAGCTACCTCCGGGAGGACTTTCACCTGCCCCAGCCGTGCAAGGCTTCGGCCACGTCGACATGGCTTTGAAGGTGGTGCTGATGTATAAACACGGCTAGACGGACAATCAGACCTTTCATAGATGTGCAGCCGTCCCGTTAATATTAAACAATACCTGGGGCTGGGTGCCTCCGCTCCTGCAGACCGAGAGGAACCTACGGCATTCTTCTCATAGCTTCTTTGCAGGTAGGTGAAATAAAATCTCCCACGAGCTGCTCTGCCATCAGCCCGACCTGTATCCCTGAACAAAGCGTCTCTTATTGAGCGAGGCAAAAGGGAACATCGGTTTGCTGGTTATCTCCGTCCTGGAGTCGTCTTGGATGAAGACACGGGGTGTTTCAGGTGCCTGTTTGGTGACCCTGTAACTGGGGCTTTATCTTCAGGCAATGCTGAAAGGGTCATCATGGGCTTTCCGCCTGTGATGGAGCACATTTGCAGGAAAAAAAAACACAGAAATTAGAGCCAAATTCAAAATTTCTGAAAAAAATATTGTGAGCCCATTCCCCATCCCCCTCCTTTTGGCTAAAATGAAGAAGCGACGTGGTACATTTTGTCCCTGTTACAATATAATGTGGCTCTACATAATACATTTAATCTGTAAATCGCTTTTTGATGGATGAAATACGGTGCGTGTCTGTGCTGGAGGAGGGAGCATCAGTGACAGCGTGCACGAGCACGCCGGCCTCCTGAAGCCACACTGGCACCAGGGGGAATGTTTGTCCCGTAAAACCTTCATCTAAGATCTCGGAAGGATGAATCCTTCTTGCCAAACTCCACCTCGCTGAGCCAACTCCGGGCTCATGGAGCGGAGGGAGAAGTGGTCAACCCCGGAGCTGATTTTGCCCCAGCGCTGAGTGTGTTTGAAAACTTGCCACACACACACACACACAGCCCCCAAATTTATGAAAAAACAAGCAAAAAAAAAAAAGAGTGTCAATTAATGGGCTCGCATAGGAAGGCTTTGGTGACTCAGGAGTGAGGGCGAGCAAGACCGTACGTGCAGCCCTGCGGGATGGGATGCACATGGGAGAGTGCAAGTTGGGGTGAGCCTAAGGGCAGAATCGCCTATGCCCAGCCTGTCTTTTCCAGGATCAGCTTGTGCTTTCTGGCCCCAGGTCCTCGCAGGAGCCTTTTCCCAGGAGATATCTAGCTCCATGTTAATCACTGAGATCTTCCCAGCGCCCCTCTGCCCTGTTTGGACTTTCCCATCATTAAAGGTTCGTGCTCGCCACGCAGACAGCTTTATCTCTGATTGCGAACCTGGATTCCTCAGCTGGCGCCTGGGCTGAAATCGGAGTGGCGCGAAAGAGCCGGGGAAGGCGGAGGGCCCATCTGCAGCGAGGATTTCACCTCTGCAACCCAAGCCGTGCAGCAGAATGGTCCCATTGTACCCCCGGCGCTGGCTGGGCTCGGGCTGGAAGCCAGGACTCGGCTGCATGGGCTCCTCGTCACCAGCGTCCCACGGCGGGATGACTCCCAAGGGAGCCCCATGACCGGACAAGACTCCGAGGATGCAGCCAGCAGGAGGGCAGGCAGGGTAAATGCCTCCCGCTTCTTTCCCCAGCTCTAGGATCATAGAATCATAGAATGCCTAAGGTTGGAAGGGACCTCTAGGGATCATCTAGTCCAACCCCCTGCACACGCAGGGTCACCTAGAGCACGTGGCACAGGACTGCGTCCAAGCGGGTTTGAAGATCTCCAGAGAAGGAGACTCCACAACCTCTCTGGGCAGCCTGTTCCAGTGCTCTGGCACCCTCACTTAAAAAATTTTTCCTTAAGTTCATGTGGAACTTTTGGTGCTTCAAAAGTTGGTGCTTTTGGTGCTTTGATCCCACTCGGAAGTCAGTTTTATCCTCCATTGGGAAGCCTCCAACCTAAGAACTCCCAACTTTACCAATAGCCACCCCAGGAATCACCGTGGCCCGGCCACGCTCATTTTCACCCAGCGGATGCAGAGCAAGGGCAGCTTTTTCCCCACATTCCGTTTTGCCATATGGAGCGAAGAGGCCACGGCAAATTCGCTGCGAACATGAGGTAACGTCTGGGGTGGAAAGGTTACGGCGAAGCCGCTTCCAGTATTTGCGCTAGCGAAACCAGCAGCCACCGGCAAGCTGTGCTGGGCAGCACCGTTATAATGAGGAAAGCAAATATTATTCTATATAGGCCTAATGGGCTGCTGGCACTTTTGAATATGGGGCTCATCCGGAAAGAAGGGCCTCCTTAAATAGTTGGGATTCCTCTGACCGGCACGCGGGCGAAAGGAATAATATTTGGGAGAGGAACACGCCTTAAGAACAGCGTCTGCCCACTGGGTGGGAAGCAGAGAGCAGCCGGCATCTCCCAGGCACAGATGGCTCCCATCAAGATGAATTTTTTTCTTGTTAATCCCCAAACAATCTCGAGATATATTTTTATTTCAGAGGCAAGCGAAGAAAAAAAGAAACTTCAACACGACCCACTGTTTTCCTGGCCTCGTTCCCTGCTTGGCCTCTGCTCCGGCCAAGCACATAAAATTCATTTCATCTTAGGGGCAGGTCCTAGCAGAGACACTGAATCCAAATGCTCCTGGGGTGGTTTTTCCAGCTCATCTTGACCTGGAAATTTGTCCCATGAAAACAAGATACTCTTAAAGCTGCAAACTGAGCTGAAAATCCAGACCCAGCCACTCTATTACTATTACAGCCACTCTATTACCAAGCTTGGCCAGGACAGGGGTCCTAAAAGGAGAATTGAACCTGGACAACAGCTAAAACCCTCTTTTAGGGGTCTATGGTCATGTCCTGGAGGAGGAGAGGGCGAGGAAAAGGGAGACCACACATGAGAGAGCAAATAGGTAACTCCCAGATAGGATGAAGGGAGAAGGCCCTTTTGTGGAGGAAGGTCTTGTTCTCCTGTGGTCCAGGTGATCTGTGGAGTGGAAGGACCTCTGTGCTGTCACTGCATGTCCTTATCCTAGGTGTTTGTTTTTCCCATTTTATAGCTGAAAGAAAGAAAAGAGGAAATCAAGGGTTTGATAGAAATAACCAGGACTCCTCTTCCAGAGCGGTTGAGGGAAGCTTTTTGGACTCATTTCTCCTAGACCTTCTTGCCTGCATTGAGGAGAACTCCCTACACTCGATGTGATGGAGCAATCAGCAAAGACTCCTTTGCATGCCCAGGACAGGTCTGCAAGAGCAACCACAGGTTAGGGATGGCACCGCACCTCTTGTGTGAGGACACCTGGACCATCTGAAGGGGTTAATGTGGAGGCAGGGTCAGGCAATAACCTCTCCTCGTGAAGTGATACCCTCATGGTGGTCCTGCCAGAAGAAACCCGAGAAGGTGCTGACAGGTCTGTGACAGCTCAATGGGTTTCCTTAAGAGCAGTTTGTTTTCAGGTAGCTCCTCAGGAGGAAGAGCTAATAGGGCTAAGAACACATTACCAAGCATCAGCCAACATGCAATAACATCCCTATGAGCAGGGCAGCAGCTCCAGTATAGGACCCAGTATAGGACCTGCTGTCTGTGGCCTGCTCTTCTTGATGAGGAGAAAGGCCAGGGGCAGGTTTAGGATGAAGGCTTTGCAGGGGTGAGGAAGAGGATGGGTAAAGCCATGGTCGATGTCCTGCTTCATGATCAGGGAAGGATGGTAGTTCAGAATTCATAAAATTAGGGAGCTTGCTACATTAGCACAAGCACAAGGATTTCAGCACAAAAGTCAAAAGAAAATTATTCCATACGTGGATAAAAATAAATGATTTCTGCAGCAACCAGCACCACTGAAAACAAAGCCAAGCTCTCAAGTCTGGGACCGCCTACTGCAAATCCTACTAGAAAATTGTGGAGAATGTTGTATTTGCTTGCCAGGGATGAGTGGCTTTCTCTCTTGGACATCCGCAAAATAAATGGCCGTCCTGCAAAAGATATGTAAATGCTAATGCTGAAAATATGGCATGAATATTCTCCAGATGGTGCCACTCGGTTGCCCTCTTTCTGAGATGGACCCAGACTGCTGGCACTAACTATCCCATGAGGATCCCTTCAGCAGAGTCATTTCTAGCCACTTAGAGATCTTTCTGCCTTTGGCTCTCATGCCTGGCCAAATTACTCTGGTAATTATACTAGAATTAAGGCTCATCTGAATTAATAACCCAATTAACAACTCCAGAGTGTCTTACCTGGGGGTGAAGTCCCAAGATTTACCCATCTCTAAGCCTCCTTTCAACAGCATTCATCTTCCACCCTCAGTTTATGAAGACATTGCATTTTTCGAGGTCCTTGGGACATTTTTGGAGTGAGGGATGCTCTAAGGAAATGATACAACTGAATCAATCCAGGCTCGGAAGAAAGCAAGCTCAGAGACAGATGGGATGCATGGAGTCGGAGATGGGAATGGGAGGACTGGCCAGGAGGAATATGAGAATCCAGGGCCTGCAGGTCTCAGATGGCCTGTGGGTCGTTTCCACAGGTCCCATGGAAAGCCTAGATCCCACCTCGGTCCTGCCAAGAGCTGTGGCTTTCTGTTGGGTGCTCTTGCCCCATCTCAGCTAATTAGGCTCCTTGTGGCCACAGGGACACTCTGTCGTGTGGATTCTCCAGTGCCTCGTAAGGGTTGGGTTGTGCTCACGTTCCAGCCTTTCCCCAAGGGGGAAGGATACACGATGCAGAGCAAATGCTCACAAAAGATTACCAGCCAGCCAGGACCAGAAGGATTGTAGGAGTCAATCCCCCTTAAACCTTTCTATTTAAAGGAATAAACTGCCCAGGGAAAGCAGCCTAAGCGTTTCAGCTTTGCTGCAGAGGCAGGAGAAACCTTTATTGGTGCTGGTACCACAAAGCACCAAGAGCCCTGAGGATGCTCTGGAGCACAGATGGACCTTTGTGCCTGCGGTCGCCTTTGCCTCTCAGTGACAGCAAGAAAGCAGCCTGATCGCTGCATCCATAAAGCGAGGTAGTGTCTCTCCTGCAGCTGGAAATGGAAATGCCTCTTGCATCCTGCAAAGGGATGGGGTTTCGATGCTTATTTGTCCCGTCCTGGGAGAAAAGCAAGGAATCTGGGGGGAAAAATAGGAAAAAAATAACACCCTATACACACTAGTTTACTATGTGCATACACCATGTGCTTGGCCAGGGAGCTCGGTTTGACTCCCTGCTCTTCTGTTCATCCCCAGCGTGCCTTAAACCCCAGCCTGGGAAATCCACTTTTTATCTTAGAGCAAAGCTGCTTCCTAATGAAAATGCCTCGAAACCTGGGAAACCGCTTGTGCAAGGATAAGGAGCATTTTCTGAGAAAACAGATTTTGCCAAAAAGAGATATATGTATATTTTTTTATTTTTACATATACTTATTTATACATACTTATCTTTGTATATTCTCTACATATATCAGCTGCTCCCTGTCACTTTCCTTTTAGGCTACAAATGCCTGGATGCTGATGCGCCAGGTCTAGCCTGAATTAAAAGAGATTAAGCTGAAAAAAGGAGATCCCAGAGGAACCATGGAGCCTTCCTCCCCCCAGCACCTTCCATTGCCATCGTGCATGGGAAGCAGTTGCCACCAGCTGGTTTTTCCAGGCGTATTCGTGCACGCGGAGCGTGACTCATCCCCGGCAGGAATTTCCATCTCGCTCCCGGCCTTCCATGGGAACGGTCCGGCTCGTCTCTCTGCCCGGGGATTTTCAGCTGTCCCCGGATGCATGATGGAAAGCAATGAGGAGGAGTCGCAGGGGCAAAGCCAAGCTGTCAAAGTGGCCTCAAAGCGGTGACCTTCTCCGGTCCGAGCTGTCACCAGCTGCACAGGGACTTGTTGAAGAGGGTCCTGAAGCTCCTGCTCCCTCCCAGTTGCCAACTGCACATTCCAGAAAGGAGAAGTGAGATGTTGTGAGATGCCTCAGGTCGGATATCAGGAGAAGATGTAAATCATCCAGATGACGGTTCCATGGTGCAGCTTTCCTGCTCACCAGAGCTGGGCTGAGGAACCTCAACCCTTCCAGGAGGCCACAAGCATCTTTGCAAGCTCAGCTATGTGTGCATAGACACTAGATCCATCCACATGCAAGGAAAGAGATATCCAAGCACCACCTTGCTGCCAAGTGGCCCACAGATGTCCCTCATCTAAGGAAGCTGCTGTCACTCCTCCATGTCCTGCTTCTCCACCTGGACAAGCAGCAGATCCATCAGAGCAGGGACTGATTGCACCATGTCTGTGGAACATCTTCAAGTCCTTCTGCAGCCCACATTGGTAGGAGATGCCCATGCACATGCTGTGGCTGTAATGACTCAGTTTGCCATGCCGCAGCAGTAAATATTTCCCTGCATGATTTACACCACTGTTCTAGATCTAAAGTAGCCTCAGGGTCAAGTCTGGATGTCTCAAGGGGCACATAATGCACGGAGGACTTAGAAAGACGAAGGTGGGAATGGAGAACCTAGACGTGGACTTGAGATGCAGCAAAATCCAGGTAGGTCAGCACCCTCCAGGGATACCTGCAACAGGAAGGTCCAGTCTGAGCTTGAGCAGATGTTTGCAGCCCCAGTCACAGCCTGTGCTGGCCAGGACATGTTCAAGGGACGCGCAAGGGATGTGTTCACCAGGAGACACCTTCCATGTGCGTCTGCTCAAGGTTACAGCAAGCCCAGGCTGTGTTGAAATCACAGTCCTGTGTTGAAACCATGCGAAATCCAGGGTTTTCCATAGTTCCATCACATAATTTCACTGAGTTTTGTTAAGGAATGTGGGGCTGGGTGGGAATTCAGGACCCTTCTGTTGCACCATGTCATGCAAGCTAACCCAGAGACTGCTGGGCTCCTTCCTGGGTTTTGTGGATCCTTGCTGTCCCAGAGGGGACTTTCTGATGCTCAGAGTCTTCCCCAATCCAGGCTGGTCCATACCCTTCCAAAGTCATTTGTTTTCTCAGTGAATTTCCTGCTTCTTCCCTCCACGCCAGCCCCTCCACGTGTTTATAGAGCGCTCTCTCAGCCGTTGCTTTGTTAGACTAAACAAATCATCCTCACTTGGAATCACAGGGCCTTCAGAAAGCCACAGAGACATCCCCTGCCCCAGGCAGGCCCAATTATGGTGCGTGTTTATCTGTCATGTGCTTAAAGACCTCCTGTGATGGGAACTGCAAACCCTCCTCAGCTCCTTTCTCTCCATCTTTATAATTCTTCCCTGATGCCTGACCTGAACTGGTAGGATTTTAGCCTCCAGCATCTTGTCCTATCTAGCATGAACATGGAGAAGTTTATCCCCTTGCTCTTCTTAACAGCTTTTTTTTTTTAACATACTTGAAGACTGTTTCACATCTGCACTTTGTTTCTTCAGGCTAAAAAGCCCATGAAACTCCATCTCTCCCCTGAAATCATGTTTTCCTGGCTGGCAATCCGGATCTTAGCACTTTTCTTCCAACCAAGACCTCCCCAAGGCAGAGGGGAGCAGAAGGACACGTACAGGACATGCAAGCCAGGATGGTGATGGCCTTGTTCTCAGGGGATCACCACCTTGTTGGTTGGCATCCAGAACATGATAGACCATGGTCTCCTCTCCAAGAGTATCTACTAACACTAAAAATCACTCATCCCAGGTTGACTTGATTTTTTTTGCACCTGTAGGAACTATAGACACGGTAGATCTTGGTGCCAGGGCATTAGTTCCTCCCTCATTCCCTTGGAAATACATTTTATGTGACTTTCGGAGTTCATTTAAGCCTGCAGATTACAGTGGGCCACTCAAAATCCATTCTGCCCAAACAAAAACATTCACATATAAGCCCCAAACAGCTCTGAACTCAAACAACTATGAACTAACCCCAGAAATTCATACATTATATACTCAATTGGGTTTCCTTTTTACTCTAAGTTGTGCATTTTAGGGAAAAGCTTTAGATACAGCAGCCTATCTGTGAGGCCAGCATCTGATCCAATTAGAAATGGAAGTTCAGATCTGGATTCAAATCTGGATTTGGATCTGGTACCAAATTCAGCTGCACCTCTAGGCACCCATCACAGAGACGAAAACCCAGGCAACGGAGCTAGGCCTGGGTCAACATTTTGGGGCTATTTAGGTACCTAGGAGAACAGCAGCCTGGCTTAAGAAATGGAGCAGTTTGCACCAAGGGATGCAATGGAGTGAGGCAGTAAGTTGCCCTGGAAGAGGAGCTTTCCAAGCAGTTCTTTAGGGTTCTCCAGATCCGGGTGGAGAAGCTGCCTGCCCAAACTGCAGAAACAGCGAGACGGATGAGCCGTTCACCACATTCCTCAAGGTAGGGGGAGGAGAGACCCATGACACCCACCACCAGCTTTGACCCCATCTGTCCCTACTTCCACCACAACAGAAAAATTGCAGTTTAATCAGGAAGAGCAAAAACACCTCAAGACGTCATCCAGGGCCAGGTCCAGAGGTCTCCAAAGACCTGGTCTCCTAAGCAAGGAGCCCAGCAAGCAGCCCACGGTCCCTGGGAGCCTATTTTAAGTATTCCCAATGAAAAGTCTGATGCTAAGTGCCCTTGGGAGCCCAGGAGTAGCCAGTGCAGGCTGAAATCCTCCATGGGTTACAGCAGGAAAATAAGCATCGGGAGCCTTTTCCCATAAACATTTTGAGCACAAGGATGGATATGACCAAATATTGTGGGAATGGCACACAGAGATGAGTCTTCATGGGCAGAGGGACAACGTGGGATGCACAGGCCAATGGAGAAGATGGCCAAGTGCTACTTGTGCACTGGGAGATTTTCTTCGGGGCTTCAGAAAAAATAATATCCCCCTTCCCACCATCACAGCGCCGATGGCCCCATTGCATCCCAACCCAGTCGCATTCCTGGCAGTGCAACGGCAAGTCCGTCTGTCCCCTCGAGAGACAAAAGCTGTTTACACGTTATGAAGCATTAGGCAAAGCCTGGAGTGGCACCTCCCTCCATCATCTGCTCATCCTCGGGTCTGCTTTGATCCTGACGGAGCTCTCACCGGGAGAGAAGCTGCTACGGGAAGGCAGAGCCATCCCAGGCAGCTTTCCCAGGAGGAAAAGCCACAGATAGGGCAGAGACATGTCCCTGTACATGGGGAACCCTCCTGTGTGCTTTTCTTTCTTGCAAAATAAGCCAGTTCGGTGCTTTTTTATATTATTTTTTTCCGCTCCCCCTCTTGTGCAGACACAGATTGAGCGTCAGTGGAAAATAATTCCTTTAATGAGCGTGCAGAGATGGATCAGCTGACGGCGCCGGCTTCAGCAAATCTCGTGGTCACACAGCCCGAAATGTGCAGCGGTGGCTGCCTAAGCCTTTCCGTTTATAGGACAGGGACCGGAGCCGGTGGGAAGCAGGCCAAGGGGATGGAAATAGAGTGTTTGCAAGCCCAGGGCTGCAGGGATTAGAGGTGGAGCGGCAGGAGGGATGCAGGACACGAGCAGACGGGCAGTGCTAATTATGGGAGGCTCTAATCGCTTGGTTCTTCAGTGATATGGGACTAAAAGCTATTGCACGAGTTGGTTTTCTGATAGAGGGGACTAAAGCAGCCCCGGCAAGAGGGATCAGTGGATCATTCCCAGCCTCCCTGATGGAACCTCACAAGGCTCCAGGCTGGAAATGCACCCTGGATATCATCCTCCTCCCCAGGGTGACCCAGGGTGACATCTGCCCCAAGGCAGATCTGAGGACCAGCAGGTGACGGAGGGAGGTACCGCGTCGGGTTCAGTCTATGCCTGCCTCAATTCCTGAGGTTTCCTTTCAAAACCTCCATTCCCTGAACACGAACATGTTTCAGGAAGCCAGCTTGGACTCGGCACGCTTGGGCTGGATCCAAGCCCGGGCTTTGAAGGAGCTGCCGTGAAGTCCCAGCAGGTCTGTCCTAGGGCTCCCCTTAAACCACATCAACCCCCCAGCCACCTGCAACGGGGGACAGGGCCTTCACGTCCCTTTTGTATCACCTGGAAATGCTCCATGGTGGCTCCATCATAGGGAGCTGATGGATTTGGGGGGTGCTGGAGATGGTCCTGCTGGAAGGAGCCCCCTGCTTCCCGGGGAAAACCCTGCGGGAAAGGGCTGCAAGACACGTACAGAGAGCAGCAGGAATAGATGGATTTAAGAATCCAACTCGGCCCATGTCACGGTCTCACTGCTCCCCCCACTGCCCGGCCCTGCGGCGTGCGGCTCTCCATGCTGCACCGGGGATGTCCAGCCCTTCCCCTTAGGGAGATGAGCAGTGGGAAGGAGCTGGCAGGTTGGGGCTGATGGCAATGGGGTGCAGGACCAGCTCCACTGAGGGCACACCGGTCCCCCCTTTCTTAGATGCCACATGGTCCTTACGGGTGAACAGACTCCATCAACATCCTCACAACAGGTCTGGGCTCATCAACCATCCTGGGACATGTCTTCTGGAGAGCCCATCTCATAGCTCCTCACGGACACCAGGGACATCCTGGTTTCTGCCCCCGAGGGACAATTAATGGAGGGACAATTAATGGAGGTGACTACAAGCCTTTCCCGTGGTGGAGCAGGGCGCTCATGAGCAGTAACCCAGAGCCACCAGGAGATGGCAAGACGAGGCCATCTCCTGCAGCACCGCGCCGCCCTTTGCCGCTCCCAGGAAAGCAGCTGGGTTGTTCCGGAATGCGGATGGGATTTTTCCGCAGTTGCTGCTCATTCGGGCTGGGATTATGAAGTTAATCAGTCAAGAGACATCCCTTAGCTCTGAAGAAACCCCCCTGGTCCTGGTGGGTAGATGGTAACTCTTGGCTGCGGAAGCGTCGGTGGATCCGGGCATAAAACCTGGTGGGTCATTGGATGTGTCTCCTGCTGCGCAGGACAGGACTACGTAGATCTGCTCAGATCCAGCTCGGACCAAGGAGGTTTTAGTGTATATTTCTGCTGCTTGAAATCCCACTTGGAAGGTTTTTATGCCCAGCAATGCTGAGCAAAGCATCATCTGCTGCCGTGGTCGCTCTTTAGCCATGATTTCCCCGGGAGGTTTTTGTGTGAAGGTTCTTTATTTCCCTACTCTTAGTATCAGGACCCCACTGTCTTCAGCGAGCTCCTGCTGCCCTCACCACCCCTTGGGGCTCCTCTCCACGGCACCTTTCG
Organism: Tinamus guttatus; assembly: GCF_059628265.1. Taxonomy (NCBI): domain Eukaryota; kingdom Metazoa; phylum Chordata; class Aves; order Tinamiformes; family Tinamidae; genus Tinamus; species Tinamus guttatus. Next base: position 6,925,871 of record NW_028289136.1, read on the forward strand.
TGGACTCGCACTCCGCATTGCCACCCGTGGAACACTCTGCTACTGACCTTCAGCTCCAAGCACAGGGTCTTCTTCACCACCCGGGACCTCCAGGATGCCGCCGGGATGGGATTGCCGGGATACAAGGGCTTCTCCCGACAGGCACGGCGCTGCCTTGGCCGTGTGGATCCACGAGGTGCGTCCTGAAGGTCCGTCCTCGGCGTGTCCCCGTCCGTGGGTCCCGCGTCGCTCCGCAGCCGGGCCAGCATCTCGGCCAGGAGCTGGTGCTGGCGCTCGTGGACGGCCTGGCTCTCCCGCAGGCTGTGAGTGAGGGTCTCCATGAGATCCCCCAGGCTGGGGCGACGCTGGGATTGGGGCACCTTTCCACGGGGAGCCCCATCTCCCGGCACGCGTCTTCCCAGCGGGAAGGATGACACAAGGTCATGGGGCTGCTCCTGGGAACCTCGGCGGTCCTCGGGGAGCCCGCGGTGGCCCGCTCGCCTCCAGGACACGGCGTGTGGCTCCTGCTTGCCTCGCCAGCGGCCGCAGGATGTGTCCAGCTGGTCCTCATCCCTGTGGCATCCTGCGAGCGGCACCAAGCCTTGCTCCTGTCCCACGCGAGGTGACACTGGCCGCCGTGGGGGACTCAGCGAGAGGGGCTGTGGCTTGTGGGTGGCCACCAGGTCTGTCCCTTCCATCCCCGGGCCAGCACCAGCCCAGAGGAAAGGCCCTGCAGCCGCCACGGGGAGCACACAGGCCGGTCCCAGCCCCATGGCCGGGCGAGCTCCACCGTCCTCCAGCTCCATCCTGCCGGCTCCAGGACACGGGAGCGGAGCCGGGGTGACGGGATCCGGCGCCGGGGCTCCCTCCGGCAAGGAGGCCACGGAGGAGGAGCTGCTTGTGCCCAGCATGCTGGACTCGAAGGACGAGAAGGTGGCCAGCGGGGCCCGCCGTGCGAAGGGGGTGACGGCCAACATGTCCATGCTCGACCTGGGGGAGGCGGTGAGGACAGAGTTACCCTTTCCAGGGCAAATCCAGGGTAAATCTGCTCCCCAGGTTTGAGGTTCATGAGGTTTCCTGGGCTGTCCCCCCTATCCATGCTCCCCAGCTCCATCCTGCCCTTCAGAGGCTGCTCATAGCAGTGGGTCTTGGCCGTGTCCCACAGCTCTCGGCCACCCCAAGTGTCTCCCAGGCCACGGGGCAGGACTCGGGGTCCCCCCTGCCCACGGCAGGGACCACTCACCGCCTCTCCAGGGTCAAGGGCGACTCCGCCAGTTCCTCCTTCATCCTTGGAAAAGCTGCCCGAGGAGGAGGAGGAGGAGGAGGAGAGCGGATGAGGAGGCCGCGGCTCCCGGCTCAACGCCCCGGGCAAGGGGCACGTGGGGATTTCAGAGCTTTGGGGGTGCTCGGTGCCAGTCTCACCACTCTGGTCGTCCGTCCAGCGCCGTAGCGCGCTCCTCCTCCTCCTCTTCCTCCCCTGGAGCTGCTGCAGAAGCACACAGGTCACTGAAGGGCTGAGGTCCATCTAGACCAACCCCCTAGACACCTAGAGCACATTCCCAAGGACTTTACCCAGGCAGGTTTTGGATATCTCCAGAGACTCCACAACCTCCCTGGACAACCCAGGCGCTCTGACACTCTGTCAGTCAAGAAGTTTCTCCTCAAATTCAGATGGACCTTCCTGCGTTTCACTTTGTGCCCATCGCCTCTTGTCCTATCGCTGGCCACCACCGTAAATAGCCTGGCCCCGTCCTCTGGACACCCTCCCTGAAGATATTTGTGCACCCTGATGAGATCCCCTCCGAGCGGCCAGTGGGGCCGGGAGCAGCTCCCTCCACTGCGTTGCCATCCCTCCCTGGCCACCAACCATGTCCAGCTACTGTCCCCACCAGGCCACCGGCCGCCCACCCGTGCTCTGTTGAGCCGCGCCACGGCGTAGATGAGACACAGCTGCATCGTCAACGGCAGGAGCGGGGCCAAATCCGAAAAGGAGGAAAAGCCGAAGCGCCCCATGACACCAGGTCAGGTTGTGGCCGCAACGCTCAGCATCTCCAGCGAGGATGGAGGTGACAAACCCAACCAGATCCAACAACACCGTCAGAGCTGGAGCCAACACCAGGCACGAGCTGCTGCCGGGTCCCTGCCCTGCAGACAGCGTGGACCAACGGGGCCACCTGCACCTGCCTTGTGACACCGCGGGGCGGACGCGTCCCCCTGCTTTGTGACACAGCGGCCACCTCACTGCAGTTGCCCTCGACACTGTGGCTGCTGCCAGAGCTCAGGTCCTTCCCCTCTGCTCAGGGGTCCAGTGACACATGGACACCCTGGAGAGAGCCCAGCAAATCCCCAAAAATGACTAAGGGCCTGGGACCAGGGCCTTGTTTTCGCTCCTTCTCCCAAATTGCCGTCCCATATGGTGCCACCAGCCCTGACAACACAGGTGACAGCCCCAATGCTCCAGGGCCATCTTCTGTCCCCATCATATCTGCTGCCCTAGAGAACCTCCTCTTGCGCCCTGCACCAGGCATAAACATTTCACTTAACACAGAATAAATGATTGTTTTTTCTACAGTCTGTGTAAAACTTCACGTTTTTTTTTTTTTTTTTTTTTTTTTTTTACCACAGAAAGAGAAGCAGAAGTAAAACAAATTAGTTGCGGCCACCTGGCCATTAGAAAAAAAATGCAGTCAGATCAAAGGGGAAAAGAAACGAACCCTCAGGCTGGACGAGGCGAGTTCAGACGAGGCAAATCTGACAGGCCTCATTCCTGAGGTCTTGCAAACTCAGCACAAAGATGGCCCGAGCAGCGGCAGCGCTGCACATCCATGGACAAGGTGGAGGAAGCCCTCGCGGGACAGTTCTGAGGCCTGCGGGGCCCTTGTGTCACGTTCATGGTGATGGCTTCGCTCTGCCCGAGCTCTGCGTGAGCATCGGTCCTGCACTGAGGGGAGAATCCGCTTCCCTGCAAGGGGAGACACTCGTCTCCGTATCCCAACCTTGGTCCATGCCCTGTTTTGAAACCATGCGAGACCCACCACAAGCTGTGGAGCATCTGTGGGTTTATCCGATGGACAGAAGCTCCCTGGCGTGTCCTCCTTCAACCCAAGGGGCCTCCCATAGCAATGCAACCATGGGAGACCCTCCACAAGCTGTGGAGCATCCATGGGTTTATCTGACGGAGAGAGGCTCCCGGGCATGTCCTTCTTCAACCCAAGGGGCCTCCCATAGCAATGCAACCATGGGAGACCCACCACCAGCTGTGGAGCATCCATGGATTTGGTGGAGAGAAGCTTCCAGGCGTGTCCTCCTTCAACCCAAGGGGTCGCCCATAGCAATGCAACCATGGGAGACTCTCCACAAGCTGTGGAGCATCCATGGGTTTATCTGACGGAGAGAGGCTCCCAGGCATGTCCTTCTTCAACCCAAGGGGCCTCCCATAGCAATGCATCCATGGGAGACACACTGCAAGCTGTGGAGCATCCATGGGTTTATCCGATGGACAGTAGCTCCCTGGCGTGTCCTCCTTCAACCCAAGGGGCCTCCCATAGCCATGCAACCATGGGAGACGCACTGCAAGCTGTGGAGCATCCATGGGTTTATCTGATGGAGAGAAGCTCCCTGGCGTGTTCTCCTTCAATCCAAGAGGCCTCCCACAGCAATGCAACCATGGGAGACGCACTGCAAGCTGTGGAGCATCCATGGGTTTATCTGATGGAGAGAAGCTCCCTGGCGTGTTCTCCTTCAATCCAAGAGGCCTCCCACAGCAATGCAACCATGGCAGACCCACCACCAGCTGTGGAGCATCCATGGGTTTATCTGATGGAGAGAAGCTCCCCGGCATGTCCTCTTTCAACCCAAGGGGCCTCCCATAGCAAAGCAACCATGGGAGACCCACCACCCACTGTGAAGCATCCATGGGTTTATCTGATGGACAGAAGCTCCCTTCGAGGGCCTCATGCCTCGCTGCCCGTGTAGCAACAGAGCCTAAATTAATCCCTCACCACACTAATTTGGTCTCTGCCATCCCATCTCTCTGTCACTTACTAAATTTTATCCAGGCCATCCCTCTGTCCCAACTATTTTTAAATCCATCTATTTCCGCTGTCCCACTTGCCTCGGCGCAGCCTTTCCTAAGGTTTTGCTGGCAGCGATATCCTGGAAACGCCTCCTAAATATTATCATTCTCCCAGGGGACTCGGCGCCTCCCACCAGCCATCAGGAGGAGGTCGGCGATGCAGACCCGGGTTCAGCTGTTCCTTGTGGTTTCCTGATGCTTTGGGAAGCGTATTCCCAGTGCAAGGCCGGAAGCGTGGGATTGAGGGAGGGACAGGCAAGAGGAACCCTTGGCTATATCCAAGCCTGGTGGGAGGTTTCTCCCTATGCTCCTGCGAATGAGATGTCCATATGTGGTTAGTGCTTGGGAAAGCAGGCTCAGGAAGCTCTGGAGGCTACGTCCTCTTCATGTGGTGGTAGTTGGCTTGTGGTAACGCAGCAAAGTGGAGGTGACATCAAGGTACAGGTGACTTTCTGCTTGTCTGAAGCAAGAACACCAAGGTTCTCTAGCTAATGAGGAAACCCAGGCAATATGGTCCTACAGGACCTGCTGGAGCACATGGTGTGGTGATACTTGAGTGCAGTTCTAAAACCTCCCGTCCATGAAGATCTATTTGCCCTAACTCTTCATTAGCCCTGTGGGACCCATCCTAGCTCCTGGACAGCCTTTTTGGTGTCTCCTGTCCCTGTTGCCTACGACCAAGGACATCTTCACTTGGGCACACAGCGAACTCAAGTCATCTCTGTCCATCTGCTCGTGTTAGGTTCAGATAATGTCCAGATAACGTCCAAGCAGGGCGGCCCAGAGCAAACGTGGGCATCTCTGCTGATGGCAAAGTCAACCTGCAACCTAATGAGCATGCAGATAGTTAATGCTGTGCTGGCCAAAGCTTCCAGGCCTCTAACCATGACCATGGCATGGGCCAAACCCAGCAAAATGCACAATCCCAATCCCAAATCCCAAACCTTCCCATGCAGTGAGTGCAGATCATCCTCCAAACGCGGTGACTTGTGTGTCCTGGCAAGAAAACGCAGATGTTGGTGGTGAGTCGCTTCAAAGGCACGTGGTGAGTCAGCGGCGTTCGTTATCCATCCACTTTAATGAACTCCCATCCAGCAGATCCCATTAGCAGGAACCAGGGATAGGCAGCAGATCACGGGTACATAGCTAAACCACCAAGAAAGGCTTTGTCACAAGGACTGAAGATCTATCTGATTTGAGGGGCATTTGGAAAATTATTTCACCTGGAAAAAAAAAGGAAAAAATGAGGAAAAAAAAAAACCTAAGCAGTTTATTTTGATGTTTTCATATTTTTTTCATGTTCTTTGTCTGAAAATGATGCTTCGAGGCGACGTTGCCTTTTAATTCAGACGAAGAGCGAAACAAAAAGGAAACAAAATGTTTTGCGCAAATTAAGCTTTGTGGATTTCCCCCTGGGCTAGAAAACCATCCGTCCACAAGCAACGATCGGGATCTCCTGGAGCAACCCACCTTCCCTGCTCCATTTGGGATCCAATCCTTTTTTTTGATATGGTATATTCCCAATTCTCACCAAATTCCTAGCCATGAGCATCAAATTAGGGAAACACAGGAGCAATTGCCAGCACTGAGCTCAACTCTGCCGCTCAATATCTGCCTCCAGCAATGCTCTCGTGGCATTTATTTCCCAGAGGAAGATCCATGTGTTTCTGCCCAGGGTTTCTCCATGCTCTGGGCTCCGTTCTACTCCTGGCCTGGCTGCCCATGTCCTGCATTGACTGTGACATGTCGATGCCATGGGAGAATCCAAAGTCACCTCCCGACTGATACGGAGGCAACCTAGAATCCAATGGACACCTGTGACCCCAACATTGCGGATTTGAGGATTTCCCTTTAAATAAACTGCCCTTGGTTCATGCTCTGGACTATTCCAAGCTCAGGAGCTGCCTTTCCTTCCTTGCTGCTTCTTCTCTATGTTCGGGCAGCAAATGAGCTTGAAACAGATCCCAGCTGGATGGGGCCGAGCCAGGTCCATGTGGGGCAGGAGAAGGGCGGCTCTGAGAGCATCTTTATAACTCGAGCATCCTGCTGGACCAGCAGTGATAACCGGAGGCTGCAGGTCCCATCCTGGAAGCCAAGAGCATCCAAAGTGCAAACAGATTTTCAAAGTCTGAGCCCAAGGCGCTGGCTAACCGCCCGGCATCCCCAAAAAGCAACCAGGAGCGAGACAAGGGTCCCCATTCATCTCGTCCTCCTACCCGAGCGCCTCTGCCCCGCGCTCAACAAGAGCCCCTGTGTGCGAAACCGAGTCCGGGGGCACCAGGGCCTCCCCCTGGGTTTGTAAACGGCCTCTTGGAGCCCGTCCGCAAGCAAGAAAAATGTTCCCTTCACCGTATGCTCTAGGAAGGAGCAAGAACGCAACGTTTGCAGACGCTGAACGTTGTCTTTGTCACCGCTTCGGTGAAGCCTGCAGAGCAATGGTTAACACTAAAATGGAAAACAGAAGATTTGTTGGACAGCCTACTGCATTCCTCTCTTCGAGTTGTAATAAAAAAGAAGAAAATGGAAATCCAACGGCGGCATTTGCTCCTAAAATTAGCACATTTCTCCCTGCTGCATGCCCAAAGCCCGGAGCACTGCCCGGACACACATCCCACCCTCGGAGGGGCAAGCTGCATCCCGTGAACATCTGCAGGAAAACGGGACAGACGACGACACTCGCAGCTCTGCAAGAAGGCACCGACGTTGCATCATGTGGGCGCCCTGAATTTTCCAGCAATCCGGCCTCCCACCCCTTGCCTGCCAGGTTTCCATGCGGGAGCTGGGAAAGCCACAGTGCTATTTCCTGCTGCTGTGCTTCAAACGGGCGGATTTGGATGCACGGGGACATAGGAGAGACGTTTCATTTCGCTAAGGGTCCTGCAGGCAGAAACGCTGCGCTGGGATATAGGCAGCCTCAAATGCATGCTTAGATGTATTAATATAAATGACACTATGTGTCTATCATGCCCAGCAAAATAACATCAAAAATACCCTTTAAAGGCACTAAAAAGCTTGGAAAAAAAACAAAATAAGCTCCACTGGGCAACCCTCATCCAAGCCCAACCATCCTTCTGTCATCAAGGAAAGAAAAAAATCCCTAAAACTGCCAAGTTAAATGGGTTAAAAATCCCGTTTTCAGGGATCGGAGCCACTTCATGGGACACTCGGATTTCCAGGGCCCAGGCTGGGCTCATGGATGCGGTTAGAGGGGCGGGCTCGGCCCGGATCCGCGCGCATGGACGCGGAGCGCCGCGCTGGAAGCACCAGATTGGCTGGCGTTGGATTGTGCTCGGCTCGGGATCAGCTCCGGGGCGTTCCTGCTCCCTCCAAGGGCTCCGTAATCAAGGGTTTCCTTTTAAAGGCCGTTTCCTTAGCAGAGGAGGGAGACGTTGCAACGGGACGGGGCGGGGGGGCACTCGGTCCTGCCCCTTCTCTGAGCCTTCAAAAGCTTCAACTAAATTTAAAGGAGAGCTCAAAGTTTTGGGGTTTTCCTATGTCCCTTGAAAACAGGCAGCCGGGAAGGGAAAGCAGGATCTTGCTGTTGTCCCAGTGGCTCCAAACGCAGCCTTTTATAAGACATCAGAGATTCCCCCCCTTCCCCATGGCGTGCAGGGCTCTGCCTCCCCTCTCCTGCCACTGGTGGGACTTTTCCACCCGCATTTTGCATGGAAAGGCCCCAAACCGGAGCGGGCGTTGAGGACCCGGCTCCCTGGCGCAGCAAGAGGCAGTTCCCAGGCTGGCCGCCCGCCCGGGCTGCGCGGATGCCGGCTTTTCCGTCCCAAAGCACCCGAGGAATTTCCCGGTGGATTTTGACCCTTTCTCTGGAGCATTAAATCGGGATTACGCGTTGGGATGGAGGCAGCTCTCTCCTCCGAACCCCACTGCAAAGCAGCACCTGGGGCTCTCAGCACCCCGTCCTTCCTCCCTTGGGCATCGCTGCAGACCCGGGATAACCGCGGAGACGGAATTCGCTCTGCTCCGGCGCCACCGCCTTTTATTTTGGCCTCTTCTTGGTTGTTCTCTGTTGTATGTGCTGAAACAGCAGAAAAAAGGGTCTGCAAATCCCGCCCAGGACATCACGGTTTGCAAAGTCATCTTGAACGGAGCGGGGTTTGAGCTCCCTCCCTGGCACTTACTAGGACACAGCAAAGGCCACTTGTCCCAAGGCCAGGACGATGCCAAAGGGAGGGAGACGAATGCCAAAGGAGGCAGTTGCAAATGCAGAATTAAAGCACAAATCCTGGATTTGCCCTGGAGCTAAGCGGGATCCTGGGGAGCCAGGCAAGCTCTGGATGGGGAACCCTCCCAACACGTGGTCCTGCCTTGGGGACCTGCTCCTTGGAAGCTGGAGAGCTCCAGACCTCATCCATGTTCACCAAGGGGTCAAGCCAGCCCCTCTGTGGACAACGGCTGTCCAAATTCCCCAAGTGCATCTGGAAAAAGGAGGTTTCCATCGGTATCCCCATTAATCCTGTCCTTCCCACACCCTGGGCTGCCTCCCTCCCCAGGGAAAGCTCCTCTCCACAGCTAGAGATGAGATCCTCATGCCCCCATTCGGCTCCGGAATATCGATCCATACGATTTGGTCTGGCCACAGAAGCAACAGTCTCCTCTCTTAGAAACCACCTTCATTCCTGGCACTGCTCCGGACCTCGCCGGCTCCTGGAAAGCGGAAACCTGGCACCCAGGCCGGCTTAGGAGGCTCCACGGCTCGTGCGGGCACTTCCCGGTCACTGCAGCCTTCGGGAAAGGGCAAACGGGCAAAACCGCTCGGGTTTGCACTGCAAAACTCGGCCCAGAGAGTTTGCTCCAGTGTTTTAATTCCCCCGCGGAAAAAAAGTGCTATTTTAATATGTAATGAAGCGACACGGATAGAAGCCGGGATGGCGCTAGCCCAGATGTTTTACAGCTGTGCGCACGTCGCTTTCTGCCTTTTTTTCCTGCATTAAGGCACAGCAGAGCTCGGGAATTCGGCGCTTTGCTAAAGCAAAGACTCTATTCCCGGGAAACCTAACGGCGCTGGGAATAGCGGGCGGCGCAAGACGCGCGGAGGAGACGGAAGGAGGCAACTCCCAGCACCGCTCCCCCCTTCCCGAGGCTCCCCCCATCCCGGCGCGGCATCTCCGACGTGGCGCTGTGGGGGAAGGGAGCGCCGGAGCCGCCGGATCCCGCTCGGAAATGCCGCGATGGCAGCAGGGATCTTCCCCAGCCCTCCCTCCTGCAGCCCCATTCTCCCACGTTTAGCGTGTTTTTATCCTGGTTTTCCTTGGCGCAGGGAAACGGACATGGAGCTGGGGTGTCTGGGGGATAAATTCTGAGTGGGGGCGTCTTGGTGGGTACAGGAATAGGAATATATGCAAAAAAAAAGGGGGAAACCAGCCCGGTTTTGTGCAGTTCCATGCTCCTCCAACACAAATAACATTTATTGGACTCCCCCATTCCCCATCCTTGAGGTGAATCCATGTCGGACATGGGAATTACAGGGCCTTGCAGTGCTGGGAAAGCTTTGCTGCCGGGAGGTCGGGATGGGGAAGTTTGTTATCAAAATAAAAGCATTTGGGGGCAAATTTTCATCATTTACGTAGATGCAAAGCCCCACCAAAGGCGAAATTGCTCCCAATATAGAGTGTGCAATGATGTGATGCTCAAGATACCTCAAAGTGTGTTGATTCCAGCGAATCTCTCCAAGAAGGAGGCTGAGCTCTCAACATCACCTTCCTCATGCCTTGGGGACCATTAACACCATTAAATGCTGCAGGGTGAAGCACCTGTGTGGGTGCAAAATGCCCAGGGGTGATGGCAGCTGCGAATGATCCGTTCAGGCCTGTCCCTCTCTGCACAGTCACCCTGGAAAAGAAGCAAAAATCAGGGAGAAAAGAAACAAAAATCGATCGCTCACTCATAGAGACCCCTTGGCCCTTTGGGGCCCCATCGGCTTTTGGGTGAATTATCCCATATGGATCAGTTCAGCTGTAATACAAGGAAGCAGGGATGGATGAAGCTGCTTTTTCTGCCAGACTGGGACAAGCGCCCGGCTAAATGTGCCCTTATCAGCTCGGGCTGGGATCAAGGTCGTGCCGCTGGAAGCAACACCGGGACACACTGTTTGCTTTGGTACTGCAGCTCCATGGAGGTTTTTTATCCCGGGAAAAGGCACCTGCAAGCTCAAAACCCAAGTTTGAGGGCCAAACATGCAAAGCCGGATGCTCTTTTCCCCCACCACGGCCATATGGATGTTCTGAGACCCCCGTCTTTGGAGCGGAGTGGCAGATTTGCGGGATCTACAGCAGCATCCGTGGAGCAGGGCTGGGATGGAGGGAAAACGCTTGGAGACTGGAAGCAAATAGGGAGCTAAAGGGGCCAGTGAGGAATTTGAGGCTTAAATCACTGGATGGTGCTGAGGCTGTTGTGACCGCTAAGGGGGTCTTGGTGTGATGGAAGGATGGATGGATGGATGGAGAAAGGATGGATAGAGGACGGAGGGATGGATAGATGGATACAAGATAGGGAAGCTCTGCAGCTGCTCCTCATAACTTGCCCCTCAGGTTGCCCTAGAGCCAAACGAAGGTCCCCAGGGGTGTCACTCAACAGGGGACATTCCCAGTGACCCGATACCATCCGCCTGCGCCCGCTCCGCTTGCAGCCGGCCCGCGGGGCAGGCAGCCCTTCTGCAACCAATCTCCCACCCTGGAGAAGCAGAAATCACCCCGCGGAGGTGCAAAAAACTGCAATGAGGGACCGCAAAAAGGCAAAAAGCACCAGTTAGGCTGCGGGGGGGACCCAAACCCAGCAGCCAGGCCCAGCTCGGGGCAGGACACGGGAAGCTCCAGCCGGGCCTGGAGAAGGAGGGACCCCCCGGTCCTCCCCCTCATCGCAGCCGCCGGGCGCTCCCTGCCATTGGCGGGAGGCCGGGAGAGCGAGGCCGGATCCTCCCCTTCCTCTCCCTCCCGGGGCTGTTGGTTGTTTTTTTTTTTTTTTTTGGAGAACTTTTTTTCCCGACTTTCCAGAAGTTTCTCCGCGGCCCCTTATAAACCCCCCTGCGCGGGACGGGGAGGGATAAGGAGCAGCGAAGCGGAGCGAGGAGGCGCCCCGGCCCCGACGCAGGTGACCGGGGGGGGGGGGGGACCTGGGGGTGCGGGGGAGATTTTGGGGTCCCCGAAGCAAAAGGGGGTCGGGGGGGGGGGTTAGGGATGGGGGGGGACCCTGCTCCACATCCACCTCCCTTTTTCCCGCGTTGTTCCACAAGGAAGAGCCCCCAATATTCCCCCCCATGCATTTCCTTGCAGGAGATGCATGCGGATAAGTTTTGCACCCAGGAGGGATTTTTGGGGGGGCGTTTCCAAAGGGATAAAGAAGAGAAGGAAGAGGGAAATAGTTGCTTGGTGCGAGGGGTCCTGCACGATGCCCCCTGCCCGGCTTGGGAGCCCTCGTGTCCATGAGCAAGAGGGAAAAACTGTCCCCAACGCTCCCTGCAAGCGGCTCCGCTGAGGCTGCTCCAAGGCTTTCCCTGGAAAACGCACTGCCCTCTGACAGCACCAAAACGGCCTTAACTTGCCCAGGTTCCAGCCAAACCGGGGCCAAAGGCGCCCGAGGCCGGTGCTGCCGCGACAGAGGCACCGCGGCGGCTGCCACGCTGGCACATCCCGGCGCACGCGGCGTTCCCAGCCCGGCCCCCTTCCCGCTCCGGCCTTATGGATTCGGCCAAGCATGGGCAAAAAACGGCCGCTCGCCCGGCGGCTGCGGCGCTCGCAGCGGCCACGGAGGTTTTTTTTGGAGATGGAGGATGGAAGCGGCGTTTGCTCTCGAGACAACTACTCCCTGTGTCTGTTTTCTTTCAGAATGAAAAAGGCAGGCGTTGACCTCACTAGGAAACAGTTCCAAGGTATCTTTAGATATAGAAGGAGGAAAAACATCCCCCCCAAGCTCAGATCGTAAATACTTGGCACCCCCAGTGCTCTCCGCACTGTGAAGGGCATCAGGGAGCACTCTGAGCCCCTCGGCCACGTCTTCCTGCTGGATACGGCTCTTCCCGGCCGCGGGAAGACGTGTGAGCCCCCGCGGATCCCTCTGCATTCCGGAGGCTGCTTAATTCCGCCTCTGGCAGCAGCTGCGCTCCGGGTTCGGGTGCCGACGTGTTTCGCTGCATGTGTAATCCCAGGAGGCCCTTTGCTTCCTGCTCCGGAGCCTCCGGCACGGCCCCGGAGGATGTGGCCGAGGAACTTAACTCCATCGGGGCCTTGGGTGTCTTGTTGCTAGGGCAAAAAACGTTCCTTAAGAAAAGCTTGTTTGGGGCCCGGAGGTGGAATTTAAATCCCTGGTTTTAGCCTCGGAGGCAGGAGGGATGAGGTGCCTTTGGATGTATTTTTTGCTGCCCGCCCCATAGAGGAGGAGTAGGAATGACTTGCTGGAAGTCACCGTTCACCCTGCAGACCCACAGGCTCCTTGAGGAGTCTTCGGGCTTCAGAACTAATCTGAGGATGGAACTCAAATCCCTGCAGTCCTCTGGGGGGACAGGCACGGTTGAGTCCGCACGAGATGCATCTACGTGGTGCCTCTACGTGTTGGGAAGGGGTTTTACTGGAGGAGAGCAGGACTTCTCCCTTCCTCCCGGCTCTTCCTGACAGCTGACCACAGTCAGATGTCCCCAGGGGTCCCCTCTGACCAAGCTTGGTGGAGCTCGTGTGCTCCATCTAGTGCCTAGAAGGGTGAGCGCTCAGGTGCTGAGGTGGAGCCGTCCGAGAGGAGCCATCCCTGCCGTATCCTGACCGTCCAGCACCGCGTTTGGTGGTCCATGCACAGCAGAAACGTCCTGCTTTTAGCTTCTCCTGACCAGGCCGAAGGTCTGCAGCCGTTCTGGCTCTCCGCCACCGGAGTCTAGGAGTGGGTGTCGCTGGAAGAGCCCTTGGGCTGAGCGGGCGCTCCAGGAGCTCTTGGGTTGTGCTAACGCCGGCTATTCCTTGGCCCGCAGGTCCCCAGAGGCGTTGGGTGCTGCCGGAATCATGTGGCCCGTTGTGGCGCTCGCGCTGTGCGGCCTCGCCGCCGCCGTGCCCTCGGAGGACAGGAAGCTGAGCGACAAGGCGACGACGCTGGCCGACCGCAGCGCCACGCTGGCCTTCAACCTCTACCACGCCATGGCTAAGGACAAGAGCATGGAGAACATCCTGCTGTCCCCCGTGGTGGTGGCCTCTTCCCTCGGCCTCGTGTCGCTCGGGGGCAAGGCGGCGACGGCCTCCCAAGCCAAGGCGGTGCTCAGCGCGGACAAGCTGAACGACGACTACGTGCACAGCGGCTTGGCGGAGCTCCTCAACGAGGTCAGCAACAGCACGGCCCGCAACGTCACCTGGAAGATCGGGAACCGCTTATACGGCCCAGCCTCCATCAACTTCGCCGATGACTTCGTGAAGAACAGCAAGAAGCACTACAACTACGAGCACTCCAAGATCAACTTTCGGGACAAGAGGAGCGCCCTGAAATCCATCAATGAGTGGGCAGCCCAGACCACGGATGGGAAGCTCCCTGAGGTCACCAAAGATGTGGAGAAAACTGATGGAGCCCTCATTGTCAACGCCATGTTCTTCAAACGTAAGTTCTACCTTCAGTTATTGGTACAGGTGACCCAGCTTGAGCCCATACGAAGCATCCCAAGTAGAAACGGAAACAAATCCTGAGTCCACTAAGGCCAGCTCTGTTCAGAGCAGGGTATTAAACTACATGAAACTACCATCCATTCCCATTCTTACGAGCTGAATTTCTCTCTCCTTTAGCTCACTGGGATGAGAAGTTCCATCATAAGATGGTGGACAACCGTGGCTTCATGGTGACCCGTTCCTACACCGTGGGGGTTCCAATGATGCATCGCACAGGTAAGTTACGAGCTTGCTGCCCCAGGCCAAGACCCACTGGGATTGCTGCTCTGTTGGATGCAGTTTTCCACTGATCGCCTCCACGTTTTGGCTCACCTGCAATGAGGGAGGGAAAACGAAGCAGGGGGAGCTGCTCCTGTTGATCTGAGCTCCCAAAGAGCAGAGAGAATCTGTGTTTCCTATCGGGTGCTTGGCAGCTAGGATGAGATTCTAGCTCATCACACAAGTGGGAACAGCAGTTTGGAGGTGCTGCCAACGTGGCTGGTGGCAGACCAGTTCCCAAAGTGCTATTTTGGAGGCATCATGATGTTGCCAGTCAGGGAAGGCCCTGGTGAATTCACAACAGGACTGTTGGTGGCTCTGCCTGTGCCCTGTATCTCACCTGCCTCTGCTTCTCATGTCCCAAGGTCTCTACAACTACTATGATGACGAGGCAGAGAAGCTCCAGGTGGTGGAGATGCCACTTGCTCACAAACTCTCCAGCATGATCTTCATCATGCCAAACCACGTGGAGCCACTGGAGAGGGTTGAGAAACTGCTGAACAAGGAGCAGCTGAAGACCTGGTCTAGCAAGATGAAGAAGAGATCGGTAGCCATCTCATTGCCTAAAGTGGTTCTGGAAGTCAGCCACGATCTTCAGGTAAAGTTGGGCCTTGAGAAGAGCCATCAGGCCCTGCCATTCTTGGGGGTGGGAGAGAAGGCACCAAGGTGCTGGCTGTGCCAGACATCCTCTTCCGCAGTGACCAGGGGTGGAAAGGATTGCGGTGTCATCTCGGGGAGGGTGGCTGATGTCTTTCTCCTTCTAGAAACACTTGGCTGACCTGGGCCTCACGGAAGCCATTGACAAAACCAAGGCCGACCTGTCCAAGATCTCCGGCAAGAAAGACCTTTACCTGTCCAACGTCTTCCACGCTGCTGCTCTGGAGTGGGACACGGACGGGAATCCCTACGACGCCGACATCTACGGCCGGGAAGAGATGCGGAACCCCAAGCTCTTCTACGCTGACCACCCCTTCGTCTTCATGATCAAGGACAGTAAAACCAACTCCATTCTCTTCATCGGCAGGCTCGTGAGGCCCAAAGGGGACAAGATGCGTGATGAGTTGTAGCTTTTTGTATTTTTTTTCTCCAGAGAATTGGTTTGTGTTTTTTAGTGAGGGATTTGAAAAAGGGGAAACACTATTTTGTATCCTTCTTGAACTATGGGTGCTATTCAGACCAGGGTGCATTTTGATGAGAAACCAGCATACACTTTACCTCACCCCAAAATACTCTACTGCACAAACCCACCTCCAGAGAGGAACAGAGGAGCCTGGCACAGGGTCACCAGGAGCAGAAGGGACGGGCTAAGCTGTCAGTATCTTCAGCTGAGATGTTTGGGGTCAGATGAGATGTTCAGATGCTTTTTCCCTGAATTAAGGCCCTTGTGGCTCCATCAGCCCTGCAAAGGTGCAAGTCCTCCACGCCTTCAGTCTCCAACGCTTCTGCCCATGCAGCTCTGCCACTAACGTTTCTCCCTTTTGGTGCCGCGGGCACCGCACTGGTCGCTTTGCTCAAGCTGTTCCTTGCTTGTAGAGAAGGTAGGAGCACGTTTCCCTCCTCTTTCACCCGAGAGCTGCCCTTGCATGGAGACCCTTCTGCCAACCCGGTGGCCAGCGCTAGATGCTGCAGCCTAAGCCAAAGCTATCGCTCCCTTAGCTAGAGGGACGCTGCAAACCCTCCACGGAGAAGCAGCTTGGGAGTTAGGGTGTCAGCAGCGAGGCCAAAGACCTAATAAGCTCCTAAGAAATTAATGCTGCCCCTGAGGTCCCCCCAGCGCTCTTGGTGTGACCGAGATGTTACTGTGAGTGGCTGTTCTCTGGGACCACGATGGGGCTCTTGGGCCAGCACTCTGGTTCAACATCTTTTGCCAAGCAAAGAGGGAAGCTTCCCATCTCCCGGTGCTTTTCCATCAGCGCATGCCCACCAGCTCCTGTAGAAACCCCAGAGATTCCTGCTGGCCTCAGCAGAGGAACCAGCTCTCCCTTGCACTGTAAATGCAAAGCTTTAGAGCTGCCCAACTTCTCATGACCCTTTTGTTTTTGCAGCTCCTCTTTTCTGATCCTTTAGACCTCCATAAGGGCACACTGCAAAACTTGCCATGCAGAGACAGGACAAAGTAAGGACAAGATCAGTCCAAGGAGAGGAGAATCCACCTGCCACCATCTAAATGCGCTGGTAGTTTGGAACCCGCAGGGACAGTGATCATGATGTTTTGGGTTTTTTTTTCCAGTTTATGGTTCCCCACCACTGCATTTGCTACCAGGTTGCTACACGAGCCCCATGCTGCATTGCTTCAGGCCATACTTGGGACTATTTCCACTTATTTATTAACAGTTGGTAAGTCTTATTAGGCCTCGTCTCACAGAGCCAAAACCAGAGCAACCAGTTCGATGTGACGATGTCTTCTGCAAGGTCCCACAAGTGCAGGAAGATGAATGTGCCCCAAGTTGTATAAGAGGCCAGCAGGAAGTTTTGTCCTCAAGGCTTTTCCCAGCCCCTTCTCCAAGGTGCTTTTCCTCAATGTGCTGGGGTAGAAGGTGGGGGAATGAAGTACCCAAACGTGCAGGAAGCCTGAAATTCAGTGTATGCTAAAGCCAAGCTGGGGAACGGGCACACTGAAGCCCACGTGCTGTAGCACATCACGGAGAGCAAGGGGGAGAAGGGGAGGGCAAGGACACGGCCTGGGATACAGGGAGTTATTTGCATCGTGCGGATGCAGGTGGCTGATGGCTTTTTGTTGTCTGTTCTTGTACCACACAGTGACAGTTGTGTTATTTTGCAATAAAATTTTTTCAATGAAGCTCTGGCTGTCACAGTGATGTGTAGGGCTTGGGTAGAACACGTTGCTCTTCAAAGTGCTTAGATAAACTCCCTGCTATCCTTAAATCCAACACACTTTCTGTAATCTATTTATACATCAAAACTGCACTTGATAACACAGCATTACATTAATTTCCATGACATCTCTGTCAGGAAAGAAACATTATTAGCAGTTCTGCTTTTCAAATACAGTATTTTTACATTTTTCTCTTGAAAGTTTAATGCTCCACACATCCAAAGACACTGTCTTCCCCCCTGCTGACGTTTAGCTGTGAGCAAATGGCCCTGTTAAAAAAAAGAATGTATTAAAAGAAGACAGTAAAACTGAGCCATTAGACACAAGAATTTGCTTTTCTGACCCTACAACCCCACGTTTTTTAGGCTGGGATCCAGTGAAGGGAGGTGACAGGACTGCAAGCAGCTACCTGGAGGCTGTGGGCACACACAGGTCTTGGAGAATCCAGCAGGATCAGATCCCGCTGAGTCGTGTCCGCCTGGGATTAACCCGCTGTGCAGTCAGTTCACAAATGGAACTGACCACAAGGCATTTGTCAGATCACCTTTCACTGCAGAAAAAAATCAGTGGCCGTCTCCAGAACCACCACAGCAGGCAGGAAACACCAGGGACCCGGACCTGCATCATTGCAAAGGGGTTAAAAGTCAGCCCAGACCCCTCATTAGCTCCCGAGCCCTCCCAATTAACAGTTCTGATTGCACAACATGATAATCCTTAATATCATTCTCCCAGCATGCTGGATGCAGCAAGAGATAAAGCAACACTCACAGTTTCTTAGCCAGCTCTTCATCCTGCAAACAACCTAAAAAGACTTGATCCTACCAGTGATCTGCACTGGAGTGAGATTTAACAGGTGGATGGACCTGTTTGGAGGACTTTAGACCAGAAAATGAAGCATTTTTGGGAAAAACGGCCCTTGGAGTGAACCAGAGGGCACAAAATCTGCTTCAAGCCGCTTTGTGCTTTTGCCAAATGGCAAAGATTTAACAGATACTTGGAGAAATTGATAGTTGATCATCCCCTAGCAGAGACAGACTTTAAGAATTGAAATGCTGAGGACCGGGCTTTGCACTGCCTGTCACTGAGTATCATCCTCCTCTTTTGCTTCAGGCCTTCCAGCTTTCACTCAATCCCTGCTCCTGCAAAGGTCAAAGCCTCTCTCATACTGCAATAAATAACTGTTAACACTTAAAATATGCGAAAGTTAGGATTTTTGAAGCTTTTCACTGAAAGATGGGCACAAAAACCACATTTCTGAAAGCCCAAGAAGGCAACATCTGTTTCTGACCTAACCAGCTTCCCAAGGGAGCACTCTGCCAGGCCAGGGCTCCAGGAGATTTGCTGGAAAAGCTGGGAACAGGAAGGCCACAGCACAAACTGGCTGCCAGACAAGACCCATTTCTGATGCTGGAAGCTCCAGTTTCCAGGTTCTCTGCCTCATTCCTTCAGAAAGGACTCCAGAAATTGGAAGCTGCTCCTAAGGACCAGATTCTGCAGATTTATATATATAAGATCCAGTTATGCAAGAAATAGTTTCTGAATTTCTCCAAGTTGGGGAAAATGTGTGCAATAATTCCTCCCATAATGGACTTGAAAAATGCATGGAGAACAAAACTCTGCCTAACTCTTGATCAAAAAATTAAATGTTGTCCCAGCTCCAGCCAAGGAGTTTACACTAATCCAGAGCAGCCCCAAGAGCAATTGGGGCAGGAATGCAGCAGCAAAACACACTTATGCTAGAAAAAAACTCATGCAGAGGTAGCCTTGGAATCTAATTATCAACTTCCACACAATCTGATCATGTTATTCTACAGCTCATTAAAGTCACAGTTATTAATACAGTGACAAATGAACGCTCTGTCTATCCAAATCTCAGTGGAAAAGGTTTCCTCCGGGGCTAAAACACATTTGCACCTGGATGCTGAGGACAGAGGGTCTGAAATCTGTTCACACCTTTTTCTATAATGTGGTAAATGCCTAGAAACTTGTCTCACGCTGTACTCTCCAACAAGGTTTTTCCTTCCCTGAGAAGAGCTACAATGTTCCCACACAGTCTGTAGCCCTAGAGCTATATACTGAATATCCTTCAGCAACAAAGAAAATTGAGATATAGAGGTGAAAGAAGCATTTAGTAGAATATAGCAAAACTTTGGTTTAAGCCAGAAAATATCTGCAACTGCTTCAGAAGCTACTAACAAAAGCTCCCCCTCCTGGAAGGACTTGGAGAAGAGGAGGGCTATTTAATACTGAGGAGGATTCCAGCTTTTGCAGTGTTATTCATGACCCTCTAAAAATGAGATTGTTGATTTTTCACCAGAAATCAGAATTTTCACCCCCTTTTGTTTAGACGAGGACCTGGTGAATTCATTTCAAGAGAGCCAAACAGGGTGGAAGCAATGCAGAGAAATTCTTTCCATATCCAAGGTGGGAGCAAGGCTTTCCTGGAATACATCTTGCAAAAAAAGCACCTCCACATACACTGTCTTTTGTGATTTTATTAAGAGATGTTTTCAGGACAGTCAGGCTTCCAGATGCAGATTGTACAAACCCTACAAAAAAAAAAATACTGAGTGAGATGGTGGCAAACCATTTCCCCATGAGCACTCTCCTACCCAAAACACTGGAAAAACAGGCTCCAGCATTCAGGTAAGTATCTCCCATTTCTTTCTCTCTCATATAAGCCACAATTGCATTATTTTTCCCCACAGGAGCATGCTTTGCTAGTCAGATCCCCTCATTTCTCCGCAGCCCTGGAAGCCTCCTGGGCTCTCCTGGTGCACACTCAGAGGACAACCCCAGATGGCTACGATCTCTTCTGAGACACGTGGCCTCAAGGAAAGGCCTTGGCACCCACATCTAATGGGAGAGACAATGAAACTTCTTAAACACACTTAAAGTCACAAGTTTTCGCCAGGACAACTCAGAGCAGACAAAAATTTTCAGCTATCCATTTGTGTCTTACAAGTACTTCATTCAGAGACACCAGGTTTCCAACCTTGTTTATTTACTTATGGAACAAGCCTGTACATTGTGCTCAACACGTTATTCCCTGAGAATCAATCCTAGGCTGGGTTGCCTATATATCTATTGCAATGATGGATATAAACACCTGACCCTGTGCTGCCAGCTGCACCCTGGTAGCTGCCTGGGTGGTGAAAGGTGAATGACACCCAAGCCCTTCTCAGACAAATGCCTCAAGTCACTCATTCTCAGCCAAGCTCCCCCAAATCCATGCTGTAGAACACAGCATGGAGCAGACACTTGGACACGGATGCTCTTTTTCAGACTCGTCATCACATCTTCACTGAAGGGTCTTGGTTTGCAGTGGGCCAGTCAACCCTGCCCCTCGCTGTGGCCACTAAAACCCTCAACCCCACCAAGCTGCCTGGCCTAGGGCAACAGGAGGAAGAACCACCTGAGATCAGCTTTTCTTCCCAGCACTGACAGCTTTGGTGGTGGCAGGACCTTTTCCTGCAGGGATCCTCCCCAAGTTAACAGGCACTTACCCCTCAAGCAGTGGGAACTGGCTGGGGCATGGCTGGTTGCTCTGGTTTGCCACCCTTCTGCTCGGAGATGGGGGTGGTGGGCAGGATCTCCTCTTTGGGCTCCACGATGCTCACGTGGTCTGGCAGAGGCTTTTTGGGGCCAATCTTTCCACTGGGGTCCCAAGGCAACATAATCTTTACTTTGATACCCAGTACACCTGCAAAGGGGACAACACAGACATGCTCGCTCAACACAAACATCAAGCCCTAAGGTTACAAAGCAAGTTCTCTGCATCAAAAACATCTATGATCTTGAAGCGAGCTGATTAACAAAGGCAATTAACACAAAATCTGGTTCCTGGGAGATTACACAGGTGTATTTACCTTTATCCATGCATTGCCTTAGCTAACTGCAGTCTACGAGGACCATGAGGAAAATGCACTGTATCTACAAGTCCTAATTCTAGTTTTAAACCTTCTCCCTTCTGGGATGAATAAATTCAACTCCTAGAAAGTGGCACCGTTTCTCTGTATCCCTTCTCAGACAAATGCCTCTAAATCATCCACTGAGAAGGACGTCCTGCCCAGGGCAACCTCCGTGCAGCACCACAGAACGTGGCACTGAGCAGGCTACACCTGTGCAAGGACGTCCCTTCTGACTCGTCATCGTATCGTCACCGAAGGGATGGCTCCTCTATATGCTCCTATACGTACTTCTGTATAGGCCAGAATGCCCACATCAAGGGTTCTGCAATTAAGTAAGCCAATGCCAATTAAATGCAGGCACTTCTCTTGTGTTTTACCAGAGGGAAGGACAAGCACAAGCAGGCTCAGCTGGTTTAGCTGGGAGGACAGAGTAGAGCTAGGAGGGAGAAGTGTCACCAACACTTGCTTTTTTTATGGGTCTTGTAGCACCCCTATTCTGTCTGTCCAGGCCCAGGAGCCAAGAAAAGCAAAATCCAAACTGCCAGCAGCTCTTCAACCCACTCGACACAATTTGCTTCCCCCATTTGTAAGTTGGGCTGCTACAAGTCTCAGAGGCCATGGGACACAAAATCAGGGCACTGGGAAAATTTAAAGCCAAGTTTTCAGTTAGAAACATTAAATTCCTTCTATTAGGAAAGCAACTGACCTGGGCTCATTAAACAAAGCCCTGTTGCCTGCTCAAGGTCCCACCTCTACTTTCCCTTCACACAGCACAAGTGCAAATAAAGGTCTAATGTAGGTATAACGAGCAGAGTTGTATCTACTATAGGCAGAGTTTAGTCTCGAGAAAATAACGAATTTGCTGTGTCACAACTGAAACTCTAGCAGAGAAGAAAGGCAAAGCCACACGAGTTACCAGCTCCCAGCTGAACAAGCTAAACCTCCAAGCTGCAGGTACTGGAGAGAAGCAGCACGGATTTTCTAGCTCTGAAGTACGGATATAGGAAGCCCAAGGGCCCCAGCACTCACCCTGCCGCAGGAGGACGTGGCGCACGGCTGTGTCGACGTAGTAGTTCACGGGGTCCCCGCTGTGGATCATCAAGCCGTCCACGAACTTCATGGACTTGGCGCGCTGGCCTCGGAGCTTGCCGGAGACGACCACCTCGCAGCCCTTGGCGCCGCTCTCCATGATGAAGCGCAGGACACCATAGCAGGCGCTGCGGGGACAGAGCGGTGACACCCGCCGCGTTAGCCCGTGGGCTCCACCGAGCTCTCGACCAAGGTGCTCTCAGCTCCGCTTGGCTCTGCAGGGGCATTTTACACCCGTTTCAAGCCAAGGTGATCACACTTGGAGCCGGGTTTACCTCCCAAGCAAACAGCTGTGCAACCAAAGCTATGGCTGTGTTATGCAAAGCAGTTTTCCCAGCCGTTTAGCAGCATCAAAGCCAGCCTGAAACAACCACTGGCTTATGATTCTCAAAAGGCTGTGGGACAGCAACAGGCACATGTTGCAAGAGCAGCTCCTTGGCTGAAGGTGACCAAACCATCCACATGAAGAGCGTCACGCACATCCCTTCTCAGACAAATGCCTCTAAATCATTCAATGAGGACAGGGTGCTCCTGCTAACGAACCACGCACAGCATCACAGAACGTGACACTGCAGGGACCGCTCAACAGGAGCCACCCCCTTCTGACTCGTCATCTTATCATCACCGAAGGGACCTGAGAAGCAAGGCTGCTCTCGCCTGGTTTCAGCCAGAAGGCACAAAATTGTTTCAGTCCCCCCCCCCATTAATTCACAAAGAAGCAAACACAACCCACCCGCCAGATAACTGTTAATTTAGCCTGCTCTGAAACTTCAAATTTTTCTTTTAAAATAACAGCAGCAGCACCTAATTTCTAATGAAAGTAACCGTACACAAGTTTAAAAGCTTGGTAAGAGCAACAAAAATATGAACAGCCCTCTCCAGGTGTGCTATTCCTAGCTCCACACTGGAGCTAAAGGCATGTTGGTGAGGAGTTGTTTCAGCACGGTGTTTAACCCCCGGGTTCCTCACTGGGCTTCATGTTCACTAGACCAGATGGTCTCTAGAGGCCCCCTCCAACCTTAACTGCTCCGGGATTCAGGTCGCTCCACTCACCGGCGCACGGCCAAGCCTCCCAGGAGCTTGTACCGCAGGGACTCTGCCTGGGCAATGGCACACAGACCTCTTGTGGCCACCTTCTCAGCATAGAGCTGCAAAGGAAAAAGCAGCAAGCTCAGGAATACGTCTGTGTTTCAACATACTTTTAGCTTAACAGGACCACAAGAGCTTCGTACCACCTCCTGTCCTTCATATGCAGCTTGGTTTGTCTTTCCATGAAGCTTTACATTCAGAGAGAACACTTCTTTTAATAAATTTGGCCCCGCAACAGACACACTAATGACACTCCATCAAATGTCAGACCATTAAAACACACCTGATGCAGACTCAGAGAGTTGTTGCTTCCAAATAGCCCCAAAACATTAAGTAATCCCAGAGATACAAGTATCCTGATGGTGCCATGAGCTGCCCTTGCAGTGCAGATTTACAGCAATGCACAGGATAAGTTGGCTTAAATCACCTGGCAGCAGCTGCAAATGTGATATCCCCTAAAATGGAACAGCTGGATTTAGTCAAGACAGAAAAAAAGAAAAAAAAAAAAAAAAGAACTGGAGTGTTGGGAAAGTGATGTGCATTTAATCTGCCATCTCCAAGAGACCAAAAGCTGATGCTTTAGAGGAAGCAACAAGTAGGTGTTCAAAAGTCAGCAACACAGTGTTCCTAGAGCCCACAACCCAGTGTGAGCATTTGTGCCATAAACACATGGAAACACTGGCTGGAGATGATTGACAAAATCCTTAGTACATTAACATCCAGCAACACCGGCTGAGCAGAATTCTAAGCACTACCTTAAACCAGACACCCTCCATTCCCATAACTTGTTTCAGGGGAAAATACTAGAGAAGGCACCAGATTTCAGGCATTAAAAAGACACCAGGGAACTACTGTTGTGTCCTTTCACTGTCCAACTCATTACAGTACCATACAGAAAAGGCTTTAAAATCCTTGAGTATCAAAACAAGTACAAATAGCAAAAAAAATATATATATATATATATATATGCTGGCAGCCTGATTTCTCAACTCAACACTGATACAGCAATAGTCTGAAATATTTAGAAATGAGTTAAAAACAATTTAACTGCTCTTCTGATACTTCCAGGTGGGAAGGAGATAAAACAAGACAAACTAACAGCACTCAGAATAAAACCAAGACCAAACCATTCTCTTTTCCAAGGGGACACTCTTGTGTGCAAGCAGGTAACGCAGGCCTCAAGTTATCCCTGAGACAAACTCCCTTTCAACTGCCACTATCCAGCTTTGCACAGAGCTGACCACAGAGCTTAACACTGTTTTACTGAAGCAAGTTTTACCTCAACGCTGCCCTCGGGGAAGCCAAACCTCTTCTGCACAACAGCCGTCAGCTCCCGGATGCGGCGCCCCTTCTCGCCCAGGACATTCTGAGTTCTGAAAAAAAAGAGGCGGAAATATTCCCCGGGAAGAATTTGATCGTATTTTAAAGCATTTTGAGCAAAAGCAGCATCGGACACAACTCGGCATCGCACCTGCGAAGCGGCAGGACTTCTCGGTTACCTGGTGGCGAGGATGATGATCTCGGTCCTGGTGGGAGTGACCCGGACCTCCACGCCGGAGTATCCATCTTCGGCCAGCTCGCGAGTCAGGAACTCGTTCAGCTCCGCTTTGAAGATGCCATCGGCGACAAACTGAAAACACGGGAGAACCAACGGGCCCCGTCAAGCTCTGCTCAAGCACAAGGCCAATTAGGGGGAGAGAAAGGGGGAAAATGATAAACTCCCCCAGGAAGCACCCAGAGACTATTCCTTTCTAGCAGAAAGACACTGTTTTCGCGCATTTTGGCCCAAAATCCGTGCGTTTTGGCTCAATGGGAGGTCACGCATCCCTCAGCCCTACTACACTCACAATCCTTCCACTCTAAATTACCCCCAACGCCTCTCCGCTAAAACTGAAAGTTAAAACAACGCAATTTAGCGCATTTTTTTCCGCTTTTAGCGGAGACTCCCACCCCCCCGCACCTCGTCGCGCCCCCCCCCCTCACGCCGCCATGTTGCCCGCCGCGCCAGCCGCGCCGCATCCGCCGCCATCCGCCCGCCTCCCCGGCGCCACGGCCGCCTCGAGGCGCCTCGGCGGGCGCCGGGCGCCCCCGGGGAGCCCTCGGCGGGGCCGGGAGCGGGGGGCGGCGCGGGGGGCCGCGGGCGACCGCGCTCACCTTGCGCTTCTTGGAGATCTGCACCGCCATCTTGCGCCGCGCCGCCCCGCGGAAAGGAGGGCCCACCCCTCCCCGGGAGGCCTATATGGCCCTTCCGACGCGCCCCATTGGGCCGCCGCCGTCACGTGGGGCAGCGCCGCGGGGTGCCCTGGGAAATGTAGTCTTTCCTGGGGGCCTCTGGCGCGGCCATTTTGGAGGGCGGTTTAACCCCCGGCGCTCCGGTGGGTTTTTAAGCTCTCTGAACGCCCCGAAACCGCGTTAAAATGGCACAAAGGCCTTCGAAACGCTCGGGAGGGTGGGCAGCGAAATAATTTACCTCAGTTTTTTGCTGAGGAGGGAGGGAGAAAGCCACGAGGGGCTTCAAACCTCCTGAAGGCTGCAGGTTGGCATGGGGCTCAAGAGCAGGCTCTCCCCCTGGATCCTTATTTAGGCTTTTCTTTAACCTCTTTTTTTTCCACCCTTACAGGTGAAAGGATGCATGTCCTTTCCGTTTTCCATCCTGAGAAGTCAGTGAATCTTTCCTGGAATATGTGGGATTCCCAGAATATGCGGCAAAAGGGGCTGGTTCAAGAGGCCACACACTGCCAAATGCACCTCACGAGCCTGCAAATTAGGGAGAAGAGATGCAAAAATCACTTCTTTATTTCATTTAAGACCACTGCCAGCTTGGGATGGAAGTCACAGCTGTGAGGACACATTATCCCACGGGGCACAGCTGGGTTTTTGCTATGCAATACCAAGCAAGCTGTTCCCAGCCCCCTATAAAGCAGCTTTCAGGATATAACCATGCTGGTAATTTGCTACTTTAAGTAAATTTTAACAACACCTATCAAGTATTTATAGTTGGCTATGAATGTGGTTTATAGCTAGCTATAAGCTCTTCAAGCAGTGGTAGATCTTTTCTATAGTTTCCACGGCTTGAGCGACGGGGTTGTGGCCTTGCTGCAAAATAAACGATTAAATAAATATTAACCATTGCTTAGAGATAGATCTAACATGATTTTTTCCCCTCTTATGACAGTGTGAGCACCTCTGAAAACCAGATACTTAAACTGGGTTTCACTTAGTAATGGCAGGATGGGATTTCTTACTGGAAAAGTTGGGGAAAGTGGCAAATGTCACTCTATTTTTTTTTAAAAAAAGGCTTCATAGATCATAGGTCTTTGGCTGTGTGGAAAAAAATGTGTAGAAAAGCTAATAATGGGTAGAATTAGCACATATAGGTTAGTGGGTGAATAGCAAGATGCATTGGTTTGCCAACACTGTTGAGCTTCAGGGGTTGGAAGGCTGCAAAGACCTGAGTCTGGATGACTGGGAAATACAAAATAAATGTTTCCTACAGTGAAAATTTGTGGGAAGATACACAGAGAAATGCACTGGGAAATGTCTCCTCAGCAGAGGGGCAGGAGGGGAGGCAGCAATTCCCAGAGGAAGCAGCTCTCTCCTTTCCCAGGGAAAGGTTCATTCCACCGCTAGATGTCAGGCGCTCTCCAGAGTGGGAAAAGGCTTCTGCTCCCTTCATCTCCCGCCTCTCTTCTTCCCCAGGGATTTATTTGTCCAAGACTTGGGTGATGGCCGAGACGCCGGCGAGACAGAGCCCGTCGGGAGCCGCTGCGGGATGCCAGGACCTGCAGTCCCATTTGCAAGGCCAGAAGGAATTTGTGTCCCCCTTCCTGGGTCACTTCGTCACCTTCTTAGAATCACGCAATCATTCTGGTAGGAAAAGACCTTCAGGATCACCAAGTCCAACCATGTTCTCCTTGCTGTGTTCAACTCACCTGCCTTGAGCTGGCACCTTCCCCTCGCTCTGGTCCTTTTTGAGATGCAGAAACCCACCCTGATCCCAAGTGTCTCTCCCGTGATCCCAACCCCATCTCCTGTTTCCATTCTCCTTGAGAACAGCTCCTCTCTCTGGCCTCCTGCTATGCTGGTCCCAACAGGTCCCTCCAAGCTCCAAGGAAGTTTGCTTTCCTCCCAGGCGTCACTGTCGCATTGAAAGGTGGCACTTGGGGACCCCACGGTCCCAGTCCTGGTCACAGCAGTGCTGAGCTGAGTTGGGATCATCCGGCCAGACAGCAGTGGCTGCATTTGCGGTCCTTGCTCCAGGGTAACATCGGATATGACCATGGACACTGGCTGGGATGGGGTGGCCAGGACATGGGGACATCTCCATGCAGGGAGCCCTGCCCAGCAGCCTGTTAACCAGGTGCTCCAAGCATTTTTTTTTTAGGAAAAGGCTCTCCCGACCTTAACAAAATCCATCCGTTTGCTCTGTACCGGTTTCCTTTTTGGACTCAAGATACAGGGCAAACTCCAAGCCCTCCCAAAGCGGGAAACATCTACCCGGGATCTTCCTTCTTTTAGGCTGAGGTCACGAAGCCGACGCATTTCTGGATCATTTACCAGGAAAGACACAACATTAGCAAAAAAATCCCAGCCTGGCCCTGCCGTGCAGCGCCTTTTCCATGCCCTATTAAGGAGAAACTATGTGTGGTGTCAGCGTTTCAGGGGCAGCATCCGCAGGCAAAGCCGGGCTCACGCTGCACCCGCGTACAAAGCCGAGGCCTCGATGGCATTGGATCCCCGTGGGAATGTTCCCTATCCCTCAGCAGGCTCGGAAACCGGGAGCGTTTCAGTCCCCTCCACAAATAGGGATGTGGGATTCCTGCGTTGGCTCCCGGGATGAGCCGCAGGCCGGTGCTTGCGGCCCACAGGGATGGAGCCGGCTCAGGTGCGGCCCGGCACAGCGAAGGGCTCCAAGATTTGCTCCGGATTTGCGGAGAGCCCAAGCTCTTTTTTCCAGGGTGCAAAGGGAGCCCTTGCACTGCCATAACCAAAGGACATGGAAGTGGGAACAGGACTGGGAGCCTCAAGGCGGGAGAGCGGGAACAGCGGTGACAGGGATGTAGGCAGCTTCCTGAGGGCCTTTCTCTCCTCTTCCCAAAGCTTATCCGTGTTGGAGCCAGCCCAGCCTGGTGTCCCCGAGCCCTTCAAGCCGGAGTGGCCGTGGATGTGTCCCCACAGCAGTGGCCACGAGAGGGCCACCGTGCTGCGAGGGACGGCGCTGCCTTTGTCCGCAAAATCCTCAGCCTGGAGGCGGCAAAAACATGGAAAACACCCTGGGTATCCCGGGAGGGGGACGGCTGCATCCTGGGACATCCACCTGCAGTGGCCTCGGGGTCCCCCCACCTGCAGGAGCGTCGCGGGTCCCTCGGGATAAATGAGGGCAGTTGGGAAGGGGGTGGCGATCCCAGCCCTGCTCCGGG
This sequence comes from Tinamus guttatus, assembly GCF_059628265.1. Classification (NCBI taxonomy): domain Eukaryota; kingdom Metazoa; phylum Chordata; class Aves; order Tinamiformes; family Tinamidae; genus Tinamus; species Tinamus guttatus. Next base: position 6,954,175 of record NW_028289136.1, read on the forward strand.
GCCTGTCCGGCTCCACCGGCGTCCCCAGCAGCACAGACACCCCCAGGCCTCAGTTTCCCCCTCTCTGCAGCATCCAGTCCCCGATCCCAGATCCCACCTGGGGTTTTGCTCCCTTTCCCAGCAGGAACAAACGGAGCAGGGACACGATGGGACGCTGAGGGATTCGGCAGGATTCAGCGCCGGCTTTCCGGGGAAAACAGCTCCGAGCAGCCTGCGGAATCCGGGGCCGCGCTGCCTCCCACAGCTCCTTTCATTCCCCAGACAGGGACATGGTTTATGGCAGCCGGAGCCCATTGAACAGCCTCGGTGAAGCCGGTGCCGCTGCGTTTTCACCCCGGGAATCTGGCTGCTGTTCAGAGCATCCCAGAGGGCCCCACGGCAGCTTCCCCACTTCCTCGGCCTGATGCATTTTGGAAATCTCGCAGCCATCCCTCTGGGAATGCTTGGAAGTGTCTGGACACCTCCCTGCACGGTGGCAGCAGTGGGTCTGGGGCCGAGAGCAGCCGTATTTTGAGGGAATATCTTTTATTTTTTGCAGCACATGGGCCCCAAACCATCTCGTCTGGAGCCAGCCCGCGTCTCCAGCCCAAAAAACACCAAAAAACGGTGGCCAAGGGTGACGCTCCGAGCTCAGCCCGCGTCCTCCGCCTTTTCCTACGAGATCCCGAGATCCGGAGGAGAAACCCACCCAAATGGGCCATTTCACCAGAGGCGCCGCCGACTTCCTGAATTTTGGCCATGGAAGAGAAAACCCAGAGCAGGGATGGACAGGACGAGCTAGTTGGGACGAAATGAATGGAGACAGATCCTGGAAAGTAATTCGAGTGGAGAGATGAGGAATGGCGAGCGCCAGTTGTAAAGTCTGCCTCCGATGGGAGTTTTATTGCAGGAGCCCCAGTACTGTGGTTTATTGCTGCCGTCGGAGCAGCTGCTACTGTTCGAGCTCAAATGGATGTTGTAAATCCCCTTGGTGACTTGCTCGTGACTCCGGCAGCTTCGGGAAAGCTCCGGAGAAACGGGCCAGGAGGGAAAGGCAGCTCTGGAAAAGCACCTGTGGCTTTGCAGCGGCACCATCCAAAGCCAAGCAGGGCCCGGACCGGGATGGATGAGTGTGGAAATGCGACCGACAATCCCAAATCCAGCACAATCCTGGCCTGTTACCTCTGGAAAATCCAATAAACACCCGTCGACGTCTTAGTGCCCATTCCCGACGGCTTTGGCCTCGCCGGCGCTTTCCTCTGGGCGCCTGCCCCTGTAAAAAAGATTTTGCTTCATTGCCTGGATTCACTTAGAGGCCTTTAAATGAGTTAGTGAATAATTTATCCTTCCTCTATAAGCAGCAAACGCAAGAAGGGCGCCCGATGTGCTGCTCAGCTGCAAATTGTCCTGCTCTTTACTATTTAATGAGGCTGCTGGCGGAGGTCATTCCAAGAGCTCGCGCCCTGGCTCTTGCTTTCCCGGGAATTTCGAGGAGCATCGCTCCAAACCTGGCTTTTGCACTGCTTTATATGGAGAAATTGAGAGCAGGGAAGGGAAATGGCCCCAAGTGGCTTTTCTTCCACCATCTCCTCGGGCTGCTTTTTATTTTCAGGCCTGAGGGGCAGATTTTTTTACAAAAATACATCCGGAAAAGCTCCATCTACTTTCTCCCCACTGGGCTGCTACCTGCAGCCTTAAGCTCTTTTCTGCGCTGGGTAATGAGGTGATTAAAAGCAATTATTACAGCAGGAAAAAATCGACGCCGGGAAATCACCCCCCTTGGATGTTCCTTGGAAAGACACCGTGTTGCATTGGAGACGACGGGACCCGGGCGCCTTGGGAACGGGGGTGAATGCTAGTCTGGCACCGTAGCAGGTTTTAAGTGACTAAACGGCCTCTTTTTCTCCTATTTTTTTTGCAGTTGGTACAGGACTGTGGAGCAGCCCAGCCCGTGGGGCATCAGATCCCTCAGGTTTTTCCATCTGGCTGCTCCCTGCGCGAGCAGCCTGGCTGATTCGCTATGGGATAGGACAGGAAGGTTGGATCCAGCCGGCACCCAGTCCTGGTGAGTAAAACCGAGCAGCACTTTGTGCAGCCTTAAAAACCCACCTTGTTTTGCACAGAATCCCAGAGAGGCTGAGGGTGGCAGGGAGCTCTCGGGATCCCCCCGTGCAGCCCCTGCTCCCGCAGGGACACCCAGAGCACGGGGCACCCGGGCGCATCCAGGCGGGTTGGAGATCTCCAGAGCAGGAGACTCCACAGCCTCTCTGGGCAGCCTGTGCCAGGGCTCCGGCACCCTCACACCAAGGAAGTTCTTCCTCACATGGACATGGAGCTGCCTGGGCTTCAGCTTGGCCCCGGCACCCCTTGTCCTGGCACCGGCCACCACCCAGGAGAGTTTGGCCCCGTCCTCCCTGCACTCTCCCCTCAGGTCCTTGTCCATGTTGGTCACATCCCTCTCAGGCTGCTCCTCTCCAGGCTGGACAGGCCCCGCTCGCTCCGTCCTTCCTCATAATCATTTTCCTCATAATTTATGAGTCTTTCCCCATAATTTCTTTTTGCGCTATCACGGGTGAGCGACAAAGCCCCGAATAAAACTCAAGCTGCACCAACAGCCTGTGCGTAACGAGGTCATCAAACAGCAGACACCGAGGGGAGCTGACGTGAAGTTGGCCAAAATCAGACAATTAAATCGCTGTCAATCCGGGCGCTCCGTCAACGGAGCCGCCTCCCACGCGGCTTCATAGACCCGAACCCCGTCGTGCTGCAGACTGAGGAGGGTTGAGGGGGTTTAACAGGAGTCTGGGAAGATGGAGGGTTGCTTTTTTTTACCCTGTGTGGGCAAGGCAGGGTGGACACCAATATTCCCTGGGTTGGGATGGGGCTGGAGCTGCTCCCAAACCAGCCCTGAGGTGAGAACAAAACCCGGTCCCTCCAAAGCAGCCAGCAGCAGCGACCAGGAGGCTCCTCGTTTGAGCACAAGGTTATTTTCTAGGACGTGAACCAGAGAGAGCCACGGGGAGGGAAGAGCCACCTGAGCAGAATGCTAAAGCGGAGCCTCCACTTGGCCCCCTGCTCCGTTTTGATCTTTTAAAAACAGCTCCAAAGGAAAGAGGAGCTGAAACCAGTGCGAGCCCTTGCGAGCAGCTGTTTGGGAAATGAGCAGTTTCAGCAAAAATACCAGCTGTCTGCCATGCAGAGAGCTCTCCTTTCCACCGCTGCAGCCATGCCCTTCTCTGCCTAAAACACTCGAGCGGCAACGCAACTTTGGTGGGAGCTGAGAAATAAATGACAAGTGTTTACCAAGCTGGCTTTTCCATAGGAATAACCCACTTAACACGCTAGAATTATCCCCCCCGACGTCTGGCTGGGCCTTCACATCAATAAATGGGCTCCTCAGCCTGGGATTAGCTCGGTGGGACCATTTCAAAAGCAGCAGCGGCGGCTCCGGCAGCTGAATTAACCCGGGATCCCCGCGTTATCCCACAGCCATCGCGCCCAGAGCAGAGATGCTTAAAATGAGGCATTTCTGTTTGACTCTAACGTGTCAAAAACCCCACAAATCTGCAGTTTGTTTGGAATGGAACTGCACAGAATTGTGTGCAACCTGTTTGAGGTGCCCCTGCTTGGGGAACAGGACCAGGCGACCCCAATGGCCACTTCCAACCTCAACCCTTCTCTGATCCACAGTATTTTTGCTCAACCCCGAGTTCTCTTGTGACAACTGAGATGGAGACGTTGCAAGTTGGACGCTGCATCCCCAAAGAGTCCCTTGATCCCTGGAGAAGTCCCCGCCGACGGCAAAGCCCAGCAGTTCTCAAGCCTAGCTGGATACCGAGGGCATCAACTCCAGCTCTTTCCCCAGGCTTTGCCAAATCAGCATTGGAGCTGATTTCTAGCACCAGAGCTACACAGACGGGCAACACTTGCTCCTAGGCCTGCAGGAACAAAAGTGAACCCATCACACGCACACTGAGTGTCTCTAACCCAGTCACCAGGGTGTTCCAGGGTTCTTGGGCCAGCACAGGGTGTCCTGAAGCTGCTTTGTCACCAGCCTGTGGCCTCTGACAGCCTCCTACACCTTCCTGGCCAAGCAAGGGTCACTGTCTGGCCCTGCTCCTGCTCCCCTGCCCAGAAAGGCTGCTCGGATCCTTTCACTGAAGCTGCTGGAAGTCCATGCACTCCCCGGCTTCCCCCGGTCTTCCTTCCTAATTCTCCTCCTTGGAATTTTCTCTTCCAGCATGGGAACACACTCCAGCTGCTGGAGCGCTGCCTCCCAGCTCCAACATCCCCCCTAGCCCTCGTGTTCTTCGGCCTCGGTCCCCTCTTCGTCACTTCTCCCCCTTCGCTGCTCACTCACATGGAGCTGCCCTTCCTGCTTCTTTGGAAGGAGGAAGCAGCAGGAATTTTGGCCATCTTATTTCTGAGAAAAACACCGGTTCTTCTCTTGGAAAGCTGGTTCCACGGAAGCCGAAAGCCTGGAACGTCAAACCAAAAAAGCACGGATAGAAAAACACCCCATGCAGTGGGCAATGCCCTCGTTTACACCAAGACACGAGGTAAACCATGGAATTAGCCACGGAATCGCTACGAGACACCAGAGCTCTGCTTGGAAATTCCCGCCTCCGCGTGGCTCATCATCCAGGTCTGCTCTGGAAGTGAATCCCGAATTAATCCGAGGTTGCTGCTGTTTTCTGTGCACGTCAAAGCCTTCTTGCCCGAGCGTGGTGGTGCCCGCAGAGCCCTGGCTCCAGCGGCGTGAAGGATGGAGGGGAGGGAGGCCCTAGTTTTCCGTGGAATTCCTGAGGCCAGGCGTTTTGTTCAGGACGCAGAGGTGAAAGTGAGCAAGAAAACAAGACAAATAGCTGCACTCCGGGCTTGAAAAAAGCTGCTGTCAGCGCAACAAGACCTGGAAATTCATTTGTCTTTCCTTAAACAATGGAAAAAGGAGCGGCAATTACAGGAGACAAAACGAATTCCCCGGGAGCAGGGGCAGCTGCGCTCGGATTTGCATGGAAAGACAAGAACCTAAACAAACACACTCCGTTAAAAGCAGGGAAAATTCAGGGCTGCGACACAAATCATTCCGAAAGCGGAGGGCGCTGCGCGGGCAACCTGCTAATTCCTGGGTTTATCTTTGCCACAGGTAAATCTTTCTCCATGTCGCTTTGCAGGGAATTGAATCCCGGGGAAACTGCGGATTTGCTGGATCACACCTAGGGATTAGAGCAAGGAACTCGGGAGAGGACAGAGGACCAAGAGTCTCCTCCATCCTCGAGTGTCCTGGAGCAGAAACGGTCAGTGCGAATGTGAGAGGATGCTCAAACCCAAACCTGCAAAGTGAGCTCCAGCCGTCACTTCCATTGGCAGCGGATCCCGAGGGAATTTTGGTCTGAAATGCTACATTTAGGTGCAAAAAGAAGGCCTTGGCCTGCAGGTCTGAGGTGGAATCGCTTTGACCTTGGGCATGAGGATGAAGTACTGAAAAGGCAACCCCGAGATCCCCACAGGGCCTTTATTTATTGCCAGTCCCCAGTCCTCTGAGCACGGGGAAGACGCGGGTAAAAAGACAGGGAAAGGGGGAATTTAGCACAGGAAGAGGCTGCGGGAGGTCAGGGGCGAAAAACAAACTGTGGAATTTGCCGTGAGCGCTGGAAATAAAAGATTAAAGATCAAACCTGGCACCGCAGAGCTGCCCCGAGCATATTGAGCAATTATGATAACTTTGTCACCTCATTTTGCCTCATTTTGCTCCTCATAAATATCACCTCGAAGGGAGGCTACTTGCAGCGCCCGCATAAGGGTCATCCCGAGCAGGAGGTTCAAATTGCTCCGTAGAAGAGCAGAGCACCAAAACGACACCCCCAAAACCTCCCTTATAGCTTTAGCCCAGTTGCAGTTAGCTATATAGCCTATTAACATATATATTATATATAATTCCATCCCCCTTGGCTGCAGAACCGAGCCCCGAGCACATCTTCCAATGCCATTTTCCCCTGGGCGCAGCCGTGTTTTACGTCACGGCACCCCCACGGGTTTAGTTCCACTTTTCTTTTTATTATTCAACTTTTTATACATAATAAATACAAACTTTTTACAGCCAATATAAAGAAAGCATTTGCACCTATGCTTTCAGTGTACTGACGCTGTACACGATGATACGTCGATACATGCCCTGTATGAAGAAATCATAGTTAAAAAGGAGGCATATTTTTACAACTTTTCTTCTTTTTTTTTTTCTTTTTAAATAAAATTAGCAGCTCTTACAGAAAATATTTTCAAATACAACTAAAAGAGACTTATTAAATAACACTTTCGGAATTTGGAAAGTTCCAGGTGTGAAGGACACAGGAAAACTGGCCAAAGAAATCGGACGTGAACGTTATGGCAACGCTGGCGTTTTCTTCTGCGCGGCGAAGCTTGCAAAAGGTTTGCGAGCAGTTAAATCTTTTTAAAAACATTTTTTTTTGTCTTTTTTTCTTTTTTTTTTAAACTTAAGAACAAGTTTGATAAACACATAAAAAGACCTCGAACAGATCAACAGGACAAGAGGTGCAAAAGAACGAAGAACGTGGACCCCGTGGGAAGGAGGTTGGCGGCGCAGCCTGCGCTGGGCTTGATGAGTTTATGTGCAAAGTTGATGAGAAAAAATCTTGTTGGATGATTGTGGTTTGTAAATGCAGCCTCAAAAATAGCCCTTGTTAGTAAACTAAAGGGAGAAAATGCACCGGCTTGCGGAAAAGGAACAACAGAGAAAGAGGTGAACGCTAAGAGCGCGTTCAACATAACCCGGGTCACGGCTGGAAGAACCCACAGATCTGTGATGCTTTTTAATTGAAGCTTTGATCCGACACTCTTCTGGGAATAATTTGGTGATCGCACATAGGGAAACCTGCTGTCACCTCTCCCCTCTCCCCTGGCCATTGTTCTTCGTGTTACGACGCCGAAAACCCTCTTCCCTCTTCTGTTAAATGAACAAAAAAAGAACGTTTCCTTCTCAGAGATCTCCAATTTCAGATTAGCTTGGAAATTCTTTTACTCCCTCTTTCTCGCCTAGGAGTAACTCCACAGCGTAGACTGTTACCTTCCTCTTGGCCACAGAGGTGGCCCAAGGGCTTGAAAGAAACCAGAGATTTTCTTGCTTCCCTGGATTTGGCTATTCCATGGGTTTCGCACGGGAAAACGCTACACCCAATGCCCAAACTCTGCAATGCACGTCAATAGGCTAAATGCAACTTCTAACTCTAGCCAGATGTTCTGGGGACAAAGATATACTGCTAATGTGGGATAATAAAAGGACACGGCAATAACTGGGGTAAGAGGGACCCGAGGACTTAAAAAAAATCAAAAAGCCAAAATCTGCTAAGGCAAAAAAAAAAAAAAAAAGAAGCTCAATTTCCAGATCTAGACAAAAATCTCGCTTACTTTTCTACCAGTTGGTTTATGCTATGGAACAAGATGTTGCTACTAATTCAGCACCTCTGTATTAGATACTCTATTACTAAATGTACTGCATAAATATTAATACAAAGAACATTTAGTTCTGCTTAACTGTTACTCATCGACGAGGTGTGCATTAATCGAATCAACGCCATACGACCCGCATCGCTTCTCCTTAGACGATTATGTTCCTTTTCCTTCCTTCTGCAAGGGGATTAAAGAGGAGCCAGCCTCTCCTTATACTCCAGTTCCCTTTTTCATTCCCGAAGATCTGATTAATTGCTAATCAGACAAGTAATGCTACTCGAAGGATTGACAATCTTGAACACATTCCTATGGCAACAGTAATATACTGTACTAATGCACGTGATATAAGGATGCTATGACTATGTTGCATGAGGGAGGCTCTTCCCGAAGCCTCCGTATAAAAAACGACCGCGTTGGGCCGAGAGAGCAGCCCGCTCCGAGGCGACTCCCTGCTCGGCCCCGCGTGGCTTGTGCTGAGAGAGGCAGAATGCTATATACAAATCAAATCGCATCAAAACAACCACCAAAAAAAAGGCACGAAATAGCCATGACTGTGGGAAGGAGTCCACCGCGTCACCGTCACATCAAATCCTCCCTATCTCTTGCTCTAGGAAAAGTCTTCATCATGCAAAGGTGCCTAAAAACGAAGAGCGACCAAATCCCCGGCTTGGTCCTGATTGTGGCCCTCCTGCGTGGCGGCGCTGGCGCTTACACCAGGGTGATTTCCACGTCCTCGATCTTCTCCGTGGGCCGGCGCTGATGCTGCGTCGGGGGCGGCGGAGCCGCTCGCACCTGAAAGGGCCAAAACCAGCGCGGAGCCATGAGAAAAATCCCTGAATCCCAGTGAGCCGCTGGAGCAAAGCTGGGCCCGTGGCCACGCGCGCCGAGATGCTGCCCACGGGCGTCATAGTAACATTAAATACAACTATATCATAGAATCACAGAATGCTGAAGGTTGGAAGGGACCTCTCAAGGTCATCTAGTCCAACCCCCTGCACACGCAGGGTCACCTAGAGCACGTGGCACAGGACTGCGTCCAAGCGGGTTTGGAAGATCTCCAGAGAAGGAGACTCCACAACCTCTCTGGGCAGCCTGTTCCAGTGCTCTGGCACCCTCACTGGGAAGGAATTTTTCCTTAAGTTCCTGTGGAACTTATGGTGCTTCAGTTTGTGGCCATTTCCTCTAGTTCTGTCGGTGGCCACCAGTGAAAAGAGGCCAGCACCATCCTCCTCACTGCCTCCCTTGAGGTACTTCTAGACACTATGGAGGCAGATGAGGTGTTTGCGCTGCCCGGAGCAGTGAGAGCAGCCAGGGATCAACCCAGAGGGATCTTTGGACCCTGCATCGAGTGCTGGGAGCTGAGGCCACCTTAGCCTGGGGCTCGTCCCCCAGCAGGGACATCTCATGTGGGATCCCCCATGAGATCCCAAACCCGGATCCGAAACCTGATGCTCTTTCCACATCCCCGGGGGTTTTACTGCTCCTGCCGGAGCTCGGCACCAACTTAGGACGTTTCCAGGAGACGCCGCAGCGACTCGCCAGGAAAAACATCCCCTGCGGAGGCCGGAGCGGCCGCGCGAGCCCGGCCGGAGCCGGCGCTTCCAGCGGGAGCCCGGTGGGATCCCAGCAAACGCCACGGCGGGTTTGAAGCCGGAATAAGTTAACGTGCAGCCGGCTCTGATCGATCCCTGGTGACCCAGCCCTGCCTCTGCCTCGGGTGTTTGGATGGATAAGGATGGATAAGGATGGATAAGGATGGATAAGGTCGACTCAGGGGTGTTTGGCAGAGACCCGCGGGCTCTACCTATGCGACCAAGAGGGATCAGGTGCAGGGACACAAAATGCTTTTCCCGCAGCGTTGCTATTCCCTGACAACACTAGGAAATTACAGCTGGCAAATCCTGCTGTGATTTGATTTAGGGCTTTGAAACCCTCAGAAATTCAGTTTAAAATTAACCCTGGTGGATGGGCTTGGAAAGCGCTAATCGATGAAGATTTTTCCTTCCTTTTTCTTTTTGTGTGGCCAAATCTCTGCTTTTCAGCAGCGAAGACCCACAAAACAACGGATCTTGTCGCTGGGTTTAATCTGCAACGCTCCCACCAGGGGTTTTACAACAACCTCAGCCCTGGCTGCAGGGGAGCCCTGAAGATTTAACACCTCTTTTTTACTTCTCTTTAGGGGATATTAAGGGGTTGACACCTCTGTAAGGTGGGTAAAGAAGGGAATCTCCCAGTGCTTGGAAAGACTGGCACCCAAAGCCTCTTGTGGGCCATCGGCAGAGTTGGAAAAACGTCCTCCCTGGTTAGATTTCCCGTTCACGTGTCTCGTGCAGAGACACACGGATATCAAAGCTATAAAAGCAGGTACAGGAGCGACAGGGAACAGGGGATTCAAGGTCACCTTTAACACACGCCTTGGTGTTTCAGCAAGGGCAGCCCTGTTTCGCTCGGGTGTTCCCTCACCTCACGGAGCTCTCCTGTTTTATTCCACGTGCAGGGAATAGAGCTTTCCTCAAGCCGTTCCCTTGGGACCCTGCGTTTGGGGCAGCTGCGTTTGCAGACCGTAGAGCGAAGCTTTCCGGTGCGCTGCCCGAATTCCTCTGGGGATTTCCCCGGGATGGGCACAGCGCTGCCTGCGGGATCAGCAGCACAGCCACAGCCCCAACTTACCGGCCGCAGTTTTCCATAGGAACCCTCGGGAGGGAGTCGTGGAGGCTGCGAGAATCCCGGGGACTCCGAACTGAAGCTGTTTTCTGAAAGATCAACCACAAACAGGCTGTTTGCTACTGCTGCGCTAGCCTTAGGCTGCCAAGAAATCCCCTTTTTTCCTTAGGAAACGTGGAAAATCTACACTGAAGGTACAGCCGGCGTGTTTGGCACGGCAAACTTTCCTACCGTTGGTGGATGGTGATCGGGGGAAGAACTGGGAGCCTCTTTTGTCGGGGCTGGGGTAGGGGCTGGCGGGCGGCTGGTCGTAGAGCGGCAGCGGCGGCAGCGCGTTGTTGGCCTTCGGCGTTGGGGAAACCTGCGTTGGAAAGAGGGAGCTGCTGCCAAAACCCCTGCTCCTCGGCGCTTCCTCCCAGCACACTGACACAGAGCGAGTTATCCGGCATTATCCGACGGATTCCTGCCCTCCTAGCAAAAACCTGCCCAAGAAAATTGCTCTCGGGGATGGCTGAGAGAGAAAGCCAAGACACCCAACAGGGACGGTGTTCTTTTTCCATCACAGGTTGCCACTGAGCAAATCTTCATCCTTTCCCAGCTATAATTTAGAGGAGCTTTTTGAAGGTTATCCCAAACCCGTCATTTGGCCAAGATTGCCCCTCCGTGTACGGTCAGAAAACGCTCAGCTCCTGGGGTTTATCACAACACAAGGTTAATACGGGCTCATTAAACACTAACAGAAATGCAGCGGTGCCGTGACCCTCACGGCACCCCCAGTTCTGCCACAGCACCAGGATGGGATGGAAGGCTTTAAAAATTGCACCAAAATGAGGACATTGCAATAGGGTGAGGGACCGGAACAGAATATCCTATTGTGCCCTTCAGAAAATGGGAAGACATAGAATAAAGTATGAAAATATTAAATGAGGATTAAACGAGCCTATAATTCTTTTTGCCAGGCTCTGCTTGGTCTCTCACTCTATGCCATAAATTAATTCTAGGGATTAGATTGTGAATTCTCCCCTTTGGTTACAGCGCTGGGTAATTACGAGGCTAGATAAGAAAGCACAAAATAAAGGTTCATGATATTTTCTTCTTAAACCTGTTCTGATTTTTATTCCCCAAAGAGGAGGCTGATCTTTGCAGCCTTGCAAGACCTCCCCATTTCTTTGTTATCTAAGGTCACATTTTCGTAACATCTGCTACGTTAACAGCCAAAGAAGAAGATGGAGATGGTTAAAGCTCCTTGAAAAGGGTCGACCTCCCCAAAATTAGGTTTTTTAAAGGAAAAGGGTCCAGCAAATTGGGCTCCTGGACCTGCTTTCACACACCTGAATATCTCCAATCCACTGAGTCTCTCCGTTTTGTGCGGCTGTCAGTTCTTCGACCAGCACGGACGGGAACACCCCAACGCGGCCGTTGAATTCCCCTTCCCAAAAGCCGTCGTCGTCTTGATTCTCCTTGTTCAGGATGCGGATGATGGCTCCTTCGGGGAAGGACAGCTCGTCGTCCGTCTGGCCCTCGTAATCATAAAGTGCTTTTACGAAACAGACTGCAGAAAGGGGGAGAGAAGAAAGCAAAATGGGCGTGAGTTGAGGAAAAAAAATACGCCCTGCACATAATCCCTCGCTCATTTTAATTTTCTTTTAGCTTTCTTGAACTTAGCCCAATTCTATGAGATATCCAGGTAAACAATAGAAATTTTTCTTAAAAGCTATAGGATTGAGGGAGCTGGGCCTGTTCAACTGGAGAAGAGAAGGCTGAGAGGGGATCTAATCAGTGTCTAGAAGTACCTCAAGGGAGGCAGTGAGGAGGATGGTGCTGGCCTCTTTTCACTGGTGGCCACCGACAGAACTAGAGGTAATGGCCACAAACTGAAACACCAAAAGTTCCACAGGAACTTAAGGAAAAATTTCTTAACAGTGAGGGTGCCAGAGCACTGGAACAGGCTGCCCAGAGAGGTTGTGGAGTCTCCTTCTCTGGAGATCTTCAAACCCTGCTTGGACGCAGTCCTGTGCCACGTGCTCTAGGTGACCCTGCGTGTGCAGGGGGTTGGACTGGATGACCTCGAGAGGTCCCTTCCAACCTTGAGCATTCCATGATTCTATGATTCTATGGATGAGGAGAGCTGCACTCAGATTCACCCCGAACCCTCACGCGCAACCTTCAAACCCAACCCAGGGGGTTGTTTCCTGCCCCAAACGAACGGGCGATTGAAGGGATTTACCGCTGGCGTCTCCGTTGAGGTTGCCCGAGACGAGGTCGGCCTCCGTGGAGTTATTGGAGGTGTGGGAGCGACTGTCGAGCGCCGCGAGGGACTGCAGCATGCTCAGCAGGCTGCTGGACGTGGGGAACTGCAGGTACTTCTCCGGGACGTAACCCACTTGCCCGGCTTTATTTCGCGCCTGGAAGTAACAGATGGCAAAAAAGTCTCCGCTTTGGAGTTCTTCGGAGCCAAACGCATTTTTCTGCTCCCAAAATGGAACAGTGAAAAATAATTGAGTTCAGCAAACGCTACCTTTACCCAATCTTCCATATCTCCATCTTCAATAACCTCCAAGACCTCGTGCTCCTCGATGGTCAGTTCATCCGGCTGGGAAGCCTGGAGCGGGGGAGATCCCAGGAAAAAGGGGCCGTCAGGTGCCGGGAGCAGCAACGCGGTCCCCGCGGGGGCCTCCCGAGCGCAACCACCAACCTTGTAGGAATAAACAACTTTGCAGGTCAGAGGGTAGTTCCTTAGTGTCCCCGACGGGCTGGAACTGCTGTCGTCGTAGACATCCATGCTGTCCTCAAACTCCTCGCCCTCCTCCTTCTCTGCATCAGCATTAATCTGTTAAAAACACACGGAATTGGTTGTATTATAAAGTAAGAGTCACTCGAGAGACCAAAACAGACATGCATCAGAACGACAATGCAATTCTTTTTTCTATAAAATTATTTTTTTCTATAAAAAATAAGAGGGAAACCAGCACTAGGCAGCAGCCGCCATAGGATTCCCTAGGACATCAGAAAAGCAGGGGAACAAAGTGGCAGGAAAAGAGCTGTGATCAATGTAGGTCTTAATTCCACTGCATTTCTTAATTCAAGAACAGAATTTGTGTTTTAAATACCTCATTGTGAAAAAAACAGCTATTGGAAGCTACAGCTCAACTGCTGGATGACCATAAATATATATATTTTACACAAGACCTGAAATGGTGCCTAATGGTCTTGGAAGATGTTACTGAGTTTGAAGCCTATAGTTTGAAAAAGAGACATTTACAGAGGATTTATGCTATTAAAAACTGCTGCACCTATGGCCAGGAGCTGCGAAATGAAGGTGCAGGGAAATATTTTGGGGAAAAATATCAGTTTCCATCTGGCATCCTTTGCAGCGCAGCCTTGCTGCAGATTATACGAAAAGAAATATTTCGGGAAAGAATTATGATTCGGAACTATAAAAGTCTGAATAAAAGCCGAAGTCGACCTGCTGGAAATACAAGTTTCTGTAAATGCAGCTTGGGCACCGCTGACGTGAGCGGTTTCTTTGGCCCCGTGCCTGGATGAAACTTGGAATCAACATTTTATCTCCCTTGAAAGCAGACAAGCCCTTAAAGCAAGGGCACGGCTCCAGATGTGTGCCACCTCCCCAGGGATTCCTCCTTCTAATTTGCAGCAAATCCTCAGGAAAAGTGCACGGCCGATGAATGGGAGCGAGTTAGGCTCAGAGCAGATCTCCATCCTCAGCTCTGAGACAACCCCGGTCTTCTTCTGGGGCAGAACAGCACAAAACGGAACCATTTCCTGCTATCAATTCAGTTTTAAGTTGTAATTTTAGGATAGTCTTCCTAATTCATATGAATTTCCCCCATTTTCATTGAGCTGGGGTTTACATTAGTGCACGCGGATGTTGTAACGAAATAAATTGCTAAATTGCAAAAAAACACCCAAAACCCTACCTGGCTTTGATATATTAATGACTAACTGTAAATTAAGGCAAATTTGTGGGTTTTTCTTTCTCCCCAGTCTCTAACGGGCTTTGGCTGATGCTGCTTCCCCGGAGCCAAAGCCGAAGTTGAGCTGGGAGCGAGAGGAGGCGCCGTGGGAATTCATGGATCACGGCTAGACACACTTGCTCGTAAAACATCTGCTCCTGGTTTTCTAACACGAGGAGGGAAAAAAAACCCTAATTTGCAGCGTGTGGGCTGCTCCCAGCATCTTTCAACAGCTTCGTCTGCACACGCGGAGAGGCAAAGCAGGGCCAGTGACACCAGCCTGTCCCCAAGGCTCTTCTTTCCATGCAGGACGAGGACACGGGCCACAAGGCACCAAGAAAAAGGGAACCCATGGAGGACTGAAGGCAGGTTTCAAAGCGCTGAGACAGCGCGAGTAAGCGTAGGAAGGAGATGTCAATACAGCATTTACTCTGTATTTATAGATTTATCTCATTTTTAATCTGTTTATTTAGATTTTCATCTCCTCCTCATGTTTATCTCCTTTATCTTGCAGATTCGCCACGGGGGAGGCTCAAGACCGGACTCGCCGCCGCTGCCCCGGAGCCCTTCGCTCATCTGTCCCCCATGGGGACACCAACCCCGCGCTGACACCCGACGCCCTCCGTCCCCATTTGGGTGCAGAAGGGGCAGTTCCCCAGGTGGTCCCTGGCCAGGGGCTCCTTCGCTGCTCTTGGATGCCGGAGCAGGAACCCAAGAGCCGCAGGAAACTCTCCCCTTCCCGAGCCGGGCGCATCCAGTTGCACGTTCCCGCCGAAGGGAACATTATTTATGGCTTTGGGAGCCTCCCCAAACATTATTGACTGACTATTACTTAAGTCTGGGTTACTACAAACCATAACGACACTGTTCTCTCCTTCTGGTTGAAGGAATTAGACAACAGTCACCATCGATTCGGTGTCCTCCAGGCCACAGAAGGGTTTCCCAATTCCATTAATATGTAACAGGGCAGCTGCATCAATTCAGCAGAAATTGTTAACTTGTTTTGGCAGCTAGAGCGGAAAAATAACAGCGTTCCCTCCCAAGATGATGCACTTCAGAGTTGTTATTATATCATCATTATATAGGTGATGATATAACCATCTATAACACGTGGTGGATGCCGATTCCTCCAGCGTTGGTGCAAGAGGCCAAGGAAGGACACAGATCCAGCCCTCCGGCCGCTTCCTTATTTATAGCCCATCCAAAGAAAACGCGCTCCAAGTTTTGCACCGGGGTTGGCTCCGGGGCCAAGCGTTGGCGGCTCCGGTGGGACGTGGCGTTGGGAAGGAGCCAACAGGAAGCTGGAGGAAATGGGACAGGAGAAGAGAGGAGGGAAGAAAAACACATGGAAAACACAGCTATGGAGCATGTCCTCCTCTCTCATGCCTAGAAAGGATCGGAGATGAACCAGAGGCCAAGAATTCCTCTGGGCTTGGTGAAGGATGAAACTTGGATCAACTGCAACCTCTAATTTGACTATTAATCATGGGATGGAGCCTACGAAGAGCAGCAACTGCAACGACCTCCACTAAATCCGCTAAGTCCGATCCGATAAATCACCATCCATGTGTTGGAGCTCTGGGTCTAACATCGTGGAAGAAACATCTTGAGCAGAAGAAGCGAAGAGAGGCCATGGGAGCGTCTGTTGAGTCTGCAGCTCCTCTGATGCAAGTGCAGTCAACAGGGATGGAGAAAACCTGTGTTTGAAGAAGACTTCTCTGGAAGGGTTTGTGGGCAAAACCTTTACCCATGACTGGGAAAGCAGCAGGGGAATAAAACACAGAAATGCATGAGGAGGAGCAGGGCTTTGGGGGTGAAAACCGTGCTGAAGGGGCACTTGGTTCCTTCCAGGTGGCCGCCCAAAGGCTTTTCCAAGGTGTTTCCCAAGGTGAAGCCGCCGCGCTCCTGCTCCCAGGGGAGTTTGGGTGTTGCTTAAGAGCAACTGTTTCTGGTTCGGGCATCTGGCAAAACCGTTACAACAAAGCCCAGATCGAGTCATTTTGGCCGAGGATGGAGCCCACAAGAAGGTCTCCAGGTGCAGACCAGGAGCCTCGGGAATCGCCAAGCGCTCGGCCACCCGCTCCGTGCAGCCCCAATCCTGCCCTTTCCTGCAGGCATTTGAGTTTTGCTGGCTCCTGGGGAAGAGCAGCAGCTCGGGCAGCTTTTCCTGCCAAAGGTGACAGCTCCACGTTGCACACCCAAGAGAAAAAGCAACCAAAACAGGGGCTTTTTCAGTACTTCCTGCTTTTTTGCATGGGATTTCTTGCTTCGGGCAGCTGTTTGATGCAGCTCGTGGTGTTTGTTTTCAAAGAGCTCCTCCTTCTGCAGCTGGGGAGGGACGGGGAAGCTTGTTTTTCCTATGAATCACATAAAAATGACTTTCTTCAGAGCTCAGCACTGCTGGCAACGCTCCCCAGGCCGCGCGTGGGAGATGTCGCCAACCGGTTTTGCACATCAGCATCACCAAAACGAGCAGTCCCGTGTGCAGGTGACCATCAAACCAAGTCACCCTGATCCGTGTTGGGCCTCAGGTAGCCTTGGCACCCGTCGGATGGAATTCCAGGCGTCGGAGTGACGTGGGACACAGGGAAGCACATCCTGGCAATGGAATTTAGCAGCTCCAGAAGTTAGCAGCTCCGTGGGTAAAATGCAGCAGTGCTCATATGAATGTTCCAATTTCATCTTCCTATGCTTTTAAGTGAAACTAGATTATTCACACAGGAAAAAGGTGAGGTGCATGGAGGTGCATTACTGCCCCATGCAAATATGGGGCAGTAATTTGCAGGTGAACAGTGGTAAGGTCAAACTGGGACAAATATTTTTGGAAGGACACATCTAATATCCTTAGTTTAATATCTAAGGATATTATCCTTAGATATCCTTAGATGTTAATATCCTTCGATGTGTCCACATGAGTGGACTGCCTGTTTTTCAGAAGCTTTTCACTGATATTTAATGAAACACCTAAGTGTCCAAATCCATATGAAAAAAAAGTTTTCCTGCAGAGATTCACTGCAACCTGCTTCTGAAATACACAAAATCCTCTTAAAAACACGATGTGGGTATGTGTGTTTCTAGACATTTGCAAAAAAAAAATGTGCTTTTCATCCATATAGTCCAGTTAAAACTGTAAACTATTAATGAGTTGCTGAAGATTTGAAGAAATTCACAGGAATATGCAAACATTTTGCTTTTGGGCAATGGCAAAATCAACATCACGGCACTCTCCCAATGTCACAAAAACGACCCCAAAGCAAACCCAGCAGCCCCAAATCCTATTTCCCCGTTTCTTGCATTAAACCGGGACACTGCTCGTCCTTCTGCACTGGGTAGGTTCAGCCACAAGGAGCCTTTTCCCATTAGCTACCGGCCAACGAACGACTCCTGATCTGGATTCTGAGGGGATATTCATGGGGGTCTGTGGGAGCTGCTGCTAGAGTAGAGCCCTGGGGCCCTGGAGGGAGGTTTAACACAGAATCCCAGAATGGTTGGGGTTAGCAGGGCCCTCTCGGGATCCCCCCGTGCAGCCCCTGCTCCAGCAGGGACACCCAGAGCACGGGGCACCCGGGCGCATCCAGGCGGGTTGGAGATCTCCAGAGCAGGAGACTCCACAGCCTCTCTGGGCAGCCTGTGCCAGGGCTCCGGCACCCTCACACCAAGGAAGTTCTTCCTCACATGGACATGGAGCTGCCTGAGCTTCAGCTTGGCCCCGGCACCCCTTGTCCTGGCACCGGCCACCACCCAGGAGAGTTTGGCCCCGTCCTCCCTGCACTCTCCCCTCAGGTCCTTGTCCATGCTGGTCACATCCCTCTCAGGCTGCTCCTCTCCAGGCTGGACAGGCCCCGCTCGCTCAGTCCTTCCTCACACGACGGCTGCTCCGGTCCCTTCCTCATCTTCGTGGCTCTGCCCTGGCCCCTCTCCAGCAGCTCCAGGTCCCTCTTGTCTCGGGGAGCCCAGAGCTGCCCCAATGCTCCAGTGCGGCCTCCCCAGAGCTGAGCAGAGGGGCAGGATCCCTCCCTCGGCCGCTGGCAACGCTCCTGCTGCAGCCAGGAGCCCATTGGCCTTCTTGGCCACCAGGGCACGTTGCTGCCTCATGGGCAACTTGGTGTCACCCAGGACTCCCAAATCCCTCTCATGGAGCTGCTTTCCAGCAGGTCAACCCCTAATCTGTGCTGGTGCCTGGGGTTACTCCTGCCCCAGCGCAGGACCCTGTTCCCCGTGGAAGCTCAGGAGGTCCCTCTCTGCCCAACGCTCGCGACGGTACCCGGTGCGAGGAGCCGTTGTTGGTCACGGACGGCAGGCTGGCCCAGCGCTCGTTCTCCAGCTCCTCCATCACCTGGTTCATGGCGCTTTTCAGCCACGTGTCCACCGAGACGCCGATCTGCTTGAGCAGATCCAGCCGCGCTTCCGCCTTCAGCTTGACAATCTGCGGGGGGAAAAGCACAAAATCAAGTATCAGCCCCCAAACGTCGCCACGATGAAACCAGCTCCCCGATCCCTCACGGAGGGACGAGGAGGCAGGACCACGCGGGCTCCCAAAAGCCACACACCGAGTCATGGGCAACAGCAGGAACACGGCGGAGTGCATGAGTTGTGCCCGTGTTTCCTTTCACAGCACTGTGTATTTTTAACGTGATTTTGCACTTTATCATCATTATTTTTAGTTTAAGAAGTCAGCAGGCAAATGAGAAACCTGAGCTGCGAGGTGAGTGCACCTGAAGCACCCATACGCAGGCACATTTTCAGTTTAAAAGTAATGGTTGGTGGGACTCGAAGCCTGTTTTAAAAATGGAAAATATTTGAACTTCTGTTATTTAGAGCCTGCTTAAAATAATGTGATTTCTGAAGGGCTGATGAACACCTAGAGGTGCGAACTAAGATGGAATAAATCCCCGTGTGGGCAGGGCCGCGTGCATGTGCCCTCCCACGTAATTAGGTCCTGGAGACCGACGGATGGGAGGAATCTGCTGGATATTTCCCATGGGAAAGGTCCGAGCCCCCTCACGCAGAAGGTCCCACTCCTCCATTGAAGCGGTTGGCAGGCGAGTGATTGATTTGCTCTGCAAATACCAGTCCTACACCCGAGGAAAGGGGGAAATCACGTGAAATACCTTGCTACGCCCGTCACTCTCCAAGCCCAAGGATGTACAAGGACGGAATAAACCCAGAGCTCGAGCCCGTATCGGCGTTTCTGGCCAGACCTTTAATGCTGGGGCGGCCCCGGCTCCAACTCAAACTTTCAGACACGAACGGAAGCGACACAGTAAAACCCTTCGCTGTGAGAAACCCCCTAAGCAAAACACTCCAGCAGGAGCTTTGGATTGGAGGTGCCCAAGGCCCCGCTCCGTTCACACGTCACCCCCTTCATGTTCCACAAATGCTTCTTCCAAACCACAAACGCTTGGAGTTTCATTCTCTGGCCGGCAAAGCGGAGAGGCCCTCGCGGCGCTGGGCCCGGCCTGCGCTTGGAGGATGTGGAACGCCTCTTACACTGAGCATCGATATGTGCGTTTGACTTTTAAATAATTATGCCAGTAGAGCAGGGTTAATGCTTGCCTACCTGTAAGATCTCCAGAGATCTCCAGAGCAGGAGACTCCACAGCCTCTCTGGGCAGCCTGTGCCAGGGCTCCGGCACCCTCACACCAAGGAAGTTCTTCCTCACATGGACATGGAGCTGCCTGGGCTTCAGCTTGGCCCCGGCACCCCTTGTCCTGGCACCGGCCACCACCCAGGAGAGTTTGGCCCCGTCCTCCCTGCACTCTCCCCTCAGGTCCTTGTCCATGTTGGTCACATCCCTCTCAGGCTGCTCCTCTCCAGGCTGGACAGGCCCCGCTCGCTCAGTCCTTCCTCACACGATGGCTGCTCTGGTCCCTTCCTCATCCTCGCTGCTCTAAGTGCTTCTTTCTGATGCACTTGGCCAGAAGTGATTGAAATCCTGGCAGGGGAAGAGACCTTCTCCCAGCGGCAGAGGGAAGTCTCTGCGGCGGCACCGCGGGCCAAAGAAGTCCGAGACATCCTCAAAAGAGCCGTGACGGCTCCCGGAGCCTTGTGGCTTCCAAAAGACCACAGATTTCCAGGTAAAAATTAAATAAGACTTCATCCGTTGACTTTCATTCTCAAGCTCACACACCTATGTGCGCTCTGCGTCCTGGCCAGGCAACCTCACCTCACGGAAGCTCTTAAAAGACTTCAAATTAAGTAACTGTTTCTATTTCCAACAAATATTTAATAACGAAACTAACAGTCATGATTACTAGTGACCGGTTCTGATTCAAGAGCTCTAACAGCTTCATCCTTCACTCATTTTTTTTGCAGGAATCGGCCACCCACCAAGTTTAGCAATGGTGTCCCGGGCGGCTCGTGCTTTCCCTGGGCTGTTCTCCTGCCTGAGCTGATGGGTTATGGAGATGAAAGGAAAACAACCCAGCTTAAAAACACCAACACAAACAGTGTTATCTATTTATCACACACCCATCCCTGCTCTCCATGGAAAAAGGCAGAGTTTTACTTGTTTTCTGCTCCAGGCTTCATGAAGGAAAGTGGTTAGGCCGGGATGAAGATCTCCAACGGCTTTGGTGGAGAAGACATTAAGCTGGAGCTCATCTACAGCCCACAGACACCACGGGCACAAGTGTTTGGAAGCTGTTGATCAAAGTGTTGGGGGAAAATAAAATGAGAAGTCTGTGTGAGTTCAGCTGATGTCAGCCCTTACCCAAGCAACCCCCGTCATCGGTCTTGATGGGCAGTCTAACCATGTTCAGACAAGGGTGGCCGAGCAGAGCAGCCGCCCAACTCAACTTTTGTTGACTATTATTTGTCATAAAACATGTTTTGGGGTGGAAAGCGATGCCAAAAAATCAGCCCCATGAGGGAAAAAAAAATCCCAGGCAATGTGGCATGCATCCAGTTTGGATTCTGAGGCTCTAATTGGCACCCAGCCTTGGAAAGGGGAGTGTGGTGGTATCTCCGCTGGCTTTAGAGCACAAACCTGCAATGCAGAGAATCACGAGGTGCCAGAGGCTGGAAAACCAGCTAGGACAGAAGCACGGAGCGATTTTTTTAGGCAGGACGACGGGCGTTTCTGCAAATATTTCTGCAAATATTCCAGCGGAGCTGCTTCACCTTGATTAACCTATTTCTCCTCTGAATTACACTGGTTTTGACCACGCTGAAAAACGCTGGACAAGTTTTGCCACAAGATTTAGAGAAGCTCTGAACTGAGCTCTGCTCTGGGCAGACGTCGGACTCACGATGTCCCCAGGTCCCTTCCAAGCTGAGCAGCCCATGGAAACCAGCCTGGATTCCTGCTGACACCCACCTTTCCAAAGGTGGAAACCACCACATCAACAAAAAAAGGCAGTAAGAAAAATCCATAAAACAGGCCGTGTTGATATTCCCGTAGCTTTAACTGCTACCCAAACCCTCTTGGAAAAACAAATATGCAAGATTATTAGAAAAAATAATTCCCACAGCAATGATTCTTCATATTGGCAAAATGAATCTGTGATTATTTGGTTATTATTTGCAGGGGTTTCCAGGGTGACTTATTCATTTGTGTCCATATAGAGCCATGCTTAGCTTTTGGACTACCTAGGGCCGTATAGAATATATACGAAGCAGAGTTCTTCAGCAGAGTGTTTCTTCCAGGCAACTTTAGGACCATCTCTCAGCATTAGCTCCAAAACACTTCCCTGTTTTTTCCTGCCCCTTCATCCTGTCAAATCCCTTCCTCTGTTGAATGCCCATTAATGAACAAATATTCCCTGCTATTATCAGCAAACGAGACAACCCAGTCTCCTAGAAACTTCCTTTCCCACCGTTTGCACCAGGCTGGTCAGGTTTGCCAGAAAACATTGAGAAATATTTAAGCCGGATCTGAGATTAATCCAGGATATCCCAGAAAAAAATAATTACTAAAATATAGGCCAAAAAATCTCAAATAATTTGATTTTTGCCACGTTGCAGGCAGAGGAACCAATGTTTGCGTTGACTTGGCGGCTCTGCCCATGCCCTCTCTCTGCTCGGCCTCCGCTTGCCGCAAGTTCCAAATTCCTGATCCGTGGGTGTCCCCGGGGACGGGTTTTTAGGCGATTCCTCAATGTGCCCAGGCGGAAGGACGAGCAGCTCATCCCGGTGTCCCACGGAGGGGACAATCTGCTGCCTTGGCGCGACGTTCCCAAACAGACATAGCCAAGGCGAAGCCGCCGACGGCAGCGTCTTCCCACCTCAACTTCCCTGTTGGACCCGTTATTCCATTCCATTATTTATTAGGTGAAAAATGGATTTCATCACCTTTCCTATGAGCAGAGAATCACACCGCTTAGGGCACCCGTGTAGGAAGACCCCATGCCAAGAAGAGCACAAATAATCCCCCGATGGCTGAAATATTAATGTCACCTCTGTGAGTTGCAGTAGGACCACCAGCTGCATCCAATAAATAGACCTGGTGGCACAAATCTGTAATAAATATTCACAACTGAATAGGAGGGGGAAAAAGCCCCCAGTTTATGATTACAAATGGGCCCGAGCGACGTTTGGTTTCCAAACAAATCAAATGAGGTAAACAGCAGCATAATGAGTCTTAATCAAATCTAATCTGGCGCAAACACTCTCTTGACGGTTGTAGATGTCCTAATTATGAGACAGAATTCCTCGCCCTATAATTAACTGGAAAAAAGGATTAATTACTGCGGAGGCCCCAGGACCTGCCTTGAACACAGACCTTGGAGCAAATGGGAAATCTCCCATCACCGTTAAATAAAATATTGCAGCCCTCAGATCAACGCTAGTCCTTGGTGATCCTCATTCCAGGCAATCGGAGCATCGGGAAAATGGGGGTCAAGTTGGCCGAACTCAAAGTTATAAAATGCCCAGCAAGCTTCCTTACTGTTGTCATGGAATTACACGAAAACAACCCCTTTTCCCCCAAAATAACTAAAATCTCGCAACTTTTCATACTTAAGAACAACCAAGAAGGTACAGCTATGGATTACAGTCACTGTGTGTCATCTTCATGTATGGATTTTACGGAAGCAACCTGATGTGAGCCCTGTTTTCCTCCACACTTTAATCAAGGAGTCTGCTCACGAGAAAGCCAGACGGGTTTGTGACCTTCTATCCCAGGGGGACACGAGAATTAATCAGCTGAGTTGTTAATGGGCCAATCTGGGGTTATATGTCCCTTCATCATCATGTGGAGGAGAAACTCACTGGTAACCAGGGTCCTTCAAAGTGTCCCATCATAGCCACATTTTTACTCAAAATTCCCTCAAATTGTGCCTGCTCCCACACTCTATGCTTAGATTTCCACAGTTCCTCCAAGACCTAGCTGAATTTGGGGTCTTCCAGGAGGAGGGGAAAGTGGTGAATAGATATTTGGACAACACATCCTGGAGAAACCAAGTCACCAGCAGGTATCTTCTGCTGTTCAACTGCCAGACCGCCTATGATGGTGCAACTTCATTCCTGCCTCTCTGATGGCTTCGGTGCCTGGTAAAAGGCTCTTTGCAGGTGGCTGCTCTGCAGATGTCCAGGGGAAAACGCTTCCAAGAGGAAGGCTGGAGTTTGGGGCCTGGATCAGAGCCCAGGACAAGATCATAGAATCATAGAATCACAGAATGCTGGAGGTTGGAAGGGACTTCTTGAGGTCATCTAGTTCAACCCCCTGCACACGCAGGGTCATCTAGAGCACATGGCACAGGACTGCGTCCAAGCGGGTTTGAAGATCTCCAGAGAAGGAGACTCCACAACCTCTCTGGGCAGCCTGTTCCAGGGCTCTGGCACCCTCACTGGCAAGAAATTTTTCCTTCAGTTCCTGTGGAACTTTTGGTGCTTCAGTTTGGGGCCATTTCCTCTAGTTCTGTCGGTGGCCACCAGTGAAAAGAGACCAGCACCATCCTCCTCACTGCCTCCCTTGAAGTACTTCTAGACACTGCTCAGGTCCCCTCTCAGCCTTCTCTTCTCCAGGCTGAACAGGCCCAGCTCCCTCAGCCTCTCCTCATAGGGCAGATGTTCCAGGCCCCTGATCATCCTTGTAGCCCTGCGCTGGACTCTCTCCAGCAGCTCCACATCCCTCTTGTACTGTGGAGCCCAGAACTGGACACAATACTCCAGATGTGGCCTCACCAGGGCTGAGTAGAGGGGCAGGATCCCCTCCCTCGACCTGCTGCAGACGCTCTTCTTAACGCACCCCAGGATCCCATTGGCCTTCTTGGCCACAAGGGCACACTGCTGCCTCATGATCAACTTGTCGTCCACCATGACACCTAGGTCTTTCTCCGCAGAGCTGCTCTCCAGAAGGTCGGTCCCCAGCCTGTGCTGGTGTCTGGGGTTATTCCTCCCCAGGTGCAGGACCTTGCACTTGGCCTTGTTGAATTGCATGAGATTCTTCACCACCCAGTTGTCCTGTTATCCTCCCTTCCCGAAACGATGGAGAAAAGCAGGAATAGGGCAGATGTGCCAGGGAAAAGCTCCACGTGTGCTGCAGTTACAAGCTAAGGACCTCAACACCCTCCCAGTAACGCAGCCTCCTTTTGGAAATATCATCCACGTGTTCCCGCTAGGAGCTTTCGGCCAAGGGTTGTTGCTCCAGATGTTGCATCCAGGTTCTCCTTCTCGGAGGAGTTTTCCTTTGATTTTACTTCGTGAGTTACATGAATCTTTTCTTTTTCTTTGCAAGGTGTAAGGCAGTCAACAAGGAACGAACGACGAGGCCTGGAAACAGGCTCGATTCACAGGAATCCCACCCAAAAGAACAGATTTTGTGCTTAAAATACTCAAAATGGTCCAAAATTGAGGAGTCACAGAACGCCCACCACGTTTCACTGCCAGACTTCCCATCCTACCTTAAAGCGCTTTGGAAACGGACTCTGTGCTGAAGCTTTTTATGGAACTCAGGGAGAAAAAGGCACATTTCCCTGCCATCTTCCCTTAAAAACATTAGTGACTCTCCTCTCTGAACCAAACCTGTTGCTTGACTGTCACTTCTGCTGCTTCTTTGGCAACTGCAAATTTCTTTCTCTCACTTGGCCGTCACTAATCCGAAGGAATGCAGCAAATGTTTGGCTTTCTCCTCCTGAAAAGCACTACTATTGCATTACAAAATAAAAGGGGCTCCTATTCAAAGCTTGCACGGTGTATTTTTCTGCTGGTAATATGTGTGGCAAAGCCTCTTTGCTAATTAATGGGCCTGAAACATCTCCAACGGTGCCACTTAAAGTGATGGGGACTGATCTGGACTGAAGCGAAAAGGCCATTCCTAAATAAAAGTTAAAAATCTTACAGCACTCGTATTTGGCTTTCTTAAAAACTATTCCATACTGTAAATATGCAGCAACATATAAAGGTTACAAAGTGGTTTACATACCTACCATTCAATTTTTTCTAATGTCTTTGAAATACTCGATAGAAAACAGTCATCAAAAGAGGAGGAAGAAAAAAGTCAGAGGCTCTGAGTCTGCTCAGGGTCAAGCACGTGGCTTTTTCTTCTGTTGCAGAAACAGAACATGTGTCAAATGTTATTTTAACTACAATATTTTAGCTACAATACACCAGCTAGCACTGAAAAAATAGGGAAATAGGACTTGGTTTTCTACCAAATACTGGAAAACACCTCTCAGGAAAAAGACATTCCAAAAAAATCACACTTTCTGCCCCTTCTGGATGCGGTTTGGTGTTCAGCAGGACACGTGGACATTGCTCTGAGCCCGTTTCTCGTTAGCTCTGAGACTCACGTGCTCTTTTCTTTTCTTCTCCCTATTTTTATGAATCACTTTCCTGATAGGGCACCTCCCTCCCAGGTTTTTCCTGACAAAGCCCTCTCCACCCCTCGACCTTTGGAAAAGACCATTTCCTTTTACAGCACCCAACAACATTTAACTCTTATCTGACAGCTTTTTTATTTATTGATGCATTTCCACTTTTGGGCACTTCTGCTTCTCAGTTAATTTTCTGTGGTCATGGCCAAGGGGACTTGTAATTTTGCTTTGGGCTCTGAGGCCTCTTATTCCTACCTTATTCCTAGACTTAAGGTCTAGGACGGATCCCCCTTTCACACTATTTTTATGCAAGAACTGTTTCTTCCTCCTCCTGTTTTTATTGCTTTCTGCTGCTGCTTTTCTTTTAATTTTCCCACATTCTCTGGCCTTTCGTGTTTAATCATCGACTCCAGCACCTCAGAGCACAGCTGGCTTGAAACAGTTACTTGGAACAAAACAGTGGCACATCTAAAAACATCTTTAGTTAATAGATCATATTACAAATTTGTTTTAAAAATGCTAACATTTATTACCCCAGCAGGAGGAATATTTTCTCTTTGGGTCTTCCAACCTCTCAAACGCCAAATCACATTCTTAATTACACCAGGTACTCTGAGCACCTACCAATAGGAGAAGCACTTCACTGAAATAATTACATTTGCTCTCGGGTTTTAATTAAGCAGCCCACTCAGCTGAAAACTAATAGATTGGTTCCTGTTGTTTCCAATTGGGTTTTGAATCACTGGCCATGAAAACAGTTAAGTTTTAGCCACCTAACACTGGCAATTGAGTATGGGGCTAGTTTATCTTTACTCGAGTGTCTGTCTTTACCCAGAACTGGTTTTATTACCCTCCATAACCTTGGCAAAAGCACCGCGGAGTAAAAGCACACAGAGATCCAAAGATGACTTCACAGGTTTTCTCGTCTACATTACAAATTAATTTGGATATTAAAAAAAAAAAAAGACTGGAGCAGAAGGCAGAGCACCATGTGGTAGTTGCTTCTAGAAGCCAAATAGAGACAACTTGGGCATAGAGACATAATCATCATTTTCTGGTATCAGCTCCTTCAGGCACAAGGAAACTACCGAGCTAGAAATGGTTTTTTTTCTCTCTATAACTTTTGACAAAGCCCCTAAAGCCTGTGATTTTTTGATCTTGACACAATAGAAGAAAGAGTAGCAAGTTTAATCGCTCTTCATCAGGAAGATTATTTTAATATGGCTCTTCTAGGCTCTCGAATCTTTCATTAGGTTGATTCAGTGATTTGAGAGGTACAAAATCAAGGGGAAAAAAAACGACATCTTAAAATTCCCCACTGCTTTGATGCTAAAAGCTGACATTTCCATGCACAAAATTCAGCAGCTGTAACATGTCCTGCTGCAGAAAGAAGCTGAACATAATATAAAATATATAAAATATAATATAAAATATTATATTAATATTATTATATTATTATATTTATTATATAATATATAATATATTATATTATATTATTATATTTATATTATTATATTATTATATTTATATTATAATATAAAATATATTATATTATATATATATATATAAAATATAAAATATAATATAAAATAATATAAAATAACTGGAGTCTCACCTCAGCCTTGCGAATACTCTCTCTGGCTTCATCTATTTTCTGCTCCAGTTCCGCACGGGTTTGCTCCGACATCACGGGCCCGTGACACTCCAGCTCCTCCAGTGTCTGTCAAACATGAGAAAAACACATCACGGGGTCAACATTTGCTCATAAACCGTCTGCGTGGTCAATATTTGGGACCATCTACTGAAATTCTTATAGATATTACTGTATTGTTCGTGTGTTTGTGTTATTACGTAACATTTAAGTGTTTATTACTCACATGGACTCTCTGGAGTTGAAAAGACCCCTAAAGCTCAAAATTTATATATTGCTTCCTACAGTTAATACATCCATGATGTAGGGGACATAAGGGACTTGCTGAAACTTGAGTGTGCACACAAGTCCCACAGTGTACAATGGAGATGGGGCTGTAAATTAACAGCAATGGAAAAGGAGCAGTAACTTCACATTTACACGGGAATAACAGAATATTAGGAGTCAACGTTCAACGAGTCAATGATTTTTAGGGGTTGCTAATGTGGCTGCTGGAGCATGTCCCACCGAAGAAGGAAAGATAAATAAGGTGTCTCCTTGAGCATCTCCAGCAGGTCAAGGGAGGGGATCCTGCCCCTCTACTCAGCCCTGCTGAGGCCACATCTGGAGTATTGTGTCCAGTTCTGGGCTCCACAGTACAAGAGGGATGTGGAGCTGCTGGAGAGAGTCCAGCGCAGGGCTACGAGGATGATCAGGGGCCTGGAACATCTGCCCTATGAGGAGAGGCTGAGGGAGCTGGGCCTGTTCAGCTGGAGAAGAGAAGGCTGAGAGGGGACCTGAGCAGTGTCTAGAAGTACCTCAAGGGAGGCAGTGAGGAGGATGGTGCTGGCCTCTTTTCACTGGTGGCCACCGACAGAACTAAAGAAAACGGCCACAAACTGAAACACCCAAAGTTCCACAGGAACTTAAGGAAAAATTTCTTGCCAGTGAGGGTGCCAGAGCACTGGAACAGGCTGCCCAGAGAGGTCGTGGAGTCTCCTTCTCTGGAGATCTTCAAACCCGCTTGGACGCAGTCCTGTGCCACGTGCTCTAGGTGACCCTGCGTGTGCAGGGGGTTGGACTAGATGACCTCTAGAGATCCCTTCCAACCTTAAGCATTCTGTGATTCTATGAAGGCAGGTGCCCTAGAGAGAAAATAGGACAAAAAGCCTCATTCCTCGGTGCTTCCAGCAGCTCCTATTTGCTGTGGCGGGGGGCTGCAACAAATCCCACCGGTGATGCGGTGTTTTTCGCACCTACCCGCTGGCTGTGGACGATGTTCTTGTGCTCCCGCGCGACGCGCGTTGCCCATTTCCTGGCCTCCTTGTTGAGGCTGTGCTCTTCGGTGGTTCCAGTTTCCGATTCCAGTTGTCGGCTCTGGAACAGAGAGCGACAGGAGAGCGAGTTACGATGCCGACCCGGGGCTACCTCTGTGGGTAGGACAATATCCGACTGTTTGAGAACCCTCCCTTGGATTTATGAGCCTGCAATCCGGTTTCATGCAAACTAGGCGAGTTTCGACAAACACAACTCTCTGCCTTATGAACTTTGCCAAGATCTCATGCTATGGAAGAGCAGCCATGAAGGCAAATCAAAGTCCAGGAGAACTTGTGCTGGCTCAGGGAAACCAGCCTCGCCGTGGGCCCGAAGGCCAAAGGCAATGAAACAATTCCCAAGGAATGGAACCCAAATATTATTTCACCAAGACTCTTCCAGGAGATGAAGAACGATGAGCCAAGGGACTCGCCTTGAATCTGGGATCAACATTCACTCTAGGAAGCAGAGACAGCAGCTTAGGCGCGATGCAAGGAGCCACTGGGGCTCATCCACCTGATTTTTGACCAAATCATCACACCATCCATTTGTTTAGAATAAAACAACCTTTTCTCTGTCCCCCGAGATAATTTAATCTGCAGGACAGGAAGGCCAATTCACACTTTCTCATCTTGCTCCATATTATGTCTGCTTCTATTGCACTTTAGTAAACAAAAAAATAAATCCTCTCCCTCCAGGGACGCTGAAGCAAGAGGCCAAAGTCCTCTATTTTGCACATACTGAACAGCACTGATTTGGAAAACTGAGACAAATTCTGCAATAATTAAAGACTGAAACCACTCCCTGCTGCTGAGTGACTCTTCAGGGTCACAAATCCCTCAACGTTGTCTCTGCCCCATAAAACACCCTGAGTTTTCGCTGTTCCCACTGGTGTTGCTTCTCCTGAGCATCTCATTTCCATCAGGACCAAACAGCCTCTGCCTCAACGGCCTGACACCATTTTGTGTTATCCCACATGTGCTTCTGGTTTTTAATCTATTTATTAAAAGTGCTTGACGGGAAAAACGAACGCAAACCTTGCAGCTATTCCTAAGGGCATGCTAAAATAAATACGTGGTTATTGGATAGGAGTGGTTTATTAGTTATTAATTTATCTGCTGGAGGCACCAAAGGCAAAAGTTGGGGAACCAGTGTCTGGCCTGAAGCTGATGCCCGAGGTATTAATGCACTTAGTATTGATGTATTTTTAGTTGAAACCTGGGGGAAGACAGAGAAAACAACGGGCATTGCAAGGGAAGGACATGAAATGGAGGGGAGACAGTAAAGCCCAGGAATTGGATGATCTCCATGGATGGAGATTCCAGGTCTAAAGGGGAAGAGGGCAGTTCTGAGTCTACATGGCCCATTGCCGAGGTGAGATGGTGGCACTGCCTGCTGTCCTACCCATCTCCTGGAACCTTAGCGGTTCTCCTGCAAAACTCCACGTTTAGGGCTCGTTTATGTGGGTTTGGGACAGGGATTTTAGGTAGCGACAAGGTGTCTCATGTGAATGAATCTCGTCCCAAAAGGAGGAGAACAAATCCACGTATCACGGCCGAGGAATGAGACCGAGCCAAACTACCTGAGCTCAAAGAACTTTGTGTTTTCCTCTCCTTGCTCAGATTGCTTCTTTTTTTTAAGAAAAAAAATGGCTCTGGAGCCTGAAAACAGTATTCTTTTTCTAGACCTCAAAAAATGTTCATTTCAACCAAGGAAAAACGTAGGAAATGTTTCTTGCATGCAAACCACTCACATGAAACACACCTCAAAGCACGGGCAGCTCTTCTGAAAAAGCTCCAGCCAAGGGGAGCCCGATGCAGCGCGGAGCTGCGCGCAGGATATGCATGACCTTTTCTTCACATAACAGCTAAAACCATCACTTTTAAGGAAATCGTTAGATTTCTGTAGTCAATTTAGGGTTTTTTTCTATTATAGTTGAACTCACTCAGTTTTAGTTGAACCAGGGGTGAGTTCTGACTGCCTTGCACTTCAGGCCTCATCCCTTATCTTTTAAAAACCCTAAAATACTCCGTTGTTATCAGGCTACATGACCCTGCAGGGCAGGTGCAGAAGGAGAAGGAACTTCCCATGGGCAGGAGGTAAAGAAAATAATTGCATTTAAACTCAGCACAAAGGAAAAAAAGATGGTTCTGGGCTATCTGAAAGAGGTAAAAAGGGGCCTGGGCCTTTCCTGCATCATTTGGACTGAAAAATACTCCTTGCTCAAGGCTTAAATGACTACGTTGTGTTCGATTTCTGTGATTAATAAAGCTGGGCTTTGCAAATCTTTGTTTTCCTTTCTCATCTTTTACTGTAAAAGCTTTAAATCTTCTCCTGGAAATGAATTCCGTAACGATTTCCGCGCAGAGCAGCTCCCAAACCCGCACGGTGCTCTGCTGGGATGAGAAACACACAAGAAACATGAGGAAAAAAGGGTCTATCAGTGAGTAAAGGAAAAGGACATTTGGAATCAACCTTCATGGAGCCTGATCTGACTTCCCGGATGGTTTCTAAGCAGCTGCTTTGCTCACATAGGG
This sequence comes from Tinamus guttatus, assembly GCF_059628265.1. Lineage (NCBI taxonomy): Eukaryota > Metazoa > Chordata > Aves > Tinamiformes > Tinamidae > Tinamus > Tinamus guttatus. Next base: position 6,985,497 of record NW_028289136.1, read on the forward strand.
CTTATTTATGTGGCGATCATTTTTCCCCAAAGCTTTTATTCCACGGATATTAATTTATTTAAATACGGAGAGCAAGCATCAAATATTTACGTTCCATAATTCCACAGGACAAAATAAACAGTTAAGTTTATTAAAGTTTAAAGTATTTTAAGCATTAACTATTTTAAAAGTATTTTAAAATATTTAAATCTATGTAAGATGAAGGAAGTTTGAAGGATATTTTAAAAGTCAAACGTTGCACCTGGACGCAAGCACAGAAAGCCACGAAAGCTGAAGGGGCGTAAATTAAAGGGTGTTAATTGGGGCCCCTCGTTGCTTCTGATGTAGGAATTTCAACCTACTTTTAGGAGGCTGCTTTAGGCAACGGGCTGGGAATCGTCGTCGCAGGGAACGCGCGGATGGAAAACAGGAAAGAGCCGGAGCTCCGAGTATCCGCTGCTGCCCTCCAGCTTCATGGATGTGCTTGTTGCCACTGCTCTCTTTTTTTCTTTTTTGTGGAATAACATGCAATTCAAGGAAAAGAATCTTTTCCAAACAGGAAATCTAGAAAAGCTGGCTAATTTCCTTTTTTTTGGCCATGTTTTTATAGATAGGCTTATCTATCAGGCATGGGACAGTGTGTTTGCAACGCGACAGATTTCTGCAGCCTTAATAAATATCACTTTTAGGATTAAACTGTCACGACGCCAGCTATAAAGGTCTCTGCGTGTGCTCAGTGTCAGCAGGATCTTTCTTCTTGTAAGGCTAAAAGGATGCCCAAAGATTGTCTTTTTTTTGTAATCCTGCTCTTCACAAAGGCCCAATCCATCTTCTGAATTCATTCACGGGAAGGATTAAAGCTGGTTGGGAATTTCTAAGTTATTCCTTGGCTAAGCTCTTTTTTTTAAAAAAAATGCTGTTTTGTGGAGGGGTTATTATTCTTATTATTAATGTATATTCATCAAAATTAACCTTGAAGCAATTTCAATATTTTAGGAACATCAGCACGTGTTCACGTCAAAGCAATTTCATAGCTAATGGGGAAAAAATGGCTAATTGCTGTAAAACATTTGGTAATGAATTTCTCTTTAGGGGAGTGTGATGGTGGTGGGGAAACATCCAAAGGTTGAATATGCGATTTTATACCTACTTATCTTGGAAAACTGTCTCGTCTCCAATTCCGAATCCATGTTGTTTACAGCATCTTGCAGCCTTCAAATTTGCTACTTTTTCACTACACAAATGCTGAAACACTCCAAGTTTGGGCCCCAGACACACTTAGCAAGCATTAAATCAGAACACAGGTCACAATTTGTCCGTTGAAAGCTCTGATATCAAATGATTATTTGATTTGACTGATAAATCACTTTGCTTGCGATTCTTCAATGTTTTTAGCGTGAAAATGTTCATGCACATCCCACTCACCCAAAAAGCCACCTGATAATTTATTACAGCTCGTCTACAGTGCAAATGTGTGGCAAAAGAATGCTTGATAGCTGTTATTAAATGGAAGAGGTGCAATCGGGGAGAAAACAGAGCTTTTCTGCCAAATTCCAAAGCCAAATCCTCACCAAAAATGCTTTTGCTGGGAGAAGCGTAACCCAATTTCCCAATTGGATCCTGCTGGATGAGAATCGTTACTTGGATCAGGAGGAAGCTTGAAGGGCTCTTGTTTTTTGGGCCAAGTGTGCGAAGTGCTAGAAGCTCCAAAAAAAGGCAGAGCATTGGAGAAATAGGGTAAATCCAAAGCTCACGTGGGCTGGGTGGTGAAGACCACAGGAGGTGCTGAGACATCTCTAGACGTGAAGCACCTTGTGCCTTCCCAAGATACCACCCCAGTGCCACGCGAAGAACCCTCCGAATTTGTCATTTTTTAAAAAGATGGTAAAAAGAGCGAATTACAGATCTGTTTCACACGGGGAGAGCCCTCCAGAAAAACAGAAAGGAAACCAAATTCAATTAGCGACGGGACTGTGCTTCGTTAGCGCGTATTAACGGCTTCCAGTTGTTAGAGAAGCTTCCTCGCGCGCCCATCGCCGTCTCGAGCTGTGAAATTTAAATTCACGCCCCAAAAAAGATTAGAATATCAATTACAAGCGCCGTGTTGCTTTATGCTCTTGTTTTATGCTAACTTAAGGCATGTTACGGCTAAAGGGTGGGTTTTGTGATTATTTTTTAATATCTAGATGTTCTGCATTCTGTTGCCACCTCCACGCCGTGGTCCCGTACACGTTGGTGACAGCAGCACCGTGAGGCTCGTGGCAAATGGGAGCAGATACCTCTGCTATTGTCATTCTCATAGCACTGACTGGAGAGGGCTCAATATCCACCAGCTGCACCGCGTTAAAGCTCTGGAGGCAAAGAGGGCACAAAGAGGAAAACACAGAGCAAGGGTTAGAAAAGGCAACACAAAGAGGTTAGAAAAGCTCTGCTCGCTGCAGGACAGACAACCTAGAAACACACGTAATTATTTACTTCAGATAAAGCAGCTGGGAGCAACCTTAGAACCACATTTTGTTAAGGAAAGATGAGTGTGTTGTAGCTGTTACGTAAAATCACTGCGGATCCATTAGGTTTCCACTGAAAGAGCTGCTGCCATTAATCACTCAAGCTGCAGGCCGGGACATTTCCACCCGTGTCAGTTTATTAAATATGAATTCAAGTAATAAAACGGGGCACGGGGTTAATTTCTTCAAAGCTAGACGGGTTTTAAATCGTTTTTTTGTTAAGAACAGTGTTAGCAGCGTTGCTGGGACATCAATCACTGGGTTTAAAGTGCTGTTGGGAAGTGTATTTGCACCCTCTGATTTCCTTCAGTTCATTAGTGTTTGCTGTGCAAGTGATGCACGTCCTGGAACAGCATTTTCAGAGATTTCATTCTGGAAAGCAGCATTTTACCCACATTCTTTCTAAATGAGAAGTATTGGTATGTATCCATAGACATTCCTTGAGTGAATCACAGGCAAACGGGCGTTTTATTTGGTGCAGCATCCTTCAATCTTTAAGCTACTTTTCTCCTCCAAAACCCCAGCCTGAGGGACACATGTTGGGACACTGGGGAGCACTATTTTTGCATCCTGCTGTAAGGGAGGTGTTGGAAAAGGAGCAAGAGGGAATAAAGCAGAGCGCTGAGCAGGGGCCTTACGGTGTCGCTGTCGCAGGGCTGGAACTGGAAGGGCTGCGGCTTGTGAAACACGGAGTTTTCTTGCAGGAAGAGCTGCAGGTTGTAATCCCGCACCACCTGCAAAGAAAGAGAGGCAGGGTGGGTTCCTCTGCAAACTGTGAACCACTAGACACAGGCTACAATCGGCGCAGGGGGACACCGGAGCTGGAGCAACACCTGGAAGGCACCAAAATCCCATTTCCTCAGCTTTGTTCCCAAAGGAAAGAGAGATCCAGGCACTGAGCAAGAGCACCCACAGTTACTCCTGGTTCTTCACACTGAGAGCCAAGGACCCGACATAGATCCACCATTAACCAAGCCCCAAAATACCACGACAGCAAAATACAGGAAATAACAACCACCAAATATACAGGTATGTGGTATGGAGTGTCACTCCCATGAGCAATCTTCTATATTCTCATGGATAACTTCTTGTATGGAGTTATTTCTTAAACACCACAAACATTATTTGGAATAAGGGAGGTAAAAATCAGTTTGAAAATGCATCTCTCTGTATTGTGTGGAGTTACTGAAATACTGAATTGCAAAAAACACCGTCACTCCCACTAAATAATAATAATAATAATCGTTATCATCATCATTATCATCATCTCCAGGGTTTTTTTTTTTTCATTTTCTTCTTTTAAAAGGCCTCAGAAAAGGCACAAATTTACCCAGCAGTTATTGTATAATGAATGCATTGTATAGCTGTGTATGTAGATAGGATTTGGCACAGGATTTGATGCCAGGCAGGAATTACACACCTAAAGAAATGTGAGTGTGAAGGACGAAGTAAAAGCAGGAGACGACAGACCTGATTTCACATCGTCCACTGCTCTGCCAGGTCAAATAAAACATTTAAACCAGCTTCAGTTAAAAAAGAGGGCGAAAAAATGTGTAGTTACTGAAGATAGGACAGGGCCTGTACTAGAAAATTTCAGACAAAGATGCTTTTTCAGTTATTTTACAAAATATATTTTCACAATGGAGATCTAACTCATTTTGTTTCCAAGAAAAGGCATCTTAATGAGAACCCCCATGAGAAATTTTCCTTGAAAGGCAGAAGATTTAGTTAGGAATAAGGGCAGGTCTCTCATAGCGTCGTGTTAAGGGCAGCAAATAAATACCCTGGAGTTTCTGCACTGCATTTTTACCCATTATTAGAAAGGAAATAAAAGCAACTTCCAGGCAACACAAGATGCTCAGGATCAAACAGCAACTTTTGCAAGGGAATTCCCAGTTATTGAGGAATTCACTGTTATTGTGCACTTATATATAAGTATGCCCAAATACACAACCGAAGCATTTCTGTGCACATGAGCTATGTGGAAAATGTCATTTTTAGCTCACTAATTAACTAGGTAGCTATACTTAATGACCCTTCAGCTTTGGCATTATTTTAGAAGCCAACCTTAAATTTGAGGACTTACCCATGGTGCGAGGATGCAGCTACAAAGGGTGGTTCCAGGGAAAACTTACCCTGCTGGAAGTCTCCAGGAGGAACTGGAAGGTGTTTTGCACAGCTTGACACGTCTCGAGCTCAGTCCTGCTGAATGCCATTAAATAATCCTTGAGGTGATCGTAGACGTTTCCATCCAGAGCCTAGGAGAAGAGGGAAAGAATTCAGGAAAAGCAGGAAGAACTTGGCAACTTGCTTCACTCGTAGTCACGTAGGGATCCTTTAAGTCACTCATATTCAGTGTTTTTAAAGCCTGCTCCTGCTCCAGCCATGGGAATAGGTGTTGGATGGCCCAGTTCCACGTTGGATAGGAAGGAAGGGCTTCATTTCCATTAGATGGCACCACTGAGCACCTCAATAACATCACCTTATCAAAGGATTTCCATCCACTTGGGAAAAATATCCATAACTGTTTGTTGAGGGCGGGTTCGGATCTGGGAATTACCTTAGGGATATCTTATTTCTGTAGAGAAAGGGATGGAGGAATCCGAGGCATCCGCAGCTCCCAAAATCACCACGCGCCACCCTTGAAATGACATAACCCGGGCCCTTAATATCAGGGCACTATTTGCTCATTAACCAATGCTAATCAATACAGAGGGTTTAGTGCAAGCCCCCTGCTAATTTACAAGTGAGTGGCACTTAATTTCATTTATGTTTTATGGGTCAATGCAGTAAATACCTGATTTCAATGAATTAAAGGACGCGCTGGCACTGGTTTGTGCAAACCCTAAGAAATAGCTCGGGCTCCAGCAAGAATTAAAGCCCATTCAAGCGGCCACCACAAAAACCTGCTGGGTTAGGGTAGAATGAAAGATATTTGGATACGTTGATGGGAATTTCCCATGAGGAAGAGGTGATGGAAAAGAAAAAAGCAAAGCACCAAATCCCCAAATCCTAACGCACGTTACTGCGGTGCAAGAGCATCCGTTCCCTTCCCGCTTTCTATTCCAAGCAGCCTGAAGAAACCTGGATGTCAAAGCACCTTTGCCAATGCAAAAAGGGAAATGAGATTAAAAGAAAACCTGTCATCTGCAGAGCTTTAGATTAAATTAAATAACACGGCGTGCTGTTGTGCAAGAATGGGATGAAAAAGGCTTTGAGGGGATCGTTTCTTATCGGTGATTCCGTTATTGAAAGGGGAAAATTCCTCTGCGCGGGTCACAGTATGATCAGGTGGAAGGACAGATGAGGACGAAGAGAAATCAAAATTATTAGCAGGAATCATGGATAAACCATCAAACAAAATGGATTTTTTATTAAAACATACTAGACAGACCATTCAGGATGTAGGGGAGATATTTTAAGCATTGGGTAAAAGACATTTTACAAGCAACGACATTTCTCAGCTCCGATTTAGCTCAGGGTTTTGAGGACGGGGATGCTTTTTAATTCGAGGCACTATATAAATATTGTACTTCAGAAATTTGTAGCACATGTGGTGGCTTTTGGGACATTTGTCTTTGGTTAAGGCAATATAACATATTGTGCCAAAAAGAGCCGGGGTTGAACGTACTGTAACTTGCTTTGAGGGCTTCCTCACTACAACATCACCGGTCTCTTGCTACGTTCCTCGAGAAAATTACCATTTACACACTAAAACACAGGCCAAAAAACATTACTGGACCCTCTGCATGCCTGGGAGGGGATGAAGAACGAGCTCAAACTCTGCGATTTTTATTTTAAAACACTTCTTCCTTGCAACATGCCGAAACACAAATCCCAGCCACTTGACCCATGCAGAAGGCAGAGAGCTAAATCAGACCTGCCCATGGGCCCTCCCGCTGCAAGCGAAGAGATAAGGGAGAGTTTTAAGTGAATTCAGCAAAAAAATACATATATATGTTGTGTTTGGCCAGCAATACCTCTCCACGGTGCTGTTGAACTCAATGGCATTACCTCACGCTGCTGTGACTTATTTTCCTGTTTAGCAATGAAAGCAAAAGCCCAAAATAACAGGGAGATTCATATCGTCGCTGCCTCCTTCTTTCTATTTTAGGTGGCCTATTAAAAGCAGTTTCTACATTCTTACCCCACCCTATTTTCATTCACATGAGAAATCTTATTTTCCCTTTCCTTGATTTTTTTAAAATAAACTGGGATTTGTCGAGAACACATCCTGTATTTTTCCTCCCATATTTTCCGTAACTTTTAAACCTCTTCTTATTAACATTGAAAATAATAACACAGAAACACAGTGTGAGTTGCATAAGATGCATGCTGAAAAAAGAGAGCATTTTGGGGGTGTTTTCCTTAAAAAATGTGCCCATAATCCATCCCCTAGTGCAGTTTAAATCTGGGAATTTTGAGCTGAATGATGTGGGCAACTGAGGCTCAAAACATATTCAGCTGTATATGGAATTGAGAAGCTTGTGATCAAGGGTGCAAATGGAGAGGAAAAGCGGAGGTATATGCAGAAAAAGCTAAATATTAATAGCAATTATTACTATTAATTAAGACTACAGTTTTAGTATCCTTTGCGGTCTGTATGATTTAGCCAAGGACGTTCTGGGGGGGAAAGGAAAGGAAGGAAGGTCGGGAAAACCCATCCTTTTTAGCTAACAATTGCATTCCTTGGTGATTTACTCCTAAAAATGCTGACTGCTCTTCCGGGGAGTGATTTATTCCAGGCCTTCATCTTCATCCAGGCCATCATCTTCAGGTCAGCGAGATCCCGTAAAGCTTGAGCAGAAAAGGAGGGCACCATTTCCCTAACGAAGCTGCGACGCCGAGATCATTTTTTCTTTGATTTCCCAATTAAAGCTGGTTTTGATTGCTTTATGTTTCCATCTTCCAACCTATCACTTCCATACGATGCTTTTCACCCTGAACACAGGTGTAAAGTTCACCTAAGTTTGACCATTTCAGATTTTTATCAGGGCAAAGCAGCACGATTTGCAGTTGGCAAGTGACAAAAAGTGACCTGCAGATCCCTAACCCAAAGCATGAAGGGGTTTGCAGAATATTTAAGACCTGTTTTTTTCCAAATCAAAACAGGTTTTTAAAATTTGATGTGGCATACCAAATATTTAAATGGTATGAAAAAGGGAACAGAAATAAGACATATTGCATATGTCAAGTCCTGCCTTGCTCCAAAAGCTGAACACTCCATGCCAGTCACACTAACACTCACGAGCTAAAGCAAAATTAGCTTTTTTAGCAATTTTTGCATTCCGTGTTCCTCTGGGAATCGCAGTGCCGCAATGATCACAGAACAACCCCGGAAATTAGCTCGGATAAAGGAGAGAAAAAGCAGGAGCGCCGCGCGCCGAAGGTACCGCAGCTGCATTGCAGCATAAAAGATTAAATCCAGCTTCCCAAATATCGCTTGGGATTCCCACATGCCAATTATACTTTATTACTTTTAGCAGCCCGTTCTGCTCTATTCAGCGGGGAAGGAGGCGGCGCTTTCTGCCCGCGCTCCCTGCAAGCGCCGGTGGGAGACGGGGAGAGATAATTTTAATTTGAAGGCAGCAATTAAGAAGAGCGTGAAGGGTTTCTCCCTTTTAAATGATTTTTTTTCCCCAACATTGCAGCTTGGCTGGGCAAAAAGGAACCTTTTAGGCGTCTGGGGAAAGCAGCAAGTTGACAGACAAACCGTGGGCTTCCTCCTCCTCCCTTGGCTGGTTTGTGCTTCCAACACTCATATTCGAGTTTTCTACCATTCCTATGAGTTTTGGCCTTTTTCCACCTAGTTTCAGTGTGATATGTGTAAATCCCAGGTACTCACTGAGCCATTACTAGTTGGTTATAAGTAATATAGAGCTGATCAAAAAGCTGAGGGGGGAAAAAAAAAAGGTGTTTTCTTTTCCTTGTGCCTTCATTTCTTCCAAGGGAATCTGGAGCTGCTGAAGATGAAAACTTCCAAGCGAACCTCCAACACAATCCGTTCGGGATGTCTGTATCCAAGACGCCTGAAACGGGAACGCTGCGTGTTTTTGGTTAACATCGTAGCCCAGCTCCAGCTGCCTCCCGGCTGGGGCAAGCCCAGGTGCTTCCTGAGCTTGGGAATTTCTCCGCAGCAGCCTTGGGGCACAGGGAAGTGTTGCGGGAAGCCGTCTTGCAGCGCGGCTTTGCGGCGAGACTTTCATTTCCTGCTGAGAACAGGTAGTTTGGTGGCGTTTGATGGGGAAATGTTAATTCTGGGGAATCGTAAAGCTCTCTCCAAATCCCAAACTCTGCCTCTGTGCTGCACGCTCCTCACGAGCACAATGGCAAATAAATCTCTGGAAATAAATGGCCTTTTTAGGCCCAGCGCGTGGATGAGGACTCGCCTCGTGGTTAGAACACGAGGGGAGGAGGTCATCGGTCAGCGTGACTATCACTCGGGTTTCCAGCTGTAAAAGGCAAGTCAGGATGATTCAGCCATCCTTTTTGTCTCTCGTTGGGTTGGAAACGCTAGGGGACGAGCAGCATTATCCTTCATTTTAAACTGGGGCTTTAGATGCTATTGAATTGAAAGTATCAGATGACATCAAACTGGAAATACTACAGAATCCCAGAGGGGCTGAGGGTGACAGGGAGCTCTCGGGATCCCCCCGTGCAGCCCCTGCTCCAGCAGGGACACCCAGAGCACGGGGCACCCGGGCGCATCCAGGCGGGTTGGAGATCTCCAGAGCAGGAGACTCCACAGCCTCTCTGGGCAGCCTGTGCCAGGGCTCCGGCACCCTCACACCAAGGAAGTTCTTCCTCACATGGACATGGAGCTGCCTGGGCTTCAGCTTGGCCCCGGCACCCCTTGTCCTGGCACCGGCCACCACCCAGGAGAGTTTGGCCCCGTCCTCCCTGCACTCTCCCCTCAGGTCCTTGTCCATGTTGGTCACATCCCTCTCAGGCTGCTCCTCTCCAGGCTGGACAGGCCCCGCTCGCTCAGTCCTTCCTCACACGACGGCTGCTCCGGTCCCTTCAGCATCTTCGTGGCTCTGCCCTGGCCCCTCTCTAGGGGCCATTAGACACTGTCACAGATAGAGGTAGCAGCACCGCTTAGAGCCAAGGCCACCTCCACTTCATTCGCTCGGGATTTTGCCCAAATCCCCCCCAGCTCTGCTTGTCTTTCTGCTGGGAGGCCTCTCTTCCCTTCCCTGCAGAAGTCGAAAGAAGAGTTTGGCCCCATCTTCTTTACGTCCTCCTCCCAAATATTCATACAAATTGATCAGATCTCCTGCCACATTGTGTGGATCAGGCTCAACCACCACTCACGTTAACCCCTGTGACCACCAGCTCGGTCCTGGTAGGGCAAACAGATCTCTTCCCTCTTAGACCCCTTTAAGGCAGTACTTTAAAAGGCATGAGAAGGAGAACCTGCCTTGCAGATCTCGAATCAAGAAGCAAAACCTCGGTGTGCCTCAGTGCTTCACCACGGTGAAGATCTCTGCCAGGGGAACTGCAAAAAAGGGAGTTTCTGTCTGAGGCCATGACGGCACCGCAAGGTCCCTCATCAAGCACGAGGGGGCTAAATGAAACAGTTGCACTTCCTCACAGCAGACAACTCGGAAAGTACAGAAAAAAAGCGGAAAAGACGACACGTGTGCCCAATAATATACAAATCCTTACTGAAACCATGAACACAAAAAAAGAATATGACCACGAAAAGCAAAAGCTGCTTTTGACACTACCCCTCCAGCTTGGTCTGTGCACACCAAAGACCACTGCACCATGAAATCAAAGCTAGAAGCACAAAAAACATTTAGAAATACATGGTTTGTCACTTTATGCCGAATTTGCTTGGTAAAAATACCTCACTATCTGTAAGAGGTCCCACAAAATCAAGATAAATTTAATTGTTATTGCTTTGGGGGTGGATTTAAGCCCTATGTTACCATGCAGGTTCCTTACTGTTTAGCTACAAGGGCAGCTGTACATGTAGCATCAAGCACGAAACTCTACTGAGGACTCAGACATGCAACACGTCTCTGGAATCTGAAGACAGAAATGCTTTTTCTCTCTTTTATTTAAAAGTACAAGCATTAAAAGGGAAAGATGTTGTTCCATATGTGTTCAGCAACAACACAGTTTATTAAGATATTTTCCTTAGTGTTCAAATCCTCAATGCACTGCAATGAATTACCCAGCTGATACTTGGGTCCTGCAAAAACCTGTATTTTGAAATCAAGTCAAGTCTTATGTCTCCCTTTCTGCTTAAATCACCAAAGTGTTATTTGCCTCATTTCCTAAATCCCCGTTTCCTCTGTTATCGGTGTGGCCGTGTGGTCAGATCCAGGGGCAGATCAGAAGGGGAACTTGCACAGGGGATGAGAGCAGAGCAGCAAAATGAGAAAAGCAGCAATTTCTAAAGAGCCAGGTATAAACCAGGGCGGAATGTGCTTCATCCACCCCCTTCCACCTCCTCCTGTCCTTGGTTTGAACTTCTGCAGAAGCCTCAGCACTGGGCGGCCGATTGAAGCTTAACAGGGTTTTTTCTGTTTGCAGACTGTACCTTGGCAATCAGGTAATGGCAACTTGTGAGGAAGTTGGCAAGGAATAAAACACGATATGACACTTTATTAAGGCTATAAAAACCGGGGATAAAGGACATGCGAGGAAAGAGGCCAGAGGATTGAAACCCTTTCGGAGGCGCCATCCCGATGCACTTGGCTTCTCAGACACAGCTGCAATTAGCAAACGACAGCTAATGGGCAAGCAGAAGGAGGTGGAAGCTTTGCAGATGATCTGCTACTACCAGCAAAAGGAAAAAAGGGAAATGAGAGGTATTTTTGGCACTAAAGGTACTATTCTATCCCATTATATCCTGGAGGGAACCACGCTTGCAGCTGATGGTCACGGGCTGGCCCCCTCCCTGGGACTTGCAGCATGCTCAGATTGCAGACACAAAGCAGCCTCTGACTTGCATCAATATTAATTATTTTACAGGCGCAATTAAAAGAGCTCTCACACTCCTGTGCACGTGTTCCCGCTCAGAAATTGCACTTTTGTTTTGTTTTATCACCTGTATATGGCACAGCTACAAGCACTACGGAGTGAAACTGTATCTCCTGCACATAAAGTTCTCCTAAGTGAAGCAACATACCCTAAACTCTCCAAAATACCAGGAGCTGCACGTCACCACCAGCTCCACCAAGGAAAATACTCCATCACCAGCGACAGAAGACTAAAAACGGCCCCGGTGCGTATTTGTCATTCTGCACAGGTCACCCCAGCAGCAGCATTTGTGACTCAGACCTAAGGAAGCAAAGCACCGCCGCCTTGCACCAAACGTGGAATCGCCTACGGAATCAGCCCAACGTACACGGTCCTTTCCTGGCAATAATTAATTTCACAGTTATTTTTATGCCAGCATAAAGCAGCATTGCTACTGAGAGATCATTGCTCTTCCTTATTGCAAGTGTTTATTCTTTTCTGTCCTGTTTAAACAGCTCTCAGCTGTTTCGACTGTCCTGCAGCTGAAAGCAGAATGAGCTTTCATTGGATTGCATTTCCTAACCCTCCCGGATGGTCTGGGCTTCCCAAACGCCCACGTGGGCGTTACTGCTACCACCCTGCGCTCATCGGAGCTTGCACACCTTGCAAGGGCAAACCTCAGGTGCCCACAGAAGCCCAGAATGGTTAAGGCTGGAAGGGACCTAGGGATCATCGAGGCCCTTTTGTCCCGGGGAGCCCAGAGCTGCCCCCAGTGCTCCAGTGCGGCCTCCCCAGAGCTGAGCAGAGGGGCAGGATCCCTCCCTCGCCCGCTGGCAACGCTCCTGCTGCAGCCAGGAGCCCATTGGCCTTCTTGGCCACCAGGGCACGTTGCTGCCTCATGGGCAACTTGGTGTCACCCAGGACTCCCAAATCCCTCTCTGCGGAGCTGCTTTCCAGCAGGTCAACCCCTAATCTGTGCTGGTGCCTGGGGTTATTCCTCCCCAGGGGCAGGACCCTGCACTTGTGCTTGTGGAACCTCATGAGGTTCCTCTCTGCCCAACTCTCCATCCTGTCCAGGTCCCTCTGCACACAGGTCCGACAGCAAGTTCAAGGTGTCCTGCCCGCTTTATTAAGCATGAGTCAACTGGAGCAGCCGTCGTGTGAGGAAGGACGGAGCGAGCGGGGCCTGTCCAGCCTGGAGAGGAGCAGCCTGAGAGGGATGTGACCAACATGGACAAGGACCTGAGGGGAGAGTGCAGGGAGGACGGGGCCAAACTCTCCTGGGTGGTGGCTGGTGCCAGGACAAGGGGTGACGGGGCCAAGCTGAAGCCCAGGCAGCTCCATGTCCATGTGAGGAAGAACTTCCTTGGTGTGAGGGTGCCGGAGCCCTGGCACAGGCTGCCCAGAGAGGCTGTGGAGTCTCCTGCTCTGGAGATCTCCAACCCGCCTGGATGCGCCCGGGTGCCCCGTGCTCTGGGTGTCCCTGCTGGAGCAGGGGCTGCACGGGGGGATCCCGAGAGCGCCCTGCCACCCTCAACCATTCCAGGATTCTGGATTCACATAGCCAGAGCGTTCATGACAGCTACGTACTTTGAAACAGAGGGAAAAAATGTAAAATTATAATACACTTAAATGAGGCTTTAAGAAAAAAAAAAACACAGATAAGGCTGCACTCAGATCAAATGCCACTAAATAAGACCCATGTTTAAAAAAATCAAAATCATTAAAGGTAATTGAAGACAAGAAGGAAGCAGAGAGCAAAAGACACACATCTCAATGTATAGAAGTGAAGAACCTCTTTGCATTGCCACATTCCAAGACATAAGTCAACTCCATCTTCCCATACCGATGAATAGAGCAAAGCATTTTAAAAACCCTGGACTTAACACAAAAATGAGCATGTTTCGCTTCTATAATATATGATACAACTGTATTATAGCAGGTGATATATAGTGGGATCACGCCTCCAGTCAGCCTATGAAAACAGGAACTGCGCTGTGTAGAAAGGGTTTCAATACCCTTTAAAACAAATACCACTTTCCTCCTGATGCTACCTAGATGTAGGATTATAACAGTATATCAAAGTCTAAATTTCTTTATTTCTATGCATTTCTATACACTTTCCATTCTCAATAGCTGGTTCATAACTGGTAATGGCTCTTCAGAGTACTCTGAAGTCAGCGGTTTCATCTCTAACTCAGTTACCTTCCCCTTTTAACAGGAATTTCCTCTGCTCTTTTCTTGCCTCCCCCTTTTAACAGGAATTTCCTCTGCTGTTTTCTTTCCTCGTCATCCCCAAGTCATCAAGATCTTACCCTACTTCTTGGCCACAAGCTTTGCATTTGCTTACCCTCCACAATTTCATATCACCAAGTCATCCCCTTGCTCTTCAGCTCCTTTCCGGTACCATTTCTGGTAAATCTGTGCTAAATAATCATTTTCTCAGTATTTTGAACAGCCTGGTTGCCCTGCACATTTCAGAAGGGAAAGAGCAGTAAGAAATCCAGCAGATCTTTCATCTTGAGACGATGCCTGAGACTCGTTCCTCCCTTTGCCCTGGACACTTGCACTCTTGCAGGGACCTGTTCGTGCTCCAGGTATTTTTGCTCATGGAGAGCAGTGCAAAACACAACATTTTTGCATTCACAGAAAATGTATTTGTTGCTCCTCAGTCTAGAAGAACCCGGAAACACCCAATAAAGAGATGCAGGAGAAGAAACCTGGGAAGTTGCTCTCCTCTTCCAGAGCACTTTGGCTCCATGGAAGCACTTGCAGTTTAGGTTCTCCGTACACCACAGTGCTCTACAGAAATGCTTGTCCAGAGGGATTTCTGCAAGCAAAACCCCATTCCCACTAAGCACAACTCCAAAACGAGTTGGGAAAACAGCCAAACCATCAGGGACCAGCGTGGTGGGATTGGCAATAGCAACCTGGAGATGGCTACGAAAGAGAGGACAGGACAAGACGGGGCCTCCGAACAACATCTGTTGTGCATCAAACTATTTTAGCTATTAATATATATTTTTCCTTCCAGTATACATAAGCATGTACCTACACACAGCATATAAATAAACACTAGTTTGTTTTCATGTGCCATGCTCAGTTCCAGGGGCACCCAAATCCCAGTCTACAAAACGCAGTTTTAAAGAAAATTAAAGACCAAGTTGTCCGGCCTGATCCCGTCACTCATAAAAAGAGTTTGCAGAGAGCAAACACAACAAAACTCTGAATATGTGAACATATGAAATATGACTATGTAAATTGTAAATTAGACTACGTTCAGACCTGAAATACAAATTAACAGAAAGGTTGTCCCATATCTTCAACAGTTTATCCATAGCATCCATCCCAAGTTAAAGCAATAGTGGATATTTAAGCAGTTCAGGAGGTCTAGAATGATATTATACCCTTGGTGAGCAATGATATTGGAACCCTAAGCATGTTATTTCTTAGAAGTTCAATTATCTGCTGCAGATCAGACTTTGTAAGCAGGTATGTGTGAAGCAATTGATTTGCAGACTTTGGAACCAAGATATTTAATGCTCATGTTTTCATTAACCATATCATAAACAAATATTCAGATACCTAGATATTAAAAAAATAATCGATGT